>NC_050574.1:36445343-37146379 GCF_011100635.1 Trichosurus vulpecula
TCTCATGAAAGCTTTTCAGATATCTGACTGCAGCAACAATATCAGGGCTTCAATCTCTTTCCCAGGCCAAATGTTCATTCATTTGACAAGAAAGAATTATTTGGTGCCTCCTATCAGTGAGGTGGACAGCTATATGGTTCAGCAGATAGAGCACTGGCCTCAAATCTGGGCTCAGACACTTCCTAGCTGGGTGACCCTGGGCAAGTCACTTCACCCTATTTGCCTCAGTTTCCTTGTCTGTAAAATGAGCTGGAGAAGGAAATGGCAAACCACTCTAGTGTCTCTGTCAAGAAAACCATGAATGGGGTCATGGAGAGTCAGATGTGAGTGAAAAACAACTGAACAGCAGACCCTGTGTCAACTGTGTCCTGGGGACAAAACTCCCAAACGAGGCTGCCCTACTCCCAAAGACTTCGTGTCCTATGGCCTGGGCACAGGCAGAGCTAAGCCAAGATAAGGCCCTTTCAGCCCATCCTCCCTCCCCTCCTCTGACCAGGAGCTCTTCCTCTACTTCATTTTCTCAGTCCCTGTCCTTTCCCAGGCCTGGTCCCATATCAGGCTCTGGTGACTAACTAAAGGCAGACCAAAGCTTCCTGACAACTCTCAAATGGGGACGGATTTCAGTCCAGAGCCCTGCCCTTGCTATCCCTCAGTTCTGACTTCTTCAGACAGCGAACACTTCTTCCTCTTCTCACTCGTTATTTTAACCCCAGCCTCCAAGCAGCCCCCTGAGGTGGGTACCTAGAAAGTGGATCCCCCAGTCTCAGGCCTAGGGAAGGTCTGCCTAAGTGCCCTATGCCCAAGGGGTTGAGGGGTGGCCTTCAAGTTGGGCCTGAGGGGAGCAGTAGGAGGAAGAAGGCTCCTCGCTGCATCATCCTGAGGTCCAGGATGCAGCCACCCCGGGCCCTGTCCTGAGGTCCCAATCCAGGATGCTGCCATGCTGGGCCTCAGAGTGATTTTCTCCCTGGGAGGAGACATTTGAGGCTCTCCTGAGGCATTCTCTTCAGCCCCAGCCCAGATCTCCCAGGGAAAGAATGTGCGCTTCTGTGCTTGAGTTCCCATTTTAAAAATTCTCTTAACAAGGGCATTGTTCAGCACCCAGCTGGCTCCAGGCTGGAGGAGAGGGGAGGAGAGAAAAATGGGACTGAGAGCGGCCACAGCTGCTCAGCTGCAGCATCCAAGAAGGGCCTTCCAGATTCCTCTGGTCCCAGAGCCCAAGCCCAGGAGTCCTGAAGCAGCCTCAGAAGCTGGGGGCCTCTCACATCAAGCCTTCCAAATTCCATTCTGTGAATACCCAAGAGAAACAAAGAGCCCAGCCTCAGAGCTTCTCCCCACAGAGCTAACTGGCCTTAATCCTGCCCCAGGCTGGTGGAGGGGAGGTCCCCGGAGCACAGAGCTTGGAGGGACATCTCTAGGTAGCTCCCCTACGGACAAGGAAGAAGCAGCAAATTAAAGCTTCAAGCACAGAGCTAAAGTAGAAATAAAAGCCTTTAGTTTGGCACCCAAAATATAGGCAATGAACAGAAATCAATATGACCGAAAGCTATTCTCCAACAGGCCTGGGGTCAAATGATGGGAACTGACAGTTCTCAGAAGAATTGAAGACTATGAAGAACCGTATGAATGAGGTCTCCAAATAACTAATAATAAAGTGAATGGAAGTCCAGACAGCCTGGAGATTTCCCTTCACACCCCACAAAGTGCAGAAAAGACTAAAGCCAGGAACACTCTACACTGGAGGGGCTGTGGGAAGACAGGCACAATCCCCACAGCTGGAGGAGCTTGGGCAGGAGAATCATTAGCACAGCCATTCTGGATTACAGGAGGAAAGTGGCTAAGACATCCATATCCTCTGACCAAGAGATTCCACTGCCAAGCACGGAGTGCACAGAAGTCACTGGTAAGAAGAAAAGCCCCACAGACAACAAAATACTAATAGCCATGCTGACCACGGTAACAAAGAACTGAAAACAAAGTCAATGCCCATCTACAGAGGAAGGACTAAATCAGGCACAGTATAGGAATACTTTGGAATCTCACTGTGATGGGACCTGGACCCCTAAGAGGGGGTCTTTGAAAGCAATCCAGTCCCTGAATTTTCCCATACATTTCAGCAGCCCAGATCACTGGCACCTCTAGCCAAGGCATCTGGCCCAGCCCAGCCCACCTAGATCACTTAAATAACTTACTTGACATTCCTTTGACTGTTGCACCTAGCTCACCCCAGACTACTTGCCACTCCTTATCCCACCCAGATCCTTTTCACTGTCCTTTTGGTATATAAGCATCAGCCTTACCCCCATCTGGTTGGAGGTTCACTAGGAAACCTGCCTGCTTCTACTGGAATTACAATAAACTTTGCTACTTGACTGGAAGACGGTTTGAGTATGTGAATTCATTCCAGGCAGACACTGCCCCATACCCTGACATTTCAGGGTTCCCTGGAACCCCAAACCACATCAACTGCACTGTAAGAAAGGATGGGTGTGATGAACATAGAGAAGTATGGAAAGATAAGTATGAACTGATGCAGAAGGAAGTCCAGAGAGCCCAGAAAATGCCACCTACAGCAACTTCGACAATGTAAGTGGAAAGAATGCCCACCAAACAACTGGAAGTGAATGTTGTAAAGTGTCCCTAAGTAAGAGAGATGCGGCGATACTTACCCCCAGCTCCCCTGCACGGATGGAGGTCCCTGGGTGGGGAACACTGCATTTAATGTCACAATTTTTTTTTTCCAATGTACTAGTTGGCTTTGCTGAATTTATTTTTCTTTTTAAAGTTTGTTTGTTTGACTCTAAGTGGAAGGGATACAGGGGAAATCTAGGTAATGTAAAAAATATATTTTAAAAAATAAAAAAAAGCCTTAATACAATAGTTCTAAATAGCTGGGAACCCAAAGACTACATAGTCCTTGCCCACCCCACCCCCCCACCCCCAAGGAGGTAAGACAGAGAAAGCCAAATCTGGGTTGGGTCCTAACTAACGCTGCAGTTCAATGTGGGAGTTTCCTTATCTTCTCTCCTCCCCAGCATTTTCACTGGATGGTACCTCAGGCCTCTTCCTTGGCTTCTGGGCTTCCCAAAGTCTCTGCCAAAGTCCCTCCAAATGCAAGAAGGTTTCCCAGCCCTTCTTAATGCCAGTGCCTTTCCTCTGAGTTCCAGCTTGCCTGTCTGTGGCTCCCAGTACCTGGTTGTTTGTAAGGTGCTCAGCAGGGCAGGGACTGGGTCTTCTCCCAGTTTCTTCCTCCGATTCAGGGTAGGTCCAAAGCTCTGCAAGGCCCTTTACTGAGGACACAGGGAAGAAAAATAAAGCCCAGTCTGTCCTCCAGTGCCTACAATCAGAGGGAAGGGCCAGGGAACACAAAGCTAGGAGGCATCACAAACTCCAGTCTAATGAGCTGTCATTCAGGGTCTATCAAAAGGGGACAGGAACCAACCACCAGTGGCTTTTGTCCACTTGGGATCATCTGACCAAACAAGATGGAGTTCTACCTCCTGAGAGCCTAGGAAACACAAGATGAACCATCACCCCCCTTTCCCACCCGGCCAAAAAAGAAAATGGGAACACAAAGAAATGGGTGCAGACCAGGGGTGGCCGTGACTGTCTGAAGCCTAGTCAAGATCAGACCAGGGGGCACAGGGAGCAGAGTCAGTGTGACTGGGGGAAGAAAGGGCAGAGATGGGATGCCTTAAGAGAGGGAGGCCCTAACACAGGTGTCTGCTGCTCTGTGGAAGAAGGCCAGACACAAAGAGGCTCCCGCCTCCCCTTTGAAGCTCAGACCCGCGTGGCAGGTACATTTGCTATCCTGAGATGTTCTGCTTTCCCAGAGGAAAGATGGGAACATGGGGCATTCTCGAAGCCCTAGAAAGTTAAATAAAAGAAAGAAAAATAAAACCCAATGCCATTCTCAAGGTTCACTAAGAGACAAACTCCACGAGCAGGATGCTAAAACCTGATATTCAGATGGGGCCATATGAAGTCTGTGGATTATAGCCCCAGAGTTGGAAGGGTCCTGAGGGACCACCTAATCCAAGCCAGGTGGAGCAGGGGAAGAAGGGGTGGCTTTCACTAGGACAGTGGAGTCTCCTCTGAACATGCTGCTCCCTAATTCAGGCCACCAGAGTCACACAATGAAGCCACAGACCCTAAAGGGAGGTTTGTGCCTAGAATTTCCAAGTAGCCTGGCTTCCTTCCCAGGTACCTTTGCTAGCAATGTCCAGAAACCTGGCTGCACCACAAGGCCCAGGAAGGAAACTGAAGCCACACTCTGACAGGTTCTCCTGAGAAGCAGTGCTTAGAATGCCCATCCTCCGCACGGCCCACACGCCATGCCAAGCCCACAGGGGAGCCGAGAGCTCACTCCTGACCAAGATTCCAAGGGTGGCCGGACCACTGGAGAGGGCCAAGTGCCCTGGGCCAGCCAAGAGAACCTGGGGGGGGGTGTAAGTCTCAGGGCCACAGTAAGGGAGACGTGTGCTGAGAAGGGGGCCGCCTTGGACGACAGCCCAGCAACTGTCGTTCCCTGTTACAAGAACAAAGACTCCAAAATGTTGAAAGATTGTTTCCTGATGAGCCAGCCCTGCTCGGCCCCTCTACCCTATTTCTAAGCCCCAGCCTCCAGTCACCCTCCGTGACTGATGACCCAAGGGACATGTGCCCCCTTTCAAGGAGCTCAAACTAACTCAATTTTACAGCAGTGAAGGGCTTGTCATCCATGAAGTAAAATCCGATCAGCTGAAATCAGAGCCCCCTTTCCAAGTGCCCTGGCTAGCCAGAGTACAAGGTGGCACTCCTGGCCAGGAGGGCAGAACAGAGATGGCAGGAGCCAGGGTCCACGGCTGCCGCACAAGTGTAGATGAACTCGCCATAGACACCCTCCTGTGCCAAATGACACAAAGAACAGAAGCTGCTCCAGATTCAGAGGCGGGAGAACTATGTTTGAGTCCTGACCCTGACTCAAGCTGGGCTGCCTCTAATGATGAATGACCTCTCTGAGCTTGGCCAGGCTCACCAGGAGATGGCTGAAGCAGGGGGGCCCCCCTTCAGCACTGATCTCTCTAAGAGTGTTTAAAGTCTAGTTCCGGTTTGGTAGGACCTGCTGGAGGTCTAACCAGAGCACCTCACCGTCACCATGATGAGACTGATAGGTCCCATCTGTCACCTGACATTGGCCCGCAGAACACTAGCAGACAACCCCTATTGGACATGCTTAGCACAGAAGCAAGGGCCAGGCCCAGGTAAAGAAACAGCTTCCAAATTCATCTTCTCTCTCAAGTCCAAGACTGGATAAATGCTGAGCATTTAACAAAAACCCAAGGCAGCAGCCTGCCATCCTCTCTGGAACACAGCCATGTATACACTGAACAAGTGACTAGAATGCCTATACTCTCTGACTCAGGTAGCCCACAATTAGGCACAGACCCCCAAGGAGGTCAGAGACAGGAAGAAAGGCCCTCAGACACAAAATCATTCATACCAGAACTTTTTGTGGTAGGAAAAACAGGAACCAAAGAAGATGCCCAAAGATCAGGGAATTGATAAGAAAACTGTGGTTCACGGACACAATGGAATGTTAAGAAAAGATGACTGGGAAGAATTCAGAGAAATCGGGAAGATACAACAGATGCAAAACGAGGACAGAAGAACCAGGAAGGCAACACGTGCTTTGCTGACAACAATCTCAATGAAGAGAACAATCAGCTGAGATTTACCACCCTGTAATGAATGATAACCAGGCTTGTCCCTGAAGAACAGGTAAGATATGCCTCCCCTCTCTGACCAAGTAGGGGGCTACAGGAGCAGAATGCAGCATACATTGTTTTTCTCTTTTTTGGGTTACAAGGGATGCTCCCCAGCATAGGAAATAGGAGAGACAGATCGGAAGCAAATCTTTAAAAAAAACAAAAGATACCATTTTTTTTGTTGTTGTGGTTGTTTTAAATTAACATGCCTCAGAGAACGGGGGAAAGGGGAAAGAAAGAAGCATTACCTAGTGCTGCTCTGTGCTAAATACAAATATTTTCTCATTTGATTCTCACAACACGATCAGGTAGAAACCCGGTATTAGTATTCTCGTTTCACAGTGTAGGATACTAAGGCAGGCAGTGGATGCATGACTTGGCCAGGATCCTGAGGCCAGATCCGAACTAGGGCCTTCCGGACTGCAGGCCTCAAGCTCTCTCCACCCGGCTGCCGGGACAGACAGCAGCCCCCAGCAGGGGGTAAGGAGGTAAAGGCTATCGCTGACCTTTCAAGGCATCCATCATGACACAGAAACCCCTGGGGGGAAATTGTTGATCACTGATTCCAACACACAATAGGTTGGGGCAAGAACAGATGAGAAATGCCTAAAAACCACAGTGGCCAGAGGTGGCTAAAAATACCTGCCGGGTCCCATGCCAGGAATCAGATACCCTTTCCAAACCAGAAGCCCAGCATTCCTCAGCCCTAAAAGCCACGGGATCCCCTCTGTCAAATATGTGGGAGTTGAGGGGCAGCCCCTCGAAGTGGCATGCTTGCCTGTGGAACCCTTCTAGGGCCGAGGAAAGTCCCTGTCTGCCTAGATGTTTCCTTCTGGCTTCTGGTGACAAGAAACAGGAAGTGAGAGACCACATTTGCTCCCCAGGTAGGTGGGCAGCCCACCACAAGCCTCAGCCCAGGGGATGCCATGAGCTCTGGGCCATGCATGCATGCCTGAAAATCAGCATGGCAGGCTCTAAACCCTGTGGGAGCCGCAGAGCCCAAAGTGTCCCGCTTTGGGGTTGGTCAGTGATCTATTTATTTCCAAGTGATTAACGAGACACAAACCAGGACACCTTGTCTTCACATAAAACTCTTTTCATCACAACGCAGCCCTGCAAATCACACGGTCTGGAGGGGTAAACAGCTCAGATGGCAGCTGGGCTCATCTGTCCTGGCTCTGACCAGGCCTCTCAGCCAAGCCAGAGCTGGGGAGAAAGTGGGACAAGGCAGGTGGGGGCAGGGAGATACTAGGCCAGGAGCCAGGGCTGGTAAAATCACTGGGCTAATGACAAGATGCTCCCGGCATCTGGGGTATCCGAACCACACCTTCCCCAAAGAGGCCTCTGGTACCCCAGGCTGCCATCTGACACCTGCAGCTGAGACTCCAAAAAAGGCTTTTCATTTCTTATCCCTACTTGGAAGAGCCTTCAGAGGCATTCCTTCTGGTCCAACCCAGGCTCCACAGAAATGCCCTCTGCAGCATACCCGCCCAGTGGTCCTCTTGCCTCTGTGAAGGCCTCCCAGGAGTGGGGAACCACGATCTTCCCAAGCAGCTCATTTCAATCTGGGCCAGCTCTCTGTCAGCTTTGCCTCCCTTACATGGAGCCTAAATCTGCCTTTCTGCTCCCTCCTACCCCCCATCCTTCCTTGATGGATGCTCCATCTAGGGCCAAGCAGAGCAAATACATTCCAGAGGCAATATGGTGGCACCATGGAAACAGCCCTGGGCCATGGCATGGCTTGTTGAAATGACCAAAAAACTTATCCTGGAAAAGTAACTTGGAACTATTCTCCAAAAATCACTACACTATACTTGTATCCTGGACTTGTATCCCCAAAGAAACAAAGATCAGAAGGAAAGGACCCATGGGCACACAAATACTTGTAGTAGCCCTTAAAGAACTGGAAACTTAGGGGATGCCCCTCAGTTGGGGATGAGAATCAATGTGTTGTAAAAAAACAGTGAAAGGGAAGGATTCAGAAAAACTTTGGAAAATTTGTATAAACTGATGCAGAGAGAACTAGGGAGAATCAGGAGAACAACATGATGACCACAACAATGTAAAGGAAAACTGTTGGGAAATGTGAACTCTGATCAATGAAATTACCAGGACACCAACAGTGAAGTATGTCTCCCATCCCTGGGTGGAGAGGTAAGGGCCTGCAGGTGCAGGGGCCACTGGAGATTTCCAGACACACTCATTACAACACAGATCTGTTTTTCCTGACTATGCTTTTGTTACAAGGGAGGTGGGGTATGGGAAGAGTAGGGGGTTAGTGAAAATGATGCAAAAAAAAGGGAGGAGAGGAAAAAAAAGGGTGTCAATGAATAAAGGGCTTCAAGAATACACAAAGGCTCCATGGAGGGACCAGACCAGCATGGCCATGTCGGCTCTACCAGGTAACATTTAATATGGGGAGAAGATTCTGATTCAGACTCAATCCCCATTTTCTGGCCTTTGGAAATGTTCGTGTTTACTGATGATTCTCTAGAAGGGAGAAAGAGGAATGGAGGGGAGGGGAAGGGGGAGGGGAGGTAAAAGAAGAGCACTTGGGTTTGGCATCACAAGAGCTGCGTGCCAGTCCCGGCCCACCAGTCAGGAAGCTGCCCGCTGAGAGGCACACCTCTGACCCTCAGCTTCCTCATCTGCACACTGAGGACAGCACAAGGGTTGTGACTACAGTAGCCATGTGGCACTGTCCATGTGGAGGCCCCAGTCCTGCTTTGGGGGTCTCACCAGAGCCCTTGGAAGCTGTGCTGGCAGAGAGGAAGTCCCCAAGCAGGATGGGCTTGGACTGCCCGCCAGCTGGCCACAGATGGCAAGCCTGTGTCCAGCCCCACCACATAGGACCTTGGCTCCCGAGGCAAAAGGGAATGCGCTGGTCCTTCTGTCCTCATCCCACCCTCAGCCCCATAGAAAGGGGCATCAGTACTTCAGAGTCAAAGGCCCCTTGGCCAGCAAGCCAAGCTGGAGCTGATTCTGGCATGGCAGATGAACTCTCTCACCCTTAGAGGGGAAGATTTCCTGTTGGGAGAAGGCCAGGGTGGTGACAGAATCCAGGAGAAGCCACCCAATTATCTAGAAGTCCCACTGCTTCCCTCCACTCAAGGCCACCCCCAGTTCCTTCCTGAGCCATCAGTGAAAGGGACCCTGAGCTCTCCTAGGCTCAGCCAGCCTGGCCTTGCTAGGAAGTCCCTGAGGGCGGCCCAGGCCCAGGCAGAGCGTCTGTTGTCTAGTTACCAGCCCAACTAGGTTTGGACACACGTCCCCAAGCTGGCCCCACTGGGGCTGATGACCTCTCAAAGACCACAGGCCTAGCTGGAAAGAGACTGCCATAGTGACGAAGTCATGGATCCCTGGCAGCTGCCTCTCCTGGGGGACAGCACCAGGCAGCCCCTGATCAATGTTTGCTGTATGAATGCAGAACAAGACAGGCTGGGGAAGCCCTATCATCCATGCTCCCCAGAGAGCATCTACCCGGGGTGGAGTGTGAGAGGCCACGATGTTGCCAGCACCTCGCTGGAGGAAGCTTCAGACAGAACAACTCCCCACGTAGCCGTGGTTGCCTGCTGGAGGAAGCTAGAGATCAAAGATCTCAGGGGCAGCTCCCCTGCCCCCCAGGCCTCTCCATTTCAAACAGCCCTTGCTGAACCCTAGTTCCCGGGTGACCAGGGGGAGCCGGCAGGGCGGGCTTCATCATGGAGCCCATGGGGAGAGCAGACAACCCGAAGCAGCCAGTCCATCGGGAGGTTTCAGGGGAATTCGGGATGACAACTTCACAGAGAATCAGTCGACAATACTCTGACCTCTTTGCTCCATCTGAAGAAAGCAAATCGTGGTGTCAGATCCCACTGGGGATGGAGCTAACAGGCTGAGCTCTGACACGTTTGGTAGTGAAATGCAAAGCAAGACTCCCGACCAGCCCCACACAGGCCCCGAGACTGGAGTGGAGGTGGCCAAAGTCTGAGGAGCAGATGGAGAAGGGAGGGCCTGGCAGACAAGTACGCCCATCAACGAGCCAACCTCCTCTTCCTCTTCTGCAAAACCACGGAGTCAGACTCTGGGAGCCCACACCAGGGGTGGGCTGCTTGCAGCACCCACGTCTGGAGGCCACATTGTAAAGTATGGGGAGTTGGGGGCTCTGCGCCAGGCCTGAGACCCCAGAGCAATGTCAATGCTGATCCAGGCCCAACGAAAAACAGATGAGGGACCTGGGAAGGTTTCATCTGGAAGACTAAGGGAAGGCATGACAGCTGTCTTCAGGCATCTTAGAGGATGTCACCCAGAAGAGGGGCCATCCTCGCTCTGTGTGGCTCTGGAAGGCTGGGTGAACACCAAGGCTTGACTAGAATCAAGAAGCTCAGAAGGTAGGCGACACCCCCCCCCCACCCCGGCCCCAGTGAGACCCTTCACCTTCTGGGTCTTTGATGCTTTTTCATTCATTTGCTCTGGGGCGGGCCTGACTCAGGCCAGCCCAGGGCATCCAGACAAGGAGGTTTATTCAACACTGGCATGGGAAGGATTCTCAGTAAGGATTGGGTGCAGAAGCATGATTAGGTGGGCTTCTCCCTGCATCTGCCTCAGGTAGGCTGCCTGGACAGAGCAGGGCACGTACAGCCTAAGGAGACCTCCCACTCCTAGGGCTCTGGGGCTTTAGACTTGGGGGTCCAGAAACCCACATCGAATGACTGAGCCTGAATCCCCAAGACCAAGTCAGTCTTAGAGATGGAGTCATCGCCTTTTAGGGAAAGACCTAGGGACCTCCACAGATGTCACTTCTACCATGGAGGACGTATGGTCTTAGTCCCAAGTACCAGGAAATAATGGGCCTCAGAAAATCCAGAGAAAACAAAGTCCTGCAATGAAGGGAAGCCAGGTGACCTGGGTTCTGCTCTGTCGCTGACGGTTCCTCCCCCTCTCTGGGCCTCAGGGACCCCTCCTGGATTCCTCTAAGTCCCAACTAAGTCCCTAAGCTTTGTATATATGTTTGTGTACTGTCTACCCCCACTCCACTGTAAGCTCCTTGAGGGCAGGCACTGGCTTTTGCCTCTTTTTGTATTTCTAGGGCTTAGCACAGTGCCTGGCACATAGTAGGTGCTTACTAGCTGTTCACAGTCACAGGTGTGAATCCATGAGCAATAACCCCTGTAATACCACAGAGTTTGTGGGGGCAGTGACCCTTCTGCCTCCCCCCTCATCTCCTCCCCCTCTTGACCCCCACAGGCTGATGAACTGCTGCCCTAGGAAGCGTTTGAGAGCCCTGATGTCACCATCCCCACCAGGATCCCCAACGCTCCATTGTACCTCCATGTACACTGGAAACCAGCAGCGTCCTCAGGACTCCAAAGGATCCAGAGTCAGAGCAGACAGACCTGGGAAGAGAAGGAAGGAGAGGTCACTTCTGGTGGGTACTGGATACCCAGTAACCGCAGAGCCAGCCTGAAGACCGACCAAGTATTTTGGACATATCAGCCTCATGAGGGTGGGTGAGGTGGCTGTTTGTGGCCACATCGCTGGGAAGAAGCCAAGTCTGGGTCTGAGCTTTGGGGTCTGGACACCAAGTCCCCAGCTCTTTTTCTGACATTCCACTTAGCTTAGATGGGGGGATGGGGCACCTGTGTCCAGCATCCCAAGAGGCCTTCACAGGCTTCCTTACCACCCCAAGATTGAGGATCCTTCGATTTTTTTCCCCAGGGGGCCCTAATTATGGCAGGGCAGGAAGGATAATTTCATCTTACACCATGCTTTCTATTAATGAACACTATCAATTCCTGACATACAGCAGCCACAATCAGGCTCTTGTAAAGATTTAATAGCTGCCTTCAAAATCTGCACGGAAATTGCTTTTCCGCCACTCAATTGCTTTCTTTCCCCCAAAGATGCACATGGGTGTTTAAAAACAGACCAGCAGACTTAGCTTCTCTGTTCTGGGAAGCAACTTCCTGCAGCTGTGCAGAAGCCCAGGAGGCAGGGGGGCGGCCAGAGAGCAGGGCTGGCCCCTGCCCTGAGACCTGGGAGCCAGATCATGGGAAAGGGAGCGCCCTGCCTGGGGGTGGCGGGGCAGCCTCCTCTCCCACCAGAGCCCCTGCCAGAGCACTGGACTTCGAACTACAAAATGCTCACTCCTCCACCAACTTCTCAGCTGTGTAACCACAAGCAAGTGACTCAGTGTCTGTGAGCCTCTCATTCCTCACCTGAAAAAGGAAGGGACTCTTTGTATTCCATCCTTCCCAGAGCTATGGTATATAAACCCTCAAGTGCTCCACATATGGGAGCCGTGAAGATGGCGACAACAGCAACTCCTCGACAAGGCTCCAGCTAGTTTCCTACTGTTCTCAACTGGCCTGTAATAGGCTCCTGGCCTCCACCTTCTCTGCCCCAACGTCTTCTCAACCTGCCTCACCCTCCAACAACTGCCAGTTTTCACTAATTCACATCCAGCTCCTGTGCCCCTGCCATGTCTAAAGTGGTTGTGCAGCATCCATACCAAAGAGCAGTCACTGGGGGCCTTGCCCCACCCCAATTTCTGTAGTGATAACACTTTGCTTGATGGCCTCCCTCCACAAACCTCTCCTCAGGGCTCTCATCCCCCAGCCAAAGGCCCCAGGGCCTCCCAAGGCCAGGCTAAGGAGACTGAGGTCTAGAGGTTCCTACCACACACAGCCAAGCCTCATGTTATATTGGCAGAGTTAAATAAAGAAAGGAAAAGGAGGTTGCAGGCCAATCAGCACACTAATACATTGCTGGTAGACCTGCAAACTGGTTTAGCCAGTTCTAGAAAGCCATTTGGAACAACAGCCCCAAAGTTATTATACTAGGCGTACCCTTTGAACCAGGGCTGTGCCTTTTAGGTCTACAATCCAAAGAGGAAGCGGACTCACAGGTTCTCTAAAAAAATACTTAAGTACAACTGCTCTTTTGAGGATGGCCAAGAATTAGAAGAAGCTGGGCGTGACGGGTGCCCATCATTTGGGGAATGACTGAACAAATTACGGTCTATGTGAGAGATGGGATATTACTGTATTAGAAGACATTATAATGGGAATGGTGTCAAAGGAACCAGGGGAGACCTGGAAGAATGGGTTCAGAAGGAAGGGGCAGAACCAAGAGGCCCTTCCAGAATGAAGGCTACACAAGACAACCAAACAGCTCTGAAAGCCGTCAAAACTGGACGCAATGTGCAGCCGTGATTCCTGAGAACCTGCCTCCTCACAGGAGGAAGCAGGGCCTGTTTGGGGATGAGGTCAAGGGGAGAACTTTTTTTTTTTGCTTGACTAGACAGATTTGTTACAAGAGTTTTTATTTTTCTTTTCAATGAGAGGGGAAGTAGGAGAAAAAACAGATTTTAGCTCATTGGAAACTAGATACAAATTTAAAACCTTCATAGCTACTGGCTGTCTCTCCCAACGCCCCCCACCCCCCAAAAAGAGGTCACCTGCTATGATCAGAGTGGGAAGAATCAGGAGGCAGGAGGCCCAATTAGGAGGTAAACGTGAAAGTCTAGTCACAAGGTGACAGGGTTTGAAACAGGCTGACGGCTTTAAGAGTGGAGAGGAGACAGAAGGGGGGAAGGGAACGCACATTTGTTAAGAGACTACTATGTGCCAGGCACTGTGCTAAATATTTTATGAATATTATTTCAATTGATCCTCATAACCCTGGGCAGTAGATGCTATTATTTACCACCATTTTACAACCAAAGAAACAGAGGCAAACAGGTTAAGTGACCTGGCCAGGGTCACACAAGCTGTGTGACCCTGGCTAGATTTGAATTCAGGTCTTCCTGATTCCAGACTCACTGCTCTATCTACTGCACCAGAAAGATGTAAGGTAAGAAATGACAAGATTGGGCAAAAGACTGGATATGTGACAGCGTGGAGTCATGACTCCTTGGTTGCAAACTCGAGTGACTTGGGAGTATGGTGGTACCCTGGACAGTAACAGGGAGGTTCTGGACAAGGAGAGAGAATGGGGAGGGTAGGGGGTGTAAGGATGAGTTCTATTTCAGGCACGCTGAGTTTAAGATGTCTGGATGACATCCATTTCAAAATGGTGACGTACAACCAAAGCTCAGGAGAGAGAGACAAGGTAGTGGATGCAGAGATTTGGGAACCATCTGCGTAAATGACAGCTGGACCCACTGGATCCGATGAGAGCATGGAGTGAGAGAGACAGGAACCTGAGACTTTGTGACCCTGAGTCCAGAGAGCCGCTCCCTCCACTCCTCCGGGTCTCAAAAAGCTGGGGGCTAAGAATCAGCTGAGTCACATGATCTCAGACTATTCAAGGACAAAGATGAGGAGGGGCCATCAAAGAGATGTATGGTAGAGTCAGTGTGACACTATTCTGTTCTACAGCAACCTAATTTCATCACCAGTGATGGAAAAGCCATTCTATCAGGATCCCGACCCTTCAGTCTTTTATGTGCTTAACAAAGAGCTAGAAATAGGGCTTTCCAAGGTCAAGTTGGGAAGGGTGGTCCAACCCAACCCAAGGAAATCCTTGCTTTACACCATGCTCTTAAGAGCATGAATGACCGATCATCTGACAAGAAATCTCGGAGAAGAAAAATGTGAAAAGAACTGAAAAAAATCTCAGACCAAATTAATGCCCCTAAAGAGTAACTGGAAAAAACATCAAAAAGCATATGAACAGAGTAGTAAAGTATTTGGGGAAAAACCCTAAAATGGAGCTATTCAACACTATTCAACAAAGACTACAGGGAAAACTGGAGCGCGGCATGGCAGAAATTAGCACCATCTCACACCATACACCCAAACAAGCTACAAATGGATAGGTGACTTAGATGCGAAGGATGACATCATAAACAAATTGGATGAGCAAGTAAGACATCATCCTTGAGTTCTAGGGTTAGAGGGATGGATTACGACCTAACAAGGGAAAAGAGTTTCACAGAGGGAGAATGGAGAGAATTTTGGTTACATAAAATTAGAAAGGTTTCTCACAAACAAAATCAATGCAGCTAACATGAGAATGGAAACATTAACAGAGGGAATTGTTTTTTCCAACAAATTTCTCTGATAATGATTTCACAAAAGTATATATAAGGAACTGAAAATAATTTGAGGACAAGAGCCATTCTCCAATAGATGTAAATGGTCAAAGGACATGTTTTCAGAGGAAGAAATCCAAACTACCAAAAGCCATATGGAAAAAAATGCTCCTAATCACTAATAATTAGAAAAATGCAAATTAAAGCACCTCTGAGTTTCCTTCACACCCATTAGATCGGCAAAGATAACCAAAGAAAGGAAAATGACATTTGTAGGCAGGTCTATGGGAAAGCAGGAATACTATTGGTGGTACTGTGAATTGACTAAATGAGATATTGCCTGGCACATAGTAGGCAATTTATAAATGCTTATTCTCTTTCTCACCCCTACCCCACCCCTATGAATTCTGGAAAGCAATCTGGAAATAATGTCCCAAAGTTACTTTATGTATACCCTTTGACCCAGTGCTATAACTACTAAGCCTGTACTCCAAACAGACCAACGAAAGAAAAAAAGACCCATATATGAAAAATATTTATGTACAGCAGCTCTTTCTGGGCTGATAAAGAACTGGAAATTAAGGGGGTAGCTATCAAATATGGGATGGTTAAACAAATTGTGGCATATTAAAGTAATGGAATATTACTGTGATAAGAAGTTATGAATATCTACATTTTCAGAGGAAACCAGGGAGAATTATGAGGAATGATATAAAAACAAGCAAACAGAAAGTGGAGAACAATTTATACAATAACATGAGAGAAAGAGACACAGAGAGAAGCAAGAGAAGGAGGGAGCAAGGTTGGTGCTTCAGCCTGACACATAGCAAGCACTTAATAAGTGCTTGTGGATGGACCTAACCAAAGACAACTTTGAAGGACTTAAGAACTGATTGTCAAACCAATGACCAGCCATGGTTCCTGAGGAGGAGGATGGAGGGAGATACTCCCACTTCTGGACAGAGAAGGGACAGAACCAAGATAGAGAATAAGATCTACATTTCCAGACAGCCAGTATAAGATTTTGTCTTGGGTCATAACTAAGCACATCTGCTACATGGGCTTATCTTTTTAAAAAAATAGTAGCTAATTACAGCTAACATTTTTATTGTGCCTTAAAGTTGCCAAAGCACTTTACAAAAATCTTATTTTAAATCCTCACAACAACCCTGGGAGGCAGAGAGGGGAAGGGAGGAGAGAGGGAACTGAACAAGTATTTATTAAGCACCTACTATGTGCCAGGCATTGTGCTAAATGCTTTATAAACATTATCTCATTTGATGCTCACAATAACCCTGTGGAATAGGTGATAATATTATTCCCATGTTACAGCTGAGAAAACTCAGGCAGACCAAGGTTAAGTGACTTGCCCAGGGTCATACAACTAATAAGTACCTGAAGAAGAATTTGAATTCAGGCCTTCCTGACTCCAGGTCCAGTGCTCTATTCCCTAGCTGCCTTTAATTTTTAAACACACAGAAGGAAGATGAAAGGCCAGAAAGAGCCACAGATCAGCAGGCTAGCTTTGAAAGTTACATGTTGAATTTTTATCAGAGATCCACAGTTTCTTGTACAATCCTCTTCTGTTTTACGTTGAATATGGAAACACCCATTTTATTTGGTGTTTATTAAAGTTCAGAGTAAAAAATAAAAAATTTAACCAAAGCATGCCACACCATACAGAAAAAAAGCACCAGTAACCACTAAGCCATATGCCTGCTTTCTCAGCTTCATAAAGTCTCTATGGGAATGATCTAGCTATGCACCAAAGAGATACTTCACAACAAATACAAGGGAACAAGAGTGGGCCAACCACCCTGTGCAATGATGCATGATGGACTGCTCTGTCCGGTCCCCTCCTGTCCACTCTCGCAGCCACCACTGGAACTCAGGCCCTTCTCGCCTCTCCCCTCCACTACTACTGGGTCTTCCCAACAGGGCTCAAGTCTTTCCTCCTTCCTAACCCAGCCATGTGTAGCTGTCAAGATAATTTTCCTAATGTGCAAATGTGACCACGTCACTCCCCTGCTCCATAAACTCCATGGGCTCCCTACTGCCTGCAAGATCAACTTTGCTTTGGCATTCAAGGCTCTTTCCTTCCTCTCCAGTTCTCTCGTACTTTAGTCCCCTCTGAGAGATTCCTTAGCAGTGGTTTAGGTCTAAAGGACTTTATCAACAAAATCCATAGCTACTCAAAAGGGACTGGCCTAACTACCGAGTACAGGGTGCAGACTATGACATGTGGCTGGATGGACCCTCCAAAGAGGGGACAAACCAGCACAGATGGAGCTCCAGCTGTCACAGGTGGGGCAGATGGACCATGAATTGGGTCCAGAGTGAGGAAGAACACAAGCTAGCTTGCACATGATGAGCTCTGCAGAGTTCTTAATGGTCCCAAGGTGCTTGCCAGGGCAAAGACTGGTCTGCTTAGCACCAATCTCCTCTGAGCATGGCTGTGAGGTGGCATGTCTTGGAACAACAAACTCTCTGAGGAAACCAAGCTGCAGACAAACACTGCTGGCGATGGAGGAATCTGGGCAGCTGGTGCAAGCAAGATGAAGCACATCTCAGGTGATGACTGGTCTGTGGGCAGGGACTGGACCAATGGCAACATCCTCAGGAGAATGCGTGACTGGAAAAGGTGGGGATGGCCGAACTACCCACAAAATGCAAAAACAAGGTAGGAGGAAGGCTCCCACACCATGGGTGGATCCAGGTGGCCTCCGAAGTCTTTCCAGCTCCAAATCTGTGGCTGTGACCCAAAGAGCTCTGTCAAGAGCAAGGACAAGAGCTGACATGGAGGGGCTGCCATCTGTACCAGTAGAAGGACCTACAACATCAATGAAATCCCAGATGGGCTGAAGCCCTGGCCTGTTTACTGTCTTACTTTCCCCAGCTCAATGGCAAGCCTCTTGAGGGCAGGGCCAGCCTCTCTATGGGTCTACCCTCTACATCCCATCCTCACAAAGGGCCCTGGGCATGACCTGTCATGGGAATCCCCCAGACAGCTCAGAGTTGGAAGGAGGTTCACAGGAGATCTGCTGCTACCTGTCCCTGACCTGGAATGCCCCCCCAACCACTGGTCCCCCATCTCCCACAATGGGGAGCTCACTGCTGCCCACTCCAGCTGGGAAGGTTCTCTTTTATTGAGCTAAAAACTGCCTCTCTCCAACTTTGGCCCATCCATCCCTCCTGGTGGTTCCCACTGGGGCCATGCAGAGGCAGGACCGTCCCCCCCGCCCCCCACCCATTTCCTCCAGAACTCTGGATGGATGGCCAGGAGGAAAGGATTCTCTTCTCCAGCTGGCTCATTGCTACCTTGAGCACCAACACCTCAACGGCAGAGATGAGGGAAGCTGGCCCCATTTTCAGCCCATGCAGCAAAAATCAGGGCACTGCCTCTAGCTATGACCTCACCAATGCACAAAGAAGAGTGAGGCTGGGGGGAAGGGGAGGACAGCATGATTTTTCATGGAAGAAAGCTTTCTGGAGAAGAGCGTTTCACTGGCCATAGAGGGCTCCAACTCGGGGCAATGCAGGTGGGGTGGGAGCAGGGGACAGGCCTGAGAATGGCCCAGGAAGGTAGCAGCAGTGCCAGTGGGAGGGAGACAGAAAGCACCTTCTCTTCCTTCCTTGTGGAAAGGGTCACAAACCCCAGGAAAGAAGCGATCATGAGACCCTGTAGTTTAGAGGAAGGGGAGACACACGTGTACAGTTACACCAAGGCCACATGAACAATCCGGCAACTGTGAACATCCAGGAGTGAGACAGGGGCAGCCTCAGACCTCTAGGCTCTTCTAGTGAGGACATGCACCATCCCAAGGCCCCCAGGGAGGTTCCTCCCACCTCTCTAGAAAGCCAATCCACTTTCAGAGCCCTAATAGGTACCAGGCTTTTCCTGTCATCAAGTCCAAAGGCCCCTCTGACATCCAACCCGTGGCTCCTGAGTCTGAGCCCAAACTAATCCTTCCACAGGAATGATTTTCAAATATCCAAAGATGGCTCTCCTGCCCACCCTCCTCACCCCAAGTCTTCTCCCCGTGGGGAGGGGGTCTCCATTCTGGGGAGCGGGCCACCTTCATTCCCTCCTGCCCAGGCAGATGGCCTCCAGTCTGCAAAATCACTGCCCTGGCCGGGGCACTCTCACCTCAGCCCCAGTCCCATTAGCTCTTCAGTTCTCTCCCTTTTGTGGGCTAGCTTCCCCTATTAGAATGTAACCTTGAGAAAATGATAAATGTTGGAGAAGATGAGGGAAAACTGTAACACTAATTCATTGTTGTTGGAGTTGTGAACTGATCCAACTATTCTGGAGAGCAATTTGGAACTATCCCCAAATGGCTATCAAATTGTGCATACCCATGGATCCAACAATCCCACTGCAAGGGCTGTATCCCAAAGCGATCGTAAAAAAGGGGAAAGGACCCACATGGACAAAAATATTTATAGCAGTTCTTTTTATGGTGGCAAAGAATTGGAAATTGAGGGGATGTCCATCACTTGGGGAATGACTGAACAAGCTGAAGTATACGAATGTAATGGAATACTACTGTTCTACAAGAAATGATGAGCAGGCAGATTTCAGAAAAACCTGGGAAGACTTATATGAACTGATGCTGAGTGTAGTGAGCAGAACCAGGAGAACACTGTACACAGTAACAGCAATATTGTATAAAGATCAACTATGAGAGACTTAGCTCTTCTCAGTGATGCAATGATCCAAGACAATTCCAAAGGACTCATGATGGAAAACGCTATCCACATCCAGAAAAAGAACCATGGAGTCAGAATGCAGATCGCAGCACACTATTTTTACTTTTTTGGGTTTTTTGGCTTTCCCCTTTTCTTCTGATTCTTCTTTCACAACATGACTTAACGTGGAAGCATGTTTAACATGATTGTACATGTATAGCCTATATCAGATTGCATGCTGTCTCACAGAGAGGGAAGGAAAGGGGAGGAAATGAGAACGAAAAATTTTGGAACTCAAAATCTTACAAAAATGAATGTTGAAAACTATCTTTACATGTAAATGAAAAAAAATAAAATGCTATTAGTGGGGGAGGTTGTAATCTTGCGCACTGAGTCCTATAGCACCTAGCACATTTCCTCGTCCCTTCATCCCTTCCTCCCTTCCTTCATTCTGCTCTCTCTCTTCCTCTCTTTCTCTTTTGTTCTTTCTTTCTCTCTTCCTTCCTTCCTCTTTTGTTCTTTCTTGTTCTTTCTCCCTCCCTCCCTTCCTTCCTCCTTCGTTCCTTCCCATCTCTCATCCTTCATCCAATCCTCCAATGTCATTCCCACAGTCCTCCAAGCCCTTCCTTGCCAAGAAGAAGAAACTGGCCCCCAGAGAGGCCAAGGGAGCTCACGGATCACTTAGTGCCATGTTCTCGTCATTCAGACAAGCAAGCCTGGGGCAGCCATGGAAAGGGCATGGCCAAGGTCATCCAGCTGCTGAGTGACTAATTCAGGCTCAAATACACAAATCTGGCATTCTTTCCATCCGCTAGGCTGTCTCTCTTAAGTGTTCTACCCCTCTGCCAAATTGTGCCCCTTTGTGAAGCAGGCCAACCCTGAAGAGGCCAACGGCACTGGGACATTGGGGAAGGGGCCAACGGCACTGGGACATTGGGGAAGGGGCCAACAGCACTGGGATGCTGGGGAAGGGGCCAACGGCACTGGGACGCTGGGGAAGGGGCCAACGGCACTGGGACGCTGGGGAAGGGGCCAACGGCGCTGGGACGCTGGGGAAGGGGCCATCCGGCCCTGTACAGGGACCTTCTCTGGGTCACAGGGGTTCTCCTCTCTAACTGCTGAGCTGGCTTATAGTGCCCAGCAGTCATGGACTTCGCACAGGGGAGAGGCTGCTACTGTGGGGCCAAGGCTATCGCTATTCATTACAGCAGATAAGGCAGGTCTGTCTGTTTCCCACGTGAATGAATCGCTGAACTGGACACATTCTACTAATCACAGGGCTGAAATCCTCTGGAATGTGCTGGGGCTTTCTGGGAAGAAGGGGAAGGGACGAAACGGATCCTCTGTGGAGCTGGTGGCCAACCCTCTTATTAAAAGGCAGCCTCTAAAAGGCGCCCTTAATTGTCAGGCTCAGTCACCATGGCGACAGGGCTCACCCACAGCCTGGAGCACGGCCCCCATGGAATCCCTGCCTCATCTTCAGTTGGGAGGGCCTGCACCAGAGGGGCTGGTGGTAGGCTTCTGCCAGGGCCTGGAGGGCTCCCCCAGAAGCCCAGACTGCCCTTCTAAGTCAGCTCAGCTCAGCTCTACCCAAATGGCTCAAACCCAGGCTTTAGAAAATGCAAGAAAGTGATTTTTTCTCACACCGTTTTTTTCATGAAAAATAAGTGGTAGATGTTCAATCCAGAACTGCTGCTGTGTTCTTTGAAAGAGAAAGTCCAAGCACTACCATCCTAGCCAGGCCACCACATATTGGGGGCCTCAGTTACCTAATCTATAAGATGGGCACAGGACACCTGCCATGCCTGTCTCCCAGGGTGGCCAGGAGATCCTGAGAGAGCACTGCCCCAGAACAATGCGCTCAGAGGATGCCAGGCAACCGCACTGAAGTGAATACCATGTTCTCAATTCTCAGAAATCTTGGCCACCAGGTGCCAAGCCTCAAGAATGTCTCTCCCACCCCACCTGCCCAAGATTAGGGACCCACCATGCAGGGAGCTGGCCTGAAGCCCGGACCCAAAACCTTCGCTGCAGACAGGGAAAGCTGCTGGCAGATCTCCCACCCTCAGCCTCCTGACCCCAATTCCTGCCAGCGAATGGAGAAAGTGAGAGCTTTCTCTCCAAATGCCAAGTCAGTCAGCAAGAGGAAATAGTTGGAGAAGGAACACATGATCTGGGGACATTCAATCCTAGGCTTGGAGTCTGAGATGTGGGTTCAAATTCTGACTGTCCTGTCCCCTCGCCCACCACCTCACTTCACAGAGAAGGACACGGAGGCCCAGAGAGATGGGACTAGACCCAGGCCTCCCGGCTCCCAGGCCAGGGCTTCATGGCTACCGCTGCTAACAGAATCTTCAGCCGCTCCATCTGGCGGGGGTTACATCCATGCGCTAACTTTAAGAAATGGAATTTTAAGATGTTTCCATATGGAAGAAACCTTCCAGACAAACCCCAGGACACCAAGGGTTTGCAGCTGTTCAAAGCCGAGCAACAAGAACTGAGAAGTGAGTCCTGGAAGGGCCTCGGCCTGCACCATTACAGGGATGATATGGGGAGGACCTGCCCTGGAAATCTCAGCTAGGCAAGCCCCTCCCAGCTCTCAATCCCTAATCCAATGCACTTTCTTTCACTTTGGCTCAGCTATAACTGCTAAGAAGCCTGGGAGGCTGGGGAGGGAGAGATTCAATTGAATCAACATTTATTAAGCACCTACTATGTGCCAGGCACTTGGCTAAGCGCTGGGGATACAAAAAGAGGCAAAAGACAGTCCCTGCCCTCAAGAAGCTTCCAATCTCTCTGCAGCTCCTAGGAGCCTGATGCTCTGGGACCAGAGCCCTGCCATGGGCCAACTTGCTTGAGAATAACCCTGAGGCAGGAGAGAGACCATATCAACCATCATAGGCCATCCAAGCTGACAGAGAACACACCAAATTCAGTCACAGAGCAGGCAGGGGCAGAGCCTGGGCTCGAAACCAGGTCTCCTGGCCCATGGCTTCATAGGAAGGGGGAGCAGAGCCGGACAAGAAGGCCCAGTCATGGCTAGGCTTCAAGGTCCTCATATGTTTGGAAGGGCAGCTGGTGGTCTGGAGCCTCTGGCTGGGCCAGGGCACGGAAATGACTAATAAGTTGACTGCAGGATGTGACAGGACCCGCTGGAGGGGTCCCAGAGCCAGGAGGCAGAACTCCCTGATGGCTACAGTATGTTTCAAGAGAACAAAACTGATCTTGGAGGGCCTTTCAGGAGACACGGCTTGGCCCAGGGGAAAGAGGCCTACATCTGGAGTCAGAATTTTGGCTCTGCCACTTAATATGGCCTTGGGTGAATCACTAAAATAAGCAAGGGTGGGCCACATCATAGGACTAAGAGCTAAGGAAAAGACTGTAGGGAACCTGGTCCCATCCCCTCCTTCTGCAGAGGAGAAAAGGAAGGCACCCGGCTCACACATGGGCAACCCACAGCAGCCAAGACCTGCCGCTCCTCTGCCCTGATGAGAAGGCTTCCCGCACACAGAGGCCACAGGTGAGCCTGGGGTCAAAGACAAGCTGGGCTGCAGGGCTCCATGCTCCAATGGGATGAGGGAAGCCTGCCTCAGACCCAACAGCCCATTTAGGAAGGAAGTTGAGAGGTCACGGAATCAAAGCAGCAACTGGCTACTGGGCATCACAGTCCCAATTCCAATGAATCTCAGACCACTGGTCTCCTTGCATTCCATGATCACAGCCAGGGTTAACCCTCCCCCACAGGCTTGGGCCAATGCCAGCAGAGTAAGACCCAGTAATTTCCTCTGTGGTCACTATTAATCACACCCCTCTGAACAACCAGGCCAGGCAGAGGGCAGGGCTGAGAAACTACCCAGCTTCCCTGAAACTAGACACATGATCTCTGCACTGAGATCAGCTCCTGAGGCCCTGGGGAGAAACGAGGCCTTCCATGGCTCACAGTCTCCAAAGCCTGACTACCTCATCTCTGGGAAAACTGGAGGGGGAGCTTTTTTTTTTTTAGAGTAATTTAATTTTTAAGGTTTTATCAATGCCCTTTGTTTTCACATTAGGCATGACTAGTTACACCATCACCCCACCCCACCCCCAAGTCCATCAGCACTCCCGCCATCATCACCCGGAGAGACTTCCCTCATAATAAAGGAAAATAATAAGCTCATGCTCTTTCGCAGGCATGTGGGAGCAAGAAGGGGCCTTAGAGAAAGGTGGTCTGGAGAGACCAAGGTGACTGGCCCAGAGGGATAGTGTCTCTGGATTCCTCTGCCCCTCTCTGAGGGCCTAACAACAGACCTGCCACCAAGGGCCTTCCGGGGCATCCATCTCCCACACTGGCTACCACAGACCCCTGGGACAAAAGAGGAAGATGGCCCCAGGGGGAAGAAGGGGCAGTGAGTTCAGCCTCTCCCAGAGGGAGGAATACTTCTCCTCTCCTGCAGAAATGGCAGGCCCAGGAACTCCCAGCGTTTTCCAGAAAGTGGCTGCTTCTGCTTGAAACAATACAAGCTGACATTTCTATGGTTCCTTAGAAGGAAAAAGAGCCTAGCAAGTCCTCCTGCTTCCTAAGCATGAGAGACAGCCAGGAGAGGCCAAACATGGGGCCAGAGGTATCAGGCAGGGACCAATGATCCCTGCTCCCTAAGGACCCAGAGAGGGGACCCCCTTCCTTCCACTGCCTTGGCAACAGTCTGCCCTCAGCTAACCGCCTTCACACTTACAGATGAGGAGACCTGGGTCAGAGAGGGTCATCCCTTGGTCGATCCCAACAGCGTAAAAGCCACTTACCCAATATTTGTAAAAACAAGAACCCAGACTCCAGGTTAAGAACCCTTGATCAATGATTTCCAGACAAAGCAAGAGCCCCAGGAGTCCTTGTGAATGAAGGACCAAGGCCTTCCTCCAGGCTGGGCCATGTGCTAAGAGGTGGGGGCACAAAGACAAGCCTGGAACAATCTCTGTTCCCAAGGAGGGAGGCTGCCTGGAGGAGGCAGCGGCTGAGAGTGGGGAGGAGGCAGCGGCTGAGCGTGGGGAGGATGCAGCTTCTCGCTAGAGGTAGAACTGGAGGACAGAACATTTGGGGGGAGAAGCCACAAGTACGTGCATGCCCAGGGAACAGCAAGGAAAATGGAGGGAGAGCATAAGGCCCAGAAGACACCGATTTATTTACTTCCTCTAACTACTCAACAACTACCATGCATATACAAGATGCTGTCTGGCTGGGTGCTGGGGATGTGACAGGCCCTGCCTTCAGGAGGCTTACCATCTTCTAGAGAGGGACTACCCCTCATAGAACCTGCTCCTCCACTCCACAAACGGCAGGATCACGTCCAAAGCCCCTTATACCCAGGCCTCTTCCCACCTCACTGCCCAACATGACTCTTCAATCAGTGACACTGGCCCTGACCTTCCTTGAATCAAACTACCTGCTGAGTCTGGGCCTTTTCTGCCTGTCTCCCATACATGGCACACCTTCCCTCCTCATTGTCACCTCTGGGCTTCCTTCAAGTCCCGGCTACATGAAATACTATTGTGCTATGAGAACTGAGGAACAGATGGACTTCATTATAACCTGGAATGACTTATATGAACTGACGCTGAGTGAGGGGAGCAGAACCAGGAGATCATTATACACGATTACAGACACACAGTATCTGTGATGACTAACCTTGATAGACTTGACTCCTCTCACCAATGCAAGGTTCAAAGATAGCTCCAAAAGACTCATGATGGAAAAGGCTATCCACATCCAGAGAAAGAATTAGGGAGTCTGAATGCAGATTGTGGCAAACTTTTTGCTCTCTCTTTTTTTTCTTTTCCTTCTTTTTTGGTTTCATTTCTCCTTTCCCATGATTCATTCCATTGGTTATAATTTGTCTTTACAACTGGACTATTATGTAAAGAAGTTCAATGTGAAGGTATATGTAGAACCTACATTGGATTACATGCTGTCTTCGGGGGAAGGGGGAGGGAGGGAGAGAAAATTTGGAACCTCAAAACTTGTGGAACTGAGTGTTGAAAACTAAAAATAAAAAATAAATTTATTAATAAAAAAGTCCCGGCCACAATCCCCGCTTCTACAGGAAGCCTTTCCCCATGTCTCTTCATTCTGCCGCCTTTCCCGTGTTCATTTCTTTCTATTTATCTTGTACACAGCTTGTTGCGTGTTGTCTGTCCCATTAGACTACAAGCTTCCTGAGGGCAGGGACTGTCTCTTCTCTTTCTTTGTAGTCTTCACACTTAGAGCAGCACCTGGCATGTGGCAGGCACTTAATTAATGCTGACTGACTGACTAGAGGGTGAGGGGGAGACATAGAACTAGAGAAAGTCCTCCAGCTCCACAGGAGGTGCGAGAGACCCGGGTGTGCCTGGGAGAATCCATGAAGGCTTCCCAGAAGAGGGACTCAGATACGGAAGCCAACTCCACAAAGGAGGCCATGCACGGCAGGGGAAGGGATGAGGGCAGGAAGCTACAGCATCATTTAGACTGCACAGAGACTTTGTGCAGGCAGCCTGACGGAATAATCACGACAATAATAACATCTCCCACTTAGAAAGTGCCCAAAGTGTGCCCAGCGATCATCAGAGCGACCCTAAGTACTCTACAGATGGTAATGGAGGTTCAGGAGAGGTGAAGGGATCTCAGGCAGCATTTGAATTCGAGTCCCCTCCATCGGGCCTCACTTGGTAACAGGCAGAGTCCTGGATGTGCCAATGCTGCCAGTGGCTCATGCAGCAATGGCCTGAGACAGGTTGGGGCTGTGCCAGGGAGGAGGGGGCAGGTATGAGAAATTCAGCTCCACCAACGGTTCGAGAGCTCCTAGTGACCTACTGTGTGCTGGGCACTGTGCGAGAGCCAACATAGCAGGTGCTCCCCAAAGCTGGGCTCAGGCTCTGAGGCAGAGCATGGAAGACAGAACCTACCAAAGGCAAAGGCTCGGAGGCCATGCTGAGCAGGCTGCTAATGGAGTGCTGGGAACAGGCCGGGCTGATGGCAACAGAGACGCCATACAGGGAGAAACAGGATCTGAGACTAGAAAGGGATGAGGGGAAAGCTTGAAATGCCAGGCTGAGGAGCTGGTACTTGGCAGAGAAAATCCTGGGAGATTCTGGAGTAGGGGAATGACATGGCCCGCCAGCAACATCTGTAGCAGCTGTGTGTGGGGTGGATTGGAGAGGGGGAGGCCAAGGCTGGCACAGGCCAGGGGACAGGGCTTCCTGTTTCCCAAGGCTCTCAGTGACGGGCACCTCAGTGACACCGGGCATCAGTGAGGGGCCGGGAAAGACGCAAGGGTCACCCCAAAGTCACAAAGCCAGTAAGTGAAGGTCAGTGGTGCCGTCGGCCAAAGGGGGACGGTGGCAGCTGTGGGGAGTCAGGTCATGGGGTGCTGGTAGGATGGGGGAGGGGCTGGGGGCTAGGCCGGTACATTTAAGAATCATCTACAGAGAGGAAATGGAAGCTATAGCAACGAGTGAAGGACTGGGACAGAGACTAAAATGTTACCCAGAAGCACCAAAGGAGCCCCAGAAGGCGCAGTCTGCGAGGTGGGAGGAGAACCAGGAGGGACGGCACAGAAGCTGGGGGGCAGGGGGGCTAGCAGTGTTAGGCACTGCAGGAAGGCCCGAAGGCAGCCGACTAAACAATTAAGAACACAGGCAGAAGGAGGAAGAGAGCCCTTCAGGGTTGGGGACTCCGTGCGGGGAACAGCTTCTGATTCAACATGGGCTCAGGCAGAATGGTCACCCCATCACTAATTAACTCAGAGAAGTACAGAACTGACTAGCTGGCAGGGGCCGTTCATCCTTATCTGGATGGCTGGTTTCCATATCTCCAGGCATTTTCTTATAACCGCCCCGTGAGGAAGGTTGCACAGACATTATTCCCATTTTTACAGATTTCAAGGGTTAAGTGATTTGGCCAAGGCCACACAACTCCTACAAGGCAGACTTTGAACCTGGGTCCCCAGACTCTAAGTGGGGCCTCGTTAAGTAAGATAAGATTGGACGGGTCAGCCAGCGCCCAAAGGTAGAAGGCCTGGAATGCCAAGGAGAGGCAGAGAGGAGACTTGGGGGCAGACAGCAAATGCACCAGCCCAGTGCTCCAAGAAGCCTGATACACTGGCAGGTGCAGCCAGAACTGCCACCATTCCCCCTCTGGTTTGAACTCTTCCCCAGCCAAACAACGGGGTGCTGCCCCCCACCCCTTATCTTGTACAACTGACTGTCCTGGGTCAGTAACAAAGAGACCCAGCAATATAACAGAATCACATACACACCCCCCTACATGTCCTGTCTGACACACACACGCATTTACATGTTCTGTCTGTCAAGACCACCGGGGACAGTGGGAGCTAGCCCACCTCTACCCATTTCCTGCTCCCTGTCTCAGGAGCCACTAGAAAGGGGAGGGGCCATGCCACCTGGAGGAGGGGTCCCACAGGGCAGGGGCTGCCAAGGACACTCTGGCACCCCAATGCTGACACAGAAGGACAGACTAGTTCTGCAGGCCACCCCCAACCCCTCCACAGAGACTGCTGGCTGCTGGCCTTTTAAGATCACACACAGAGGAAAGGGGAGGGGGGATTTGGGGGTGAGGGGAGATCAGGCAGGTGAGCAGGCTCAGGGGAAGGGGCATCCTTCAGCTCATTTCTTCCCGTGTGGCACTAAACACGAACAACCACACACCCTCCAAAGGGGCACAGAGGGATAAGCCTGCTCCCCCCATCTCATCCATCATCCCGGCTACTCCGGTTGGGACTGGACTCCCCCTGCACCCCAGAAAGCTCCTGAGCACTCCCGCCCCGGAAGAGCGAGAAGAGACTGCTCTCCCTTTAGTGGGGTTCAGCGGGGCAGTAACACTTTCCTCCAGGAATCCCCCTGCTCATCGGGGGCACACTTAAAAGGCTGCTGAAGGCTTACCTTTCCGAGCCCCACAAAGCCCTCTTCCATTCAGCTCCTTGGCCATCAAATCAGAAGCCTCCAGAAGGGTTCCCTGGGCCACGTGAGGCCATTCAGCGGCAGAGGAGTCCACGAGAGAGGGAGGGAGGGAAGGAAGGAAGGAAGGAGCGAGAGTGAGCAGCTCACTGGCGGTGGCGCGGCAGCAGCTTGGGAATACCCCCCCTCCGATGGGGATGAGTTAAACTTCGGCTGCTGCCCGGGAGGTGGTGGCTGCGGCGGAGGCAGCGGCGGGAGCAGAGGCAGCGGCGACAGCGGCCGCAGTCCTGGGGCCCAGCCCGCTCAGCCCTGCTCAGGCAGTCATGTGCCGCAGCATAGATTCTAGCCCGGTGGTGGTGTGTGTGTGTGTGTGTGTGCTCGCCCGCGCGTGTGTAAATGTGTGTGTGCGCGTCCCCCCCACCCCCCAGCGGAGCTGCAGGCCAGCGCCGCCCGCTGCCTCCCCACCAACTCTCAGACAGCCAGAAACACATCTGGACTGGGAGAGGCAGACACAGGGATGGAGAGGAGGGAGAAACAGCACAACTGAGAAGACACACACAGGGCCCAACCACTGGCCAGGACCTTCAGGTTCAGATTCGGGGTGGCCAAGAGTCCCCCACAACAAGCTGCCAAGAGCCCGGGACCGGGGAGGGGGGAGGCAGCCGATCCATTTGCATGAGGTTGGGCGGGGGGCGCCGATCCATTTCAGCGCCGGGGGCGGCCGATTCATTTGCACCGGTCTCCCCACATCTGGCTGCGGCCCCAAAGCTTCCAAGGAGTGTCTCCCCACCCTGGGGTGGGGAGGAGGATGGCTAGAATGAGTGATTCTCAAGGGACGCTGGGGAAGAGCTCTTTCCAGCTTGGAAACTGCTCCTGCATCAGCCCTGCCTCCCAAAGTGGAATAGCCAGAGCACCCCTACACACACACATGCGTGCACCGGCCTAAGGCCATCTAACATCCAGCAGCAGCTGCTGCTACCGCTCTCTGAATCCATATGGAGGGCTGGAGCCCAGAAAGTGAACCCTGAAGCTGGGCTCAAGCTCTCCAGACCCTCCCCTCCTAAGCCGAAGTCACCCAAGGAGGAAAAGCCTCCGCAGCGCTGCTGGCTGGCTGTTTGGCCCCCAATGGGGCCACAGAGGCCTGCCCAAAAGAAGAGTCTGGGCCGCCCAAGAGCGGCACCCCTCCTGCCCCGGCTCCAAGCCTCGAGGCTGAGAATGACGGGCCAGACTCCTAGGCATCCCAGAAAGAGCCTGGCCCCATGAGGGAACCCAAGACTCCTTGGTCCTAGTCAGAAACCCTCCTCCTATACCCACTGCCTCAATAAACAACCAGAAACTTCAATCTTATCAAGAAGTCAGTTAACACTGAGAGCAGGGACCATTGCAACAGCCTCTTCTGCTGCCTCCTCCCCTCAAGCCTCTCCCCTTTCCAATCCTCTGTGAGGCTGATTGAAAAGCAATCTTCCTGAAGCTCAGTCTGACTGTGTCACTCCCCTGCTCAAGGAGGTCCAGTGGCTCCCTACTGCCCTAGGATCAACCATAGGGGCTTCTGTTTGGCATTCACAACCCTTTACAGCAGGGCTGCTTCCCAGGCATTCTCCTTGTCTTCACACACCTTGTAATCCAGCCATACTACTACTAAGAATGTAATAATGTAGAAACATGTAAAAATAATGTGAGCCTTGCTGCTATTCCCATAATTCAGCATAAGATCTCCTGCCCCTGTACCTTTGCATTAGCTGTGCCCCTTGCCTGGAGCACCACCTCCCTTGCCTCTATCCCTCACAATCTGTTTTGCTGTTGAATAGTTTCAATCATGTCCGACATTTGGCCCCACTTGCAGTTTTTCTTGGCACACATACTGAAGTGGTTTTTGTGCCATTTCCTTCCCCAGCTCATTTTACAGATGGGGAAACTGAGGCACATGGGGTTAAATGCCTTTCCCAGGGTCATACAGCTAATAAGTGTCTGAGGCTGGATTTGCACTCATGAACACTATGGCACCACCAAGCAGTTCCCTTCGAAGCTCAGCTCAAGTGCCACCTCCTACAGGAAGCCTACAGTATTTCCCCCATCCTCCTACCCAAAATAACATGGGTACCTTCTTACATGTGCACATGTTATTTCCTCCCTGAAATGCCTGGCACAAGGAAGGTGAGTAACAAATGCTTATTGAATGATTCTTGGCTGGGTCCTCCCCCCAAGGCTCCGACTGGGGGCCCTCTTCTCCCTCTTCCTCTCAGGCTTTCCCCATTTCTATAGGTATATTTATAATCTTTACACCCGTGATTCTCACATCTATACACAGGCCATTTCCTTTTCGTCTGCACCTAGTCACACAGTAGGTGCTTAATTAATGCTTATGGATCAGCTGTGCTCTTTCTGCTATGAGGAAAGCATGGCAATTATGAAACAGAAATGGGAGCTTCTCAAATACTGAACAACAGCTGGGATTTGGGGGTCCTGAAGAAAGTATTCCTTGTCCTACACAAGATGCATTATGTTTAGCACTGCTGTTTCAAAGCTGCCCAGCCTCCGAAGGCCTCTCCAGCCAAGCTGGGGCAAAGCCAGACGGAGTGTGCAGAAGCCCTTTATAGCCCAAGCTTATTCCTCCTGCCCATGGGCCATCTCCCACCTCCATGCTTTTGCCACTGGCTATGTGGCCCCATCACCTCCGTCTTCCTTTCCTGCTTCTAGGGCTACTCCCTGCCCCATCACCAGCTATTTGTTTTCTTACCAATGTTGCATATTTTTACATAAGCAGTGTGGTCTCCTCTATTAGAATTTAAGTGCCCTGAGGGCAGGGAGCATACATAGTTCTTGGCAACATAGTGTTTTCAGTCATTTTTCAGTTCTGTCTGACTCTCTATGACCCCATGTGGGGTTTTCTTGGCAGAGATACTGGAGCAGTTTGCCATTCCCTTCTCCAGTTCATTTTACAGATGAGGAAACTGAGGCAAATAGGGTGAAGTGATTTGCCCAGGGTCACCCAGCTAGGAAGTATCTGAGATTGGATTTGAACAAGGAGATGAGTCGGCCTGACCCCAGGCCCAGCATTCTACACACTGCCCTACAACAACTATGGCAACATAGCAGGTAACACTAGTCACTACTTGGCCTGATGAAGAAAGGTGAACAAGATGAGGACAAGGCAGAGGCAGAAGGTGTCCCTCTCCCATCAGGTGGCTGCTTTATAATGGCTTCACTCTCCAATCCCTCAGGGGCCCCAGGAGGCATTATTATTCTGTTGATTTCTCCTCCCTTGGTGGAGCCATCTGTCTACACTGGCTGATTCCTCCTCCCTTGGTGGAGCCATCTGTCTACACTAGCTGCCTTCTCTGCTTCTCCACTTTCTCAACCCTGTGCAGCCTCATCACTCTCCTGAAACCATGCTCTCCAAAGCTACCCATGACCACTGGGCTGGCCAATCTAACAGCCTTTCCCCAGTCCTCATCCTTCTCCCCTCTTTGGCAGAATGTGACAAGGCTGCCCATCCCCTTCCTGATTCTCTCTAGGTTTTCACAACCTTCTCTCTTGTTTCTCTTCCCTCTGCACAAGCACTCCTGCTCTGTCTCCCCGGATGGCTCTTCATCGCTTGTCTCCCATGACACTCTCTGGCGTCCTCTTTAGTACACCCTCTCTCACTTGGTGATCTCATCAGCCCCCATGGGTGTAATTATCTCTAGGCAGATGGTTCCCAGATCTACTGCTCCAAACCCAGGCTCTCCTGAGCACTATGGTCATGCATCACCCAATGCCTCATGAGCACTTTGGAATGATGGCTCACGGCAATCTCAAACTCAACATGACCAAAACAGAACTCAAAATCTTTCCCCCCAACCCTTCTTCTCCTCCTTCTACCATCCAGAGAACCACCATCCTCTCCACCACTCAGGCCTGTACCCTCGATGTGACCCTCAACTTGCCACTGTCCTCCTCTGATCACTGCCATCTTGTTGACTGTGCCTTCACATCATCTCCAGCACAGGACCCATCTCTCCACTCACAGTCCTGCCCCCCCACCCCCACCCCCGGCTCGGGTCAGGCCCTCATCCCCCAGACCAAGCAATGAGTAGCTTTCTAACTCAGCTCCCTGCCTCAAATCCCACCCTACTCTCACCCAGACTGCCCTCAGCTGCCAAGGTCATTTTTAAAAACTATGTCTCATACTACGTCACCTCCCTATTCAAGGCGCTCCAAATACCAAGATCGAATATAAAGTCCTCTGTCTGGAAGTTCGAGCCCTTCATAAGTGGACCCCTTCAGTCTCCCAGGAAAGGGCCCCCTCCACTCGCACCATTCAGCCACCCTGGCACACCCACAGCAGCTCAGACACCACCCTCCAGCTGAGCTCCAAGCTGCCATACTGCCACCATCCCTGGCCCCTTCCCTCTGCCCCATGGCTTCCCAGGCCTCCTGCAAGTCTAGGCTACAGGACGCCCCACCTAGCAGGCCTTCATCTCTCAGCTTACCTTCCCTCTCCTCCCCAGATCCACACTTTGTAGGTTCCTAGTTACTGATGCGTTCTTTACACATTAGAAAGCACACTCGATGAGGGCAGGGGCTGCTCTGGGTCTTCTTCACATCCCCAGGGCTTATCACAGGACCTGACCGAGCATAAGGAGACAATATCTGTAAAAAGCACTTGGCACAATGCTTGGCACATCTGTTGTCGCTCAATTGTTTCAATCACGTCCAATTCTTCATGACCCATTTGGCGTTTTCTCGGCAAAGACAATGGAGTGGCTTGCTGTTGCATTCTCTAAGGCAAACAGAGTTAAGTAACCTGCCCAGGGTCACTCAGCTATTAAGCGTTGAAAGCCACATTTGAACGTAGGCCTGCCTGACTCCAGACCCTACACTCGATGCACTATGGCGCCCCCTAGCTGTCCCACTTGGCAAATAGTAGCCGCCACTAGGGTGCCTATTCCATTCCCTCATAAGTGCTTAATAAATGCTGGCTCAACATGACTAATATGGAAACAGGTTTGGCACGACTGCCTATGTACAACCTATACCAAACTGCTTGCCTTCTCAATGGGGGGGAGGGGAGGAAGAGAATTTCGAACTCAAAAATCTTTAAAACAAATTTTAAAAATTATTTTTACATGTAATTAGGGGGAAAACAAAATATTAAATAAGTAATTTCAAAAAATAAATGCTTGCTGACTAGCTTTACAGATGAGAAATGAGGGCTGGGGAAATTAAGTGGCTTGGCCAGGGGTACACATCTGGCAAATATAACCAAAAACTGATGAAGGAAGAAATGAGCAGAAGCCAGAGGATGGCAGACACCAGGCCAGGGACACAGAAGACAAACGACTTTGGAAATCAATACAATGACCATCCCCGACTCTGGAGGACCGGGGAGGAAGAAGAGGCTGGGCACAAGGAGCAGCGAGGCAGGGAATACATCCTGTTTGTCCATGCACATTTGTTACAAGGGTTTCCTTGTTCCTCACTCTTTCTTTTAATTTTGGGAGAGGAAAAAGGGAAACAAAATAGATTTCTGTTCATTAAATCTTATTTTTCTTAATGGAGAGGGTGTTGTGGGGGCTGGGGTGGGGCACTAGAAGTACAGAATGTTGCCAGCTCTCCAGAAGGAGGTCACTGTGCTGTCAGTTTTGCTTAATCGTTTTACTTTGTTACAAGACGCCTCATGTGTGGGGATAATCTTAGATGTTTGTAATGTCAAAACAAAACAGCAATAAAACTTGAAAAAACAAATGCAGAACAGGCCAAGGTCTGGGGCTGGCTGGCGAGAGAACAGAGAGGAAAGAACAGCAAAGATAAACAGGCACCCACGTCCTGAAACCACATCCCGCAGGGCCTTAAATGCCAGGCCGGGGAATCTGGGTTTCACCCTGCAGGTGCTAGGGAGCCACAGACAGTCTTTAAGGAGAGGAGTGACCAAGCCAGACCTAAGTATTAGGGAGATTATTTTGCAGATATATAAAAGACAGCCTAGAGCAGAGAGGGATTGGAGGCCAGATAGGAAACAGCTGTATAGGGAGGAGGTAATGAGGGGCAGGGTGGGGGCTCAGCTCCAGACCTGCTGGTCCGATAGCCAGGGCTCTGATCCCTTGACCACCCAGCCTCTCAAGTACCTAAAAATGTGATTTATGCCCTGAACATCGGCTATGAAAACATCTATTCTCCCACTACAGCTGCTTGAGAACAGCCAAAGGCAGATCCTTAAAGACCAAAGGAAATTAGATCCTCTCTTCTTTCCACTCCAAAGGCTGAATGGACAGATTCAAATGAGAAAGAAAGAGAGAGAGACACACAGAAAGAGACAGAGAGACAGACAGAGGGGGAGGGCGGGGCAGGGGGGAATTGTGCTTACAGAAGAATTATTACTCAGAACAAGTGCCACTCATTCCACAGATAAAAAAGGGAGCAACAGATGGTTTGGGGGGATATTAGCATAAATTCTGCATGCCGCTGTCACAACTCAGGAGGAAGAGGCTGCAGTGGGAAGGCCAGCTCAGAACCTGCTCTGTCCCAGAGCAGAACGCTGCCTTCTTCTCGCTACCAAGGAAACCCTTCTGTGGATCTGACGATAATTAATGGCCAATAAATGACAACAGCTGACATTTCGATGGCACTTTAACATGTTCTCTCTTTAGGCCTCATAACAACCCTAGGAAGAAGCTCCAGGTCTGATTAGTCCCATTTCACAGCTGGGGAAAATGAGGGTAAGCATCAGAGTTGAGATTTGAGCCCAGGTCTCATGTGACTACAAGCCCAGAGCTCTGTCCCAGAGCAGAGCCAGCCGGCGGTGGTGACATCTGCCCTTCCCCCACCTCTGCCCCCATGAAGCCTGTAACTCCTGCACCCCCTCATGGGCCAGGTTGCCCTGAGTCTGTGGCCCACAGGGGGCCATCAGCCATTCGACATAATATAGCAAACACACAACACTTAGCTGTGTGTCTTTTCTAGTGGTACCACACCATCCACATTCCATCCTTTCATCCATTCTCTTATTAATTTAATATGTATTTGGGGCAGCTAGGTGGCACAGTGAGTAGAGCACCGGCCCTGGAGTCAGGAGGACCTGAGTTCAAAATCCAGCCTCAGACACTTCACACATGTACTAGCTGTGTGACCTTGGGCAAGTCACTTAACCCCAATTGCCCTGCCAAAAAAAAAATTTAATAATGTATTCAATTCCTGCTGTGTACCAAGCATTGGTGTACTCGGCTGCAGAAGGAGATACTGCGTTTGGGTAAAACATGGCGCCCACCCTCCCAGAGTTCAGAGTCTAGTTACAGGACAGGACATGGAGCAGACGACTTCAACATCCCACATGCCACTGGTCCATCAGAGACACAAAATCTACTATGGAGATGAGAGCAGGGACATGGGGACTGGCTGGAGAGTTCAGGCACATCAGCCTGATGGAGAAGGCGGAATCTGAGCCAGGCTTTACAGCTCTAGCAGGAAGGACCCAAGCAAACAACCTGAGCCAAGGCCTAGGGACCATTGGGAGGAAGAGAGAATGAGCCCTGTTCAGCAGCGGCCTTGGGCACTTATGGGGGAGTGATATGAGAAACATCAGATGGGGAGGGCCTTGAGGAGGCAAAAGATTTGGGAACCAAAGCCTAACTACCAGAAGGGCAAACAGACAGATGAACGGGAAAGGCCACTCAGGGATCGCACAAACCTTTGGGCCGGGTCCTGATTGTCTTGAAGTAACGCTCAGTGGGGTCTGAATTATCAAGGCTCAGCTGGTAAGGTGAGGAGGACTCCGGCCCCCACTTCCCCCTCTGGGGGGCGAACACTTCCCAACAGTCAGTAGTAGGTGCAAGCAGCCCACAGCACAGAACAAAAGAAAGCCAAAGCCAGAGAGAAACCCAAGATGGGGCAGGCAGGCCAGCCGAGCCCTGGCTCCCTCGCTCCAGTGGCTCCGGGGTCGAATTCCAAATCCATTCATCATCTCTCCCGAGCCTGACATCCTGTCATCCTGGCCTGACTTCTCCAAGTGAGACAGACTGCCGGCAGGATTCACGCAGAGCTCTTGCCTTGTCTGTCCTTCCTCCAGGTCATCAGAACCCCCCAAGCTCCTCGGGAAGACCAGGAACAAACCCGCAGTGAGGAAGAGGCCTTCATTCTGATAGGCGATCACTGCAACAGGCACCTCCATGGCAACTGAATGCTCCTGACTTTCTGTTTCTCCAGTTGGTTGGCCCCTCAGGGGCCGCTGAACTGATCCCTAACTGCCATCTTCCTCTTTTCCAGGGGCATCAAACAAGTCGGTGTGACCTGGTGAGGAGAAAGTGGAATCTGGATGTGGGAGGTTTGGGCGGCCAGCTCCGATCTATGGGCAGCGGGTTCCTCAAGTATAAAATGAGAGGGTTTGCCCTCTCACATCTCCAGACCCACATCCCGGGCCCTCGAGATCACCAGGACTTCATTCCCAGAGCCCTTCAAGTAGGTCAAACATTCTTCCCACAACAATCTAGAGAACACAAGCCCCCAGAAGGAAAGGTCTATGGCCTCTGTGTCCAAAGCATAAGGATTATCTGTTTTGAGGTCAATGAAGCTGCACTAAAGGAGTTGGCCCCTGGTCATATGGGGCAGGGCCTGGGCCAGCAGCTCTTCACAGAGCCATATCCCTAGGGACTGGGCCATGAAGGATGGTGCTCAGGACCCACCAGGAACAAGGGTGGTGCTAGGCCAGTGGTGGCGGGGGCACTATGGGGCAGCACAGCCACGGTCCTCCCCCCAGAGCTGGGGCTCAGCACATGACTTTTCGGTTGGGCAGGTCAGTGTTATCGGAAGTCCTGGAGAGCTAGAAGGGAAGGGCAGGGGCTGAACAGAAGGAAAGGATTGACCTGGACTTGGGGAAGTATCCATGCACAATAAAAGCAAAGAAGGAAGGTCCCACAGTGCCGGCTTCTCCAGAGCCTGAAAGATCAAAGAGTGGGCAGGAGGCTGATTCAATCCTGCCTGGAGTCAGGGCTACTGCTAAGGGGACCTCTCCAAGCCCTTCCTACCCATGCCCCAGGATGCTATCACTGCAAAGTAAAGTGACATAAAACCGATGAAGACTTAGAAAGAACAAACATCCAAAAGGGGAATCCCTATGAGGGGTGGATTCTGGGTCTATCTGTCCCACCATGAGGGGCACACACCAGAACTGGGGTTGAAAAAAGTAAACTTTCCAAATATGGGATGGGAGAGGTCTGGTTTGACTAGCAACTGGTTTGAAAAAGATCTGAGGACTTTGATGGCCCACAAGCTCAAGAGGATTCAGTTGTGTGATGGGGCAGCCAGGAACCCAAAAGTGATCTGGAGCCAGCCTTAAGAAAGTGTGAGGTCCAGAAGGGACAGGCCTGTTGTGCTGTGCAGAACAGCCCAGGTGTCGATTCAGGAAGGAGGCTGACAGGCTGGTGAGAGACTGGAGGTGTGCCACTTAGCAGGGATGAACAGCCTTGAATCCTAAGACCCAGGAGGACAAGTTGAAGAAACCAGGTATGTTCAGCCTGGGGAAGAGACTTCCCTGGGAGGCTATGACAGCTGCCTTGGAGTAATGAGGGGCTCTCAAAAGTGACCTTCTTAAAGCTCAGCTCTGACCAGGGATGGCCCCTGAGGTGTCTTCCACTTGGAACATTCTATGAATCAGACTGAATCCCATCGTGACATCTCCAGGAAGCATGACGGGGAAAGAATTCCCATTTCACAGAGGGAAAAACTGAGCAGGACAGTCATGAGTGGTTATCTTACCCCAGGGACTCCACAACAGGAACACTTCTCTACAGCCCCTCCTACTCACTGAGTCTTGGCCAGGGAAAGGCTCCCACACTCACTGGCGAAGGTTCATCATCTCAGTCATTTACCACTCTCATAACCCACTCCATTTCCTGGAGGAAATGAGAAGTTGCTGGAATCTGGTACAAGTGAGGTTGCTGAAGATGACAGAGCCGGCCAGAATCTGAATTGCTCATGGGCCAAGCTGCCGGGGGTGCAGCCCAGGGAACATCCCTAAGCAATAATCCTTCTGGAGAGAACAGGGGTCAGCCCCTGGGCAGATCCCCCCAGGAGAGCACAGTACCAGCCCACCCCTGGCTCCTAAAGCCAAGGGAGGACTAAATGATCACGAAGGGGGCGCGGCCACACCAGAAATCTGATGGAGGAATAGTGAGTGTCTATCACCACACACCACGCCACAGTAGAGAAAAGAGGCCCCTCCTAAGGCCGAAGCTAACTGGCCGTCGGACTACAGCCAGGCCCGGAGGGATGCTAAACCACAGACCAGCCCTGCCAAAAGCAAACCACCGAGCCAAGAGGGAAGAGGAGAGTGCTCCCCCAAATTGACTTGCATTTATGTGCATATGGTGTCCTCCAATGGAACGGAAGCCCCCTTGAGGGCAACAACTGTGCAGGCACTGGACAAATGCCTGGCCAGCTGGCATCCAGGCCAGGAGTGGCCCAAGGCCCCAAAGCGCTGACCTCCACATGGCCCAGGCCCTGAGGCTAAGTGCCCACCTCAGCCCCAGGGCAGCCCCATGGGAGCTTGCACTCCTTCCAGATGAGGACACCCCATAGCCCACCATGTTCCTTCAGACAGTCCAGTGCTGGTACAGAGCAGAAGGTAGGACAGCGGGGATGAGGGAGGTGCCTTCCCATACACACAGAATCCTCTCAATGCCAGGGTCTTGCCTCTGTTAATTAGCTCCTCCTTATCCTGTATCTACTTTGTTTTGTATGTTTGTTTGCACATAGTCTCCCCATTAAATGGCAAGCTCCTGGAGGGCAGCCCCAGCTCTCAGCCCAGTGCCTGGCACATGGGAGGTGCTTAATAAGGGTTTAGTGACTGGCTGGAAGTGGTTGGGGGCTACAAAGGAATGCCCCCCCCATGGAAGCAGCCACTCAGGGGCTGAAGGCAAAGCTGGGACAGAAGGAAAGAGAAGGAAGCAAGCAGAGAAGCAAGGAGGCAAGGTGGGCACCACAGATAACAAAATGTGTCTTCTGACTCTTCCCAAGTTTGGTTTAAAAGACCTTCTGAGATTGAAGCAAGTAAATGGGCCAGTTGCCAAACTTCAGGTAAAATTGTGTCAAATCTGGTGGCTGCTTCTCCAAATGTCAACTTCCCAGCACTGGGAACTCTAAGCAGGGTGATATGTGCCCAGGGAGGGGCATGACCCCAGGGAAATCTGCACCCAGGGAGGGGATGTGGCCAAGGGTGGTCTGCACCTAGGGAGGGGCCACCCAAGCAGGCAGGCTCCCCCGCCCCTAGGGAGCTGACAGTGAGGATGCCAGCCACAATAATGACTGTAACTAGAGTGTCTTTGTCTGACACTCAGCTTTCTGTACGTTGTCTCTGGATTTACACAGCATGGCATAGGAGATCCTCCCCTGAGCTGGAAAGGCCCTCAGCCACTGTCAGGCCCACCCTAGCTTTTACAGCAGATGAGGGAACTGAGTCCTGAGGAGCCTGAGTCATCTGCCCAAAGTCACCCAGCTGGCAAACCCCAGAAGTGGAGTCTCCCAATGCAGAAAACGTGGAGGGCACAGGAGAGGGCTGAGGCAACTGCGACAGCAGAGGAGAGGGAGCATCTGAGCCAAGCTCTCAGGGATGGACTGGGCTGGGCTGGACCAGTGGCATCCTGGAGCAGCTCCTAGGTAATCTGGGGGAAGGTGAGCCGGTCCTCTCCAAGGGTCTCAAATGCCAGTCTAAGTTTGGAATTTAGCATACAGAAGTGGGAATGACACAGAAAGTGACTCTGGCACAGTGGGCAGGGGACATGGAAGTGAAAAGAGGCCAGGTGGGAGGCTCCTGCCACACCTGGAGGAGGAATCTCTTCCCTTCCAGATGGCTCATCCATCCAGATGCTTCTGAGGGGGATCCTGAGCTGAAGGAATCCCTCAAACACCCCTCACATACCCCCTACTGCACAGAGGGCCTCTGATGTCCCCAGGTGCTGGCCATGTCTTGAATTTCTATTACAAGTTTTGGCCAGGAAACACTTAGGATAATCCATCCCCAAGAGGCCAGGATCAGAAGAGAAGCCATGTAAGTGCAAAGGCCAAACCCACTCAGTGGAAGGAATGAAATGGAGTCTGGGGAAGAGAATGGGAGAAGACACTGGAAGAGAAAGGGCTGGGAGCTTGCCAGCCCAAATCCACCCCATGAGAGAAAGCAGGCCCTTTATCAGAATGAATGTCTACCTGAGAGCAGCTCCCAGGGCCTCCAAGCTGACGACCAGGGACCCTGCCTTGATGAGTCAATGGGATTCAGCTTCTGGGAAATGTGGGGGTGTGAGGGCCACCCAGCTCCCCCACACCCACTTGATGAAAACCTAAAAATTGCACCAAGCCAAATAATGATGGAGAAATCCAATTAGAAAATGCAGAAAGTAGCTTTTTGTGCTCCAGAAATTGGAAGGGGGGGTGGGCATAATCAGAAGCTCACCTACAAGAGGAAAGGGGGTGTGCCACCCAACAGAGCCAAAGCTGGCACTGGTAACCAAGCAGCCAGACCTGAGAAGAGCCTGAGGCTGGTGCTCAGGAGCCCCCACGTGAGGGACCTTGGAAGTCCCTGGTGCAGCAGCCCTCGGATGGGGCCCTGCCAGGCCCAGGCCCCACCTAGCACTGTGTAAGAAGGCCCTAGAGAGCCAGTGCTCAGAATGCGAGGAGGGGGCACCTAACCCTGGGAGGTGGGGGTCAGCACAGTGACACAGGATGAGGCCGAGCAGAGCTGACCAGTTGGGATGGTGGTTCTATACACAACGTCCTAGACTCCCTTTCCGTTGCTCCAATACATTGACCTTTCTAGGTTTCTCTCTGCTCTGGTATTTCTGTATCTGCATTTCCACTCTGCTCTGACCTTTCCATCAAGAAGGTTTGGAAGTCCTCAATCCACTCAAGATTCACGGTTTTTTTTTTTCCTTGTGGACGTGTCCTCAGCTTTTCAGGGTAAGTTATTCTTGGTTGTAAGGCCTTGGGCTTCACCTGGGGCTTCCGGGCAGGGCCAGGCTCTACCTGGTTAAAGTTCAGCTTGGTGCAGAGCTCAGGGTCCGTTCAAAGATCAAATGGCTAACATACGTGCAACACTTTGTAGGCCTTGATGGTCCTCGTTGTTCAGTCGTTTTCTCCAGTTGTGTCCCAATTCTTCATGACCCCATTTGGGATTTTCTTGGCAAGATACTGGAGTGGTTTGCCATTTCCTTCTTCAACTCATTTTACAGATGAGTAAACTGAGGCAAATGGTGAAGTGACTTGCCCAGGGTCACACAGCTAGCAAGTGTCTGAGGCTACATTTGAACTCAGGTCTTCCTGACTCCAGGCCTGGCACTCTTACCCACTGTGCCACCTCGCTGCCCTTTATAAGCCTTGAAGCACTATAGAAATGCAGTTAGGATAAGATGGCTATAACTCAGAGGGAAGGCATTAAGATGGGAAAGACTCATGGTAGAAGGTGAGATTTTCACTGGAGTCTGAAGGAAGCTAGGGAGGCCAGGAGGCAGAGATGAGAGGCCAAGAGGATGCCAGAGACCAGCTTGGAGGCCTGTGTGGGTGGGTGGAAGAGGAGGGGTGTGGGAGGTGAGGCAGGGGAGGGCACAGTGCAAGGTGCAGGAAGACTAGCCAGGTTACAGAGGGTCTATAGTCTCCTCGGGCAAGGTGATACCATGGAAGTCTCTGGGCAAAGGTCAAGTCAGGCTTTCCATGAGGAAGAGGAATCTGGCCCAGTGGTTCACACAGTCCCATTTCCTGTACTTCTCTCTTGGGGGGGTGGAGGGAGAGAGGGAAGGCAGGGTCAGACAAATGGTTCTGAGGAGGAAATTCTGTTGGGAGACAGACAGACACATCCATACAATCCTAGAGTGAGCTCAGCAGCAGCCGAATACCCCAATGTCCCACTACCAGGAAGGTTCCATTTGAGCTCTTCAGCACCTGGGGAGGGCAGTCTGCCTCCCTCCCCTTCAAGGGGCCCAGTCCTGGTATCTGGGAGGGTTTGGTGAATAAGTCTGTCTTATCTATAGCTTTCAGGATTCTCTCTTCTCCCCTTTCAGTCTTTGTCTGTCCAGACTGAAGAGGCCCCATCTCTACAGATGATCTCCATCTGGACTGAGAAGGCTTTCTTTCTAGATAGGAAATCAGAAGATACTCATAGGGATCTAACATTCAGCCGGGCGGCCTTTCCCCCAGCCCCAGAGACAGGCATTTCCCAAGCTCTTTGTTCCCCCTGGCTAAAATAACCTCCTTCTGAAACCAAAATCCCCAGCACATTTGCAGGATGTGTGACTCAGAGGCTCAGTTTCTCTCTCTGCAGCTTCAGGGAATAAAAGTCCCTTTGAGAAGAAGTCCCAGGGGGAAATGCACAGCTTCCACTTGTGGGCCAGGAACCATTCCTCCTTCCAAGTATCTACATGTGGTTAACTCTCCAGTCTCCAATCACCCATGGTCTCCGAGGTCACCTCTCCAGAGCAGCAGCAGGATCTGACTCGGCCCCTGCCACTGCCTCCAGTCCCCCAGCCAAGGGTTCCTTCCTCCCTTTTCTGGCCTGGCATGAAGGTCTCCAGCAAGAAGCCAGGCTCCCAATGGACTCGGGCACAGGCCTCCACCTCAGTTTCTTTCTCTAAGGGATTTAGCCTTGGGCGAGTCCCTTTCCCAGTCTGGGTCTCCGGAGGGTTGGTCCTAGACATTCATAGGAGCACAGATCCTGTACAGAGAAGGCCTCAGGGGTCCCCCATCAGGAGGCCTCTCCCCTCATCTTTTTTTCCCAGTTTAAAAATCCTGAACCTATCAAACTCCAACTAAACCAAGCACCTGCACATATGCCATGGAGTAGAAAGCAAGAACTGTGCCAGAATCCAGGAGTCACTAGCAGGTTCCGCTTTTCAGTATGCCTGTTATAAATTAAACATGTTACTTTCCAAGTGGTCTTGCCTGCCTGAGTCCTTCTGGCCTCCTGTGCATGCTCTCATGACCTGTTTTTCCCATTGGCAGCCGTATCCTGCTCCCCTCTCCTCCCTCCTCTCCCTCCAAAAAGCCTCTATAACAAATATGCAGTTAAGCAAAATTAATTCTTATATTAGGCAAGTCCAAAAATGTTCTTATCATTCTGCACTTCTCTCCAGCAGGAGGCAGGGCAGCAGGTTTTATTACCGGCCCTCTGCACACACCCCACATCCTCCCATTTGATGGATGAGGAGGGGCAGCTAGGTGGTGCAGTGGACAGAGCACTGGCCCTGGAGTCGGGAGAACCTGAGCTCAAATCCAACCTCAGACACCGACTAGTTGGGTGACCCTGGTCAAGTCACTTAGCCCCGATAGCCTCCAAAAAAAGAGAGAGATGAGGAAACTGAGGCCCAGAGAGGCTGAGTGACCTGCCCCTTAGTGGGGCCTCATTCCTCTGGTCCCTTCCAGCTCTGAGAGTCTGTGCTAGCTCTCCAACGTCAGCCACAGGGGCAGCAATTTCTTGTTCGTTTAAATCTTGATCTCTGTTGCCTTAGGAAGAAGGGCCCCCATTAGTAAACCAGAAGCAGCCAAGAGAGAAGGCCTTGAGGGTGAGGAGGGCCGGAGGTCAACTGACCTGTTATTGATAGCAAATCCCTGAATCTCCCCAGACCCTAGGGAGCTGGGAATCAGGTACTGGCTGGTACTGGGAAGCTCCCCAAAATGCTGGAATTCTTCTGTCTTTGAAAATCAGACGAGCTGGAAGCAGGAAGTCTTTCCAAAGATGATATTTGTAATGCAATAATAATATATGTGAAATGTTCCTGGCACATAGTGGGCAATGTACAGGTGACAGCTATTATTGCTGTTACTTCAGTGTGGTGGCTTGTGGTCCCACCTAGAGTATCCCCAAGGTCAGGGTTGTGGCACATCGTAACAACAAGCCTCGGCCACTCAGGCCAACAGCCACGCCAGGGCCCCACGTCCTAGGACACTAACTGTGGCTTGTCCTTTCAAGAAACCTGGTTCTGTGAGCCAGTCTCATTCCTTCCCAGCATCTGTCCCTTTGGGCCTCAGCAGCGTGGCACTGGCCCCAAGCAGCCTCTGACACACACACACTCCTACAAACGGGGCCCACCCAGTGCCTATCCTCCAGGGCCCACAAAAACCAAGGAGAAACTCAAGTGGCCCGAGGACACTCCCTCTGCTTTGGCCTAAGTGATCAATCCAGGATCTCACTCCCATACACAGGCACATACCTCATGGTACCCAGTCTGGGGAGACCCTGTGGGCTAGCCCCAGGACCCAGTGAGGACAATGGCTCCCCCACAGTCCCTCACCAAACACACAGGATAGAGGTGATCACATGTCAACCAGAACATTGCTAATAATTGAAACTGAAAAGTTTGCTCCGTAACAAATTAACACACCCAGAATAAGAGAAGGCATCCACTGGGGATGCAAAAAGGAACAGAGAAAACCAAAGACGGGACAGACAGCCTCTAAGGGCCCTTCTAGCTCAAAGGCACTGTGACCAAAGGAAAAGGCCTTCAAAGACCCTGAGGGAGCTTCTGAGACTCACAGGCTCCCATCAAAGGCCGCTTCCAGCCAGGGAAGAGCAGCCATCAGAGAGGGAGAGGAGAGAAAGTCATTTGGTGTGACTCCCTCCCTTCTAAGCCCTAAATAAATATTCATGATCTGATTAAACAGAAAGTCAGGCCCAAAACAAAAAGAAGTGAGTGGAACCCAGACAACTAAGGCAAAGGTGAACCCAACTGACCTTCCTTCCAACAAAACCCCAAGAGACACACCTATGCCATCCACCCAGAGAGTGGGTGAGGCCCTTATAGGCCAAGGCAAGGGCACCTGACTCTAAGCAAGCCCACCTGACAAAAATCCAGCTAACCCAGGAAGTTAGAACTTGAGATCGGGAGCTGGAAATGACCTCAGAGACAATCTAATCAGGCCTTCCTCATTTTACAAATAAGGAAACAGGCCTGTAAGCTTAAGTTACCTACCCAAGGTCACACAGGTAGTCAGCATCAAAGGTAGAATTTGAACCCAGATCCCCCCACTCCTAAGCCAACGGTTTGTCCTCTATTTCACAGCAGCTCTCTGAGGTGACTAGGGCAAGAATTATAACCCCATTTTAAAGATTTGGAAACTGAGCCTAAGAGTGTTGCATTAACATGCTCCAATGCTACATACATATCCACTGTCACAAAGCCTCAGCTCTCCATGACCCAGAGCTGGGATGAGGGAGGAGCTCCCATTGCTGGAGCCGAAGCCAGCTCTCAGGCCTCTCACCTGCAAGCACCTGGTCAGGAGTCCCACCTGAGGCCGACTCCTCCTGCTATCCAGCGGGGCCTCGTTTGGAAAGAAGCAGGGCCTGTGCCATGAGGCCCTCAGCTGGGAATCACATGCAGGGAATCAATTCTCTGAGCCTGAATCGTCCATCCTTTGATGCCTTATGTGGAACAAGGGAAGGAACTGCCTCTCAATACTCATTTCAGTCAGCCAGTCCTGATCACAAGGAGTTTACAGAGCCAGAGGCCTGACCAAATCTCCCCTCTTCCCTGTGCCTTGAGAATTTCCTGTCCTTTAGGCTTTACAGATGATATGATGGTATACTTAGAGAACCCTAGAGAATCAACTAAAAAACTAGCTGAAATAATTAAACCTTTAGCAAAGCTCCAGGATATAAAATAAACCAACATAAATCATCAGCATTTCTATATGTTACCAACACAGTTCAGCATCAAGAAATAGAAAAAGAAATTCCACTTAAAATAGCTGCAGACAACATAAAATACTTGGGAGTCTAAATGCCAAGACAGACCCAGAAACTATATGAACACAATTTACAAAACACTTTTCACACCAATGAAGTCAGATCTGAATAACTGGAAAAAGATCAATTGCTCATGGGAAGGCTGAGCCAATATAATAAAAATGACAATTCTACCTAAATTAATTTACCTATTCAGTGTCATACCAATCAAACTGGCAAAAAATTATTTTATAGAGCTAAAAAAATCATAATTCATCTGGAAGAACAAGAGATCAAGACTGTTAAGGAATCAATGAAAAAATAATATGAAGGAAAGTAGCTTACACAGATCTTAAACTGTGTTGTAAAGTGATAATCATTGAAACAATCTGGTACTGGCTAAGAAACACAGTGGTGGATCAGTGAAATGGATTAGGTACACAAGACACAGTAGTGAATGACCATAGTAATCCAGTGTTTGATAAACCCAAAGATCCAAGCTTTGAGGACAATAAATCACTATTTGACAGAAACTTCTGGGAAAACATGAAAACAGTATGGCAGAAAGTAGGTATAGACCAACATCTCTCACCATATACCAAGGTCGAAATGGGTACATGATTTAGACATAAAGGGTGATATCATGGGCAAATTAAGGAAGCATGAAATAGTTTACCTGGCTGATCTATGAAGAAGGGAAGATTTTATGACCACACAAGAGGTAGAGAGCATTATGAGATATAAAATAGATAAATCTGATTATATTAAATTAAAAAGGTTTTGCACAAACAAAACCAATGCAACTGAGAATAGAAGGAAAGCAGAAAGCTGGGAAAACATTTCTACAGTAAGTATCTCTGATAAAGGCCCCATTTCTCAACAGTAAGAGAACTGAGTCAAATTTATAAGAATACAAGTCATTCCTCAATTGATAAATGGTCAAATGATATGAACAGGCAGTTTTTAGACTAACTAAGCAAAGCTATTTATAGGCATATGAAAAAAATGCTGCAAATCACTATTGATCAGAGAAATGCAAATTAAGACAACTCTGAGGTACTATACCACACCTTTCAGATTAACTAATATGATAGAAAAGGAAAATGATAAATGTTGGAGAGAATGTGGGAAAACTGGAACACTAATGCGCTACTGATAGAGTTGTGAACTGATCCAACCACTCTAGAGAGCAATTTGGAACTATGCCCAAAGGGCTATAAAACTGTGCATACCCATGGATCCAGCAATAGCACTGCTAGGTCTGCATCTCAAAGAGATTTCTTAGGGGGAGGGGGGGAAAGGGGGAAGGGACTTATTTGTACAAAAAATACTTATAGCAGCTCTTTTTGTGGTGGCCAAGTAATGGAAATTGAGGGAATGCCTCAACTGTGGGATGGCTGAATATGGTGTGGTATATGGTTGTAATGGAATACTATTGTTCTATAAGAAATGACAAGGCTGATTTCAGAAAAACATGGAAAGACATGAACTGATGCAAAGTGAAATGCGCAGAACCAGGAGAACAACGTACATAGTAACAGCAACATTGTATGATGATCAACGGGGAACGACTTACCTATTCTCAGCAATACAATGACACATGACTCAAGATGAAAAATGCTATCCACCTCCAGAGAAAGAACTAATGGAATCTGAATACAGATTGAAGCACACTGTTTTTCACTTTATTTTTTTCGTGGGTTGTTTTTTTTTTTTTTGGTTTGTGTCTTCTTTCACAGTATGACTAATATGGAAATATATTTGGCATGACTGCACATGTACTACCTCTATCAAATTGCTTACCATGCCTGGGGGAGGGGAAGGAGAGAATTTGGAACTTGAAATTTTTAAAAAGAATGTCAAAAATATTTTTGCATGTAATTAGGGAAAAAAAATATTATTAAAAAAAATTTTTTTTGTCCTGCCCTTCAGTGTTACAGGGCCTTGGAGCAGCCAGATGGTGTGATTGCTGGGCTCAGAAAAGGCTGAGTCTTACTAGCAAGTCCTTCTCAGTCTCAGTTTCCCCATCTGGAAAATGGGGATAATTGCACTGACCTTCCAGAGATTTTGTGAGGATAAAAGGAGATAATATTTGCAAATTGCTTTGCCAAATTTAAAGTACCCAATCAAGGTTAGTGGTAATTACTTTGAGGGCAGGTCCACATCTTAATTTAAGTCTAGCAACACTAGCCAGGCCCCACCCCAGCCTTCCCCCTCTCCTAGGTGTGGCAGCCAAAGCTGGCCAGATGCCTCGCCCATGTCCCTGGTGCCCCTCCCCATCTGGTCTTGTAAAGCCCTTCACCACGTGAGGGGCGCCAACACCCCCTTTCTGGCCTTATTCTAGGTCACCCTTTGCCCCCCAACAGACCCCACTGAATAGGCGATCTTCATGGGACACACTCAACACCCATCTTTGTGGTGTTGCCAACTATCCCCTCCCTGACCTCCCTCCTGCCTGTCAGAATCCCTGGTTTCCTGCACCCACCAGCTACTTCTCTGGCTTAAAATGGCCTTTATCTTTTCTGTACTTATTGAGTGCACATTTACACCCCCTAGAAGAGAAGCTCCCTGAGGGGAGGGAGAGTTTCTGACCCATCTTTGCATCCCCAGTGCCTGGCACATAGCTGTTTTAAGAAATGCTTGTGGACCCAATGATCTGTGTCAGATTTTCCAAGGAGGCCTCCCCCCTTTCCAGCAGCCACAGGGACACTCCCCTCACCCCCAACCATAGACAGGCGGCAGAGCCCAGAAGCAGACAGGGCTGGCTCTGCTTGAGCCTTCCAAGGGCTGGGGGGCGGGGGAAGTGTTCCTTCCTCCTTCAACCTGGGCTCCCTGGGGAGAGTGAAATTAAGTGTGAATTTCAATTACTAGTGAAAATGAGGTTTGAGTAAAGGTTATTATAAAGGAGAAATCACTTTCAAGCACATAAGACACCAAAAAAGAGAGAGGCCATAGTGAGCAGAAAACACCAGGAATGGACCTAAGAGGCTATGGAGGGGTGACTGTAGGTAGGAGGTGGGGGGGGGGCCTGTAGGGGCCCAGGGGGCTACAGAGGCTGTAGGGGCCAGAATGGCTGTAGGGACAGTGAAGGGGTGGGTAGGGCTGTAAGAACCCAGGATGGCTGTAGGGGCCTGGGGGTGGGGCTGTAGGGGCTGAGGTGGCTGTAGAGGCCAATGGGTAAGATCTGGAATTACCCCCTCCTCCTCTGACTCTGCCCCCACCCTGATGCAGGCCCTCCTCACCCTGATCTGGGGGTCTGCAGACCTCAGGTCTCCCCCCACTCCGTTTTCCATTCAGTCCCCGCAAGGGGTTTTCCTAAGCCCAGGTCCAACCTTGTCACCTCCCCTACTCAATACCCTATCTCCTCTAGGATCAAATACAACATGCTCTTCAGAGCCCTTCATCGGCAGCCCCCTCCTCCCCTTGCAGGATCCTTCCCCTCACTCCCCACCTGCATCCTCTTCCATCCAGTAACCCCAGCCTCCTGCCTTCGCCATGAACAAGGCACTCCTCCCACAGCTCCCAGGATTCTCTCTGGCTGCCCCCAGGCCTGGACACTCTCCCCCCTCCCCTCCAACCCCTGACCTCCCTGGCTTCCTAAAGTCCCAACTAAAAGCCCACCTTTTATCTGAAGCCTCTCCCATTAATTCCTGCTTTTTGTCCAGCACACAGCTTTGTAAACATGTTCGCATGGGGTCTCCCCCCTTAGATGGTAAGCTCATTGAGGGCAAAGCCTATCTTTTGGATCTCCAGGGCTCTGCATAGTGCGGCACACAATGGGCACCGTTAATATTTACTGACTAGCTTAGAGTCAGGAAGAGCCAGATTCACATTTTGGCTCACACATTTCCCTGGCTGGCTGGTGCATGCCAAGTCCATTCAAATCCCTGGCCTCGGCAGCTGGACTAGCAGACAAGAGCCTTCTCCCAGCCTCCAGTCTGTCCTTGGTAGCACCATCGTTCAAGGTGATGCCCGTGGCAAAGCGACCTCCCTAAGGCTCCCTGGGAACCCCTCTCATGAGGTTACTCCCAGCTCAAACACTTGCCAACAGAACATAAGAGAAATGCATTACAATGACATTCAAGGCCCTTTTTGTGTGCCCTGGCCCCCTCTAGCAGGCTGCTGAGGCCCAGGGCCCCTTTTCAGAATCCTGTTTTTAAATCAATGAAGGCTAGATTTCAATTTGAGGGTAGTGGAAAGTTCCCAGACCTCAGCTTACGAAGCAAGCCCTGCTCCAGCCCAGCCTAGCCCCACCTCAGCCTTCTCAGCCCCAGGTTTCCTACTGCCCTGCCCAGCCTAGGCTGCCTCCTGGCTGGCCCCAGCCTCCCCCCCCCCCCCACGAACACCTCCCAGCCTTGGATCTGCTCCACCTCTGGACACTGTAACTGACCAATGCAATTTCACCTCAGGAACCCAAGCTGTGGGACTCCCCCATAGGAGGACCCTCCTTAGATGTCTGGTGCATTGACCAAAGTGCTTTGTGGCAACAGCTCCCTGGGGGGGGCAAGAACCGGCTCTTCCTGAGGCTTTGCTCTGTCCTATGCCAATAAGAAGGCAACCCATAGAGTGCTGAGCCTGGAGTCAGGAGGACTGGAATTCAAATCTGGCCTCTGATATTTCCAAGCTGTGTGACCCTAGGCAAGTCACTTAACCCTGTCTGCCTCATTTTCCTCATCTGTAAAATGAGCTGGACAAGGAAATGTCAAATCACTCCAGTATCTTTGCCAAGAAAACCCCAAATGGGGTCACAAAGAGCTGGACGTGACTGAAATGACTAAACAATGCACCAATGAGGGACAGAGGAGAGGCAGTTCTTCTGACCCCTCTCCCCCCTCGCCCTGCAGCCCCAGCTGGGCCCCCACTCAGGAAGCTGCTGCCTCTGGGAGCCCCTCAGGAACCACCACAGGCCCAGGGCTGCTTCCAGGATGCACACACATTTTTCCCTGTTGGGCAGGCTCCCTAAAGCTGGCGGGGGGTATCCAGTTCCCAAGCCTTTCCTCCTGAGGCCCAGAGCCAGGCTGCCACCAGCCTGACCTGTCCTTGGCCCACAGCTCGGCCCTGGCAGCGAGGAGCAGAGCAGCTGGCTGGCTGGAGTCTCACACAGCTGGGGACTTTAGGCACAAGACAGCTTGCTGCCGGGCTGGTGCCGCTGTGTGTCCTCAGGGAGATGTCAGAGATGGCGGCAGCAGCCAGAAAATGGGGCCCTGCGGAAGGGTCAGAATAAACAAGAGGCAGCTCAGCTACCTTCCATGGGCCAAAGGGGATGTGGGTCCTCGGGTCAGGCCAACTACCTCCTAGGACAGAGTCTGAGAGGGCCTGGCCACCTTCCAGAAGCTTCAGTGATTCAACTCAACCCAACATTGGGTAAGCACAGACCACGGACAGAGCAAGGAGGAAGGGGCGGCAGACTGGGATGCAGACCTCCTCGGGACAGACACTCATTCACTACGGGCAGTGTCCTGACCTATGTTAGAAAGGGCTAGCTGGCAGAGACTTGCCTGAAGTCGAGCCCTCACTCAGCCAGAGGGGCGCAGATGGAGCAGAGGCAGACCCAGCTCTCCAGAGAGGCCTCCATCACTGTGACACTCAACATGTGATGAAGGTGGAGGCAAAAGGTGCTGTGAAGAATTTTAGAAAGGAGACACTGGTCACCTGGGGCGGCACAGAGGGGCTCAGAGCTGGAGGGAAGGAGTTTCAGCACATAGCCCAGGCCCAGGGGACAAACAGGAGCCAAGGGACCAGGACTCCTCCCCGCACTGGGCATCAGGAGCCCCATGGTGATCTCAGACAAGCCACTTCTTCCTCCAGGACCTATCCAGCTCTGACTAGAAGATTACCCAAGGCCAATTCCCTCTTTTCACAACAGTTTCAACTCCTAAGCCCCCTACCTCCATGCCATCCCTTACAGCTCTAAATCCCAAGATGCTAACAGTGAAGAGCCACATCACAGAGACACTGGCATGCCAAGGTGCTGGGCTTATCCTGGATTCTGTTGGCAAGTGGAGCCAGTGAAGGTTATAGAGAAGCAGAGAGAGGGACCAGATCAAAGGGCACATGAGAAAACAACTCAGGGAATGATGAGGAGGACAGTCTAGGGACCATTCTGGCATCTCGGCAAGGAAAGACCTTCCTGGGATGAAATGTGTCTCCCAATGAACTGTGCTGCCAGGTCGACAGAGGGCCCTCCAACAGACTGCGCTGCTAGAGGCCCAGCTACGTGAATGAAGCTTCATCCCAACGTTCTCCTTCTGAGTGACCAGAGACACAGAACCCGGTCCGAGCTGGATGGGACCCCAAGGGTGCCAGGGTCCAGGGTCCTCACTGTACAGAACTATCTTCAACAGTTTGCAAAAGATGGAGGCTATGTATGTTTTACAGGCTGACACACACTCCCACAGCACTGTGCCCCCGACAGTCTGGGAGGAGATGTCAGGGTAATTATCATCATCATCCCCACCTCACAAATGGGAAAACTGGAGCTCAGAGAGGTGCTGCGTCCCACCTACAGCCACCCTGCTCCCAGGCAGGGACAGAGTCAGGGCTGCATGGGAGCACACAGGATCAGGAGCAGCACTGAGGGAAGGAAGCTCTGGCCTAAGCCAGTGCTGTGGCCCACAGGGTAGGGGTAGGGGCCCACCAGAGCACAGCCACGGGGCTGGGGCAGGGGGAAGCCCTGAGCAGAGCCACTGGGCAGATGAGGAGGAGGGTCACCTGGCCCCACTGGGCAGGGAAGTTCACATCCTGCCCCAGACACCTGACCCCCGACCAGTCCTCAGCTGCCCTGAGCCTCAGCTCCCTTGTCCAAAACAGAAATGATGCTGGGGCCTCTACTTCCCGGGGCTGTCTGTTGCAAAGCCTTCCCATAAACGCTCAGCCCACAGTCCATCTCTGAGGCTTTGGGGCCTCCTGATGCTCCCAAAGGCCACAGTGGGTCCCTTCTAACTGCCAGATTCCAGCGTGGAGAGGCCTAGCCAGGAGGCCACTGGAAGCCCTGGATTGTTGGCTCCACTTCAGATAAGCAGAACAAACAACCCCAGCAGCCCCCAAGGGCTGCAGAACCCGTTTGGCAGCCTCCTCGGGCCAAGTTCTCAGGCCCCGCCTCCCAAGAGCCCCAGGGCTGCTCCTGCCTTCCCCCCACCCTGGGGCCCACAGGCCTCCAGTCCAGGGAGTTCTGTGTTTGCACACTGAGGAACGGAGGCCCAGCCCCAGACATACCTCGCACAGCATCCCTGGGCCTGGAAAGGAGGTGGGAGGGAAAGAGGGGCAGATGGCTGGGCTGGGGGCCTGAGCAAATCTGGCTGCTGTCATCATCCCCACAGCCCTGCAGGTACCCAGGTGTGTCACAGATGGCCAGCCTGGTAAACACAGGGCAGGCCATTACCTGACAACCAAAGACAACATCCGTATTTGGAGCAAAAGCTCAAGCACTACTCCCACACCCTCCTCCTCCCCCGCAAAAACCCACCCAGTCAAGTCTCCCAGTCCCTGAGTGTCCACAAACAGACCACCAGCTGTGCCAACCTGAAAGGGGCTGCTCCCAAATGCACGTGTGCATCAAGGAGCTTTTCTGCACATCTGGGCAAGAACAGGCCTGAAGGCAAACAGGCCCCATGGAGCTGGGCACCCCACTGACAATGCAATCACAGTACAGAAAAACCTCCTCTGTCAGGATAAGCCCAAGACCTCCAGCTACCCAGAACATGGGCCGGAAACAAAGCAGGCTGGGAAAAACCCCAGCTATCCAGAACATGGGCCGGAAACAAAGCAGGCTGGGAAAAACCCCAGCTATCCAGAACACAGGCCAGAACAAAGCAGGCTGGGAGCTTTTACCACCCCAGCTAAGTGGCCTGAGGCTCCTGCACTGACCTGCCTATGGGCTCTTGGTTGAGAGACAATGCTAACCAGAATGGCTGAGTGGCGAGCCAGCCAGGCAGAGAAGAAGCAGCCCATCAGCAAGGGCCAGGGAGCCTGCTGGAGGCAGGCACACTGACAGCTGACAGGAAGCCAAGGAACAGAGAGATCTCCAAGCCCACCCCAGCACTTAAGCAGGTTCCACAGAACGGCTTCTGTTCCAAGAAAACCCTTTGGAGAAAGACTCTGCCAGGCTGTGCCTGTGGGCATCCAGAGGAGGAGACCAGGCCACAAAGGCCCCGGGGGCTGTTCCTAAGGGCCACCTTGCACATGGGAGCCCCGGGGAAGCCTTCTCTCCCCACCCCACCTTGGGTGTGTCACAGGCAAGAGACTTCTGCTTGTCCCTAAAGGCAAAGTCAGAAGCCCCGGGGAAGGGCTTACTAAGATCTAAACTTTAGCTCAACCCATGGAAAAGCTCCCTCCTGCTGACAGCTGGACAGGGCAGGGGCAGCCCTCCAGCAGACACGGGTGGCTCCGGGTCACAGCTGATGGAGGGAAGCCAGGTTCTTTCTGGGGACACATGGGACACCAGGGCTTCCCCAGGTCAGCAATCTGGAGCCACTGCCTAAGTCGGGGGACCTCAGAAAGCCCTGGAGGCATTGCTGTTCACCTCCTGGGCAGAGCACAAGGCTTGGCATTGTAATGATGCCCCCAGGCATGCATCTAAGAGAGAGAAAAGGACCTCTGTGCTTTCATTTGCTCAGATGGCAGGGAAGGATGAGCAGGATAGAGCCACCCTGACATGGGGCCCTGAGCTGTGCAAAGCACCCCCAGGATCACCACACCCCAGCACACAGGCAAGTAGCACCCCCTGGGCCAGAGCCACCACCACTCAGCCACAGAAAAAGGAAACTAAGCTGGGCAGTCAATGAACACTGATTAGGTGCCTACTGTGTGCCAGGCACTGTGCCAAGAACTGGGGATACAAAAAAAGTAGGCTCTGGCCCCCAGGGCCTCCAGGGCTCATTCATGGGGAAGACAAGCTCTAGACCCAGTAAGATGGAGGAAAGGCTGAAGCAAGAGAGGGTCACCCTGCTGACATCAAAGGGCTAAGCCTGGGCAACCTCCTTTGTCCCGGCTTTGAGGAACTGAGGACACGCTCACAGCCACGATCATAGAACCGCGGAATGGCCCTCTAGTTGATTACTCAAGGTGGGGAAACTGAGGCCTGGAGAATCTGGGGTCACCCGAGTGCACAAGAAAGCCTGGGCAGGAAGGAAGCGGAAGGGCCCTCCCCTCCCATCATGCCAGCAGGCACTTCCATCAGAACAGCCAGGAAGCCCACACAGACACGAGACGCATGGGGTGGCATGGGGGAAGCTCTCAAGAGGCTGCCATATAGAGTGGTTAAGGGGCTTCTCAGATGATTAATGCCCCTGGCATCTGCTCTGTGCTCCTGTCTCATCTCTCATGCCCTCCCCCAGACCTCCATGGAGACCACAAATCCCACTCAGGCGTGCCCAGGATGCCACGCCACATCCACGTCCGTGGATCCCAAGCGGGGTTTCCTGAGCCAGCTGGGCACTGATGGCAGCCATCGCCAGAATGCAGAGGTGGGCTGGTAGATTGGCAGAAACACCCCCAACAATACCCACGGGCAAAGCCATGCACTTGGGCTGAGGGAGAAGAAGAGGGCAGAGACCCACAGAGGCTCAAGGGGCTTGGTTCTCTGGGATCTGCAGGGACCAACTTGCACGAGCCAGGCTCCCTGGCACTGGACAAGACTGAAGAAAAACCCCAGCTGGCATCAGGCCCAGTGGCAACAGCCCTGGACTCAAATTCAGGAAGCCTGGTCTGGCAGGGCTAGTTACCCACACTGCCTCTCTGGGCCTCAGTTTCTCCATCTGCAAAATGGGAAACGGCTGGGAAGCAAGCCATCTGCAGCTCCCAGAGGTTTCCTTATCATCCCTAGGCTAAGGACTCTCTGGACTTTCAGTCCTTCAAGGCCGAATGTCCCAGACAGAGCTTTAAGTAGTTCCCTCCCCTGCTCCCACAAATTCATCTATCCTCCCAACTTGCCAGCCCTTCAGGCTCGGGCACGCTGCCCTCAGCTCCTCCCTCCACGTCACCATATCTGGTCAGTCACCGGATCTCACCCTCTGGACCTCCACCACGTCACCGGCGCCAGCCCCCTCCTCTGCAATGAGCCAGTCCTCATCTCTTCACACTGGATTACTGCCTAAAAGACGGATCAATATGAAAACCAGGAGGGGCAGGGGCACCCAAGGGTGTCCAAGCACCAGCCACAGAGAAGGACGAGTGTCTGCTCAGGGAGAACACCCACTTCAGCCGGGGCATGCTGCCACCTCCCTTAGAGGCTCACCCCATCCCACCATCCCTCAGTGCACAATGTCCCCACTGTGGAGAGTTGGACGCTCAACCATGTGTTAGTGACCGTCTTCCTCCTCCTGGAGCTCAGCAATGGCCACCGGCGTCATGCCCACCACGAATGGGCCTCCAGTTCCCCCTGGCCACTGGGTGGAGAGGAGAAGGTTTCAGACTCTCTAGCCCAAGCCAGAAGCTGCCCTGGACACAGGGCCAAGGACAGAAAGCTTGAGACTGACTGAGGCTTAGGAGCCAGACTAGGTTAGGAGGCAAGAAGGAACCAGGAACCAGAAGGGTCCAAACCCCCATCTGAGGCCCAGGGAAGGGACATGACCAAATACACACCAGGTTCGTGGAGGCTCTTGGGCAGTCAGCCTCAAGCAAAGAGGCCAACAGGCTGGAAGAGAGAAGCCGGGCAAAAATACCAGGAGAATCCCCCAAGTGCTTCCTTCCCACACCTGGGGCGGGTGGGCAGATCAGGTATGATCAGCTAGGATGCTGAGGCTCAATTCAATTCAACCAAAACATGCCAGGCATTCCCTGGAGCCAGAACACAGAGATAAGGGGCAGAGACAGTGTGCCCACACCTGGAGGGGCTCAAGAGGCTCAGGGAGAGGGAACAGCAAGGGCAAGGGGGCCTAGGGGAGGGCATGGTCTGGCTGGTGCAGGAGGGTAAAGGAGAAGTGATAAGGGCACAAAATGAGGACAGCTGGCATGCCGGACAAGAGGGGAAGGAAGGTACATGCCTGGCCCGTCACTTCCCAGTTGGGTTCCCTGGGCCCTCTACAGCCAGGGTGCCTCCACTGTGAACGTGGGAGCAGCCTGGCTGAGCTCCTGGGGGGGGCATGGGGACCAGTATGCTAGTGCTGGTGCCCACATCTACCCTCCAGCTCATGTAGGCAGCTGCTTCCATGTTCTACTCCGCATCCTCAATGCTCCCAGAGTTGCTAAGAGCCCAGGGAGGGGAAGGCAGTCACACCCAGCCCCCAAAGGTCTTGGCTCAGAGGGCCCAGGGATGCCCTGGGGGGGAGCCCGCCATCCCTGTCCTGGAAGATGCCTCTGCTGCCCCATTCCCACAGGGTATGCCCTGAAGCAAGCCCCTTGCTCTCTGCCTGGCTCAGTTTCCCCACCTGCCCCCCCTCCCACCAGCAGCCAGACTCAGGATAAATGGGAAACCTGTGAACATCCAGGCCCTTCTCCTGGGGAGGAGGGGAGCGCCAGCATTATTCTAAGTAACAAAGTACAGAGTGGGGCAGGCAATCCCCACATTCTCCCAAACACAGACTCCTGGCCAGACCAGTTCTGCCCCTCCTCCAGCTGGGGGCGGAGCACAGACAGCCCAGATGGACTGCGGGAGGAGGTGGCCCAGACCCATTAGTCAGGCAGGCAACATTGGAGCTCCCGGCTTCCAACTCCAGTCTATAAAGCATCGCAGCCAGCCAGGGCCATTAGGCACACTTAGCCCTAGAGAGGCCGGGCAGGCCCGCTAGGAACTGGGAGAGGGCTGGGCCCAGCACCACCTCTGCGGCCCAGGAGTGTGGGGGCCCGGCCCATCCAGGCCCCACACCACCTCTGCGGCCCAGGAGTGTGGGGGCCCGGCCCATCCAGGCCCCACACCACCTCTGTGGCCCGGGGGCCACCTGCCAGCAGGGAAAACTGTTCTCTCAGCAGCCTCTGAAGCCCAGTTAGACCTTGTCCCAGACTCTAGCCATGTCATCTGCAGCAGAAGACCCAAAGAGAGCCCCGATGCTGAACGGGGACATGGGGGAGGGGGTGTCAGAAGACCACAACACACTGAAATCCTGCCAGTCCCTAAATTCCAGCTCGGCAGCTTCAATGCATGGCCCAAAAAGAACGGACTCTCGGTACATGGAGGCAGCTCCAACTCTGAGCTCCCCAGACAGCATGAACCACAGCCTGAACCAGGGGGTGCCAGCAGACGCCCTGGCACAGGATGCCCATTACAGAGTCTGCAAATGGCAGGTGCCACCAATGACAAAAGCTGAGATGGTGCTTTAAAGTTTGTGCAGCAATCGCCAATAATCTTCTTGGGCCCCAAAGAACAAAGGATGGAATTCCTGGAGTGAGGGCTGGGGGTGTTACCCGGTCTGGGGCAGCAAGTCCTGCACCAGACTATCTACACAAGGTTAATGACAACTTTTAAATCCTTAGTTTTAAAAATAAACATGCTAAACTAAACCTAGGCACCCTGGGGAGGAAAAGGCCAACCTTGCCCTTGGGAGACCTGCGCACTGATCTAGAAACATCATGGCCAGTACTTGGATGGCCCAAGGCTGGGTGGGAGGAGGGAAGAGAGGCCTTCCAGGGTCATCAGGCTGATCAGGAAAGGGCACATGGAGAAGAAGTGGGCCCTGAGCCCCACACAGGGCAGGAGGCTCCGGTAGAAAGGTGCCACACAACCCTCCTCAGGGAAAGTCAAGCCTGAGAGGCAAACACTGGTGGTGCTATCACAGCTGAGGAGAGGGTGTGGTCATGGCCACCAAGGAAGCAGTGCAGCTGGTACTGGACTCAGTCGTGCTTCCTGCTTAGTCAGTCGATGAACATTTATTTAAGCGCCTACTACATGCCAGGCGCTAAGCACTGGGGCAGGGAGCTCCTACTCTGGGGGTGGGAAGGCCCCACGCAAACAGCTATGTACACACAGGCCACAGACAGGATAAAGACCAAGGTGTGAGGATGAAGACTGGTCAGGAAAGGCTTCTGTAAAAGCTGGGATTTTAGCTGGGCCTTGGCGGGAGGGGGGGGGGGGGTGAGGAGGGAGAGAATTACAGGCTGGAGGTGGGGAGGAGAGAGCAAATGTTAAAAGTCTTGGAAGGCCAAGCAGAGCTAGGAGCCCTGGAGGTCCCTGAGCAGGGCCCGACATGGTCAGACCTGTGGGTTAGGACAATCCCTCTGGTAGCTGGCTGGAGCTAGCAGACCCCCCAGCAGCTCCTACAAGGATCTGGGGGAGAGGATGAATGCCTGCAGCAGGGTGGGAGCCTGATCTGAGGGGAGATGGAGGTGTCAACCAGCCTTGGCACCACAGGGGATATGGGGGTGAGAAAGAGTGAGGAGTCCAGGCTGCCCCCTGGATCGGGGAGCCTGAGGGCCTGGGAGGAGGGGAAAGAAGAAGAGAGTTCAGGTATTTTGGACAGACTGAGTCCAAGATGTCTACATGGACATCTAATTCAAGATGTCCCAAAAGCACCTGGAGATGCCAGGTTGGAGGTCCCAGAGAGGTCCTAGGTCTGACAGTCACCGCCTTGGAGCAGGGAGGGGCCTCTGAGGCCAGGAGGTCAGCCTCCCCAGCTTACAGAGGAGGAGACAGGCCCAGGAATGTGAAGTGACCCAGCCACAGACAGCCAGGTCCTAAGTGGCAGAGCCTGGATGTGATCCCAGGGCCGGGTTCTCAGGGCCGTATGGCTGGGATGCTACACAGCCAGATCATGAAGATGGCAGTGAAGATGGTCATGACGAGTCTCAAGGGTCAAACGAGAAGGAAACAGTTTCCAAAATGCTAAAAAAACAAAACCAAAAAGCCAGCTCTCAGATCTTGGCTGAGACCCACTGGCTCACAGCAGAGAAGTCACGTGCCCTTGGAAGTGCCTGATCAGGTATGGGGACATCATTATCACCTCTAAGGGCACTTACGGCTTATTATGCTCATTGTAAGTGCTGGGCCTGCCATCAATCCCTGTCCTGGTGCCCAGGATGCCCACTGGATGCCGGCACCCACCCAGGACCCCCAAAGGACCAAGTGCCTGCCCCCTCCAAGGCCATCATCCAAGGCCCCACAGAGGAGCCAGAATGTGTTAGTGGAGACAGGGCCCACACAGACAATCACCTAGTAAGTCCTTAAAGATGCTGAACTAGGGAAAAAACTGTTGGCACCATGTAAGCTCCCCCCGCAATCACCTTGCACCACACAAAACCCACATTCCTTTCCTACTCTTCTCCCTTCTTCCTCCTGAGCTCCGACCTTAGCAACGAATTGATGCAGCCATCTGCTCGCTTGCCGTGACCCCCAGGCCCTTCCTTCTGTCCTCCCTGTTGCTCCTACCTCCTCCACCCTTTAAGTCTCAAGCAAAGACAACAGAGAGTGACCTCACCCCATGCCATGCTTGGGAACGAGATGCCAAGACAGCAGCAGGCATGTGGCTGTCTGAGCACTGAACAGCCCAGACCCAGGTCCCTGGACAACTTTTAGAATGTATCTTTCAAGAACACTCAACAGTAACTAACAGCCCCAGAGTGTCTTCTCTCTCCTGCTCCAATGTGAGGATCAGCATACTTTAGCAGGCAGAATTTCAGTGCTTACAAACAAAGCCAATGCAACCAAGATTAGAAGGGAAGCTGAAAGCTAGGAAACAATTTTTACAGCACGTGTCTCTGATAAAGGCCTCCTTTCTCAAATACATAGAGAACTGAGTCAAATTTATAAGAATACAAGTCATTCCCTAATTGATAAATGGTCAAAGGATATGAACAGGCGGTTTTCAGAGGAAGAAATTAAAGCCATCCAGATTGCTCTAGATCACTACTGATTAGAGAAATGCAAACTAAAATAACTCTGAGGTACCACATCACACCTATTAGATTGACTAACATGACAAAAAAGGAAAATCATAAATGCTGGTGATGTGGGAAAATTGGGACACTAATGCATTGTTGGTGGAGTTGTGAGCTGATTGTGCAGAACTATTTGGAACCCTGCCCCAAGGGCTACAAAACTGTGCATGCCCTTTGACCCGGCAATCCCACTGCTAGGGCTGTATCCCAAAGGGATCATGAAAAAGGGGAAAGGTCCCACATATACAAAAACATTTACAGCAGCTCTTTTTGTGGTGGCGAAGAATTGGAAATTGAGGGGATGCCCATTAATTGGGGAATGGCTGAACAAGTTGTGGTTTATGAGCGTAATGTAATACTATTGTGCTATAAGAAATGATAAGCAGGCGGCCTTCAGAAAAACCCGGAAACATTTATATGAACTGATGCTGAGTGAAGCGAGCAGAACCAGAACACTGTACACAGCAAAAGCAACATTGTGCATGACTGACTTTGATATTTAGCTCTTCTCAGCAATACAAGGATCTAAGACAACTCCAAAGAACTCATGATGGAAAATGCTGTCCACATCCAGAGAAAGAACCACAGAGTCTGAATGCAGATGGAAGCAGACTCTTCTCTCTTTTTTTCTCTTTCTCATGGTTTTTCCCTTTCGTTCTGATTCTTTTCACAACCTGACTAATGTGGAAATGTTTAATATGATTGCACATGTAGAGCCCATATTGCACACATCTTGGGGAGAGGGAAGGAGAGGGAGAAAAAAATTTGGAACTCAAAACTCTTAAAAAAAGTGAATGCTGAAAACTATCTTTACATGGAATTGGAAAAAACAAAATATTATTAAGTGGGGGGTGGGGGGGAAGAAGAATTCCAGTGCTTAATTAACCTCTGGTATCTCTGTCCCTATGAAAATGTCTCTCCTTACATGCCCAAAGTAGGGACAGCAATCAGTCAGTCAGTCAATAAGCACTGATTTGTGCCAAGCACCAGGGCAACTGGGTGGCACAGTGGACAGAGAGCTGGGCCTGGAGTCAGGAAAACCTCAGTTCAAATCCAGCCTCAGATACTTCCAAGCTGTGTGACCCTGAGCAAGTCACTTCACCCTGTTTGCCTCAGTTTCCTCATATGTAAAACAAGCTGGAGAAAGAAATGGCAAACCACTTCAGTATCTCTGCCAAGAAGACCCCAAATGGGTCACAGAAAGTCAGATGAGACTGAAATGACTCAACCCCTGTACTAAGCAGCTGGGGATACAAAGAAAGGCAAGAACATTGTCAACTGACATCTCAAGGGTCCCCTGTAAAAGTCTCTCTGAGCACAGGGACACCACCAACCACAAAGGAGATAAGTTCCATTACCCTTGGAGAGTTAATGGGAGGTTCTGTCACGGCGGATCAGGCACCAGGCCTCAGATCAGCCTGCATGAACCACCAAGCCCCGAGCATCTGCTCCACCCCCTAGAGAAGGAAAACAACGACACTTTCCCAAGTGTCCATCTGACCTGTGCTTCCCCTCCCCCACCAGCCCTCCACTGCCTCTGAAGGCAGCTCACAGGGAGGGGGTCAGGTCAGCTTGGTGCTCCCACCATTCCCCACCAACCAGAGGAGAGATGAGACAAGAGAAGACGGATGTGCGTCCTCCGACATGCTGCCGCCCTGGTGCACGTCCTCATCACCTCATGCCCAAGCTGTGGCAATGACCTGGTGGGGAGGTCAGCGGGCCTCGAGTCTCTTCCCACTCCAATCCACTGTTTGGGCCACCAAAGGGGCTTTCTTAAAGCAAAGGTACGATCATTTCACTCCCCTACTCAACAAACCCCAGCAGCTCCCTATTGCCTCGGGGAGCAAATACAGAACCCTGCTTGGCATTCACACCCCTTCACAGCCTGGCCCCCTCCCACCTCTCCAGCCTTCTTACACCATACATCCCCCCCCCCCCAATACAACAGATACTATGATCTACCAACACTGGCCTCTATCTCCCACCTCAGGTATTTCCCCAGACTGCCTGGCATGCCCTCCCTTGTCATATCCACCTCTTGATTTCCCTGGTTTCCTTCAGATCCCAGCTATGATCCCCTTCCCAATCTAGTGCCTTCCCTGTGTTCCTCTAACTTATCCTGGAGGCAGCTCCAACATGGTGGTTTGGTTTATTTGCTGTCTCCCCCATTAGACTGGGCACTCCCTGCGGGCAGGAGCTGCCTTTTGCCTCTCTCTGTATCCCCAGCACAGTGCCTGACACACAGCAGGTGCCTCATAGGTGTTTAATAATTGGGAGAGAAGCTTCCCGGGGCTCAATCAGTGAAGGCTGTCTGGCAGACCAAGGTCCATGGCATACGAAGCCTATCAGCTCTTTACAGCCCTCTGGGATGGGACACCCGGGATAAAGGCCTCCTCCCCAAAGGCGGCTCAGGGTCTAAGTCAAAAAAGAGAAGCTTCCCTGCCAGGTTCCTAGGCAGCCCATCCCACCCAGAGCCGGGCGGCTTGTTCCCATCAAACTCCCCTCCTGATTCTGCCCTCTGGGTTCAAGCTTTTGGAGGCCAGTCCCTCTGCCCCCCGACAGCCCTTCAGGGACTCCAGCATGAGCCCCCTGGGCCAGGGGGGAAACATTCCATCTTGACTTAACTGCCCCCCACCCCCCCATGCCCAACCCGTTTATCATTAACCTAAAACCAGCCGAACAGTTTTAAAGCGAAATATTTCTAATAGTGCCAACCTTTGTCTCAGGACAGGAAAGAAGGCAGGGCTTAGCTCAGCACCCAAGCTGGTGCAGGGGCTCACCCCCTACCTGCCCCAATCTATTCCTCCAGAGAAGCCTGCCCAGGGAGCTGAGAAGTTTCCAGGGTTCCAGGCTCTCCCGAGGCCATGGGCAGGGCCAGGACGGTCTGTCAACAATCTTAAGGATCCTCTTCCTGGTTACCCAGACCGATGAAGGCCCCAGCACACCTGGCTACGTCAAGGTCATAGGACAGCACCTGCTGGGGCTGGGCAGGTAGACCATGGACAACAAAATGCCTCTGAATCCACAATGGAAATTCTCCCATGACTCCCAGGAGTCAGCAAGAGGACAAAAAGCCTTTGGTTTTGGGACACACACCTTAGAAGGGCACAAGGGCCCTGGGCCAGTCTCTTGACTCCTATGGGACTCGGATGGCAGCTTTGCAAAGGCCAGGAGCCAAAGCCCCCAGCATCCAATGACAAGAAAAATCCCATCATGTGGCAGAGAAGCCACCACGGGACCCTTCCAACCTATCCTCAGGTCTCCCAAGGCGGAACCCTCAAGCCAGTGCCAAAGGCGTTAAGAAACATCCTGCTTCATGGTTCGGATGATTTTTACAAGTGGCAAGACCTACTCCGGAATCAGGACGTCTGTTGGAGGGTGGCCTGGTGCAGCATTTGGAAGCTGGGCCTGGAGAGGCAGTTCCTCTCCCTTCTCCTGGTGGGTCAGTCTCTCCTAAAATGAGGGGGTTGGCTCAGAGGACCCCAAAAGGCCTTTGCGAGGCTGACAGACCAGAATCTGAATGCCTGGCAAAACTCCCTCCCTTAGGCCCTTGGGGTGGCCGTACTCTGACACAGGAATTTGCAGCCTGGGAGCCCCATGAGCCAAGGGAACCAGTGTCCTGGGCTAATTCACTGTAATTTGCTCACAGGAAAAAGGGGGAGGAAGAAAAACAACATACGCATTTTAAGGGTCTCCAAGATCACTGGTTCGAGTCTCTTTAATGGAGGGAAATCTAGTGGCATCGGCACCATCATTAGGGCCCTAAACTGAGCTGGAAGGAACCTTGGTGAAGGACCCCCAAGAAGGAAGGTAAAGCAAGGGACCACCCCCCCCCCCAGGACTCCTATCCTCTACACGTGGAAGGCCCAGCGCCAGAAGTCAACAAGTCCTACCCAAGGGCCCCTTCTCCAGCCACCAGCCAGGCCCATTCAGCTCCTGGCACCTTTTGAAAAGAACCTGTTCTGAGGTTTCAAAGCAGGGAATGAAGCTGTTTTCCAACTCTCAGGCACAGCAGGGGTAGCCTGTGAACCGTTCTCCCGGGTCGGGCCCCTGCTCCAGCTCCCAGAGGCAGGGCTGGCCAGGACACCCGGAGGCCTCTTGATCAGGCCTGGGAGGGCCCCAGAGGGCCAACACCCCAGACTGGCCACAAACCACTGACTGCTAAATAAAAACCCAAGAACTCAACCCACTGGCTGACTTTTACCTCTTCTTTCTTTCTTGGCTTTAAAAAATAGTATTTGTTCTATGAGAAAAGGACAAATACTAGGGAAATTATGGTGATATTTTTTAAAAGATGACATCAAGACAAACATTTTTTAAACAAATAACTGAAGGTACTGGGGGCAGGGCAGAGATCAAAGCCTCTGGGGAGATGCCTCGGGATGGCAGCGGCAGGATGCAGGCCACCAGGCCCTCTGCCTGGGGTGGGGGTGGGGGGGCCTCAGAGGCACCTCTCTGGGCAGCGGTCTGCTCTGAGACACACATGCCCGTTTCTAAAATGGCATTTCTGAAAAGACCCTCACCACCACCACCACCACCACCATCATCATCACCACCACCATCACCACCACCACCACCACCACGACCTAAACAAACCCCCTCCTGGTGGTTTAATTAGTAACAGTTAAGTCTAAGTAATCCCTAAGACCAAGCAGCTATGAATCCATTAATTTTCTCCTAATTAAAAATGACAGAAGACAGATGGCCCAGTACTCCAGCTAGAGGCCCAGCAAGGCCCAGCAAGAACTGTGCACAACACTCAGAGATGCAGCCAGGGCAGCCGCCCCTGCTGCCCAGGCTGCACTCTCCCGCCAGGCCTCAGGTGGTTGGGAGGCAGCCTGGGCACTGTGTGGGTGTGTCTCCTCAAACACCTGACCCTGAACAGCCAGCATTCTTAAAAAAGCAGCCCCAGGTCCCTGAGAAGGTGGAGCAAAAGCAACTGTTTTACTAGAAATCAGAGAGAACTAGAGTGACCTCACCTTGCCAGAGCCAGAGGGGAGATGTGCCTAGGCTCTCTGTGGTCCTGGAGGTGGGAGGAGGAGGAGGCTCTGCCCTGGGCCAGCCTGGTGGCAGGCAGGCCATTTAAATCGCTTGGATCTGTTGGAGGCCAGGGCCAGAACCAGAACTGCAGCCGGTTAATCCGCTGAAGGAGAAGCCGAGGCTTCAGGGATATCCTGAGTGTGCCCAAAGGGTCTCTCCCATGGAAGGGCTTCCTCCCTCCAAGCTACACCTACAAGAAGTCGATGAGTCCGTAAGGAGAGCCGGGTGCTCTCTGCCTCCACTAACAGGAAATCTGGCAGACGGACTCTCAGGGCCCCACCGGGCTGCTGACCGTGGCCCACACTGCCTTGGCTGCCTCCAGCACAAAGCTCAGAGCTTTGCTCCGCCCCACAGGAGCGAGAAGGCAGGTTTCAGGTGCCCTGGCATCCGGGCTGGGACCCCACCCACCCCTCCCTGCTCCAGCTAAGCCTCTGTGCCAGCTGCCTGGCAGCACAGTCTGCAGGGGCCCTCCTCTTCTGACACAGGGAGAAACAAAGGCACGGAAAGTTCCAGTGGTTCCACTGGTTTAAGGCCAGCCCCTGAGCCAGGGCTGGAACCCGGACTCCTTCCAGGACGGCAGCATGTGTGGCCTTCCCCCCCCGGTTTCATGCCAGGATCTCCCCCTGTCCTCCACCGTTTCTGGGGGGCCTTCCCCGCAGCCTATCCCATTCCCCACCCCACCCCACCAGATGGGGAGCTCTTCCAGGGAAGGGCCCTTCCTTCTCCACCTGGCACAGGGCCCTGGCCTGGCAGGTGTTCACTGGTGCCCTCAGACCCCAGGGGGGCACATGAGTGGGGGCACTGCCAGCGGGGAGAAGAGGAGGTCGAAAAAAGACCAAAATGACTCACTCCCCCCAGGGTCAAGTCAGGAATCTTTGAGCCGGGACTCAAAGCCTTCCTGATGCCCTTCTCCCATGACAGCGCATAGTCAGTCCAAGAAAAATGTGACAATTGCAGAATGTCCCAGGAGTTAGAAGGAGCCTCGGAGATCATACCAGCAAGTCTGACCCATGCACACCCCCCCATTAGCGGTCCTCCAGTGTCTGCTTGAATACCTCCATCCATGGGGAGCTCACCACCTCCTCCCAGATTGGCCCTCAAGGCTGACCTCCCTTCTGAGTGCCAGGCCATCAACAACCGAGGCCCACTTGCTTTTCTCTTCCATTCCAAGTCCCTCCTAGGACATGATGTGAGGCCTACTCCTGCTTGGGAGGCTCTTCATCTTTTCTTTGTCCTTCCCAGACTGCGGCGCCCAGCGTCAGCGAGAACGAAGGTCAAAGATGCCAATGAAATTCTTCTCATCCATGACGGCAGTGAGGGTCTTTCCACCAAGTCTAAATGAAAGTCTCTCCAATGCATGACCCACAATGTTTCCCAAGAGTCACAAGGTCTAGAGCTGGAAGGTTGGACCTCAGAGGCTAACCAGCTCAATGCTCTCATTTTAGAGATGGAGACGCTGAGGCCCATACGAGAAGGTCACATGGATGAGGGAGTGGCAAAGCTGGGCACTGCCACGGGGGGGGGGGGGGGTGTCTGACGCCCAATCTAGACTTGGCACTGCATGCCAAACTCAATCGAGGGCATCCTGGGGGGAGGCTCCAATGGACACTGGCATATGGTTGACTGGTATTCACAAACCCAGGAGCCTCTGTCTGCCTGACCGAGATCTCCAGAAGCTGCAATGGCAAGGTCAGCCATGATGCCTGTGGAGGTGGCAAGGGGAGTGGCCAAACGGGCAAATCCCTGAGCCAGTGCCAGTCAGCCAGATGGGGTATGTGTGACCCAAGAAAGAGCTGCTCTTTGTAAAAAGGCATGCCTCAGAAGGGTCCTGGTTAAAGAAAACAGCTTTTAAACAGCCACATTGCCAGAGAAAGGGAACAAGCCTGGAACAAGGGTCCCTGGGGTGGGGGGTCTCTTCAACCTTGAGGCACTGGTCCATGTGACCATGTGGGGCCCTGATCCTTGGTCCACAGGTGGCAGGGGGCCCCCATCTTGCCCTGTTCCCCTCTGCCAGCCTCCTTGAGCCAGGCCAAAGCCCCTCTAATCTCAAAAGCTTTCCCATGCTGGCAGTGCCCTCTCTTTCCCCCACGCCCCACACAGGGACCCACAGGGCCACGAAGCCAGCATGTCAGGACATAAGCGACAATGCCACTCCAGAGCTGGAAGGGACATAAAGAGGTCCAGGCCAGCCTGGCCAGGAAGCAGGGATCCCCCTCTGTGGGGCAGTTTCAGGCGGGAGGTGCCAGGCCTGGGAGCTCACATCCTGCCTCAGCCACGTCCTAGCTGTACATCACTTAGCCTCTTCTGCCTCAGTGTTCTCAACTGGAAAATGGGACCAATAGAAGCACCTGCCTCCCCAGCTTGTCATGAGGATGAAATGAAGTCATGTTTGTAGCTCCGGAGCCTTTGTCCATCAACATGACCTGCCTGAGCTCCCACAGGGAGTGAGGATGCAGGGCTGAGTCTCTCTGCCCCTCCGCCTATACCCTGCACTCTGAAGAAGAGGGCCTTCCACAAAGGGGCAAGAGAGCTCATCCAGGACTGCAGGGCAGTATGGCCAAAGGCCAGGAAAAGATGGAAAAATGGAGCTGTTTGGCTGGAGAGTGGGTGGAGGAGATGAGCCGGGCAGGAGCCCAGGGCGGCCTCCCAACGCTGTCCCCCAGCCTCTGCCCCACCAGCCCCCATCACATAGCATGTGCAGCAAACATCCAGCAAGAGCCTCGGGGGCACCATGGAAGTCTGCTCGCCCCAGGATAAACTCAGGAGTTTCAGAACGGCATCTATCAGAATGAAGGAGGCAAAGGGGGAGGAAGGCCATGGCGCTCCCCCGAGAACCAAGGAGCCCAGGCCTGGGGCTTCACTGGGTTACACGTTCATGGGCTTGTGGCAAGGAGAAAGGACCAAGCCCACCCCAAATCCTCATTCTGAGGGGACTTGCCCAAGGTCTCAGAGCAAGGCAGTGGAGTGTCCAAAACCCTGCTCTGATGTTTGTCTGATTACACTGGAAGCAGAGAAGCTCAGGACTGGAGGAGAGGACACCGGGCAACTCTCTCTCCAGCATCTCCCCAGCCCTCAGCACTGGTCCTGGCCCATGCATGTGAAGCCCTCTCCTGGGAGGGAAGGACCCCTGCCTTTCTGAGGGGCTCTCAGGGTCAGGCAGTCTCTCCTTCCAGGAAGCTGGGGTCCTCCCTGCAGCCCCCAACTCTGTGCTCCCACGTTTCTGCTCTCTCCACCCAGACACCAGCACATTGCCCACGGAAAAGACAGAGGGGGCTCACCCAAGGCTGGCCCTGAGCCCTGGTTAGCATCCTGAGGCAAGTCCCAGGGAGTGGGGATGTCAAGAGCGGGCCACCAGTGGCTGAGGGAAAGGCATGGAGGAGAACCATCTGATTAATGCACATTTTCCACACTCGGGGTCTCTGGACAGCTGCAGCACCGGCCCACCAAGTTTCCCAGGAGCCAGATTCGACGGTTACCGGGGCTGATGGTGGCCTGTCCACACAGAGGCTCAGCCCATTCCAGCTGTGCCCAGGCCTTGGGAAGGAAGGATCCTAACAGGCTGCTAGGAAAACAAGGGCAGGGTTTGCAATCTTTGCCCCGGTTGTCCCTCTGGGGCCATAAACGGATGGAGGCAAGTGTCCCCTTGCTACTTCCAGGCAAACATATGAGCATTCAGAGAAACCGAGCTCTGAGCCAAATAGCCCAGTGGTCAGGCTCCAGCAAGGTCTGGAGCCAGGGAGGAACTCCCTGATCCCTGAGCCCTCAGCAGCTCTGGACACCTCTGAAAGGCCAGCAGCAACAAGCAGGAATTGCACAAGAATCCCCCCAGAAGCCAAGCCCAAGCCCCTCTATTCCCAGGGCCTATAAGATCTGCACTGGAGAGACCCCATGTCAGCCCAGAGGCAAAAGAAGCCAATCAAGAGCCGGGCAGCCAGACGTCTGGCTCACGCCAGCCCAGAAGCCCCCAACTTCATGGCATTCATGTCTAGTCAGATATCTGCGCCACAGCAGCCCGGAAGCTCCTGCATTCATGGCATTCACGGCAGCCCAGAAACCCCTGACTTTATGGCATTCGTGTCCAGCCTGGCACTACAGGCCAACCTTTCTCCTCCTGTGGCCCCTCTGGCTCATACCACCCTCCTCAGTCTGTTGGTAAGCCAAACGTTGAGCTACAAGTCTGTTTGGAGTCTCTGCCCCCAGAGCCAGCAGCCAGGCAGGTGAGACTGGCATCTAGCTGGCAGAGACTGGGATGGGCACCAAAGCATCCATGGCAGAAAGGGAGATACGCTGGAAAGGAGAGAAGGAAGGCACTTGTCTGGAGGGACCACACAGCACGACAGGCCACAGGGGTCCAAGAAGAACTAACTGCCAGGAGGTATGAGACCAGCTCGGGCCCTTGGGTTTCTAAAAGAAACACATACTCTTTTGGCTCAGGGGATGAGTCCGCTGCTCGGGGGACCTTCTCGGGGCTCAGAGCTAGAAGGGGAAATTTCTACCAAAAGTCCATTGCAAATGAGTGTGTGTCTGTGTGTGCGCACATGTGGACATGTCCGTGTGAGTGTGTGCACACACATGTGCATCCCATGCCTGTGTGTCTATGTGTGAGTGTGTAGCACGTGCATGTCCGTGTGCACACGTGTCCTTGTGTGTGCACGTGACCAGGTGTGTATGCACATGTCTGTGTGTGTCCGTGTGTGTGCGTGCACGTTTGTGAGTGCTCGCAGGTTCCACAAGGACTAGCTAGGACTGTGCTTCAGGAGGACAGGCCTGGGGAGGGGGAAAGGCAGCTCCTGGGCCCGGCCCCAGGCTCGGGCGCCCCCTTCCTGCTGCTCTGTCTTCTCACAGAACCCGCTCTCTGATCCTTCTTAGGACCTAAGGTGGACGGGATTGAGGGCAGATGACACTGTGGCCCCAAAGAACCTGGTTCAAGTCTCAGCTCCAAAGATCTCATGACTCACGGAATGCTGGACTAGAGCCTGGGCTCCAAGGCATCCAAACTAAGCCCCTCATTTTACAGATGAGGAAACCGAGGCCTAGGGAGGTGGGGGCGCTGGCCCAAGCTCACAAAGATTGAGTGGCTGAGCCAGGATTTGAACCCAGCATTCTTTCTACTACATCACAAACTGGAAGGAAAATATTCTGAATCCCTCATCCTTGCCAAGCCTTAATTCCTGCCTCGGAGAGCTGCAGAGAGCCACATCCCACCTCCCTGGCAGGGCTGCCGAAGGGGTCCCTGCCCATGTGGAGAAGCCCAGGGAAACACAAGCAGCTCCTGCCCCAGGGATGGAGACTTTCAGTGAAAGGAAAAAGCTTCTGACTAGGGAGTGAGGAGGCCTCCGGTGTGGGCAGGGAGGCCAGCACTGAGGCCACCAGGCAAGGGATCCTGCTGGGGAGGAGAAGCCACGGGGCCCCCCATATGGCCACTGCACAACACTCTCCCCACCCCACGGCCTCTCCCTGGGGAGAGGCTGAGCTCCCTACGATCCTGCGGGGCTCTGCCCTCAAGCATAACCCTTTCTGGGTCTCAGTTTCCCCACAAGGCAGCTTGGACAGACACCAGCTCTGCCCTTCCAGTGTTCCCAGAATGAACCAAAGCAGGTCTCGGCGCAGTTCTCGGCACCCACGCAGGATCTGCTCCTGCAGGCCTGGTTCAAGAACCAAACGTGGGCCCAGGCAATTGGGCCTTTCGAGGCACGTCTCCTGCCCCCCAATTTTGACCTCTTCCTGGCTGCTGACAGGTAGAGCTGGCTCTCTCCAGGTGGAGCCCCTGCCAGACCACCCCCCACCCCCCCCCACCCCCCCGGCTCCAACACATGGGCTTCAGGCTGCAGCCACCAATGCCTCTCCCAGCACCTGATACCTCCTAGAGCACACACATGGGCACATGGGAACAAGTGCGCGCGCACACACACACACACACAAACACACACACACACTCTCAGCATCTGCTTCAATCTGCACCGAACAGAAGATGATCCCCTCTGTTACCTCCCTGACAAGTGGTCACCCAGCAGGGAGGAAAGCCTCCATCTGCCTCTCTGCACTGCCCACCCCCTCCTGCCCTGCCCCAGACAGAACAAGGCTAATCCCTCTTCCACCGGACAGGTCTTCAGAGAGCTGGACAACAGGCATCACAGCCTTACTAAGCCCCCTCCTATAGGGTAAACGCTCTCATTTCCTTCAATGGTCTTCAGAGGACAGTGCCCAGACCTTTCCTCATCCTGGTTGTCCTTCAGTACATCTGCCAGTGTCCTCCGAACTGGGGCACCCACCCACTCCTCCACACACAGCCTGACCAAGGTGGAAGACCCCTCTTGCCCATCCTCTTTCTCCCAGAGCCTCATAAGACTGGCAGACAGCATGCCCTACCACTGACTCACCCGAGGTGTCCAAGGCACACAAGGCACCGGGCCCACTGAGGCTTCATCTCACTCCATTCAGCCTCCCCTCCAGTCTGCCAAGATCTCTGGGGAACTTGACATTTCTCTGGCACAAGCCAGCCTGGCCAGCTTTGAGCCACATCCCCACCTTTCATCACACTGCAGTCGGTGCCTGCCAAAAATGCTGACCAGCCCAGGGTCAGGGACGCTGCCTTTGACCATTCAACAAGAGGCCTCCCTCCCTCCAGGCTGACATCTATCCATCAACTGATCCCTGACTCCGTGAGGCTGGCCAGTCAAGCAGCCTGTACCATTTGCTTTGCCCCCTTTCCTTTCCAACCCTAGCTCAAGTTAATTTCCATGGCCACGTGGAGAAGGGTTTCAGATGAGTTACAAGCATGTGCAGGTGCCCACCCAGGACCTCCCCCCGCCTTAATGCTCAGTCTGCCTCCCTTAACTTGGTGACCACATCACCTGCCCAGGCACACGATCCAACAAGGCACGGACTCCAGCCCACTATACTTTTCTTTCTCTTTTTTTTTTTCACTGAATTTGGTGATTCTATTGCTGGTAGGCCATAAGACTCTATGCTTTTCCCCTCACTACAGACATGCCTGGGGGCATGGACTGGGCAGGGGACAGAAAGGGGAAACTGGTGAGGGATGCAGGCTCCCCGCAGCTGAAGTGCCTCTTGTGGCTGGGGAGGGAGCCCAGAGCACAGGGTGGGCTGCTATGGCCCAATCCAGCCCATTCCGCTGACTCCAACCTTCACCATACAAGCCATCATACTTGTCACTTCACATTCTGCACAATGGCGCATCATATGGCCCTTGCTAATCTTCCCTCGATCCAGCAAGGCACAGCCTACCTTACCACCATTCAATGGTTCCTGGAAAATGAAAGTTTAAGGAAACCACTGAGTTCTATAGAAACCACATCACGCATGAGTGATGAGGCCAGAGAGAGGTGCATTAGATGGGCCTTGGGTTACTGGGTTATCCCATCATGGCCTCATCCTGGCTCTTCCCTAGGATCCCGTGAAAGGGACCCCCACTCTCCTCCCCTCCAGCTCTCTGGAAGAGCAAACCCCCTCAAGAGGCTGACATTTTGCCTGTCCCCAGAGATATCATAAGCTGCCCAAGGGCAGGAAAGGTCTTCACTTCTGTCTCTGCACCCAGGGCCAAGCACAGCACCTGGCACGCAGTCACTTCTTAATCAATGCTGCCCAGGCTATTTGTCTGTGGAAGCATCAGGCCCAGGATCTGACCCCAGCTCCTCTGCCTCCATGCCCAGGATGTCTGCCACCTATTGCCCTTCCCTCTTACTCCTCCTTGCTCTGGGTACTCTGAGCCACAGCATCAGGTACCGTGTGTTTCTGCAGAAGCCGCCCACATGGGTAGATGGGCAATTTTTTCTTTTCATTTCTGTTTGTGCTGAGGACCGCTGTGGCTGGGGCAGAAAGGAAGAAGTCAGCAGGAATTTCCCGCCGTGGGCTGGGGGCCTTAGCGGGGATACAAGCCAAATCCTAAGCTGTCCGTGGTTGGCCAAATACAGATTCAGCTTCAGAAATGACAATTCTCTCTCTCCAAACACAATCCTTCAAACAAGCAAAGGTGTGAGGGCTGTTCTAAGCAGACCTGACTGCCAGCATCTGCCATCACCCTCACTGTAGACGCTCCAAAGACAAGATGCCAAGACCCCGCTTTGGGTACGGGAGACTGCAGGACACTGACATTTCAGGGGCGAAAAGAAGGAAGTTTAGCTGGGCAGTAATGAGTCCCTGGCCTACAGGCCTACAGTGACAGGTCCCTGGCCTACAGGCCTGTCTCACTGGCTCCAACTGACTCCAGCTGCATTGTGATTATTCAGACTTTAGAGGTGGAAGGGAGTCATCACCTCCTCTGCCCCTTGAACCCCTTGGGCTGGCAGGCTGGTAAAGCCCAGGAACCCCGCCTCAGAATTAAGGTCTGATCTACGTAAAACCAAAATCCATAGGAGCACAAAGCAAACCAATGATGTTAAAATAGTTATCAAAACACATACACACACACACACACACACACACACACACACACGGTCACAGAACCCAGCGAATGACTCCTTATCTAGTCTAGCCCTCCCATTTTTCAGGTGGGAAAACTGAGGTGAAATGTCTTGTCAAGGTCACTCGAGGTCACCGGGCTCCGGGCTTTGGCTTGTTCTTTGCCCTGCCTGCTCAGGGTGATCCTCAGCCAGCCTCAATAAGCACGCAGAATGCCTGAGCGAGTGGCATCAATCACCCTGTTGACACCCTGGTGAATTCCCAACTTGTCAGGACTTCTTCACTCCCACCCGTTAATTCACTTCCATGGGCATCTGTTGTTTTCCCAGTATAACATAACGTAAGCTCTTCAAGGGTACAGACTTGTTCCACACTTTGTCTTTGAATCTTCAGCACCTGACTCAGTGCCTGGCACACAGAAGGTGCTTAATAAAGACTCACTGCCTTGAATCAACAGCCTCTCCCAACTTCAGTCTGTGTGGGTAGATTCTGGACATCATCCCCGGGCCAGGGCTCTGCCACTGGTCCCCTCCAGGGCCGGGAGGGCATGGCACGTGGAGGTCATTCACACAACAGTCAGGGTCAGTCAGGGGATTACTAAGAGGGTCACCACCATTACATATTCCAAAGTAGGGCAAGAAGCGTTTCCCCATAGGAAACAGAACCAGAAGAACAAACTTGAGAGCCTTTGCCACTCACAGCCATCATAATGTCAAGGGAGCTAACAGTGCCCATGCCTTCCACAAAGACCACGAGTCCAGGTGACATGGACTGTTGCCCCAAATCAGCAGCCAAGCCCCTGCTCCCCAAAAGCTGAGTCAACAGGCCAAAGGGAGCTGGGGGGTCCAGCAGTCACAGTGTGGCTCCAAAGCCCCATTTCTGATCTGCCACCTGACAACCGGAACAATCCACCAAGGTTCAGAAAGCCTGTGCCCAGGCCCAGCCAAGCCACGGGACCCCCATCATGGCCAAGAGTAGTTGCCGGGGGGAAGCTCTGGAGATGGGGGCACCCCAGCAACCCAAGCCCCAGATAGCCTCCTCGTTGAAGAGATGCTTAAGTAAGCACTCCCCAAGCTCAGGGCCCTGGGAGGAGGGACACCAGCACAGGTCCCACCCTCAAGGAGCAGCCGGTCCAGTGAGGGATATGAGTATGACTGGCCCAGAGGATGGCCCAAGGGAAGGTTCGTCCTGTTCTTTCTAAAGGTCACACTCGGACATTCGCTGATGCTATGACCCAGCTGGCCTGAAAAGACCCGACCAGGTCACTTAGGAGTGAGGCCAGCTCCCTTCCAAAACCACAAATGATGTTAAAGGAGCTTCCTGGACAAAAGCCCTCTCAGACCAGCTTACAGACCCTGTCAACTGCCAAGCTGTGGCCCTTCTCAGCCTCCTAATGCCACAATGGCATGGATCCACTTAGCTCTGCGGTTAGAATACCAATGGAGACAAATGACGCCTTTGCACAGCCCATCACCGACACCACAAAGTCCACAACCACAGCAACAGCCACGGCAGGCCCACCTTTGGGTAGCACCTCCTACAAGCCTGCCCTGTGCTAAGGTAAGATAAGAAGGAAGAAGAGAGCAGCGTGTGCCCTGGATGAACTTACCTGGCCCCAGCAAACCCTACCCTTGGGGCCTGAAAGGCCAGGTGGGTGTGAGGGTTGAAACACTGTGAGGAAGCCAAGGACCAAAGAGCTGGAAGTGCCAGGGGGATTGCTCTAGCAGGGATCATCAGAACCCCACAGCAAACATGATCATATGTCCCTCAATAAAACATCTGCTCCTTCAAAGGTCCCCAGGAGTCAGAGGCCCATCAGCATCCCCCAAGTCTGAGCAGACAGCCTGAGGGGGGGCTGAGTGGAGCACGTCCAAGCTCCACGTCTAAGCTCCGGGCTGGCATCAGCGATGGCCACAGGCCTGTCCCCGGCCACAGCACCACCAGCCTGGGTGAAGTAGGGAGGCCCAGTCCCAAAAAAGAAAGCAAGGGACACTTCATTTCACCTGTATCCCCAGGACCCAGTACCCAGCACACCAAAGGTGTCTAATAAATGTTAGCCGCTTGACCAACCACAAAGAGCCGGGCTAGCTTCATCAAGAACAGGTCTTTCCAGACTCATATTGGCGCAGCTCTAGGTTATCTGGATTTCAGCAAAGCGTCTGCTAACGTGTCCCACGGTAATCCTGTGAAGAGGGAAGGGAGATGGGGCCTCAATGATGACCCCAGGAGATGGATCTGGACCTGGAAGGATGGGCAGAAGCAGTTGGGAAGATGGGTCAGTCCCGACCTAGCAAGAGGTCTCTAGCACAGGGCCCCAGGGATCTGCACTACGCCCCAGCGTACTGGCACCAGTGACTCGGATGAAGGCGCAGATGGCACGCTTCTCCAGCTAACAGATGTCACGAAGCTCAGACGGGATATGGGAATCAATGCAAAAAGCGCGTGACAAGCTAGAGCCTGGACTGAATCTAATAAGACAGAGGAATCAACAGAACATCTTACCCTTGGGTACAAAAAAATCATCTTCACCAGAGGGAGGGGAGGGGGGTGCTGGTTAAGCAGCAGCTATCTGAAAAGAGGGGTGGGGGAGGAGCTATCAGACTGCCAGCGCCACAGGCTTCAAAACTGTAAGATAGAAACCAGGCCAGCTTCCATCCTGGCAGGAAACGAGCGCTAATGAAGCACCTACTGTGTGCCCGGCACTATGCTAAGGGCTTTCTTTACAAGCGTGATCTCTTTTGGGCAGGAGGTAGCTACACCTCTCAGTTCTGCCCCGGCCAGAGCACAGTTGGAGTCTGGCATTCAGCTGAGGGCCATTCACAGGCTGCAGATTGTCCAGAGAAGAGCAAGCAGGGGAGGGAAGGGTCTTGAGGCCACATCACACCTGGATGGGGCTTGAGGGAACTGAGGAAGAAAAGAGGCACAGAGGGGAGGGGATCCCATGGGCGACCAATGACCGCTCTCTGGACATGGAGATTCTCTGGACTACAGCGGGGTTCTTGGACCTCCTGGGCCATCTGGGGATGCCTGGGGCCCCCCTCTTTATGTCTTTAAATGCATAAAATAAAAAGAAGCCAATTCACCTACAGTACAGTTCTCCAAATGTTTTTTAAAAACCAAGTTCACAATTTATCTTGCCCTACAAGAAAGGAAGGGAAAAGGGGATGAGAGGGGAGGGGGGTGATAGAGGGAAAGGCTAACTGGGGAACAGGGCAACCAGAATATATGCCATCTTGGAGTGGGGGGGAGGGTAGAAATGGGGAGAAAATTTGTAATTCAAACTGTTGTGAAAATCAATGCTGAAAACTAAATATGTTAAATAAATAAATTTAAATTAAATTAAAAAAAATTTAAAAAAAAAAACCAAGTTCACAGACCCCCATCCCCACTCCCCCCACGTTAAGACCCCACTGGACTAGATTTTCATTCACAGAGATCCCCACCCCCTGTGGCGTATTAGCCCTCAAGAAAAGCAGGATAATCAGCAGGAATGCCCCATGGCCAGGAATCAGGAGGGCACACACCCAAACTGTGATGCCCCACATGGCTCCAAAATCCAAGGCTGCTTCAATAAATCCATGGACACCAATTCCTGGGGGTATGAACCCCATCTTCTACAAAAACCACTGGGAAAACTGGAAAGCAATTTGGCAGAGATGAGGCTTAGGCCAACACCACAATAAGGTCTAAATGAATACATGACCCAAACATCAAAGTCACATCATAAAAAAGTAAAGGTAGGGCGGTAACCTTGCACAATTACAGCCAGGGTGAGAATTCTTCATTTTAAAAGGGGGAAGTTCGTAAAAGATAAGGTGGACAAGTTTAACCCCATAAAACTGAAAAACCATTCCGCAAACGAAATCTTTACAACATCCATCTCTGCTAAGTCTCCTACACAAGATATAGAAAGAACTGATACAAATGAACAACAGAAGCCATTCCCCAATAGACAAACTCCTAATTTTCAAAAGAAATGAAACCTATCAACAACCATAGCAAAGAATGCTGCCAATCACTAATAATACAAGAAATGAAAATTAAAACAATTCAAAAGTCCCCATATGGGCAAAGTTGCCAGGATATGAAAACAGTTCATGTGGGAAGGGCTGTAAGCCCCTCAGTGCACACTAATGCCCTCCAACCAGGGCTGAGAATCGGTCCAGCTGTTTTGGAAAAGCTGGGCATTGCACCAAGAAGTCATATGTACTCTTTGGTCCAGTGATACATTACTAGGTATGGTATACACACCTGAGGAGGAATGGCCCCATGTATACAAAATACAACAGCGTTTTTTGCAGCAGCAAAAAAACTGAAAGTGGAGGGATCATCAGTAGGGATGAGGAGGATGGCCAAACAGATTATGGTATCTGAAGGTGTAGCAGCAATTGGGCTAGCAGCTGCTATGGGGGTGAAAGACCAACACGAGCCCAACAAGAAGAATGCTGCCAGCACAGATTCTTTTGACCTGCTTTACTAAGGAAAGTAATGTTAGGGGGTTAACAATCTCATTTCAATCCAACATACAAATATCATTCACTTAGTTCAGGGGAAAAATCCAGCACCCTGAACTTCAGAGCAAATACAAACATACATCATAAACAGACCAAATACAATTCGTAGTTACCAAGAAAGCATCAACATCTGAGTTCAGGAGCTAGAGAGCTCATAACCACGGCTGGCCCAGAGTCACACGCCACTCCTCCTGTGGCTCAGAGCCCCAAGGGAGAATGCCAACCTCTGGGTTTATACATCTTGTTCAGGGTCAAAGGTGAGTCACACATGCAACTCACCCACATCACCTAAAATCATCACAAAAATGTGACTTAAACCCATTGGTCTAAAAGCCTCTGATGTCACAAACGTCACTCAAACCCACCTCAAACCCACATAAACTAGGCTTTCCCTTGAGGCAAGGTAGTCATCAAGGACTCCTAATTTAATCAAGGAAACAAAGGCCAACTCTTCAAGGGCACTTGATTGAGTGTTAAAAGTCCATCTTAATTACCAATACAGGAGGCCTAGGAGCGAGAAAAAAGAGAATGGCAAATACAGAAAGCATAGGATTACAACTACAAGAGATAGCAAGGGCCATCTAGTGCAATGGCATCTAAATCAAAGAGACACAACCCAGGGGGCCGAGTGTTGATTTAGAAAACCACAAATTAACATTATCCATAGCATACTGTATTTCTAAAATTTTGTTAAATATTTCCCAACTACATTTTACTCTGGTTCTGACAGAGCTCTGATCTAGGCCAAAACTAAGGAAACTAAGACTGGGAGAGAGATGAAGTGATTTCCCAGAGGCCCCACAAACAGTAACATCCCACCCCAAATAAATTCCAGAATCCAGAGAAATTTGGTAAGACATACACATTGATAGCGCAGAGTCAGGAGGCCCTGGAAAACAATTTATGTGCCAAGTTAAGGGAAAACTGAAAGGTTTCATTGTGGGGTTGATATGATGTCCAAAACTTCCTTCCAAGGCCCATAGTGAAGCAAAGGTGAGGGTCCATGGGTGCAGAATGAGGCATGCCACATGCTCAGCAGGTTGACTGGCATTTCTTGATTGTCTTACTGGGTACCAGGGCTCTATAGGATTTGGAGGTGGTCACCGGAATGTGACAGTGATGTAAATAAAGCAAAAAGGACCAATTGGATCTGTATTTCTGGAGGGAGCCTGCCTTTTCCCCATACCTAGGGGAAGGAGGGTCTCAGGTGCACCAGCATCAAAGCATTAACTTGTGCATAACCAGGATTCAGCAGAAGTGCACCCCATGCAACCTCCTAGGCCGCTGAGGTTTAGTCAATCAATGAACGTTAATGATGCGCCTACTCAAAAAAAAAAAAAAAAGCTGAAGACAATTCCTGCTCTTCGGGAGCTCACAGTCTAATGGGGGAAAAGGCACTGCAAACAACTATACAAACGAGACAGAAGCACAATAAGGCCCAAATTGGATTTGGCAAAGGGAGCGCTGGGTTCAAATTCTGGCCTCTGCCACGAATTTGCCGTATAGCCCTGGACAAGTCCCTTGCCCTCCCTGGGCCTGTTTCCCACTGTATACGAAGGGAAGAGGCCGAGCTCGGGGCATCTCCTCGGATCTTCCCCCTCCCCCCGCCCAGCCCCCACGGCGGGGTCCCGGGGACCAAAGACGCTAGCCTGCGGAAGCCGAGGTCCGTGGAAAGAAACACGCCAGGCAGGCTCCCCCGCGCATGCGTGGTCGGGAGCGGCCGGCTTCTCCCTCGGTTCCCCTTCCACCCCCCTGCGGCGCGGGGCCTGCCGGGAGCTGTAGTCCGGCGGCCGCCCACCCGGGGAGTGGGACGGCGCCCGGGGACACTACAAGTCCCAGCAGCCGCAGCCGAAGCAGCCCAGGGCCGGGGACGGGAGGGGAGGAGGAAGGCGCACCGGGAGTACGGTCGGCCGGCCCCGCCATCCCCCGGGGATGAGGGGGGCGTCGAGGGCCGCCGACTGGCCGCCAACCTCCGGGGCGCGAGGGGGCGCGCGGGCTCCGGTTGCGGGGCGCGAGCCACTTACCCCGAGCAGAGTCGAGCCGAGCTGAGCCGAGCCGAGCGCCGCGCGCAGCCACAAGCAACTCCGGCTAACTTAGGGCGGCGGGGCCGCCCGCGAGGACTTTCGAACGCGCGCGCGCCGGGACAGGACGCGCCGCCGGCGGGAGGGGGCGGGGGCGGAGTGCGCGCCCCGGGACGCACGCACACGAGAGCGCGCGCGCGGGCCGGCCGAGGCCCCAGCAGAGGTGAGCGCGTGCCTGGGGCGGGGCGGGGCGGCGGGCACGCGGCGAGGCGGAGACGCGCGCGCGCTCCCGCTCCCGCTCAGCGATCGCTCCGGGGAACAGCACAGGCGCGCCAGGCGAGGCTCTTGGCCCTAAAGGGCCAGTCGCGGCGCCTCGCGGGACCCGGGGTCCGCCGTGGGGAGACCGTTGCCCCGCCCCCACCACGTTCCCCAGGATGCAAGTGCGATTCTAGGACCTGACTCTAGGGGTCTCATCCTGTCCCGCCCACTCGTAGGGGACCCCTCACCGACTCCCGCCCAGAGGTCCCGCTCACGCCCGCCCCCACACTCCACTGTCAATCAAGCCTTTAGAATCTCTTAGGTAGCGCCTAGGCACGGTACCCAGCATCCCTGCCCTCGGCGAGCTTCCAGTCTAACCCCAGGCGGGGCCCTGGAGGGGTTGGGGTGCGGGATCTGGTAGAAGGAGTTAGCAGCCCTCCCAAAGGGCCACCCCAACTGGGTCGGGAACACCCCACCTTCTGGCATAGTAGGCACTTAATAAACATTGGGGCAGCCACCGAGGTTCCGCAAAGCCACACCGCAGCGCCCCCACACCTGTCCATCCCCCCCCACCATCAATGTCCATCTTCCCCTCTTACAAGACCAGCGGGTCAAACTCAGGAATCCTACCCGCTTTAAGAGGAGAGCATCCCCACCCTCTCGTACAGATGCTCACAACGAGTCCCCCGCAACAACGTCCCCAAAGGGTCCAGCGCCCATCCTCCCGTCCTGGACATCAGCCCCCCCTAAAGGGCCAGGCTCGGACCCCAACCAGCCCAGACACCCAGCTCCGTTCAGAGGCTGCACCCTCCCTTTGTCCTCAGCCTACAGGACCTGGCCCGGGATCGGGATGACCTAGTTTCCCCCTCTCTGCCCCCCCCACCTGGGCACGGGGAGAGGGGTGGGGGGGGGACCTCCTCAAACAGTAAGGCTGGGAGCTCTCCAACAGCCACCTAGCTAGATCAAAAGAGATATTTGTAAAGCGGTTAGCACAGGCACATAGTAGGTACCATATCCATGCTTCTTCCCTTCCCCCCTCCCCTAGCTGAGTACCCCACCCATGGCTCTGGGGAGAAATCTCAGCAAGTATCAAGGACCATTAGGGTTGGGGTCCCACCTGGCTCCAGGGGACAACATACCTCTCGACTGGTCACGGTCTTCAGGTGCTATGATGAAGCTCCTGGTGGGAGAGTTTGGCTCCAGTGAGACAGCAGCTTAGGAGGGGCCAGGGAAGCCCCGCAGGGGGGTTATTAGCCTTGTTATTGTTGATGTTAATAACAGGCCAGGCAGGAAGATGTTTTCTGGGGGTGGCTTGGGTCCCACGGGTCCCACAACTGGCTAGGTTTCCCCCGCCCAACAGGGCAAGCCTTGGGCTGCCATCTCTAGAAAGAACATTGGAGGACAGCCAGCCCATTGGATCACAGCTGGAGAGCTAGAAGGAACACACACACACACACACACATTTTACAGCTGAGGAAACTGAGGCCCAAAGAAATGACCTACCCAGGGTCACACAGTAAGTGACTGAGGCAGTGTTCGAATCTAGCTTTTCCCAACTCCCAAGTTCCAAACCCTCTTTTCCTCCTCCCCTGCTCTTAGAGATGAGAAAAATGGAATTTGCCCAAGGTCACAGCTAATTAGCAACAAAGCTGAGATAGGAACCCACTTCAAACCAATTGCCTTTTCACAGTAAATGTTCTTGGCTAGGCAGGGAGAATGGAGAGAGGGGAAGTGAAGTACAGAGTCTGAACCCAGTATGCTTTTCATGAAAGTGAAGACACTAGATGTCAGAAGCCTCCAGCCTCTCCCAGTCATTTGCTGTCACCATAAGCTTCCAGATCTGAGCACACTACTCATCACTCCCCTGCTTGGAAGCCTTCCAGGGCTCCCCATTACCTGGAGGACAAAATACACAGTCAGCCCAGCATTTCAGGCCCTCGATAATTGGACCCCAATCCCCCAGCCTTATTTCACTTGAACTCCCAGCCAGACTAGATCACTCATTTTTTGCGATTTCTTTTTTCCATGTACATGCTGCACTTGTGCCCTCCTCTCTTCATCTCTGACAAAAGAAGTCTTCCTTCAAGGCTTACCTCCTCCAGGAAGCCTTTCCTCCCCACTGAAAGTATTTTCTCCTTCCTCAAATTCTCAAAAACCATTTTAAAGCTCTCCTTTGTCAAGGTCCCATGCTATATTGTGTCTGTGCATCCCCCCCATCCCCCAGCCCCAGTAGAATCTAAGCTTCTCAAGGGCAGAACCTGGACCTTTGTTCTTCTCATTTTTTCCTATTTTCCCTAGTGCCTTGTACATAGTAAATGCTATTGATGTTTGGACCCCCAAAAAGAGATGAGAAAATATGTTTCTCTCCCTTTTTCCCATAGGTGGGGGACTATGGGTATGGAATGTCATTTATGGTGTCAGGTTCAGTTTTTATTCTTTGTTAAAGGGGTGGTTATATGGGTGTTATCTGGAAATAAAGGTGACATAAAAATCCATTAGAATTTTTAATAATCAAATACTTGTCCACGAATTGAATGGAAGCTCTAGACCTCAGCACCCCAGAGGGCCAGTCCCAGCCATTCATTCAACAAATATTTACTAAGGCTCATGCTTGAAGCAAGAAATGCAAAGACAGCTGGGACTCAGGCCCTACATTCTAATATACTCCAACACAGGGGCCTGGGTCTCTCCATACATAAATATCTAGGCTACCTGGGAGAGTGAGATCAGGGAAAAGGGAGCTCCAAGCATGAGGCTCAGAGAAATCAGAGGAGAGAAGCATCCTCTTGACACCCTAGGTCCTGTGTTCACACCCTAGGTCCCAGGGAGCCTCACCCTGGCTCTCTGCCTAGTTGTGAAAGGCCTTAAAGACAGAAAAGGGGCCAAGCAGTTGACTCAGCGGAAGCCCAGAGAATGGGGTGGGGGGTGGGGGGGCAGGGAGAGAGTGAGATGTCAACAGGAAAGGCCAGAAGCCCCAGAGCACCGTTCTCCCTGACACACAGACCGCAGGTGAGCCCACTGCCTATCAGCCGTTGAACATTTACTTAATAAGGGCTAATGGGATTGAATTCTGGTCTCCACCCTGCTCTCCCCCACACACCCATAATAATAATAATAATAACTCACATCTATACAATGCACTTTCCTCACAGTGAAGATCCTTACAGAAGATAAAGCCTGCCCACACAACTAGCATTTATTAAGTACCTACTGTGTGCCAAGCACTGTGTTAAGTACTGGGGACTCCAAGAAGGGCAAAGGATACCTCTTGCCCTCACTGAGCTCACAAACAAGGAGACAACAAGCTATAGACAGTTGGATGACACTAATATGAAGAGGGATCAGGAAAGATTTCTTATTCTCAGAGGCAGGATTCAAATCCAGGTCTCAATCAATCAACAATGCATTTATTAAGCACCTAGTGTGTACCTTCCCCTCTCAGGTGACCTTCTACCTCCCTAATCTATATATTTCATGTGCACCAGATTATTTACCTCTTGTTTCACCCATTAGAAAGTGAGCTCTTTAACTTTGATAGACTTGGCTCCTCTCAGCAATGCAAGGATCTAAGACAACTCCGAAAGACTCATGATGGAAAAGGCTATCCACAGCCAGAGAAAGAATTACGGAATCCGAATGCAGATTGAGGCATACTATTTGCTCTCTCTTTTTTTCTTTTTTCTTTTCTTTTTGGTTTTGTTCCATCTTTCTCATGGTTCATTTCATTGGTTATAATCCTTCTCTATAACTTGATTATTGGGAAAACAAGTTTAATGTGAAGGTGTATGTAGAACTTATAACAGATTACATGCCGTCTTAGGGGAGGGAGGGGAGAAGAGAGGAAGGGAGGGGGAGAAAATTTGGAACTCAAAAACTTGTGGAACTGAGTGTTGTAAAGTAAAAAAAATAATTAATTAATTAAAAGAAAAAAGAAAAAAAAGTGAGCTCTTTGAGGAAAGGAGCCATGTTTTTGGCCCTTCGTTGGCTCCCCAGTGACTAGAATAGTGTCTGGCACATAGTAAGTGATTAATAAATAAATAAAAGTAAAATTTGTAAATTAAAATTAAAAAGAAATCAAAGTAATAGCTGACTAGCTGCTAGGCACAGTGCACCAAGGATACAGGCAGTCTTCAAGGAGCTTCTATTCTATGGGGGGGATTTAGTGTATAGGTAAATAAGTGTATGCAAAATAGACACAAAATTAACTAAGGAAATGAGGGAGGGGAGGAAAGAGGAGACCAGCATTCAATCCCACAAGGCTTTATTAATTGTCCATTGTGGGGCAGGGGATTTGCCTCTGCAGCAAAGGTATGGTCTGGCTGGGTCACCTCTGGCTCCCATCTCAGGAGAAGCCCCATTCTTCAGACCAGCCCTTTGTGAGTGGCTTAACAGGGTCCCTCAGTCAGCTAAGGTCCTACCTACCAGGCTTTCCGCTTCTGAATCTTAAAGAAAACCAACAGGAAGAGGCAGGGAGGGCATGCCTTCCAGACATGGGGAGCAGGCTATGGAAAAGCATGGAGGAGGGAAATGAATTGTGCTCTATAAGTAATGGCAAGAAGGCCTGTCAGGCTGGCCCATGGAGTACATGAAGGTGAATAAAGCTGAACCAGACTGGAAATGTGGAGGAACCAGGTGGTAAGGAGCTTTTAAATGCTGGACACAGGTATGTAGAGCCAAAGGTAGGGGGCGATCAGGAAGATGGAGAGCTGATGCTTCCACAGCAAGAGGAAGCCTAGTGGATAGACAACTGGCCACTCAAGTAGGGAAGACCTGGGCTGGGCATGTAGTCGAGAGCTGCTTGTTAAATGGTCAGTGTGATATAGTGGAGTGTGCTGGACTTGGATTCCCAAAAAGACCTAAATTCAAATCCCACCTCAAATCCCTAGGGAAGTCACTGGACTGTCTGGGCTTCAGATTCCTCATCTGTAAACTGAGGAGGCTGGCCTCAATGGTTTGTAAAGTCCCTATGAGCCTTCAAATCCAAAATGCTGCTCCTCAGAGTACTGAAGCGGACAGGAAGGCAGCACACGCAGGAAGACCCTCACCAAGCTGTGCTGATTGCCCTCCCTCTCTCCCTCCCACCGCCCTGCATCCTTCTCTCCTAGCTGGCCCTCCAACAGAAGGACCAACTAGCAGACGGCTGATCCAGAAGCTCACTGAACCTGGAGACACAGTGCCCTCTAGAGCCAGTTCCTAGCATTACGCCAACTCCTGAAAAGGTTGTATTAAACTTTTGCTACAGATGCTGCTGCAAAGATTGGGGGGGGGGGGGCGGTGAATGAATGAATGAACGAACAAACGGATGAATGAATTTATTAATTAATTAGTTAAGCACCTTCTAGGATCTTAGTCTAGTTAAGCACCCTCTCAAGGAGCCCATATTCTAATGTGAGAGACCCAGGCAAATAAGAAAGGATCCCTGCTCTCAGAGTATCACAGGGGGAAAGGCAGAAGGGACTTGAGAGATCATCTACCCTCGAATCTCAGCACTGGAATTTACTTTACAGATAAATAATGTTATATGTCTATGTGTCTCCTCCAGTGATATGGAAGCGCCTTCAGAGCTGGGATGTTTTCCTATTTTCTTGGCAGTATCCCTGCCAGGAAAATTCCAAATAGAGTCAGGAAGAGTCAGACACAACTGAACAATAAACTACTGCTACTACCAGTACCAGTATTAGTACCACTACCACCACTACCACTACTACTACTACCACCACCATCACCACCACCACTACCACCACCACCACTACCACCACTACTACTACCACTACTGCTACTGCTGCTGCTGCTGCTACACCCTACCCTGATCATTTTATGGATGAAGAAACAGGCTGAGTGAGTAGGCAAGTCTCCTCCCTGACCCCAGTCACACAGAAAACATTCAAAACAGCAAAAGAATAGGGATTTCCGATCAATAAATACCCTTTCCACTACACAACTTTGACTTGTGAGCTGCCTGAATCATAAGATAATGATAAATCTAGATCTGGAAGGGACCTTAGAGTTCATCATTCCAACCTCCTTGTTTTAGAGATGAGGAAACTGAGGCAGACAGGGTTAAGTGACTTGCATAGGGTCACACAGCTGGTAAGTGCCTGAGGTCCCATTTGAATTCAAGTCTTCATGACTCCAGGCCCAGCGTTCCATGCACTATGGTGCCATCTAGCTGCCTGAAATGTTTTTAAAGGTCTTTAAATCTTTTGTTTTGGAGTTCACGATGGTCAGAATTGGGAGGTCTTAAAGGGGCATTTCCTCTCACATTGTTATTATTGTTGTGATCGTATTTCTCGTTCTTTTTCTGCACATTTTATTCTCTGTGCATTCAAGTGTCCCTGAGTTTCTCTGAATCTACCTTTTCATTATTTCTTCAGTGAAATAATGTCCCATTACATTCGTAGCACGTGTAGAGCCTGGAGCAACTATGGTAACTAGCAAGATGAGTCAGGTCCCCAGCCAGCCAACCCTGGTTGCTACACATCTCACCAGGGTTCTAGGGATTAGCCTTAAGAGAATGGGCATTATCTTTTCTAGAGCTTTATAACTCATGAGTCCCCACTGGTATTTTCCACCTCCCATGATTATGGGTTGATATCAATTAGTCAGCCAGACTCAATTAGTTCTTAGAAAGGGGTAGGGGGATTTACCAAGATAGATGGTACAAAACATTCCCTCTAAAATCTGCCACAAAAACATAGAGAGACTAGGGGAAAGTGGTCTCCACTTGAGCACATGTGACAAATGAGGGTAACACAGCACCTGGAAATCCCTTTCCAGAAGTCTTCGAGGTGATCCGCTTAGGTAGGGTATGGCTTTTCTGCCGGGTTCTTTGTAGTCCATTGAATCTGAATCCAATCTGGCATTCGATCCCAATTCAAACACTGCCTTTAGTCATTCCGGGGACACTGCTAACGGGGCACCTCCCCATTGGTCGACTGGCAATACGAAGATGAACAATCCTCCAAAGTTCACAAGGTCCTCCTCTGGTCAGTGTAAGGAGAGAGGAAACATGACCAACCATCAGGGCCCAGAGTTCTGGTGCTCCCCTGATCCCAACTGATTCCTTCTCAGGGGGCTGGCTCTCTCTTCTCTGCTTGCTTGAGTCTTCTTGGTTCTGAATGGGCTCTGCTCTTTTATAGCAGATCAACTGAGCATGGACAAGTGCGTCACCCAATACCAATAGAACTACTGTCTGGCATAATTTTGCTTTGTCCAATGGCTTTCAAAGATTTTTAAATGATTTTTTTGAAAAGATTTTTAACATAAACTAAAGCCTTTGAGATGTACTTACCTCATTAACTTATCAGGTTTTGGTGTCTTATCATTTATTTTAGCTGGGGTGGAGAGATTTGCTTGAACTACTTGATCCTCTCCAAAACTCATCTGCCATAATTTGAATGAATTAATGGAAAAAAGCATTTCGTTTGTTTTCTTTCTTTTTTTTCTTCTTTTTTGTTAAGTCCTTCCCTAGCTTATGGTCATCTATTTAGTTTCCATTTCTCCACAAGAAAAATGCTACTGTAAATATTCTTGTACCTACAGGTCCTTTCCCTTTGTTCTTGACCACCCTGACATATATACCTAATAGCAATATCTCTGAGTTAAAGGCAACGTACAGTTTGGTGACTTGAGGTGTGTGTGTAGGCAGGGCATCGTTTCAAACTGTTTTCCAGAATGGTTGAGCCAATCCATGATTCCACTAATGGTCCATTAGTGAGTGTACCTTCCCAGAACTCCTCCAACAATTGGTATTTTCATTTAATTTAATGTTAATGTTTCATTTAATTCATGTTAATTCTCATTTCTCTTTCATTAGTGATTTGGAGCATTTTTTCATAGAGTTATTAATGGCTTATAGTTCTTCATTTCATAGTCATTTGCTGCATATCTATTGGAAAAGACTCTTGTTCTGCTAGGATAGCATCCCTTCTTTATAAGGGTCAATCAGTTGACAAGCATTTATTAAGCAGTTACTTTGTTCCTGGCACTGTACTAAGTTACAAGGATTCAAGGAAAGAGAAAACAGCTTCCCCAAGGAGCTTACATTCCAATGGAGGAGACAATATGTAAATAATTAGGTACAAATTACTTCCATATACAAAGTAGGGGAAGGCATCAGTAGCTGGGGGGTCTGGGAGAGGCCTGCAGAAAGTGAGACTTGAAAGAAGCCTGGGAAGCCAAGAGGCAGAGGTGGAGGGGGGGAGGAACATTCCAGGCATGTTGTTGTTCAACCCTAGTTCTCAAAGAGGATCAGAAGGGCAATGTCTTGACTTGCAAATGAATTGGATTTGAGTGAGGCAGAGCTGGGCAAAGTCATGAGCCTCACTCCCTCCTGCAGAGTCATCGGAGTCCAGTGGCAAGACAAAGATCGTCACCAAGTAAGATGGTAAAAGAGAAATGAAGAGGGCCCAGGAGGGGCCCTTGGGGGATACCTGTAATCAGAGGCTGGAACATGGATGAAGAGCTATCAAATCCAACTGCGAATAAGCAGATAGGAAGGGAAGGAGGAGAAACCTGAAGAGGAAAAAGTACCCAGAAGGAGACTGTGATGAGCAGTGTCAGAGGCTGTGGAGAAGTCAGTGAGGATTAAGAAAAGCTCATTAGTAGAGGCAGCTAGGTGGCGCAGTGAGTAGAGCACTGGCCCTGGAGTCAGGAGGACCTGAGTTCAAATATGGCCTCAGACACTTGACACATGTACTAGCTGTGTGATCTTGGGCAAGTCACTTAATCTCAATTGCCCTGCCAAAAAAAAAAAAAAGAAAAGGTCATTAGGGGCCTTGAAGTCAGGAGGACTCAAGTCCAACTCTGATCTCAGAGACTTACTAGTCGCATGACCCTGGGCAAGTCACTTAACCCCAATTGCCTCTAAAAAAAGGCCACTAGATTTGGCAATTAAGAAATCATTGGTAACTTGGAAGTGAGCAGTTTCAGCGGAATGATGAGGTTGGAAGCCAGATTTCCAGGGATTTAGAACAGAAACACTCTTCTAAAAGGACTTCATCTCAAGAAGTTTAGCCAAGAAATGGAGGAGAGACCTAGAATGATGGTTAGAAGAGATGGTAGGATCAAACCAGGGCTTTTTTAAGGATGGGGAAAACACGATCATGTCTGTAAGCAGCCAAGATGGAGAAAACTGGGAGAAACTGAAGATTAGAGAAAGAGTAGGGGTGATAGTGGAGGGGGCAATTTGCTAGAGAGATGGTGGACCAGGGAGGCACATGGGGGTTGGCCTGGGCAAGGAGAATGAGGTCAGTTTCACCTTCAGTTGAAGGTGAAAACAATGAGGAAGGTGACTGAATGATGTGAAATGAGGAGGGAAGAAGGAGACGCTCTCGGCAAATGGTTTCCATCTTTCCAGTGAGACATGATCCAGGTTCTCAGATGAAACAATAGAGCTTGGAGACAGAGAATAAAGTTTGGAAGAGCTGCAGTGGAGAGAGGGATTGTGGAATCATTTGAGGGCAGCAGAATGTTTGTCTAGATGCATTTAGGACCCAGTGGAGATTCGATAGTATCAATCTGTGGTGCACCCAATCAGCATGACTCCATGACTTCTATTCAGCAGCATGTGAACAGAAGTAGACGCAAATGGCAGGAGAAATCCAGTTGGGAGTTGGAAAAGGGGGCAAGAGAATAAAGGTGAGTGTGGAGCTCAAGGAGGCATAACGGGAAAGGGAGCGGAATGTAGACTATGCAAGGGCTTTGGCTTAGGAGAGAATGGAGGGGCTGAAGGGAGGGAGGCCATGGTGAGGATGGAAAACAGTGTTGGGGGCCACCGGGCAGAGAGAAAGAGGGGATCATAAAAGATTAGAAAAAGGAAATTCAGAGCTCGTGGATAAGGAATACTTGTGGGAGATGGCAGGATCAAAGGCATGGCCATTTCTGTGTATGGCTGAGTTGGAGTAGGAGGGGAGGTCATGGGAATTAAGTAGATTGAAGAACTAGGAAGTTAAGGCCTTTGAAGGGGTAACAAAATTTACACTGATGCTGCCACCTTGAGGGCAGGAGATGGGGAGAAGAGAAAGATGTGAGCCAGATGCTGAACCCACTGCAGGAGGGAGCAAAATGTCCTAAGGGCTGATAGACGACAGCCACCAGGATCTGGATTGGGTAATACATTTGGTGAGTGAACACCTCAAAGGAAGAATGATTGCTTGGTAATAGTAGTAAAGGGAGAGTCTGGAAAGGGCAATGGGGCGCAAGAAGTATTCATGCTCCCCCACCCCCAACAAGGCTCCCAATGAGTCAGGAAGTATGAGAAAAAGTGGAACCAGTCACAGAAAACGTGATGAGAAAAGTATTTTCATTAAGAGGGAACTATGTTTCAGGGAGAGCCAGAAGATGTAAGGGGTGAGAGGAAGAGATTTAAGATGAAAGAAAGTTTTTGAATTATGGAGCAGGCATTCCAGAGGGCACAGTGGAGAAGGGAGATACATCAGGATATTAAACCCTTATCAGAAAAAGAGGTTTTTCTCAATTACTTTCCTTCAAATTCCATTTATTTTACTTTGCAAACCCTTTTTAAATTTTACATACTCACAACTATCCACTTTGTCTTCTGTGATCATTTGTCCTCCTTGTTTAGGTAAAAAAAAAATCTCCCTGTAGCCGTAGTTGTGAAAGGTATCTCCTTTTCTTATTCTCTAATTTTTTAAATGATGTTACTTACTTTTCATATTTAGTTCACTCATCCTTTTGGACCTTAATGTGGTGTATGGTATAACATACTGGTCTAACTCTAATTTCTGCCAATAGCTTTCCAGTTTTCCAAGCAGTTTCTTTCAAATAGGAATATTTACTTCTGTAGTTGTATCATTACATTCTTGACCTTTTGCTTTTCCAGATGAGTTGTATTTTTTTTGTCAAGTTCTAAAAAGTAAACTCTTGGTAATTTGATGAGTATAACTCTAAATCTAGGTAGTAACCTCATGTTTTAAACCTTGGAACAGCTCAACCACGAGAAATTAATGTTGCTTCTGTGTTTTGTCTTCCTTTATTCCTGTAGAGGGTTTTGTAGTTGCACCTAATTGTAACTCCAGTCCCAAGGTCCATTGCAATGGGAATTGGTGGAAATCAACATCTTGCATCTGTGTGAGGTGTGGGGCAGAATTTAAGAGAATGGGAGAGAGTTACAGTTTCTTCCATTCTATAGGAGTCTCCCAATTCTTTGGGTTCTGTAGTCACTTCAGGAACTTCCAGCTCCTGGTTCAGGAGGGAAGATGGAAGATGCCAAGACTGTTTCAGGTTACTAAAGGAAAAGACTTCGGGAAGAAGCTAGCATGAGAGGAGCTAGAAGTCTCCACCATGTTCCTGTCTCCAACTTGCTACACTAAAGACTTAGGGGAACTTCCCCTTGGAAGAGATCCAAGATCCTCTCGTGGTTGATCTGATTTAGCTTGTTTCCCATCGGGAGAGTTTTTTCACTCTGTATTGTGTCTGTGTGTGTATGTATATATACACACGTACATGTGTGGGTATATATATTTGTATGTATGTGTGTATGTTCTCTGATATCTGTTTTGCTATTGATTTGGATAAATGGGTTTCTTTGCTAATTGCTATGTGCATTCATTGCAGAACTTGTATTTGGTGAGAAAAGGGTTAAGTTTTGGACATAAAACTTGGGTCCTGCCTCTTCTCATTAATAAACGGTGGCCAGATGTTAGCTTGAATTTGAAGACCATAACCCCTAGACAAATAACATTTAAGGGAGCAGATAGATATAATTCCAGTCCGGTATCCCTCCCCTCTCTCAGGAGAGCAAAGTGGCTTCTGCCCCTAATCTCTTGCTTCCACTCCTGGCAGTAATTAAAATCTCACGACAGCTAGATTGTACAGTAGATAGAGCACCAGGCCTGAAATCAGGAGGGTCTCAGTTGAAATCCAGCATGACACTTACTGTGTGACCCTGAGCAAGTCATTTAACCCCAATTGCCTCAAAAAAATCTCCCTTGGAGAAGGGTTGGGAGAGAAGCTATGTTGTCCTTCTTCAAGTCACACTATGACACCCCCATACATGTGGGGGACAGACTTTGCCACATAATTAAATCCAAGTTTTTGTGAATTGAAAAAAATAAGATTAAAGTTTTAAAAAATGAAATGAAAGAATTGAATTCCATGTGACCTCCACGGTCCAACACTGCAGTCCAGCCCTCACATCCTAAGGTCCTGAACACAGGATAGGATGTAGTGGGCAGGCTGCTGGTTTGGGGGTCAGGAAGAGCTGGGTTTGAATCCTACTTCGGAGGCTTAATTTTCTCACCTATAAAATAATTGGACTTGTTGACTTCTAAGGTCTCTTGTAGCTTTAAATTTATGGTCTCATGATGGTGTCATTGAGAGAGCTATAGAAGAGGGGGCAGCTAGGTGGCACAGTGAGTAGAGCACCAGCCCTGGAGTCAGGAGGACCTGAGTTCAAATCCGGCCTCAGACATTTGACATGCTTACTAGCTGTGTGACTTTGGGCAACTCACTTAACCCCAATTGCCCTGCCTTCCCCCCTTCAAAAAAAAAAAAGAAGAAGAGAGCTATACAAGGATAGAGCTCTACCTCCCCACTCCCACCAATGAACGGGGGCCAAGCTCAGCCTGCACTGAGATGGAAGGACCAGGGCATGAAGAAGAAGCCAGGAATTATCTCTTGCAGGGAATTCACCTTTGGTATAGACCAAAGAGCAGGAGGAAGACCCTGCCTGCCCAAGGAGGCCTCTCCCATCAGCCCAAAATCTCCCAGTGGAGTCATCCCTTGGGCTTTTGAATTAAAAGCTACCAAGCCTCTCTGGGAGGGAGAATGCTCCAAGCCAGCTCCCCATCACTCAAACCTCGGGGTGACAGCTTCTGAGATCCTGAGGGCCAGCTATGACGGGCCTGAAAGAATGGGGGAGTTTCTCTAGGCTCTTGAGGGTGGCTAAGATAGCCGTGGAGTACCTTCATTCATTGTTTCAATGGCCATTTATAAAGTGCCTGTCCCATGCGAGAATGATGCAAAGTTTAGATAAGACCTAGAGACACAGCAGGAGAAGGGGACGGGACACAAACATAGGACCAGACAGGACAGAACCAGTGTCAACAGTGGAAACTGGCACATGTCCAGGGCGCCTCTGAGAGCATGTCACTTCATGGAAGAAGGTTAAGAGCCTGGGAGGAGGGGAAAGAAAACTTGGACACTGACTTTAGGCCTGCACCTAAGAATTGGTAGGGTCACCAGTGCATAGAGCACCAGGCCTGGAGTCAGGAGGACTTGAGTTCAAATCCAGCCTCAAACACTTCCTACCTATATGACCTGGGTAAGTCACTTAACCCTGTTTACCTCAGTTTCCTCATCTGTAAAATGAACTGGAGAAGGAAATGGCAAACTACTCCAGTATCTCTACCAAGAAAATCCCAAATGGGACTCAGGAAGAGTCAGACATGACTCAATAACAAAATGTCATGCATAGTGACTAGGGCACTGGATTTGAATCAGAAAGACCTGAGTTCAAATCTCACCTCAGATGCTCACTAACTGAATGACTCTGGGCAAGTCACTTAACCTCAGTTTCCTCAACTGTAAAATGAGAGGGTTGGACTCAGTGATTTCTAAGGTCCCTTCCACCTCTAAAACTCTGTTCCTAGAAGAAGTCCTTTCGAGAGGTACAGGCAGAGGGACACTTTTGTGTAAACATTTTGTGTTTCTTCTTTTTATAGTTATTCTATGTAAACTTATCTGCGTGCTCATTATCCCCCCCCTTCCCCCAGTAGAATGTCTGCCTCCTATGAGTAGGGAGCAATTCACTCTTCCCATGGGTCTTCCCAACCCCTCCCTTCACTCCTGGAACACAGTAAATGCTTAATAAAGGCTTGTTGATCAGCCAACATACTGACTGAGCAATCATCCCCTCTCTGCTTGAAGTCCCTGTAGTGATGAGGAGCTCACCACCACCTTTGGACTCTGCGTAAAGAATTCCAGTGTGGTGGAAATCACCACTGGTGAAGAATCCTCTCTACCATTTTGGACATTTCTGGTTGTTAGGGGTTTTTTCCTGACATCCAGTCTAAATCTATCTGCCTCCCTGCAGCTGCTCCCCACTGCTCCTCTGGGGCCAAGCAGAATACTCCTTCACATGAAAGGTTCAAATACTTGAACCCCACTATCTGGTTACTGCTGAGCCATCTCTACTCCAGGTTAAACATGCCCAGAATCACAGACTATGTGATTAGGTATTGATCTATTATAACCCGTGGGCAAAGGAATTGATCAGTCAGTCAAACATTCCTTAGGTGCCTGCTTCGTGTCTAACTATAATGTATCAGCCTCTGCTGGAAGCATCCCTCGTTCTTTCAAATAACCTTCATATGATCATATGGCCCCCTAACAGCACAGAAGTCTAGACCTGGGCTCAGACCTAGGATCTCTGACATTTACCTAGGTGGCCCTAGGCCTCTGTTTCCTCATCTGTACAATGAGGAGGTTGGTCTCAGTAGCCCAAGGACCCTTCCAGCTCTTATGATCAACTTATCAGCAACCTGGTTGGCCTCCTCTGGGACCCTCTCAGCTTCTCAGTAGCCAGATGTGGTCAGACCAGAGAACAGGACAAAGGTGTTAATGAACTTCCTTATTCACATCAACCCTGTGAGGTCAGCACAAATATCATCATTCCTATCTGACCAAGAAGGAAACAGGCTCTGAGACTGGGGAAAAGGGACAAGGCAATTTGCCCAGGGATGACCCAGGCTAGAGGGTGTAAGAGCTGGGAGGCCAGAGTTCTTTCCATGACCCTGTGAGGCCACTCTATAGTCAAGGCAAGGATAGCTTCCTGGACTGGCCTGGAGGTGCTGAGCTCTGCCGAGTCTGGCTGGAGGCCGAAGGCTTCATCTGTGACATGTGGGGTTCTAAGCATGTGAGCTCACAGAGAGTAAGACAAAAGGCTAACAAAGGCCAGGAACCCAGAGGTCTGGGTCACAAAGCTGCAGACATGGCATCATAACCTTTTAGACCTGAGGATCATAAGACGTGGAGGAGACTCTCGAGATCTTTGGTTACCGCGCCCTTGCCTTTCATCTTCGGTGTGCTCTTGGCTGTCCACAGTGAGTCACTGACCCCCTCCCAAAACCCTGAATCACATAAAGGACTTCCTTCCCAACATTATAGGCCCCTCCCCAAATTCCCTCCATCATCTCCCATACTACATGGCCAAGCCTCAAGTTTCCTCTGAGGGAAGCAAGGTAGCACAGTGGTGAAAGCACTGGACTTTGGAGATAGAGGATCTGGGTCCGAATCCCAACTCTATCTCAAAGTGGCTAAGTGGTACAGTGGACAGAGGGCTGGGTCTGGAGTCAGGAAGACTTGAGTTCAAATCCAACCTTCAGATGCTTACATGACTCACTTCGCTTCTCTGGGACTCCGTTTCCCTGCCTGTCAAATAAGGGTATCAGACCCAATGAGCTGTGAGGTCCCCCTAAATCTCATTGCCTATGAAACCAAACTCCCCCAGGTACTATAGTCAGAGACATCTGGAGAAGACAAAGAGGATACCATGGACATATCCAACAGACTCATTCCTGATGTGAAGACTCTGAGAACTCTTATAAATGAGCAACGAGAAATAGAAGAGGTAAGATAGTGAATCTAATATAATTCAATCAAATAAGCATAAACATAAAGCCTCGCACTTGGGATCAGAAATGTCAGCTGTGCAATTAAAGGTGGTAGAGCGGTAGCTTGGGAATGGTTCACAGATGACAAAGCTATCCTGAGGGCAGACACTTTGTAGCCCTTCCAGACTAGCTGGGGACATGGATTGGGTGCAGAGTCACAAGGCTTGGGTTCGAATCCCACTTCTACCAATTACTACCTGGGTGATCTTGGGAAAAATCATTTCACTTTTCTTGGCCTCAGTTTCCCTACCTGTAACATGAGGAGTTTAAACCAGCTGGCTTCTGAGGTCCCTTCCAGCTCTGAGTCTGGAATGTAAATGGGAAAGAGATAGCCCTTCAAAGCTTCATCCCCACAACGTGTGGCCTGAGCTGCCATAGGGGAAGGGAAGGGAATTCTGGGAGAGGGGACACTTGGAAGGAGGGGAGGCACGAATAAGAAATGGAATTCCCACAGCACCCAAAGGTTTGCAGGGCTCATTCCATCACAAGAAGCCTGAGATCATGACTGCCACTGTTTTACCATCCCTGTTTTACGGATGTACGAAACTATGACTTGTCTGGGTCACTCAGCTATTAAGCGTCAGAAGAGGGGTTCCAACCAAGGCCTCTCTCTCCTAACTCCAGGTCCAGCATCTTTACCACCAGTAACGCAACATTTCTATGGTGATTCAAGGTTTGCCAAGTATGGAAGTCTCACTAAATCTTCACAACAGTGCTGTAGGTTAGGTTTGGGGGTTTTGTTTGGGTTCTTTATTTATTTTGTTTGTCCAGACATGAGATATCATCAGTGAGGAAAGGGAAGAGAGCCCTGGAGTCAGAGGACCCAGGTTCAAATCTTACCTTTGACATTTAGTACCTGCATGACCTTGGGCAAATCCCTTGTCCCTTCCAGGTCTTGGTTTCCTCATCTATAAAGCCAGGAGTTCGGACTGGTCTACCTGCAGTTCTAAAGCCTCAGTCCTAAGTTGCTTACTCCCTAACCCCATGCCTCAGTTTCCTTATCTGTACAATGAGGGGACTAAATTAGATGGCCAACTTGAGGTCCCTTCCCCATCTAAATCTAGGATCCTATGAGCTCACTCTGCTCACACACATCCCCACCTCCTCTGCAACTTAGAACATAAGGAGAACTGAGAGGTCAGGAGACCTGCCTCAGGTCTCAGAGTCAGTACGTTTCAGAAGCCTGACTTCGACCGAGGCCATCTTGATCCCTAGGCCAGCTCCTCATCCACAATGTCTTTTGGGTGCTATTATCCCATTTCACAGATGAGAACACTGAAGCTTGGAGAGCTCTGCCCCTGCAGAGCTTTGTGTTGGTGAGTTTCTCCTAGAGTCCCCGTTTTGATGAAGGTCCTCAGCTGCCTTCTCCTCCCACCCCCAGCTTTTCAATTCTGTTTCTCAATGGAAACCCATCTTTTTTTGCTTGCATTTATACCCCCCAATTTTAGCACAGCACTCAGCAATTAAATGTTTAACGCGCCACCTCTTCCACATAAGAATAAAAGTCAGAGCTGACAGGGCCCTTCGAGAGCATTGAGTGAAATCCCATCAGACGGATGGAAAATCTGAGGATTTAAACAAGGAATGGACTGGCCTAGTTATAAAGAAGCTACAAGTGGTGGCTGAGCTGATACTGGAGCCCCAATCTTCTGGCCCTCAAGCCAGGGCTGCTATCAATACACCATACTCCGTGCTGTGTTGTCCCCTAACCTACACTTGTCTCCCCTCTTCAGATCTCCATGATACCTTCACCCAAAAGTCTCTCCTTCAGCCTGCTTTGATGCCAGAAATTCACCCATTAAAGATTTAGCCCTTCAGATAATAGCATTACCCACCCTCTGCTGACTTTTATCAGCACGGGTAATAGCAGAACTTATGGGAAGAGTGTTATTATTGATAATCGTTCACATTTCAATATTGGCGTTCTTAGGATCACATGCTAAGGGATAAAAGACCTCAGAGGTCATCTTGACCAAGCTCTTCATTTGAGGAAAAGTAAGCCTAGAGAGAGGAAACTGCCTGGCCAAGGAAGGAAAATACCTCAGGCAAAAACAAACAAACAAATTTCTCTAGCCCAAAGGGGCATTAAAAGGAGGGGGAGAAAAACTGCAATCTAAGAGGATGCTTTTTACATAGGTTCCCAAAGTGGGCAATACCACCTCCTGGGAGATGCTGGACTGATCCAGGGAAGTGGTAGTAGCCTTGGGTGATGCAAATTTCAAAAAAAAAAAAAACACCAAAAAAACCATTAAAGGGTTAAAGAAAGTAGATTTCCAGGAGGGCACTGAGTAATTTTTTTAAAAGGGGGTGGTAGGCCAAATAAGATTGGGGGCCTCTGCTTAGATGATCTCTTGAACAATTAGAGACTGGCTGAACAAATTATGGCTTAAAATGCAATGGAATATTCTTGCAATATAAGAAATTATGAAAGAGAAGATTTCAGAGAATCCTAAATTGTATGAACTGAAGTGAGCCAAATGAGATCACCATTTTATACAAGGTAAGAAGATAAAAATTAATATTACTTAGTTTCTACTATATTGATCCTACGGTGTAAATGATTTTATGCTGTATTGATTTTTATCATTGAGTCTGTATCTGCTGAAAGCCACCTTTCTATATCTTTGAATTGAGCTCAGGAATTTAGCTTTCCCTCTGAGTAAAAGTTATAATTAAATGAAAAAGTATTATTCCTCATACCAGTAGCCCATGGGATCCTTCCAGTACATCTGTTTGTCATCTTTAAGCCCCATAAGTTAACTTGGTACTATCCTCAAAAGATATGTCGTCTGTCCTTGCCCATCCTTAAGAAATTGGGAAGATTTTATCTCTTCCAAGGAGACAGCAAGTCTGGTAGTTTTGATCCCTTAGCAAGAATTACAATATTCAAATGGGTCCCATAAAACAATATTTCTTAGCTGTCAGAAAAGGGCATGATTAGCCTCACCTGAATGCCAGCCCACCTTTCTTAGAATAGACAATCGGAATGTTCCATGCCTTTCCAAGACCCCTTCTTTATTATATGTTAATAAAGAGGGTCCTCTCCTTCTCATTGGGTTTCCTGGTTTTACTGAGATTGACAGTCTAACTCTTTCGTTAACAGTTGTATACATCACTGTTGATAAACTAATTTTGCATGGAGTCCTACATCTCAGTTTAGCTTTATTGATTTTATTTGCTACAAAGGCAAAAACATTGTTAAAGACAAATAACTTAGAAAGATTTAAGAATGCTGATACTATGACCAGCTATGACTGTAGAGGGTCATAATGAAGCATGCTTCCCATCTCCTGATGGAGAGGTAGAGGATTCATGGTAAAGGAAAAAACATGTTATCGGACATGACCAACGTGGAAATTCATTTTGCTTGTTTATGTTTATTTCTTACAAGGGTTTGTCTGTTCTCTGCTTTTAATTGAGTAAGGGTAAGGTAGAAACAGTGATGCCCCAAAAAAGGAGGTTATTGAGGGTTTTTTTTAAATGCACAGAAAAGAATAAAATTCAGAAGAAAGCTCAAACAGGACAGGTTTGAAAGTAATACGTGGAACGTGTTATATACTTTTTTTTAAAAGCAAGCGATATGAAATGGAGATTCTCAGTTTCATATACAACCCTCTTTCTGTTTTGCATCAGTGAAAATGCTCTCTCCCTCCTCTCTCTCTCTCTCTCTCTCTCTCTCTCTCTCTCTCTCTCTCTCTCTCTCTCTCATGTTTAAGCTTAGAATAAAAATAAAATTAAAAAAATTTTAAACACAAGATAATGGCCGGGGATGGGATATGGGTGGAAGGGGAGGGGAGGCACAAATAGCTAGAGATTCAGGAAAGGCCCTGTGGAGAAGATGAAGAAGCTAGTACCTAAGCTAAATCTGGAAGGAAATTAAGTATTTTAAGAGGTAGCAGTAAGAAAGGAGTGCATGAGGGGCTAGAAGATCAAGCCGATGCAAAGGCCGAGAGATAGGAGATTTAAGGGGCAGCTAGGGGGCGCAGTGAGTGGAGCACCGGCACTGGAGTCAGGAGGACCTGAGTTCAAATGTGACCTCGGACACTTGACACACTTACTAGCTGTGTGACCTTGGGCAAGTCACTTAACCTCAATTTCCCTGCCTTCTCCCCTTCAAAAAGAAAAAGAAAAAAAAAGAGGAGATTTAAGGAGGGATGTTGGTCTGGACCATAGAGCATGTGAAGGGAAATAATAACTAATAAGGCTGGAGAGTAAAGGCCCAATAGAAGTTGGTCTTTGATCCTAGAGATAACAGGAAATCACTGTAGTTTACTGAACAGGAGTGGAGGGTGGGCAACTCAACTCACCCAGTCTCACACAGGAGAAAACTTCAGTTCAGAGAGGGGAGGTCCGTACAGAGGGATGACTACTTTCTCTCCCCAAGGCTCGGTCTTCATTGTGCCCAAGAGGGCTGGATTTGGAGTGAGAGGGCCTCAGGATGAATCCCTGCCTCCAACAGTCACTTACCTGTGTGATGTCAGACAATCTCACCACCAACATGGTGTGGAACTCAGGCTCACTTTTCATGATACCCCATCATTCAGCCAAATCTGTGTGTGTGTGTGTGTGTGTGTGTGTGTGTGTGTGCGTGTGTGTGCGCGCACGCATGCATGTACCATGGCTTGGCTGCCCTTCCATTTGGAGGCAAGAGTATTACCCCATCAGGGCTGGTGTAAATAAAGTGAATTCGGGCTCTGCCCTTAATACCTGTGACCCTGGGCTAGGTGCTTTACCTTTGGGGTCCTCTGCAAGGTAAAGGGGTTGGCTGGATGACTATCCCTTCCAGGTCTAGATGATCTGGATTGAGTCAAATCAACGAGCATTTATTTAAGCACTTTCAATGTGCCAAAAAGAAAGCTGGTCCCTACCTGCAAGAAGCAGAGGCATGGTAGAGAAAGCCCAGAGAGTTGGGAGTGCAGCCTGGACAGGAATGAAGACATGGCTGGCCCGGGCATCCTCCTCAAAGTGAAGGTCCTGGGAGGAGCCGGCCAATCATAGGAAGAAGCCATAAGGGCAGAAGGTTCTTCCAGTGTGAGAAGTCATTCAGGAGAAAGACGTTTAGGTGCCATATTTACATGTGTCTGGGATGGGGAGTGGAGGCCATGTCGGCCCGGATTCTCATCTCTTTCTCTCTCTCCACCCCCCAGGCCTCTGCTGAGAAAAATGAAAACATTTTGGACTCCGAGATTATCTTAAACGACTCTCCCCAGGTGGTGTATCAGGAGAGCCGCTATCCCCACAACATGCCGTTCATCTGCCATTATTCTTTGGACTCCTACTACTTTGCCACCCTCTCCTGGGTGCAGGCAGGCAAGAAGGATATGCAAGTAAGGCTGTCCACTAGAGTAACCCTGAGTAAGGGTGGGGAAGTAGGGCTTTTCTCCAGGGTGGAAAATTTAGAGGGTGTTGAAAGCATTATTCTTCAGTTGAGGGCTTCCTCCCCTGCTTGCCCTAACCTAAGGTGGCCTCATTCTGGGAGTCCTTTCTCCCTTCAGCTGCTTAGAAACATTGCATCTCATGGCATACTGAACCCCCACTGGGGTCACACCAAAGATGAACCTACAACTCCCCCAAACACACAACCACACACGCACACACCCCCTCACCATTGCTACTTGCACCAGGCACCACCATTTCTAGTTACAGACCTACTGTGCTCTTCCTTTGTACTATTTCTATACCATCCCCACCAGACCTCCTGTCCCTAGCACCTACAAAGAAAGCCTTTTTCCCTCTCTGTCCCCCTACCCAGGACCATGTTCTACAGCATCCTGCCCCTGCCCATTAGGCTGCCTCAGATACAATCCAGGCTGAGCCTTGGAACACTAATCTGGCAGTCTATGAAAGATGAGTCAGAAAGGAGGAGATGAGGGGAGTAGGGGAACAATCAGCAGGCTATTGAAGTAGCCCAGGACTTGGGGAGGCAGTGGCAGAGAGACCCCTGGTCTAGGAGCCAGAATACTTGGGTTCGATGACTTAACATAACCTGTTGGTGACCTTACACAAGTCATTTCGCAGGTGGAGAGCTCAGAGGGACCTGGGTTCAAACCCTGCCTCTGGTGGTCACAGATCCAAAGCTAGAGGGGACTTGAGGAGTCCCCCATTTTACAGAGAGGAAAACTGAGGGTCAGGGATCCTGCCTTTGAAACCCTGTGCAGGCTCATCTCCACCTCCCAGCCTCCCTGGCTTTCTTCAAGTACCAGCTAACATCCCACTGCCTACAGGAAGCCTTCCCCAACCCCCCTGAATTTCAGTGCCTTCCCCCTGTTAGTCATGTCTGATTTATCCAGTCTATTGCTTGTTTGTCCATAGTTGTTTTCACATCGTCTCCCTTTCTTTGTGTACTCAGCACTTGGCATAGTGCTTGGCATGTAGCAGGAGCTTAATAAATGTTTATTGACTGACTGACTGATTCCATTTGTGACCTCGAGGAAGTCACTTAACTTCCAGGGGCCTCAGTTTCCCCATCTATAAAATAAGGAAGCCAGACGACAGGGCTCCTGAGGTCCTCTTTGGCTTTATGATCCTAGGACCTGATTGTGTCTGAGGCAGGATTTGAACCCAGATCTTCCTGGCTTCCAAGTTCAGCATGCTATCTACCACTTCCCCTCTTTGTGCCTTGCTTTCCTCTACTCTAAATGCAGGAATTGGGCCAGGCAAGTCATTCAACCTCAGTTTCCTCATCGGTAAAGTGGGGATGATAATAGCAGGACCTACCTCCCCAACTTGTCCTAAGGACCCAATGAGACAGTATTTGTCAACCATTCAGCATAGTGCCTGGTACACAGTAGGTGCTTAATAAATGCTTGTTTCCTTCCTTCTCTTTCTTTTGTCCCCTCCTAGTCAGTGGTGTGGGTGTATCAAAAAACGGGCTACAAGCCGGTGCAGAAGAGAGAGGTACCAAGGCTAGATCGCCCGCCGCCAGTCCAGGCCCTGGTCCACACGGACACCCACCGCATGCTGGTGGCTTACTGTGGCGACTTGTTTCTGCGGGTCTTTGGGGACCACAGCCTGGGCTTCAAGATGCGCTGCATGGTCCCATGCCGCTTCTCCATTAGCTGCCTGGCCTATGACCCAAAGGCGGACGTGCTGCTGTCCGGCATCATGGGGGCTGTCATCACCTGGACCATCGAGCCGGCAGGGAAGGGTCTGCACATCCTGCAGATCACCAGCATGTCCGGCAGCGAGCTAGTGCAGGGGATCAGCCTGGACGGGCCATCCAATTCCATCCTGGCCATGTGCGAGAGCTTTCTGCGCATCCTCGTCTGGCGGGGCCAGGCACAGCTGGAGGAGCGCCAAGCCTTCTCCTCCCCCAACAGCGGGCACTCCTTGACCTGCTGCTGCACCTGCTCCTCCGAGGGCTACCTCTTCGGGGGCAATAAAGCTGGGCAGATCCTCATCTGGAACCTGGACCAGATCGCCAGCCGGCAGTCCTTCGTCAGCTTCCAGGCGCACTCGGGGCCCGTGGTGCTGGTGCACAACCGTGACAAGATCCACACGCTGCTGACGGCGGGGGGCGAAGGCCTGATGAAAGAGTGGCACCTGACATCGGGCAGGCTGCTGCGCCAGCTGAACATCTGCAAGGATGAGCTGCTGCACCTGCATTTCGTCAATGACAGCACCTTCTTCTGCCACACCCAGCACACCTTTGTCCTCTACCACATGTCCTGTTTCTACCAGCTCTTTAACAACTGCGGGGCCACCGCCCAGCATCTGCGACGCATCAGCTTCGGGGAGAACCGCACCCTTATCTTCTGCCACACCGAGGACGGCCTCTTTCGCTTCCTGTGCCCCACTACCGGCGAGCTCCTCTTCCTCACCTGGCCCTTCGCAGCCCTGGACAACGCCGTTGCTTCAGCCTATGACCCCGAGCACCAGGAGCTGTTTGTGGCCATGGGGAATGCCAACGTGATCATTTTTGATACCACCAAGTGCCCGTCCATGCCCAAATACATCCTGCAGGCCTGCACTAATCCTGACGATCAAATACAGTGCATGGCCTACGGGCAGCCTCACCTGGGCCACGGTATAGATGGGCTGATATACTGTGGCCACAAGAGCGGCATTGTGAGCATACTGTCCCAACACACCTGTGCCCGTACTGAGAAATACATGCATACTGGACCAGTCCTAATCATCTCCACCCTGACGGGGTCACCCACCAGCTCCAGGGAAAACACCTTGATATGCTCTTATGGCATGGACCACTATGTACACCTGTCAGAGGTCATCCTTGAGGACTTCAAGGTGACCCTCTCTGCCTTCACCAGCATCCTAAGCAGCTGCCACCTCCACCATCTGATATTGATGCCCAAGTCTGTGGGTGCCATCACTGATGAGAGTCGCCTTCGGTTTTGGAAGTATTGTGACTTCCTGGTGTCCCCTGAAATGAGCCAAGACTCATATTTCCAAGAGACTCAGCCCCTGCACAAATCCCCAATTACCTCCTTTGATGTCTGCCTGAGCCTGTCAATCTTAGCCACAGGGGCCAGAGATGGTACCGTGGGCCTCTGGGACATGAAGGGCAATTCCATGGCCAGATTCAGCTCCAGCATGCATTTCGGCCCAGTTTGCTTTGCAAATGAACGAGGAGATCTGCTCCTTACTTTTAACAATTGTATCTACCTCATATCCTGCATGGAGCTGCTCCCTCTTTCCCGGCTCAACTATTTAGCTGGCCTGAACCTTGAGGATGAAATAAAACAAGTGGCCAAACCTTTCTTGCCCAGCTTCTTCTTGTCCTTTATGACTGTGTTCCTGCCTTGCTACGTCTACCTGGGTGAAGGCATACAGAAACTCCAGGGGCTGGAAGCCCTGCCCAACTTGCGGACCATCGCCTTTGACCATACAGTCCCCCACGTGGTGGAAGAGATCGATGGTGAAATAGCCCTGAAGGGCAAGTCTCAGAAGGGAAAGCGCAAGATTGTTTTCACATTGGCCCAAAGCCAAGAAGAGCAGAAGGCTCCCCTGACCATCTTCACCCAAGAAGAGTTAGCACTCTGGGATGGACTGCGCCCTATGAGGTTGCTGCAGCGTTTCTTTGGCCAAGGGCGGAAGTGGCTCATTGCTCCCGATGGCTATATCCCTAACTCGGTGGTGAGGGCCTTCCTCTGGCCTGAGGGAACCCCTGTCTTCCTTCAATGCAGGCTACAGGACACCTGGCGAGACCTCAAGTGTGATGGGATCAAGTTTAGGTTCTTTGCTACAGAAGGCATAAGTGAAGAGGATGAGCTAAACTTTGAGATCACTGAAGAACTGGCCCGGCATGCCTTGGCCTCGGGTGCTCAGGACATCCTTGGGAACCTCAAGGACCGAAATAAAAATCGGCAGATGAGTGACATGTCTGTCAACAACACCATCACAACACTGCTTAACATAATGAGCGGCGCCGTACCTGAGAAATATAACCAGTGCATCAATGTCCTGGCACAGATTTTCGCTGCCTACAACGTGGCACCAGGGCTGCGCTCAGAAACGGCTCGGCAACTACTGGATGACACATCCCACTCCAAGCCTGAAATCCGGGAGATTGCCTGGGAAGGCCTGCAGCGACTCGGCCTCATCAGTCACCTCTTTGCTATCCCCCTGATTCGCGGGTTGCTGGATGGGAATGAGAAAGTGCGGGCGAAGGCCTGGGAGCTCATAGGGACTCTCACGGGCATCCGTGACAAGGCTTCCTTATTGGAATTGCTCCGGAACCGGGAGACCTTCCGAGGGCTGCAGTAAGTGATGGAGAGTCCAGTGGCTGGGCTTCCTCGAATTTCCCCTTCTCCTTGTAGTTGAGCCTTTGTTTACCTCTGCCCACAGGATGACAGTCCCAGAACTGGACGGGACTTTATAACTTAAGGCCATCCTATGTGGGAGCCAGCAGGGTAGGGGAGAAAGAAGTCAGAGGACCTGGGTTCCAATTTCACCTCTGACACTACCTAAGAGAATTTGAGCAAAGTGCTTCACTTCATTGGCCTTGGTTTCCTTGGAGATATATAGAGATATGCAAATGCATATATATGTATGTATGTATCCATATATATGTATATATATATATATATATATATGTGTGTGTGTGTGTGTGTGTACACATATTTAATGTGGATGGAGTAGCAAGTCCTCTGAGGTCCTTTCTAACTGTTGATAGATGATTCCAGGATTGCTCCCAATAGCATTCCTAACGAGGGAGGGTCCGGCCTCTCCCTGAGTGGCCGTCCCTCCTTCCATCCACTCCTTAGCCTCTTTCCTTCCCCGTGCCATCTGCCCTTGCCCTGTTCCCCTTCTCTGCTCTTCCTGAGGCTCTCCTGCTCCTCTCTCCTTCCTGGATCCCTCTCTTCATCCCCAAGGGCTCACTCCAGGCCCAGAACACTTTCCCTTAGCCCTGGGGCATCACTTCCTCAACCTTGTTCTCCCCAGGCAGGAGAAGATAGGGGATGAGTCCTTGGACCAGTTGCTGGGGATGCGCCTCCATGACCTTCACAACCTAACAGAAATGGTGGAGCACCAGCTCAGCGACGATCTGACCCCTACCAACATTAGAATGAAAATGTCTTTATCCTCAGACCTGTCACTGCTCCCTCAGCACCCAGCCTTCAGGAGTGCTGAGACCGCTTCCGATTCCGATGTTCGCAAAGGCCAAAGGAGACAGAAGGAGCTCAGCAGAAGGGCAGGTATGGGGCTGGCACAGAGCATTCCTGCAGGAATGTTGAAAGGGGGAGAGACATCCAGGGAACAGAGACAAAGGAGCTTCCTACAGAGAAGGGAGGGTCCAAGGAAGGTCATCCCCACAACAAAAGCTTTTGCCTCTGCTGACCACCCTTTCTCCCATGAACTCAATGTCCTCATCTTTAAAATGGGCACCAATCTCACAAGGCTGTTGTGGGGATCAAATGAGAACACAGGCCATACAAATGATTCTTGTTATTATTGTTAACAAACCCTCCTACCCCTCAGCCCCACTCTCTTGCCTCCCCGTTGACTCTCATGGCTCCTTCTCTGGCTCCCTCCCTGGTCCTTCCCCCTCTTCTCAGTGTATCCTAGGGCCACAACAACTGAAGGAAGCCTACTAGGTATCAGTTTCCCTAGCTTTGGCCTTAGAATAGAGGCCAGAGATAGGCTCTGCCTTTGACTCTTCTCCTTTTAGGGGTTCTGCCCAGTTAACCGTAGATTTGGGGACAGGTTCTCTCATTCCTCACATTGTGTGTGTTTTTGTTTGTGTTTTCCTGCAGCAAGTCTCAATGCCAAGTCTTTGGATGCCCTCAAGAGGTCCAAAGCTAGAAGCAGAGATGCCAGAAAGCCCATCGAATCCTTGAGCTTTGAAGGTGCCAAGTCACCATTGGATGCTTCTGAAAGCAAGGGAGATATCAGCCTCCAATCAGTCTCATCGGTCACGTATCCTCCTCAGACCAGGGCACAGAGACAATCCAAAGAGAGTCGGGATCTCCAGAAGCTGATACCCCCGGATTATCAGAGCCAAGAACACCTGAGTGATTATGTCGATGTGAGCCTGAAGGTCATGAGGAGAGTTCAGATCAAGAACGTCATGAAGGCAGCCAAGGAGACGCCCCCAAAGAAGTGGGCCAAAGCGCCTAAGAGGAAAAAGAGCAGAGCTGAGAAGGTGAAGGAAGAAGAAGAGGGGGAAGCATATGAAGGGGGGAGAAAAAAGTCAGAGAAGGGCAAGGAGAAAAGGCATGGAAAGCTGCTCCAAAGGAAGTCCGGCTACCTTGAACAGGGCAAAGATGAAACCTGGAGGGATGATGTCTGCCAGCTAATGAACATGAGAATTTCTGCCTCCCAAAAAGACTTGGTTGAGAATCTGGGTCACGAGATGGTGGCTGTGGCTGAGGAGATGCTAGATAAGCAGTCCCCTAGCTGGGAACTCTTTCAGGCCATCTGTCCTTTCCTACCACCCTCCGAGGGGAAAGTAGAGGAGGAAGAGGAGGAGGAAGGGGAGGAGGAGGAAGGGGAGGAGGAGGAAGGGGAGGAGGAGGAAGAGGAGGAGGAGGAAGCAGAGGAGGAGGAAGGGGAGGGTGTGGTGTTAGAGGAAAAGGCTGAGTCAGAGGTTGAGTCACAGGAGTTGGGTCCTCAGCAGCCCAGGAAAAGGAAAGTGTTTTTCTCAGATATTGAAGGCCTTACCTTTCAAGAGGCTAAACTCAGGAGGCAAAAGTGGAAACTGTCCCAGAGGGAGAAGAAACTGGTCAAGAAGGAGAAGAGACTGGCCAAGGAAGAAGATGATCTGGCCAAGACAAAGGAAGAGCTGGCCAGGAGAGAGGAAGAGCTGGCCAGGAAAGAGAAAGAGCTGGCCCAGTTAAAGGAAAGACTAGCCAGAGAAGAGAAAAAGTTTTTAGGGGATGAGGAGGAGGAATATGGGGCCTTAAGGGATAAATCCCTCCTGGCCTTGAGTATGTTCAAGGATAGCATGGAGGAGTCCAAGGATAAAATGAGGCTGGCCAGGGAGTACAAAGTGAGGGCCAGAGAAGAGAGGAGGCTGGCCAGGGACATGGCAAAGGAGAAGGCTCACAGAGGCCGCATCCCCAAGGAAGACCAGCTCCAGGCCCATCATGAGAAGCAACTGGCCAGGGCACAGAAGGCAGCTGCAGAGGAGAAGATGGAAAGGGCCCTAGAGGAAAGACTGGAGCCCTTGGAGAAGAAAGAGCAGGTTCAGGAAGAAACAGAACATCTTCTGGAGAAGAGGGGCTTGCATGCAGAGCCAGAAATAAGTGATGCAGAGGAGGCACGTGAAGTGGGGCCGCGTGTTAAGGGACTGCGTGCAGTTGGGCTGCCCAAGAAGAGACCATCTAAGGAAAGGCCATCTGAGGAAAGGCCATCTGAGGAGGGGCCATCTGAGGAAAGGCCATCTGAGGAGGGGCCCTCTGAGGAAAGGCCATCTGAGGAGGGGCCCTCTGAGGAAAAGCCATCTGAGGAGGGCCCATCTGAGGAAAGGCCATCTGAGGAAAGGCAGTTTAAGGAGGGGCCATATGAAGAAAGGCCATCTGAGGAAAAGCCATCTGACGAGGGCCCATCTGAGGAAAGGCCATCTGAGGAAAGGCAGTTTAAGGAGGAGCCATATGAAGAAAGGCCATCTGAGGAAAGGCCAACCAAGGAAAGGCGGTTTAAGGCGAGGCCATATGAGGAAAAGCCATCTAAGGAAAGGCCATCTAAGGAAAGGTGGTTTAAGGAGGGGCCATATGAGGAAAGGCCATTTGAGGAAAGGCCATCCGAGGAAAGACAGTTTAAGGAGGGGCCGTATGAGGAAAGCCCATCTGAGGAAAGGCTATCTGAGGACAGACCATCTGAGGAAAGGCCATCCGAGGAAAGGCCATCTGAAGAAAGGCAGTTTAAGAAGGCACCACCTGTGGAAAGGCGATTTAAGGAGGGGCCATATAAGGAAAGGCCATCTGAGGAAAGGCGGTTTAAGAAGGGGCCATCTGAGGAAAGGTGGCTTAAGGAGGGGCCGTCTGAGGAAAGGCTGTTTGAGGAAAGGCCATCTGAAGAGGAACCATCTGAGGAAAGGCGGTTTAAGGAGGGGCCATATGAGGAGGAGCCATTTGAGGAGAGGCCATTTGAGGAGGGACTGTATGAGGAGGGGCTGTATGAAGATGAGCTGTATTATGAGGGCCTGCTCCTGGAGCAAGAGGGGATGCTGTCAGAGAAAGCGCTGGCCTTGCTTCACAAACAGAGAAAGCTGGCACCTGAGCAGATCCGATTAATCAAGGAGGAAAGGCAGAAAAAGATTGAACTGATGGAAGCAGAAATTGAGCTCCCCACCAAAGAGAAAAACCTGTTGCTGGAAGAGAAGCAGCTGGCTGCGGAAAAGGCTGAGATGATTAAGGAGGAGAAGGAGAGACTCCAGAAGAAGCTAGTGTTGTTGAAGGAGGAGATGGAGATGAGCCCTGACGAAGAGTCCATGGGAGAAGAAAGGCTTCTGTCCAAAGAAGAGAAGAGAAGGACCCTCAGGGAAAAGATGAGGAAACTAGATAAGGAAGAGAAAGAAGTGGCCTTGGAAAAAAAGGAACTCTTCATAGAGGGGACTTTCCTGAAGGTAAGGAAGAGGAAGTTTCGCCAGGAGAAGAGGAGGATACAGATGGAAAAGAAGCAGCTCCAAAGGACTGAGGACACAGGACCTTCTTTCCCTGGAGAGGGGAGTGAATCCTCTGAAGAGAGAGGCTCCACGAAGAAGCCATCGTCTTCAGAAGAAAGCGACCATTTGAGTGAAGATGAATGGAGTGAGGAGTCAGAGTTGGAGTCAGAGGAGGAAAGGCTGGAGCCAGAGGAGGAGGAGATATTCAGTGAACATATGAGACAGCTCTGGGAGGACAGAAGGAAGCTTCGGGAGAAGAGGGAGCTGTCCAGGGTACTGGGTGATATGAAAGATGAAGACTTGGCCAAGTCTGAGGAGGAAAGGGCAGCATTGAGGCGGAAGCTCCGGGAAAGGAGGAGGCTACTCCGGAAAGAAAGAAGGCTGATGGAGGACGAGAAAGAGCTGGCTGAGGAGGAGAGCAGGAAAATGGAGGGAGTGGAGTTCCTGAAAGAGGAGGAGAAGGCAAAGCTGTCTGAAGATCTTCTTCTCCTGGAGAAGAAGAAAATGGACCTAATACAGAAGAGTCTGGCTCACCAAGGGAAAAGACTGGCTGATGAGGAGAGGAAGCTGGCCAAGGAGGAGAACAAGTTGGCCCTGTTGGAGAGGAAGATCTACTCCAGGGAGATGAAACTCGCCAACAAGGAATGGAAGCTGGCCATGGCAGAGAGAGCTCAGCTCCAGAAAGAAGCTGACGTTAAGATGACCCAGGAGGAGGTGAAAGAGACTCGGGAACTGAAGAGTTGGTTGAAGTGGCTTCAGAGGAAGCTTCAACAACTTAAGAAGTCAATGAAGCTGAGGAGAGAGCAGAGGGCCAGAGAACGCCAGGGACAACCCTTGGAGAAAGGCCCAGAGGAATTGGAGGAAGAAGAGGAAGAGGAGGAGGAGGAGGAGGAGGAGGAGGAGGAGGAGGAAGAGGAGGAAGAGGAGGAGGAGGAAGAAGAGGAGGAGGAGGAAGAGGAGGAGGAGAAGGAGAAGACAGAAGGGAAGGAGGAAGAGGAGGAGAAGGAAAAAGGGAAAGACATATATGCTATCACTAAAATGGCCATGGAAGGAAGCCCATTCATCTCAAAAGAAGGTATTTTGGGAAAACCTTTTAAGAAAGCAGCTGAGAAGAGTCCCAGGAAAGACATCAGCCTAGAAGTTGTGAAGACAGTTTCTTTCCCCATGGAAGAGAGAGAAGAGAAGTTCCAGAAGACCTTCAAGAAACTTGAAGGCATAACTCCATGGGGAGACTTACAAGATGTTACCAGTTCAGGGGAAAATATCCAGAACAAACTCTATCTAGCCCGGCGCAGACGTACGCTTCAGAAGCTCAGGGAGGGGGTGGCTCTGGAAACTGAGGCCAGAGGCCGAGAAAAGGAAGAAAAGGAGCCCCTTATGAAGCTTCACCAACTCAGAAAGCTCAAGGTACCCTCTTATGTGGCCAAAAAACAGAGGAAGAAAATGATGGAGGACAGGTGGAAGTGGTTTCTGCTGCTGCAGCAGATCATGCTGGGAGAACCCCTCGTAGGGCTGGCTGACCTCGCCGTTGACACCCTGGAACTCAGCCAGATGGATCGGGTCTGGCTGAAAGCCACCCTGAAAAAGCTCCAAGACCAAGAGCCCCTCTCCCAGAACACCTACCAGTACCTGTGCCAGCTGCTGGCCAAGGTCCTCTCAGAGAAACAAATGGATTGGTTGCACCTGGCTGGCCTGCAGGCTATCGCCCTGCCCCAGAGGCAGCTGGTTGACACAGGGCCTGACCTCTCTGAGGCTGAGAGGAAGAAAATCACCATAGGCCCAGGGCGCTTGAAGGTTATCCCTCCCATCAAGAGAGAGGAAGCCAAGCCTCTGGACAGAACCATAACAGAGTCATCAATGGCTATCCCAGCCACCACTCTGGCCACCACTCCAGCAACCGCTTCAGCCACCATTACAGCCACCTCTCCGGCCACCACTCCAGCTACTGCTCCATCCACTGCTCCGGCCACTGTTCTGGCCACCTCTTTGGCTTCTGGGGTCTCCCCCACCCCCTCCACCACTACAAAAGCCTCAGCCCCTAGGGACTCTGGGAGCTGGACAAAGAGGTTTTCAGTGGGGTTCAAGGACAAGGGGCCTATAACTATGTCATCGTTGAGAGATATGGCTCCGAGTGCCTCTGCCTATGTAGAAAAGTTACCTTTGATCTGGCAACTGAAAAGGGACCTCCGGACTTGGAAAAGAAAGATCAGTTCCCAGTGGAGGCATCCAGGGAAGCACAAGAGAAGCCGTGCTGTCCTTCCCCAGGATATGATTCCATGGGAGACCTTTGTTGCCCTGTACCACGTCCTAGTGACCCTCCAGAAGCATTATGAGCAAGACAACTCCTCCTGGCTAGCCCAGTTCCACCAGCTCCTGGATCTGTACCATCTCAGGTCCACCAAGATCCACACACTTTTCAGTGAACTCCTGCAGAAAAAGGAATCCCCGCCACTGGATATACTATATAAGCAGGCCCTCCCTACGGAAGATGAAGTACCTGGGGAGCGTCTCCTCTACCATTTTTCCTGTGGGACTCACCGTAAAATCTACCAACCCAAATTCCAGATGGTCCTGCCCCTGCCTGGGCAGAACCAAGTACACACCATTCTACCAACAGGTAGTACACCCTATGGGATCATGGAGCTGACCTGGAAGAGCTCCACCTGTTCTGACCCCCACCATGCCAGAGGGCTGCCCCACATCCCCATCTCCACCCCCACCCCCACCCCTACCTCCAAACACTGACTCAGGTTCTGGAGTGCCAACACTTGAGGCCCCCCAATACACCTTTCTCACCAGGTACTCCCTGTGGACACCTCCCTCTAAGCTTCTTGGTGCTGCCTGAGGAAAGTGGGCCAGTGCTATGTCCTTCCCCTGCTTGCCTCCCCAGTCCTCCCTATCTCCTCCCAGCTCCATCCTGGGATATAATCTTTCTCACCCCAAATAAAGCACAATTTCTTACTTCCAATAAAAACAGTGGTTTGTCCCCTTCTCTCCACCACACTAAATGAACCTTTAGGGGTAGCCAGGAATCCTGGGCATCTGGCTTCTGCCAAGGGTAGTTCCTGCCTCCTTTTTTTGTTTCCTTTAATGCCACACTAATATAAGCCCTTCTTACTGCTCACCTGGACTAGTGTCATAGCTTCTTAAAAACAAGTGCATACACTATTCTCTCTTTTGTACGGGTAGAACCCATCTGTAGCTTGCTCAGGATATGTGGGTGGCCATGTAATGGAATGAATAGAGAACTGGCCATAGCGTCCAAGGACCTGGTTCTAAGTCATGCCTCAGGTGTGTGTGACCACACACTTCATTTCTAAGTACCCAAACAAATTCTCTGAGATGACCCTAATCTGTATGGCACAAGCCAATCCCCATTGGTAAAGAGTTTCCCCACCAAGTCCCTTATGCCAGCAAAATCATAAGTCAAGTCCAAAAAAGAAGGGACATCTTCCAAACATCTTCATGGCTACAGCTTTTAAGGTATAAGCTGTTCACCACCAGTGCTGGTTCTGGCAGCACTGGAACTCAGGAGATTCAGGAAAGAAATAATTGGATTGTTTTAGCAAGAGACAGCTTGGGATACTGAATGCGTGGCTGGTGAAAGAGATGATTATTTATCCCTCATATTAATAATTATTCAATTAGGACCAGGATTTTTTCAGAAGCTTGTAGGTTGTTCAGTCTCTGAAGGACATAGCTGATAATGAGATTGAATTAACTTTCTCCTCAATCTTGTTTAGACCCCACCCAGGTGGCGAAGCCCACTGTGCTCTGCACAGGTTTGGAGTGGGGGATAAATTCTTTGATTAGATTGGCCAAGGCTGGGCAATATAGAAGTAAATGATATAATTAAAGTTAAATCCCCCAGCCCCTCATTAGAATAGGTTCACTTCTCATTGTAATATTCATTCTCTCTCATTACTTGTTAACCAATCAGAGCTGATTGCCATTCTCAGAAACACCCATTCTTCCAAGGGCATATAGAGCCCACTGCCATGATTCCTCTTTGGCATTTTGAGAGTGTCACTAACCCATTTTATTGGCAATATGCTAGCATTATTAATAAAATGATTGATTACCTAGAAATTATGTCTCGTTCACCTGTGAGTTTGGTTAAAAGAGGCAAACAGGCCAGGTGATGTATACATTCACATTGTTTACTCCCTTAAGCTAGCAGACACATGCATATGGAGTCAGAGCTTTAATTCTGACTCAGCGATTAAGCAGGATGAAAAAACCTTTCTTTACATTTAAAGCAATCCCGACTCAGAATGTCTGTCTGTGTCACTCAAAAATAATAACCTTCATATGTCTTAACCATAGCATGGGAAAGGAAGTTTCTTAGTTGAATAGGTTGTAAATACAATCAGACAAGAGAATTGACAGAGTGTCAATTGAAATTACAATCCCAGGATATCTGTGTTTCCCCTACATAGCATATGTCCATAGGATAGCAAAATAAGAAAACTCCCACTACCCAAGACAGTGTCTGGTCCCAGGCATCCTGTCCTTTAGTGGATAAAAATAGGAATTTACAGGTGCCTAGAAGTAGCTCTGAAAACAGCAACGCAAACTCCTAAAGCTTGGGACAGAGCACTCTCTACTCTGGAAGCAGTCATACCTTGACAAAGAGCTCAAAGGTCAAGTAATTGGCTGGGAAAATTAGCAGACAGTGTAAAAAACTCAGACTATAGAATCTTACTTTGGTGACAAAGAAGATCAAAACATACAGCCAGAAGAAGACAACAAAGTCAAAGATCCTACATCAAAAGCCTCCAAGAAAAATATGAATTGGTCTCAGGCCACAGAAGAGCTCAAAAAGGATTTGGAAAATCAAGTAAGAGAAGTAGAGGAAAAATTGGGAAGAGAAATGAGAGTGATGCATGAAAATCATGAAAAACAAGTCAACGGCTTGCTAAAGGAGACCTCAAAAAATACAGAAGAAAATAGCACCTTAAGAATAGACTAACCCAAATGGCAAAAGAGCTCCAAAAAGCCAATGAGGAGAAGAATGCCTTAAAAGGCAGAATTAGTCAAATGGAAAAGGAGGTTCAAAAGATCACTGAAGAAAATAATGCCTTAAAAATTAGAATGGAGCAAGTGGAAGCTATTGACTTTATAAGAAATCAAGATATTATAAAACAGAACCAAAAGAATGAAAAAATGGAAGACAATGTGAAATATCTCATTGGAAAAATCACTGACCTAAAAAATAGATCCAGGAAAGATAATTTTAAAATTATTGGATTACCTGAAAGCCATGATCAAAAGAAGAGCCTAGACATCATCTTTCAAGAAATTACCAAGGAAAACTGCCCTGATATTCTAGAACCAGAGGGAAAAATAGAAATTGAAAGAATCCACCGATCGCTTCTTGAAAAAGATCCCAAGAAAAAAGTCTCCTAGGAATATTGTCACCAAATTCCAGAGTTCCCAGGTCAAGGAGAAAATATTGCAAGCAGCCAGAAAGAAACAATCTGAGTATTGTAGAAACACAATCAGGATAACACAAGATGTAGCAGCTTCTACATTAAGGGATAGAAGGGCTTGGAATATGATATTCCAAAGGTCAAGGGAGCTGGGATTAAAACCGAGAATCACCTACCCAGCAAAACTGAGTATAATACTTCTGGGCAAAAAATGAATTTTCAGTGAAATAGAGGACTTTCAAACATTCTTGATGAAAAGACCAGAGCTGAATAGAAAATGTGACTTTCAAATACGAGAATCAAAAGAAGCATGAAAAGGTAAACAGGAAAGAGAAATCATAAAGGACTGACTAAAGTTGAACCATTTTGTTTACATTCCTACAAGGAAAGATGATATTTGTAATTCATGAGACCTTTTTCAGTATTAGGGTAGATGAAGGGAATATACATATATATAGATATAGATATAGATATAGATATATACATACATACATATACATATACACATACATACACATATACACATACATACACACCGAGGGCACAGAGTGAGTTGAATATGAAGGGATGATATCTAAAAAATAAAAGTAAGGGGTGAGAGAGGAATGTATTGGGAGAAGGAGAAAGGGAGAGATAGAATGGGGTAAATTATCTCACATAAAAGAGGCAAGAAAAAGCTGTTACAATGGAAGGGAAGAGGTGGGGAGGTGAAGGGGAATGAGTGAACCTTATTCTCATCAGATTTGGTTTAAGGAGGGAATAACATACACACTCAGTTGGGTGTCTTACCCTATAGGAAAGTAGAGGGAAAAGGGATAAGAGGGAGGGATGATAGAAGGGAGGGTAGATTGAGGGAGGGGGTAGTCAGAAGAAAACACTTTTGAAAAGGGACAAGGTCAAAGGAAAAAATTGAATAAATGGGGGATGGCATAGGATGGAGGGAAATATAGTTAGTGTTCCACAACATGACTATTATGGAAGTTTTTCGCATAAGGATACATGTATAACCTATATTGAATTTCTTGCCTTCTCAATGAGGGTGGCTAGGGAGGGAACAAGGGAGAGAATCTGGAACTCAAAGTTTTAAAAACAAATGTTAAAAATTGTTTTTACATGCAATTGGGAAATAAGATATGCAGGCAATGGGGTATGGAAATCTATCTTGCCTTACAAGAAAGTAAGGGGGAAGGGGATAAGGGGTGGGGGAGTGGGGTGATAGAAGGGAGGGCAGACTGCGGAAAGGGGCAATCAGAATTCATGCCATCTTGGGGTGGGGGGGAGGGGAGAGATGGAGAGAAAATTTGTAATTCAAAATCTTGTGGGAATGAATATTGAAAACTAAAAATAAATAAATTAATCTAAAAAAGAGAGAGAGATGCTGCAGAGGTGATGGCAGCTGGCCTTGGTGCCATGTTGGATATGGGGTGGGGACATTGAGGAGCCCAGGAACCATCCTGGGCTGTGAGCCTGGGGGATAGGAGGATAGTGCTGCCCTCTATAATGAGAGAGAAGGTGGGAGGTGGGGAGAGTTTAGGGGGAAAGATCATGACTTATATTTTGGACGCAGCGAGTCTAAGATGTCTATGGGACGTTCAGTTTGAGGTGTCTGAGAAGCAGCTGGAAATGCAGTGGATAGAGTGCTGGGCATGGCCCCAGGAAGTCTAGAGTTCAAATCCGGCCTTGAACACTGACATGTGACCCTGGGCAAGTCACTTAACCTCTGTTTGACTCAGTTTCCTCAACTGCAAAATGGGCACAATAATGGCACCTACCTCTCGTTGTTGTTGTGAGGATTAAATGAGATAAAATTTGTAAAGCGTTTAGCGCCTAGCATAGAGTCTTGGTATTGTGCATCGTTCAGTCAGGTCCGACTCTCTGTGACCCCATCTGGGGTTTTCCTGGCAGAGATACTGGCATGGTTTGCCATTTCCTTCTCCAACCCATTTAACAGATGAGGAAACTGAGGCAAACAGGGTGAAGTGACTTGCCCAGGGTCACACAGGTAGGAGGGGTCTGAGGCTTGATTTGAACTCACAGAGATGAGTCATCCTGACTCTAGGCCCTGTACCCTATCCATTGTGCTACCTAGCAGCACACAATAGGCATTTAATAAATGCTTGTTTCCTTCCTTCCTTCCTTCTTCCTCCCTCTCTGTTCCTTCTCTCTTTCCCTCCACTCCTCCTTCCCTCCCTTCCTTCCTTCCTCCCTCCTTTCTTTCCTTCCTTCTTCCCCTCCTCCATTCCTTCCCTCCTTCCTTCCCTCCTTCCTTCTTTCCTTCCTTCCTTCCTTCCATCCTTCCTTCCTTCCCTCCTTCCTTCCTTCCTTCCTTCCTTCCTTCCTTCCTTCCTTCCTTCCATCCTTCCTTCCTTCCCTCCTTCCTTCCTTCCTTCCTTCCTTCCTTCCTTCCTTCCTTCCCTCCTTCCCTCCTTCCTTCCTTCCCTCCTTCCCTCCTTCCTTCCTTCCTTCCTTCCATCCTTCCATCCTTCCCTCCTTCCTTCCTTCCCTCCTTCCTTCCTTCCCTCCTTCCTTCCTTCCCTCCTTCCCTCCTTCCCTCCTTCCTTCCTTCCTTCCATCCTTCCCTCCTTCCTTCCTTCCTTCCCTCCTTCCTTCCTTCCCTCCTTCCTTCCTTCCCTCCTTCCTTCCTTCCTTCCTTCCCTCCTTCCTTCCTTCCTTCCCTCCTTCCCTCCTTCCTTCCATCCTTCCTTCCATCCTTCCCTCCTTCCTTCCTTCCCTCCTTCCTTCCTTCCCTCCCTCCTTCCTTCCTTCCCTCCTTCCTTCCTTCCCTCCTTCCTTCCTTCCTTCCTTCCTTCCATCCTTCCTTCCTTCCTTTCTTCCATTCTTCCTTCCTTCCATCCTTCCTTCCTTCCTTGTCTCTCCTTTTCCCAGTTCTGAGGCAGACAATGGTCAACAATCCTTAGTAACCTCTTAATACTCCTCCCAGCAATGTGTGCTTCCTATGCTGCAGGACAGTTCTCCTCATACACTCTTCTGCTCAAAGATGCTCAGTGGCTCCCTACTCTCCACTGAGTAAAGTTTGAATCCCTCTATCAGCATTTAATGCCTTCCACAATATGCCAACCTTGACCCCTTCCCCTTCTCCATCCCTTTCTGTGTTCCAGCCTCTGTCCTCTGCTGAGCCCCTAGCCCGATGTCCTGGGCATATCATCATCTACCATGCCTTTGCTCACGCCCAGCTTGTCCTCCCTCTTTCCCTGAATCTGCTTTCTATCCATCCTTTAAAGCTGCCACCTCCTCCTAGAAACCTCCCTGGATCCTTCCCCTCCTTGCCCCCTCCTGCCCCCAGAACTCTGTCTGTATCTCTCTGACACCCTCCTCCTGCCAGATAAGGCATGTGTGCTGAGGATCAGCCCTCTGCTAGACTGTGAGACCTGGGAGACCAGGACAGGCCATATGGGTATTTCTTATCTCCTCTAGGCCCAGCAGGCTCTTGGTGAGTGGGCCCTCCCTGGGAGGTTAAGATGCTGGACTAGGGCCTGAATGCCCTCTGGTGGAGTTGAAGCCAGCATTGTTAACATTTGTACTTATTTTACTCTGAACCTAAGGAATAAAATAAGCATTTTCATAACATAGCAAAATAGAAAAAAAAAAAGATGATTGCATAGGAAGCTGCAAATCTATCATGTACAACTTGCTATTCCTTTAAAATATATATTAAAGTTACTATGTAACCTTCTCCCCCCTCCTTTTTTTCCTTCCCTCCCCTGGCCCCCAAGACTGTAAAGAAGGAGCTCTGTTCTCCTCCTCTGTAAATTGGGATCACACAGACAGGAATGGCTAAGCAAACTGCAGCACATGAATGTGTTTTCTAATGCTGTAATAATGATGGACATACAGAATTTAGAGAAATAGGAGACAGGTATGACCTGATGCTGAATGAAGAGAGCAGAACCAGGAGAATAAAATATGTCATTCTCAAAGTGAAAACAACTGTAAAAGACACGAGAAACCATATTAATATGTAATTATCATCTTGGTTCCAGAGAACCAACACCTTCCTCTCCTTTGAGAGGTGGTGGCCTACTGGTGCAGGATGCTGCATACTCTGCTAGACACGATCTCTCTGTTAGTTGGTTTGGCTGAAGTTTTTCTTGGTTCTCTGTGGGAGCTGGGGTGAGTCAGGGTGAGGTATTAGGAAGAGATCAGGTATAAAAAACAAAAAGCATCCATAACATAGTAATATAAATAAAATACGGAGATTAGCTTGTTGTTCTCTAAAGTCCCTCCCATATCCAACAGTCAATGAATCTGTGGGGCCTAAATCCAGAGGGTGTATTAGCAAGGCAATAAACACAACATAGATGATAATTGTCAATATACCTATGTGGTTCTGTATCACAAAATAAATTGTCATTACAGAGGGTCGATCCAGTTCTATTCATATTCAAATCAATAAGCCTTAAGCACTTCTGGGGATGGAGTAGAGGAATTAGTTGATCAGTAGATGCCATCTATTGGTCCCCATTTTTATAGGTGGAGAAACTAAGGTTCAGGGGACTTGCCCAAGGTCATACAGTTAGTAAGTGTAGGAGGTCAGAGTTTAAAGTCTGTTCTTCCTGGCTTCAAGTCTATCCACTGATCTAGTCACAGAAGGAAGAGAAGGAAGTAAATAAGCACAACACACCTAATAAGGTGCCTACTATGTGTCAGGCACTGTGCTAACTGTTTTACAAGTATTCTCTCTGTTCTCATCCCGTTAAAAATGAGGAAACTGAGCTAGTAATAAAACCCAGCTAGTAAGTATCTGAGGCTAGATTTGAACTCAGATTTTCCTGATTCCAGAGCCCATCACTCTGTGCTCCATGGCACCCCCTAGCTGCCTCTGGTGGGGAGGTCTGTGAGGGAAGGGAGTGGAGGAAAGGTTTTCCATGATGGAAGAATGAGGGAACCCAGAAGAGTCAATGTATGAATATCACCCAGGAAACTTGAAAGCGTAGAGAAATGTGAGCAGTTGTTAACTCTTGTTGTTGGACATTTAGTGTAGACAAGGTCCTGTACTTCAACATGGGTATTGTCAACCTGAGAGTCTGGTTAGAAGAGGCAAACGGGCTAGGTGGCATATAAATTCATATTGTTTATTCCCTTAAAACTAGCAGAATACATGCATGGAGGCCAGAACTTAGATTCTGACTGTCTGATAAAAGAATGAGAAGTCTTAAATACATTTTAGAACAATCCCAATTCAGGATGTCTGTGCCACTCAAATTTATGATCTCCATATGTGTCTAACCACAGCATGAGAAAGGAATTTTCTTAGTTGAATAGGTTGTAAATACAATAGGAAAAGAGAGTTCACAAAATGTCAACTGAAATTACAACCCAGGATATCTGTGTTTCCTTTACCTGCATAGTATATGTCCATAAAATACCAAGATAAGAAAAGTCCCACTATTCAAGGCAGTGCCTGGTTAGGGTGCCTTGTCCTTGGTAGTCATTAACAGAAGAATGTTCTGGTCAGTTTTGCCTGGCCTTGTAGTGTTGACACAGGAAGGGGCATGTTGAGTTCATTCAGAGAGCAAGGCATGTCTGTTATGCCAGAGCATGCAAAACATTATGGTAGGTTGAGCTCAGAGTGGGCCACAATGCCTCTCCTGATTGGTCAATCCAGGATTTAGGCCTTTCTCAGGTCTTGGGGGGTTCAAAATGGTTTGCGGGGACATGTTGTCTCTCCTGTTAGAGCCCAAGCTCTCTGAGGGCAGGGAGGGTTTGGATTTCACCTCTGTTATCTCCAGGGCCTTACACAGGGTCGGTGCCTAATGTCTGCTTACTTGACTACTCTGACACAGGCCATCATTGCTGTTGTTCCTTCCTTCTCAAAGAGGGCCAATAACACGGCCAGGACTACATCTTGATTTGTGCCTGGACTGGATTTGAGCCAGGCCCCTCCTTGACGACCTCTTCTCCAGAGATGTCAATTTGCCAAGTCCTCGACCTACATCATTGCTCTCGAAGCCCCACTGAGCCTTTGTGAAGTAGCTAGGTAATACAGTGGTCAGAACCCTTGCAGGAGGGTCAGGAAGACCCGAGTTCAAATCCAACCTCAGATACTTCCTAGCTGGCAAGTCACCTCATCTCTGCTTGCCTCAGTTTCCTCATCTGTAAAATGGAGATAATAGCACCTACCTCCCAGAGTGGATGTGAGGATCCAACAAAAATATATCTGTAAAGTGCATAGTAGGCCCTTAAGAAATGCTTAGTCTTTTCTCTCCCACCCACCCCCCAGACAAATAGTGCATGTATTTTCATTCCCATTTGACAATTGGGAAAACTGAGGTTTAGCTTTGCCCAGCCACCCAGCTTGTAGGAGGGGTAGGATTTGAATCTGGGTCATCGTGACTTCAAAACCACTAGCCCACTGCTGTCCCGCAAATGACTATGAAACAAGGGTGAAGGAGAAAAAAATTATTAAAAGGAGGGGGTCAGGGAGATGGTTGAGAGCTCTTTATTCCCAGCTGGAGCCTGGGCTGGGGAGTAAAGGCATTCTGTAGATGGGTGGAGGGGGAGGAGACAAGACTCCTAGAACACCTAGAACTGTCTTCTTACCTCTGCCTTTTGCCTTCCCAGCCTTCTTTAGGCCTCAGCTCAAAGCGGGCTCCTCCAAGAGGTCTTTCCCAATTCCCCTCCCAGCTAACGCCCCTCTCTCTCAAAAGACCTCTCCCCCACCCTGTCTGTATCTTCAGTCTCACTTGGTGGCTTGCATATTGTCTCGCCTATTAGGATGAGATGTCCTGGAGGGCAGGGGCTGCCTTTTGCCTTGCTTTGCATCCCTCATGCTTAGGTCAGTGCCTGGCACATAGTAGGCGCTTAATCGATGTTATTTTGATTACTTGGGCCTTGGTTTTTCCATCTGGAAAGGAAGGGGTGATCTCTATACATTCCTGTCTTTCCATCCTTTGAGCTGGGACCTGAGCCCGGATCCCCACGCATGAATAATCCAAGCCTCAAGGTTTTCCCTGTAGCCCAGGACCAAACTGACCCCTGCCACCCGTCAGGTTCTGACCCCCGCAGAGAGGACTACATTTCCCAGAAGGCAGCTGGAGGAGGGGGAGGATGGGACGGCGGCTCAGATGATTCTGCATCTCCCCCTCCCCCCCAGCCCCTCCCCACCAGTTCTTCCCCAACTGCCCCCAGGTCCCAGCTGTATGCCACTGTTACAAGAGGACAGGAGAAGGAAGGGAACCAGAGTTCCCAGGCTGCTGGTCCAGAGGATGGGGCCGCCTGGGTCCTGCCCTGGAAGGCAGGAGGAGCCCCAGCACACTGGGGCTCTGGGACAGACCCCCAGTTTTTCCTTCCCAGAGCTCATACAGCAGGTGCTTTGAGGAGGTGACGTTGGACCAGTCACTCCTCCTCCCTGCCTTCTCTTCAGGAGCCTCAGTTTCCTTACCTGACAAAAGAGAAGGCTGGATCCAATCCCAAGCGCTAAGACCTAGACATCCCCAGATTCAGCCCAAGCAAAGGGACAGGGCGCTGGACTTGGAGTCAGGAAGATTTGGGTTCAAATCCTGCCTGAGACACTGATTGGTTGTGTGGCCCTGGGCCAGTCATTTGATCTCTCTGAGCCTCGATTTCTTTATCTGTAAAATGAGAAGGTTGGCCTCGATGACCTCTCAAGCCTCTTGCAGCTCTAAATCTATGATCCAATGATCCTTTTTTTCCGTTTCCTCGGCTTCATTTACCCATCTACTAAAGCCAGAGGCGAAATCTCCTAAAGCTTCCCAAGAAGGAGGATCACTACCCTCCCCCCCCACCCGGCCATTCTCTCGGCCTCAGTTTCCCCACACACTCTTGAAGGGGGCTGGACCCTCCGGGCTGCCCAAGGCTAGGATCTCTGATGCCCGCTCCTCTCCCAGGGCCGCCTCAGTTTACCCACCGCCCGAGAAGGTCGGCTCCAGAGGGTTGGTCTGTCCGAAGCCCCTGGCCCTCCCCTTCGTGGGGGAGGAGAACGGGGAGGGGGTGGAAATCACGCCGGGGCGGCGCAGACTACAAGTCCCATCCGCCAGCGCGGTGGCAGCGGTGGCAGCGGCGGCCGCGGCAGCTCGGGCCACCCGGGCGGGCACTGCTGATAACCCCCGGGTAGGCTGCCGGGCTGGGCTGGGCGGAGCCGGGGCAGGTGCGGGCGATGGAGCCGCCGCCCTCCGGCTAAGGGAACCTCTCTACGAGACGGCTGGTCCTGAAGGGAGAGCAGGTGGCCGGTCCGGGAAGGAGGCCGGGGCCGGGGCCGGGGCCGGGGCTGGGCCCGGGTGGGGAGTGGGGGGGGCGCGCCAGGATGCCGGGAAGCCGTGGGGCGCGGGGGGCCGCCGCCGCTGGGTAAGGGCGACTGGGCAGGGGGAGGGGCAGGTTGGCGGAGGGGAGGGGCTGATCGATCCCCCTTCCCCCACCACCAACCCGCGGGCCTCCCCCTCCCCGCTGCTCGGAGGCCCCGAGGGCTCCCTGGAAGAGGTGACCGCTTTCACCTTGTCCTGCTCCCCTACCCGCTTTGGCCAGCCCTTCGAAAGACGGAGACGCCGAGGTGTACGCGGAGAGTGGGGGGATGCTGATGACATCTTCTAGGCCTGTCTCCTTTTCCTCCGGCCCCCTGCCCCCAGCCATGGGCCCCAGGAGCTCCCCAGGAGCAGCCATGGCTACCCCCCAGCCCAGCACGTGGGGTTCAGCCAGCCGGGGGCACGCCTGAGCCAGCCTCCCCCGTGTCCCATGGAGGAGGAGGAAGACGGTGGGGAGGGCCCAGCCCTGCGGGGGACTGAAGAGTGGGCCCTGGGCCCCGACGTCCCTGCTGCTGCGGGGCCCCTGTGGACTGCTGTGTTTGACTATGAGGCTGCTGGAGAGGAGGAGCTAACCCTCCGGAGGGGAGACCAGGTGCGGGTGCTGTCCCAGGACTGGGCTGTGTCCGGTGATGAGGGCTGGTGGACTGGGCAGCTGCCTGGTGGGCGCGTGGGTGTCTTCCCCAGCAACTACGTGGTGGCCCCCGGGGTGCCAACCCCTGCCCCCACGGGCCTCCCTCTGCCCCTGGAGATCCCCTTTGGTGAACTGCAGCTAGAAGAAATCATTGGCGTCGGGGGCTTCGGGAAAGTCTACAGGGCCAGGTGGCATGGTGAGGAGGTGGCCGTGAAGGCTGCCAGGCTAGACCCCGAGAGGGACCCGGCGGTCACTGCAGAGCAGGTGGCCAGGGAGGCCCGGCTCTTTGGCGCCCTATGCCATCCGAACATCATCGCCCTGAGAGGTGCCTGCTTGCGGCCACCCCATCTCTGCTTGGTCATGGAGTATGCCCGAGGAGGGCCGCTGAGCCGGGCCCTGGCTGGCCGCCGGGTACCCCCTCACGTGCTGGTCAATTGGGCCGTCCAGGTGGCTCGGGGGATGGAGTATCTGCACAGTGGGGCACCGGTGCCCATCATCCACAGAGACCTCAAGTCCATCAACAGTGAGTGGCCCCCTACCCCCTCCCTCTCTCCTTCAGCCTTTTAGGGGGTAGCATTTTGACGTTGAATCTTTTGCAGAGAGAAAACTGGAGGGGGGTGGGGCAAGCTATTCGATCACAGGTAGTGAGCAGCAAAATCAAGATTTGAACCCAGGATCTCTGCTTCTAACTCTGGTGTTCATGCCCCAATGCCCAGGACTCAGGTACCTGAGTGGGGGAGTGGGGGAGTGGGTAAGGATGGGGACAGTAGGGTTGGCCAAGGATCTGAACTTGGAGAAGTGTAGGAAGATCCTAGGACTGGTGAGGACGACATTCCCAAGGGTGAGAGAGAACTCCAGATTTGGAGTAGAAGGGACCTCAGAGATTAGCAGGTCCAGTTGAGGTCCGGAGAGTTTAAGTCACTGGCCTAAGGTCACACATGTAGTATCTAGCGGTACAGAGACTTGAACTCAGGCCCTTAGCCCCAGATCCAATGTTCTTCCTGGGGTGGTACCCTGGCCTGGGAGTCAGGAGGAGCCCAGGACTGCATGGGGGTAGGTGGGAGACGGGGGGAGGGAAGGAGAATCAGACTGTCCATCTTCATAGGAGACTGCTTCCCTCCTCCTGCCCTCTACCTCCTAGCCATGGGGCCTAGGAACCTTCCAGTGCTGCCTCATTCCACCCCTCAATCCCTTCTCCTTTCTGGGCCTCAGCTCCCTCCACCATCATCGAAAGGATCTAGGACTTGGAGCTGGAAGAGAAACTAGTTTTGTTACATATAAAGAAGCTGGAGACAAGAAAGGAGAAAAGATCTGTCCAAAGTCACAGACATATTAGTAACATCATCTGCATTTGAACCTAAGCCCTGAAGTTAGTCCTGTGTTCACTCCCTGGAGTCATGGAGCCTTCAGGGCCATCCTCTTGTCCAACCTTCTCATTTTATTGGTGAGAAACTGAGGCCCAGAGAGGGTTATATAGGTAAAATCAGGATTCAAATCCACAGCCTCTGATTCCAGGCTCTTCACTGCACAAAGGGCCCATCCATGCCTGGTGTTCAGGTATAGTTGCTGGCATTGGTGGTAGTGGCCCCTCAGCCTGCCTGCCCTGTTGGAGCACTGTGCCTGGGCAAATTGCTGACATCATAGCATCGTCCATCAAAAGCTAGAAGGAGCCATCTCCCTACTTTGATAGATAAGGAAGCTGAAACTAAGGGGTTTGCCTAGGATCACAGGAATAATAAGTGGCAGGTTTTCCTGGCTCCAAATCCAATGCCCCATCCCCCACACTAAGCCGTCTTTCGGGCTGCCCAGGGATAGTTCAGATTCAGCAGGGCCAGGGCTGCCTCTTGGGTCTTGGGAGGGGCCAGTCTGGGGAAGGTGTGGCCCTTGTCATGGGTCCCCACCCCGCTCCCCCAGGATTCACTTTACTGACATGACTAGAGCAGGGTAGGATTTGAAAGGCAATCCAGTCCCGCTCAGCCCAGCAGATTTAGACCGCTAATGGTAGGCTGATTGGTCCAAGGCCGCACAGCTCACTGGGTCAGTCAGTCAACAAGCATGCATGGAGTGCCTACTGTGTGCCGGGTGAGCAGTAGAAAGCTGGTCTGGGGGTCAGGAAGACCTGGCTTCCAGCCCCTCTGGTGTCTGGCACCTATTGACCCCAAGCAGAATCTTTTCACCTCGAAATGCCCCAGACGAGTCTTTAATTTGCACAACATGTGTGGAGGAGCTCCCTGTTTTTAATTTTTAATGGATTAAATCACAGATCTGGTTACAAAAAAAAAAGTTCCAGGTATTAAGGGTACCAAATCAAAACTGAAACAATCTCTGCCCTCAAGGGAGGGAGGTCCATGGAAGGGACTTTCAATGTCATCTAGGCCACCACCCGATATTTCATGGCTGAATTCAGACTTGGCCCCAGGTTCAAAGATCTTTCTTCTATGTTCGCACGTGCATGTGCACTCGCGCGCGCGCACACACACACACACACACACACACACACACACACTCCTGCCTCCACACCTGTGCACAAGCTGTTTCCTTTACCTGTAATGCCATCCCTCTCCCTTAGAATCTCTTGTTTTCTTCAAATGCTACCTCCTACCTGGGGGCTGGGAGCACAGGTGATAGGGATTGTTTTTATTTTTGTCTCTGTCCCTAATGACTAGCACAGTGCCTGGCACATAGTAGGTGCTTCATATGTACTAGTTAGTTGTTGACTAGATAGATGAGTGTTGGAATGAATGACCCTAATTTAAGGAAAGAAGCCAGGCATTAAGATGGTAGAGGAGCTAGCAAGAGTTTTAGGTTTGGAGTCAGAAAAGCCTCTGATACTCATTGTGTGAACCTGGGCAAGTCACTTGGCTCCTTGGAGCCTCAGTTTACTCTTCTGTAAAATGGACACAATACCACCTGTAGTCCCCGCTTCATGGGGCTTTTGTGAGGCTGAAATCAGATTGTGAGATGGAAAGGGTTTTGCAGACGTTAAGCGTGCTTGGTAAACTTCATTTCCCTGCCTGTAAAGTGAGTGTTGAATGAGGTGGTGCCTAAGGGGCCCCTCCAGCCCTATCATTCTGGTCCTCAGATCAGAAGGCCCCAAGGAGCATCAGAGCCCCCAGGGGCTGCAGGCCAAAGAATGCCAGGCTCCTGGCACCAGGCCATCAGAAAGCACTGGGCTCCTGGCTCCCCACCCAGTGCACCCAACACCTCCTACTGAGCCTGTCTGGGCAGAGGTAGACAGAGGGTGGAGCTGCTTTTCCCTGCAACTGGAACAGATGTCCCTTCAATCCATCCAATAAATGGGTCACATTTGTTCCACAAAGCACTTTGAAAGAGTTAGAAGGCTTAAAAATAAGGTAGCATTATAGACTTGGGATATCAAAGCGGGAATGGGCATTGGGAGAGGGCATTCCCCTCAGGAGATGGTGCCCCAGATGGGATCTTGCCCAGCATGGGTGTAGTGGAAGCCCACCAGCCTGGCTGGGGCAATGGCTGGGGACTAGGAGATAGGTGAGGTCTGGGCCCAGACTGTTAGGCCTTGAAGGCTAGGCTTAGGAGTCTGTGGGTGGAGGGATCTTTGCTGATGACTGAGCCTTCTTAGCTAGGAGGGGGAAGCCAGGAAGAGAGGAGGAAGCCAGGGAGGAGGAGGAAGGTCTCTTGCCCCAGGTCTGCAGCCGGCTTTTCTCCTCTCTTCCTCACTCTCGCACAGTCCTCATCTTGGATGCATTCGAGAATGGGGACCTGTCAGACACCGTCCTCAAGATCACAGATTTTGGCCTGGCCCGGGAGTGGCACAAGACAACCAAGATGAGTGCAGCTGGAACGTATGCCTGGATGGCCCCCGAGGTCATCCGTCTGTCCCTCTTCTCCAAGAGCAGCGATGTCTGGAGGTACGGTCAGGGACAGGGAGGAGGGAGAGAGGCTGAGACTCAGAATTCAGCCCACAGGAGGCAGGGGGCCACAGGCAAGGGCAGGCAGGGAGACTAGCCAGGTTCAGGGCACCAGGGAGGGCAGGGCATCTAGCAGCTGGTGAGAAACCACCACTGAGGGGATTCTTGGATACTGATCAACTCTGAATGAGATACTCCAGACAAAGGATGGTCAAAAGCAGAAGGCCCTTAGAACAGGGAACGTCAGAGCTGGGAGGGGCCTTAGAACAGGGAATGTCAGAGCTGGGAGGGGCCTTAGAACAGGGAATGTCAGAGCTGGGAGGGCCCTTAGAACAGGGAATGTCAGAGCTGGGAGGGCCCTTAGAACAGGGAATGTCAGAGCTAGGAGAGCCCTTGGAACAGGGGATGTCAGAGTTGGAAAGGCCCTTAGAAGAGGGTTAAGTCATAGCTGGGTGGGGCCTTAGAACAGGGAATGTCAGGGCTGAGAGGGGCCTTAAAACCTAGAAGACCAGAGTAGTAAAAGACGTGAGAATCTCCATAGTCTACCCCCAACAGAGGGGAAGGGAACCTGAGACCCAGAGTAGGGAGGTGACTTTTTTCAGGGTCACATGAGTAATAAATGACTGCCCGTCTGGCTCTAAGGGTCCTTCCACTTTGGGGGGGACAGGGGGAAGCTAGCACCCGTGAAGGATGAGAGTGGGCAGCTGGGGTTCACTGGGCCTTGTTGGTACAGCAGTCAGTGAGGAGGTGAGGGATACATCCAGGACCGGAGCACTCAGGGATTGTCTGCTATCACCCCTGCTTTCTGCAGATAAGGGAGCTCAGACAGTTATCTAATTTGATCCCTCCCTTTAGCACAAATGTCCCTTCAACCTCACCCAGAGGAGCAGTCATCTTGAGTGAATTGCTGCAGGGATGGGGAGATCACTCCCTGTCATGGCAGCTTTTCCCATGGGCAGCCCAGTTCTGAGTGCTGGGCCCCTTCTATTCAGGTGGAATCTGCCTCCCTCAGTTCCAGTCTGGGCAGCACATGCCCAATTCCCCTCCCCCTAAGACAGAGCACAGCATCGGAGGTGGGAAAGTGGGCAGAGTCTGATGGAGGAGGGCGTTCAGTGGGCAGAGAGGACCGGCTGCCATCCCTGCAGCTACCATCTGTCCTCAGCTTTGGGGTGCTGCTCTGGGAGCTGCTGACGGGGGAAGTGCCCTACCGGGAGATCGACGCGCTGGCCGTGGCCTACGGGGTGGCCATGAACAAGCTGATGCTGCCCATCCCATCCACCTGCCCCGAGCCTTTTGTGCACCTTCTGGAGGGTGAGTAGGACCAGTCTTTTAAGCCTTGGCACTTTTTCCCTGCACCATCTTCCTCCCTCTCCTATTCAGTCTGACCCCAAAGCTCATGACCTGTAGAATCCATCTACAACCTCCCAGTGGTGGGAAGTGAATGCCTCTGGTGACGGGAAGCTCACTACCTTCCACGGCAGCTAGTTGCACTTGGGAAGGCTGTAATTGTGTCAGTTTCTCTCTTTTCATTGTCTTCCCCACCCCCACCCCCACCCCAGTGTCCCTTGGGGCCAAGCAAAGCTAGCCCGGTCACTTCTCTCCACATGCTTGAAGATAGGCTTCACGTTTCCTGAGTCTTCCCCGGGCTGAGCGTCCCCAGTTCCTTTACTCTTCGTGAGGCACAGACTCAAGACCCTTCATCCTCCCTTGGATAATCTTTAGTCTATCAGCGAACCCTTGGTGCCTAGAACCGGACCCGGCCCTTCAGATGTGGTCTGGCCAGGCTGGAGAGCTTTCTTATTCTTGGAAGTGGGATCAGGTTCCCATGAGATATTTTTGGTCTCCCCCATTTCACTGCAGATTCAACAAGCATATCATAAACATTGACTCACTGGGCATTGTGGCTCATATGGAGCTTGTGGTCCGCTAAAACCCTCAGATCTTTTTCCAGGCAAACCCCTGTCTTATGATGCCTCCTCCATTCTGTACTTGTGAAGCTAGTCACATACGTGTCAGCTCTTATGATGATAATAATTATTGTATTACAGATTAGTGTATGATATTATAAATGTTTGTAATGATAATAGTATGGAAGTATGGGGCCAACCCCTCTGGCCGGCTGTGCCTGCTCATCAGACCTCCCGGGTGGGTCCCATCACCCCAGGAGCAGTGCAGATCCACTGAGTCCCTGGAAATGCCCTCCAGCCACCTGGAGCCGAGCTCTGCATCAGGACTGGTTCTTCCTGACAGCGGGCATGGGCACCATCCTCATCCCCCTGCTGCTTATCTGATTCCTTGATTCATCGGTAAATCTACATATCGGGGTTTTAAAAATAGCACTGATCGCGCCTTTTATAGCTAGCATTTATAACAGCTAGCGGTCGTACGGCACTTTAAGGTTTGCCGAACATTTTACAGTTATCTTGTTTGAGCCTCACAACGACCCTGGGAAGGCCGTGCTGTTATGACTGAGGCAGACAGAAGTTAATTGACTTGCCCAGAGTTTCACAGCTACTAAGTGTGTGGGGCTGGATTTGGACTCAGGTCTTCCTGACTCCAGGTCCATCTTTCTATCCGCTGTGCCACCTAGCTGCCCACTCCTTGAATTTATCTCTGTTGCCATCCTGGGCCACTCGTGGGGGCAGGATTCTGGTCCATGTCCTAGGGATATAGCCTTGGACAGGTCTGATGAGCGGTCCTCGCTCCTACCACCTGGAGTCTGAGGGCTGAGCCTCTGACTGGAGGGAACCTTGGAAATGTTTCTAGGTTATTCTGAACAAGAATGAGGCTCACACTAACTAGAGCCTCACTGTGAGTGATGGGGAGCCCACTGCCCCCATGCGGGCCCTTCCTCCCTGGGAGAGCAAGGAAGTTCAGAGGATCCCAGACTTAGAGCTGGTAGGGTCCTTGGAGGAAACTGAGGCCCAGAGAAATTGGCTCACACAGTTGGTGAAGCCTGGATTTGAACTCACAACCCATGACTCTTACATTCATCATTCTTTCTGTGAGTTCTTTAAGCCCTATGGAAATCTGCACCTTCTCCTTGTGCACCCTCTCCTCCCCCCTCCCATTAGTGCCTGGTTATGATCCCTGGGACCAGGAGGAACCAGGGCCACATCCATGGCCATCTGTTCCCGCAGAGTGCTGGGACCCCGAGCCCCACCAGCGGCCGGACTTTGGCAGCATCCTGAGCCGCCTGGAGGCCATAGAGCGGTCGGCCCTGTTCCAGATGCCCCTCGAATCCTTCCACTCCCTCCAGGAGGACTGGAAACAAGAAATTCAACACATGTTTGATGACCTTCGGACCAAGGAGAAGGTAGGTGTGTGTAAGTGTGTGTGTGAGTGTGAGTGTGTGTGATGGGAGTGTGTAGTGTGTGTAATGTGTGTGCGTGTGTGTGTATATATGTGTGTAGTGTGTATGACTGTGTGTGTGCAGCGTGTGTGTGTGTGATGTATGTTTGTGAGATGTGTGTGTGATAATGGGAGTATGTAATGTGTATGTGATGTGTGTGATGTGTGTGTGCATGTATGTGTGATGGTGCGAGCATGTAGAATATGTGCATGTGTGTGTGATGGTGGGGGTGTGTAGTGTGTGTGTGATGGTGGGAGTATGTAGTATGTGTGTGATGTGTTTGCAATGGTGGGAGTATGTAATGTGTGTGTAATATGTGTGTGCATGTATGTGTGATGGTGGGAGTGTGAAGTGTGTATGTGGTGGTGGGAGCATGTAGTTTGTGTGTGATGTGTGTGTGATGGTGGGGGTGTGTAGAGTGTGTGTGTGAGTGCGAGTGTGCAAGTGCACGCATAGGTGGGGGGAGAGGACCCTGGGGGAGGGGAGAGAGCCTGGGGGGTGGGAGGAGAGAGTAGGAGAAGGGAGCCCCCCAACCCACCCCACCCCCTGTGCCCTAGGAGCTCCGGAGCCGGGAGGAAGAGCTCCTGAGAGCAGCCCAGGAGCAGAAGTGGCAGGAGGAGCAGCTTCGGCGACGGGAGCAGGAGCTGGCTGAGCGCGAAATGGACATTGTGGGGCGTGAGCTGCATCTGCTCATGGACCAGCTGAGCCAGGAGCGGCCTCGTGTCAAGAAACGGAGGGGCCACTTCAGGCGGAGCCGCCTCAAATTGAGGGACAGCAACAACATCAGCCTGCCCTCAGGTGGCTGCTACCCCTAGAGCCAGAGATTTGGCCCAGCTGGGAAGGCCCTAGAACAGGGGATGTCAAAGCTGGGAGGGCCCTAGAACAGGGGATGTCAGGGTTGGGAGGGGCCTTAGAACAGGGCATGTCAGAGCTGGGAGGGCCCTAGAACAGGGCATGTCAGAGCTGGGAGGGCCCTAGAACAGGGGATGTCAGGCTTGGGAGGGGTCTTAGAACAGGGGATGTCAGAGCTGGGAGGGGCCTTTGACCTGCCTATCAAACTCAAGCTAGTAAACCACATATAAGGATCCCTGCAGTCCACATATTAACTTAGAACAGCACATGTTAAGATTATCTATGTTCTATTGTATTTTTACTTCTTTTGTTTAAATATTTCCCAGTTCCATTTTGATCTGGTTCCAGAGCCCTTGGTCTCTGTGTGTTTGAATCCTCTGCCTTAGAACCTGCAATGAGAGACCTGGGGATGGTGGAGCCCCTTGTATCTAGGCCTTTCATTTTCCTGGCAGGGAAATGGGCCCTGAAGAGCAGGTGCTGACTCCCCAAGTTCACTGTAGGAGCCCTGGGCCTAGCTGGAACTGGGTCCCAGGTCTTGGGACCCTCCACCCTGAGATCCTTGGGATCATCATCCTAGCCTCTCAGCTCCCAGCAGCCCCTTGGTCTATTTCCTGGGGTGCCGTCTTCTGCAGAGATCTTCTTGGGTTACCCATGACCTTGGCCTCTCAGGGGTGACCCGGGGAGGGCCTGCACACCCTCTTTCCCTCTCCACAGTCTTCTCGTAATCTGAAGGGTTCTCTTAGAGAACAGGGATCAGCCTTGTTTTTCCTTCTTCCCAGAAGGCAGAAACAGGAGCATTGGGTGGAAGTGGGTCAGGTGTAGATACTGCTAAGGCCATTAATGAGAATAGTGACTCTCGTGAAACAGTCACATGTATTCAGATTCTCATTCCATGAAGTTATAATTCTGTAAGATTCGTTTATATAGTCCAGTGGGAATATGGATACTGTAGATGCTCCCTGATTGGAATGGAGCTGGGTAGGCTTCAGTCAGAGTGTCCTAAGCATGACAGCTGTCCCCAGATGGACTGGGCTGCGGTGTGCATAGTCCTCCGCACCCTCGCTGGAAGTCTGCAATCCTGTTTGTCCCGTACATGGTGACGTGGAATCGTCTGGCACTATGGGTTGGCCTAGCCGGTGACTGAGGGCCCTTCTGACTTAGATCCCATGACTTGGAGTCTGGGGCAGAGGGCTAGGGCTTTGGGCCAGGAAGATGGTGCTAATGCCTTCCCCCTGTCCCAGGATTTGAGCACAAGATCACCGTCCAAGCCTCTCCAACGACGCTGGACAAGCGGAAAGGGCTGGCACCTGAGGGAGTCAGCCCCCCTGCCAGCCCCAGCATCATCCCTCGGCTCCGGGCCATCCGCTGTGAGTGCCATCCACACAGTGCTTCCATGTCCACTGGGGGAGGTGGGAGGGGGAGAAAGGGAAAGGGACAGGGCCATCGAGGTGGCTGAGTCTGGCCACCCCTCTGCCCTCTCCACTCACTTTCCTCTTGGGGATTGGGGGGTGGGGCTTCACTGGCCCAGTGACTCCTGTAGAGAGCACCAGCTGCCGCAGTGGGGCCCTCAAGAAGGAGGAGCTAGTCACCGGGAAGAAGAAGGGCCGGACATGGGGTCCCAGCTCCACTCTGCAGAAAGAACGCCTTGGTGGGGAAGAGAGGTGAGGCTGGGCCAGAGGGGAAGGGGGGTGTAGAGGACAGGATGCTCAGTAGGTCTTAGGGAGAGGTCCCTTAGTCCGGCCCCTCCAATTTACAGAGAGCAGCCCTTGAATGGATGTGGCAGAGCTGGGACTGGAACCCCGGCTCTTGACTCCAGACGCTGCCTTCTTTCCATTGTGCCCCACGTGCTCCATTCTCTTGACCCTATCAGACCTAGGGATAACATTTCACAGACTCTCAGACCACTGAAGCTGCAAGAGACCCCAGAGATCCCGAACTCCTCACTGCACAAAGTGGGCAGTGACTCGTCCAAGGTCATACCAGCTCAGGGCAGAGCCAAGAGGAGAGCCTAGCTGCCACTCTGGGTGTGAGGGGTTGGGGTCAGGAAGGCTCTTTTTCCCAGGCCAGCTTCCTCAGCTTTCTGATTTCTGCCCCTGCAGGCTGAAGGCCCTAGGGGAGGGTAGCAAGCAGTGGTCATCCAGTGCCCCAAACCTGGGCAAGTCTCCCAAACATATGCCCATGGCCCCCGGTTTCTCCAGCCTCACAGAGATGGGTGAGGGTCAGGGCAAGGGCAAGGTGGGGAGGGAACGGGGTTGGGAGGATGGGGGCAGGCAGGGAGGAGGAGCCTTGGGGTGTGGGAATGGGAGGAAGCGCAGTAGAGGAGGGAGGGGCCTTCAACTTACCACTTCTCTTTTATTCCTGCACCCCCCCCCCAAACAGAAGAGTTTGCAGAAGCCGACGGGACTAGTGTGCCCCCCTCCCCCTACACTCCCCCATCCTACCTCACCTTACCTCTGCCTGCCGAGGCCCCCATGAGCCCCTGGGAGCCACCTCACCCAGCAGCAGCCCCTCCAGGACGGGGTGGGGCCCCCCGGAAGCGGAGTGAGTTGGCGCTACTGAGATGTGCCACCATCCTGGGGGCTGTGGCCTTGGGCAGTGATGTTGCAGAGGCCCAAGCAGCTGATGGAGATGATGAGCCTCGCTGGTGGAAGGATGGACTCTTCCCCAGGACTGCTCGTTTTCCCCGGGGACCCAGTCCACCTGGGCGGAGGGCCCGTTGCCATGGGAGGGGGGCATGGGAAGAGGCCCCCCCAGCCCCCACCCCTGGCCTGGTGCCCTCAGCCACCATCCTCTCCCTGTCCTCCCTTTCTGACTGCAATTCCACACGATCCCTGATTCGCTCAGACAGTGACGAAGGGCCCCCAACCATGGGCGTGGGGACCTCCCCACCAAGCACACCTGCCACCAACCCCCTGGTGGACCTGGAGGTGGAGAGCTTCAAGAAGGACCCTCGCCAGTCGCTCACCCCCACCCATGTCACAGCTGCCCGGGCTGTGAGTCGGGGGCACCGCCGGACCCCATCAGATGGGGCCCTGAGGCAGCTGGTACAGAGCCACCAACGACCAGGACCAGAGGGTGAGGGCTGGGGGCCAGGGGCCAGGCCGGCTTCCTGGGGGCCTGGGGGGACAGGGGAGAAAACTAAGGCCCAGGATTCCCTGAGCAGAGGGCACCCTGACTGTGCCACCAGAAAAGGAAGAACTTCCCTATGATATTCTCTAAGTGGAAAGGCTCCTATGTGCTGGAGGGGAGAGTGGACAGCCCCTCATGGAGGATATTGTCAAAAGAAGTCTAGCTCACAGATGGATGGGACAGGAGCCCAACTCTGAGCTTCTGTGGGACGGAGGGTCTTGGGGAGTAGGCAGCCCCCGCTCTGGGGGGAGTCATAGCTCAGCTCAGCCATAGCTCAGGCCAGGGACCTTGATCTGCTCCCCTGCCCTTCGCCCAGACACAGAACCTCCCTTCTTATCCCTCACTGTCCATTGTCTGAGCTTGCCTTGAGCATAACAAGATGGGATTGTCTGGGCCCGGTACCAGGTCCCCAGGCCTGAGGGAGCCCCTCCCCCCAAGCTCAGAGAGCAGGAGTGTGTGGGGCTCCTGCCTCAGCCCTCATCCCCTTCCCCTCACTGCTTTGGCCCAGACTAGTACAGAGATCCCGGATGACGGCCGAGAGTCAAAGATCAGAAATGGGGACAATGCAAACAGACTGTCAGAGTCCAGCAGGCACAATCCTTTTATTTTATAGAAGAAGCTACGGTCCAGGGAGGGGCCAGGGTGGACCTAAGGTCACAGACAGAGTAGGGAAGAAGCCAGACCTAGAATCCAATCCAGGCTTTCAATTGCTTTTCCTGTCTCCAGGATGTGACTGTACAACCCTGGCCAGGGTGGGAAGTGGCCTGCATTGGGCTGCCCCGGCCCCACTACCAGAGTAGCTGGGTTGGGAAAGTCTGCCATGGGCCAACAGCTTTAGGCCTGGGCCACTAAACATGCCCCCCCCAACCAATCTTCTCTTCTTTCCAGTTCCCAGGGACCCCCTGGACTTCCCCCGCCTGCCTGACCCGCAGACGTTGTTTCCACCTCGAAGGAGGCCTCCTCCGGAGCCCCCAGGCCGGCCCACCACTCTGACCTTTGCCCCTCGGCCAAGACCAGCTGCCAGCCGGCCCCGGCTTGATCCTTGGAAGCTGGTCTCCTTCAACAGAACATTCAGCGGCTCCTCTCCTCCTGCACCCGGGACACCAGGCACCCCGGGGCCTCAGCCTAGCCTGCTTGACATGGACACAGAAGGACAGAGCCAGGACAGCACTGTACCCCTGTGTGGTACTGTGCCCACCTTCTCTGACCCTGAGGCCGATGTCTCCCACTGAATGTACAGCCCTGGCCTTTGGGTGCTGCCCCCATGGGGCAGAGAGAGGCCCACACAGGGACTGATGCTATGTATTTATTGGGGAAGGGGGGTGGGAGGGGAAAGTCTGTCTAATATAAGTTCCTTGTCTTGTACTCTGCTGTCTGCTGATGAGACTTGGGTCTGGGGAGGGGGCCATCTCTCATTGCCAAATCTTTCCCTCCAGTGGGAGGGGGGAGGGACCTGCCCTGGCCACCCAGATAACAACACCACCTCACACTTTGGGTTCACCATTTACACATTTATTATCTTGGGACCCTCACAACAGCTCCCCGCGGTGGGTCCAGCCAGGGACCATCACCCTCATTGTAGTCATGGATAAACAGAAACCTCCAACAAGGCAGTGGCAATACCAGAAGTTGGCATCAGTGGTCAAGAGCCTTCCTGCCCTTTCCCCCTGCCCCTCCCAAGGCTGGAGTCCCAAGTCTCACACAAAGCACACGACACGGACCTGGGGAGGGGGACCCCAGGAGTGAGGTCAGTAGATCAGCCAATCACATCTCGAGCACGGGCGGGACCCCCGCTGTCCCCACCTTCTCGTTCTCGGCTGCAGCGGCTCATCCGCAACTGGGTCAGTTGGATGTAGCGAAGGACGTTGGTGTCTGCGTACAGGAAGGGCGAGCTGGGGGATTAGCCGGCAGCCCAGCGCTGCCGTGGTGGCTCTATGGCCGTAGGGGGTGGGGATGGGAGATGGGGGATTTTTGGTATGTAGGAGTGGGCAGCAGGGAGAAGTCTCCAAGTAGAAACTGTGGCTGCCTTTGTGCATTTGGGAGGCGGGGCTGGGGCAGCGTTTCCATGCCTAGGTGAGTGCGCCTCCATCCTTGTTTTGGGGAACGCCCTAAGTCTGGTTCTAGGTTGATGGGCGGAATCTCCCCACGTGACTGTCTCTGTGCTGTATTTAGCCAGGCTCTGTGGCTACCTGAATTTATGTGGGAAGGCGTCTAGATCTGGGTGTGGGGTGAGATCTCTCTCTCTCTCTCTCTCTCTCTCTCTCTCTCTCTCTCTCTCTCTCCCCCTCCCTCCCTCTCTCCCCCCACCTCCGCCCCCTGTGTGGATGTGGGTGTCCGTACGTTCAAATCTTGGTCTGCACACAGAGAGCATCTGCGTCTGGGTGCGTGTGGGCTCCCCTCAACATGGTTGGGGGCCTCTGCCTTGGGAAATGTGTCTGCCTGGGAGGGGGATGCCCTCCCCTTTATTTCTGACTGGGACCACGTTGGGTGGCGGTGGGGGTGGGGGAAGTGTCTTTGCTTTCTCCCCTTCCTCTTCTCGCTCCCTCTCCCACCTCCTGCTTCTCCCTAACCAGAATAATAGAACAGCAGCTCACGTTTATATGGAGCTTTAAGGTTTACAAAAGCCCTTTCTCATCTCCTCACAACAATCCTGTCAGTGCTATTATCGAGCACACTTTACAAATGGTGAGACTGATGCTCAGAGAAGGGGGCCACACCGCTGGCAGCAGTTGGAGAAGGGATTAGAACCCGAGGCTTCCAGACTCCCAGTTCCCTGCTCTCTCCTTCCCAGGCCTTCCTTGGCGGCTCTCACCTGTGGGCTCCCGGCTCCGGGCCTCCTGCAGGTAGCGCAGGGCGCGGCTGTAGTCGCCCAGATGGTAGAAGGCGATGCCCGCCCGGTAAGTGGCCTTGAAGTTGTCTTGCTGCTTCTCCAGCACCTTGAAGCAGTACTCCCGCACCCTCTCGTAGTTCACCAGCTCAGACTGCAGCAGACACGCTGAGGCGGGATGGTCAGAGTGGCCCTCGGCTCAGCCTTGAGCCCAAGCCCTCCCCATTAACCCTTTCAATTCAGGAATGCACCCATCGGAATACGCAGCCCGGGGCATATGGTGCTTGGGAATCCCATTTGGAGAGCGCTGGTGAGACGACCAGAGGGAACCCGAAAATAAAGGGTCTGGACCAGGAGAGGGGCAGTTGCTGGGGTGGGGCGAAACGAAATCTTTACGACTTTAACTCGGGCAGCCACTAGAGGGAGCCACGCAGGCACAGGGCAAATGGGGCTGGATGAGATTGGAGAGAATCAGAGCAGTCTCTGGGGGAGTCAAAGTGTAAAAAGGTCCGAGGGCTCCGGACCTTGAGGAGCCAATCAACTGCCACATGGGAACAGAACCAATTCGTGTTGCCGCTAGAGGGAGTTGGAGAGAAAGGTCCAGCTCATCCGCCCAGACTGGACGGCCTCAGCCGGGTCCCTTGAGGTGTGTGGCTGTGGTTTCCCTCGGGTCCTCCCGCTTTCGCCCAGTCCTCACTTCCCGCCCACCACGCTGGACTGAGCGGGGATAACTCGGGCGAAGCAGGCAGGTTTGAGAGCAGTGGGGGGTGGGGTGGGGTGGGGGTGGGGGTAACGGGGCAGACTCTAGCTGGGGAAGCCCAGAAGGCTTCCTCCCTGTCGGATGTTTCCTGACCCCAGAGACCCCAAAGTCGGACGCCCCTGGCCTCTGCTTCTCCTTGGCCATGCCTCCCTCCGCCCCTGTGTTCCCCGAAGCCTCCCCAGCCCCGGGGGCCTCCTGTCCCTTCCCTGGGCCCCGGCCGTACCAGTGAGGCTGTCATAGCACTCCACCTCCGTGCTCTCCATGAGCCGCCGCTGCTCCTCACTGAGCCGCGGGGGCGCAGGGCTGGGGCCCGGGCCGGGCTGGCGGGCTCCTTGTGCCGCTTTCAGCTGCAGCAGTGCCCGGTGGTACTTGCCAATAGCCTCGCGGAACTTCTTCTCTCGGTAACAGCGCTGGCCCTCGGCCTTAAACGCCACGGCGGCCCGCAGGCTGCTTTCCAGAGCTCCCCCGCCTGGGCCTCCCGAGGCCTCCGAGCTCGGGCCATGGCGGGGGCCCGGGCCTGGTGGGGAACGGGAGGGAGGCGGACGAGGCGGTGGCTCAGGGGCTGCGCTCAGCATCAGCACCGGGGACAGCGCACCGCACTGCATTGTGGGAAACTCGCGGCACTACAGCCGCCGCATCACCAACGGTGGGGAGCCCATCCCCACCCTAGACGCCGCCGTCACCGAGTCCGGCCACTCCTGCCACTCCTGCGGGGCTGGGGAATCTTTTCTCAACGCCTCCCTCTACCTCAAATGCACCACTCCAAATTAAGACCCAAATCCCGATCGTCTCGCTTCCCTGTCCCCGCACCCCCCAAAGGAGAGGCAATCCCAGCAGCCCCGAGTTTTGGAACTCGAATATTGGAAGAGGAAAAGGAGTAGATTTTCTGCCAGGCCCTTTGTCCTTTGGGCCTATTCCCAGGCCCCAAATATCCCTGTAACGGGGCTCTCTTCTCCCACCAGACTCCTAAGTAGGGATGCGACAAGCGGGGGTGGGGAAAAACGGTAGAAGCCCCAGGGACTCTACTACTCCGCTCCCCTTTTCCCCAGAGGGCTACGTCATTACGTCCATCTCTCGAGTTTTTTCTTGCTGGAGGGAGCTAAGGTCGAAAATTATGGAGGAGCCAGAGAAGAGGGGAGGGAAGCATCAGAATAAGGAGAATAAGGAAAAGCACAGAATTTAAAAACAACGTTTTTATTAGAAACGCAGATACACAGACGTAACTTTTTTAAACAAGATCCCCTCCTTCTGTACCCCCCTCTCCCCAGCTCAGGGAGGCGTGGGGCAGGTCCTGGAGAGCAGGCGGGCGGCAGTGAGGCTGATACACTGCCTCTGGGGTCGCGCGTACTTGAGAAAGACTGCGGCCCGACCGGGGGCGGGACCCCGCAGCGCCGCTCGGGCCATACACGGCTCGATGGGGCCCAGCTCCGCCTTGCTGCAGGACGAGGGAAAGGAGAGATGTGAGCCAGGCTAGGGTGGAGGGGGCCCTTCCCCAGCGCCCCAGCCTGGTTCCTTCCCCCCTGGAGAAACCCCACTTTCCCCTTCTACCCAGGGAGGATCTCTGAGCGATATTCCACCTCCAAGGATCTCTAAGCACGTTCTAGTGCAGCTGGGGCAAGAAGCAGTACCTGTAGAGACCCAGTTCGGGGGGCTCTCCGGCCTCGTGCAACAGCACGCGCTGGGCCAAGGCTAGGGCTGCAGCAGCTCGGCGGCCCGGCTCCCAGTCCTCGGCTTCGGCCTCCAGGACAGAGAGCTCCAAGAAGTAGGTGGCCAAGAGCACGACCTGAGAGGTGGCTGAGACTCAGGGGGAGGCTCCGGCTCCCTGCACACTGGCCCATCCAGCCTCTCTTCATCAGCCCCGCCCCACTCACCCGCGGTCGGCTTCGGGCCAGGGCGGCCAGCAGGCCCAGGCAGAGAAGGGGGCCCGGGTAGTAGAGCTGGAAGTTCAGGCGGCTGAGGAGGCGCCGTTCAGCGCGGAGCAGCTGAGCCGGGGAGAAGGAGCCGGCGCCCAGTAGGCACAGGGAAGCTGGCTGGCGCGGGGTTAGGGAAAAGGAGCGGGAAGGGGCAGGGAGGGGGGAATGCGTGGGTGCAGGCCAGCCAGCCCTCCCCACTCCCTCCCTCCTTTCCTTCTGCCCCTCCCCTCCCTTCGGTCAAGCCCTACCTCGGGGCGGGTACTCTCCTCCACCTTGCACGCCACGAAGAGGCAGGCTACCCCCAGCAGCTGCAGGCGGCGCAGCCTCACGGGTGCCACGCGCAAGTACGAATCCAACAGGTGCACAGCCAGATAGAGCGTGTCCCCAGCCAGGCCCAGGTATTCCTAGGCAGGGGAAGGGCGGGGCCTGAGGCCGGCCGCAGGGGCGGGGTCCGCCCCGGGGACCCACCCAGGCCCCGCCCCCAGCCACCTACATGCACCTGCACCAGCCAGTCCACCACAAGGGCACGCATCTCCGCTGTCACCGCACAAGGCAAGTCCGTCTTGGGGAGCGCCCGGCCTGCCTGCGGTGGGGGACGGTAGGGAGAATTTGGCCCGGGATCCACTCCCCGAGGTCTAAGCACAGGGGCAAACCGGAGAAAGTAAGAGGCGAAATATCTTGTTTATACACAGTGGTTTCCATGCTGTTTCCCCGGTCAGACTGAGCTCCTTGGGAGCCGGGACTTTTGCCTCTCCAGCGCTTAGCAAAGGTACCTGGCACACAGTAGGTGCTTAATAAATTCTAATTTACTAAAAAAAAAAATGTTTCAAGCGTTGGACCAAACACTGACGCCTCTGGGAGGAGCCAATAAGTGGTCAGACACCAGCTCCACCGAATTAGAAGCTTCGGGCCAAGCTGCTGGAAAGCAATAAAGGCAAAGAAGCCCGTTTTCACCTGAAAACTCCCGGAGCGCGAGGGGTGGGGGTCAGGGACCGTACTGAGCTATGGCCAATCAGCTCAGGCCCTAGGCGCCCCAATAAAAACCGGCCCGCTGACAAATGGATCGAGTTCTAGCCAATCGGGACAGACCGTCTCACAGATGGAGGTCATCGGGTCCAATCAGCGCCCACCCCCCTGCCGCCTCACCATGACACTGACGAAGATATCTCCTGCGTACTCGCGCTCCCCATCCAGCCCCAGCGTGGTCAGTGCCTCGGCGAGCCTGGGGGGCGGCCGCGGCTGTTCGCCCCTCTCCGAAAGGCCTGCGAAGGAAGGCGATGTTGGCCATGTGGCTTACTACTAAGACGGGCCGGCCGGTCCGCGAGCTGTCGGCCTGGGGCTCCTACCGGCAGGCGCCATCCCTGGGAGGGCAACAGCGACAGGCTTTTGATTTCACGGGCTCTGCAAGGAGAGGGAAGCCCCCGGTTCAGCACAGCCTGGGAGAAAGGAGATGCGCCCGGGTGGGAGGGGAGGGGAGGGGAAGGAGAAGGAGAGGCGCTGCCCCTCCCTAGCAGCGGGGCTCACCGACAACCTGGCCACTCACTGAGCCGCAGACCTGCGGGATGGGGCCGGGCTTTGGTCTGACCCCTTTTAACGGGTGCGGACACGAGTTTCTTTCTTTCCACCTTGTAGCTAGCCCCCTTGAAATTCCCGGGAAGTGGGGCCATTGGTCCTAACGCAATCCGCCCCGCCGCAATTGGCTCCCCACAGCTACGACTCTAATTGACCACAGCGGGAGGCAAGGGCCTTGCTCTATTTAGTACTCACGTGATCCGCAAGGTGTGGCCGTGACTGGCTCCTCAGTAGAACGCGGTGCTGGTTGGTTGGTCCGGATTCAGGCGCAGCTTACCTGAGGCGACCCTCGGGTTTTCAGGTGGTCTTTGCTACAATGTAGCTACAATGTAACTAAGTTGCTTCCCTGCCTCATTTGGTTTCTTCTAATGGCCAGACATCTAGCTCGAATTTTTATTTAGTGTTTATTTGTATTAAATAGGGCCTCTAGGTGGCGCCATAGAGCACCGGTCCTGGAGTCAGACGTGACTTCAAATCCAGCCTCAGACACTAGACCCTGGGCGAGTCACTTCATCCTGTTTACTTGTTTTCTCATCTGTAAAATGCCATTTTTTGCTGTTGTTGTTCGGCTGTTTTTCACTCGTGCCCGACTCCTCGTGACCCCATTTGGGGTTTTCTCGGCAGAGACTGGAGCGGTTTGCCGTTTCCTTCTCCAGCTCAGATGAGGAAACTGGGGCAAATAACCTCAAGGACTTGCCCAGGGTCACACAGCTAGGAAGTGTCTGAGGTCAGATTTGAATTGGGGAAGATGAGTCTTCCGGACTGCAGGCCCGGCACTCTATCCACTGTGCCGCCCAGCAGCCCCGTATCTTTGCCAAGAAACCTCAAAATAGGGTCACACAGTCAGACGTGTCTGAACAACTACATGTTTATATAGCCCTTTAAGCGTTTTACAAACACGGCTTCATTTTAGCCTCACAACAATTCTGGGAGGTAGGTACTATCATTTTCTTCATTTTACAGGTGAGGAAATTGAGGCAGGTAGATTAAGTGACTTGACCAGAGTTACACAGCTAGTATCTGGGGCAGGATTTGAACTCAGGTCTTCATGACTTGGCTTCTGAACTCTCCACCTGGATCCCATTGTGGAGGAAAGCGTTAAGCACTTGGAATAAGGAAGACACCCGAGTCCTCATTCCACTTCTGACTCAGGCTTAGGGTTTGATTTTTGATGTCCCTGCAAGCCCTTTGAGCTTCAGATTCTTCATCTGTCAAATGAAGGGTCAGCAGACCCCTTAGGAATGTGAAGTCAGAAAGCACACAGTTCCTTTTCTCAAGGAGCTGGCTTTTTATGGAGCAAATGCAGAGAAACGGGTAGCCATGCTGTGCCTGCACAGTCATCTCCTAATTCCAGTTCATGTCCCTGCTCACACTGACTATTCTGATGGCTTGTTGGGCCTCCCCACCTCCTCTCCCCCCACTCTGGTCATCTTCCATGGAGCTGCCAGAGTGATCTTCCATATGTGCAGATCTGACTGAGTCACTCCCTTACCAAATAAACTCCAGTGGCTCCCGACTGCCCCTAGGACCAAATTCAAACCCCTCTGTTTAAAGTACTTCACCACCTGGCCCCAACCTACCTTGCCAGCATGGATCCTCATCCCTGCCCTTCCCCGATCTCCCCAGGCCCCCTGGCACTCCAGTGCCCTTGTATTGGTTCTCCTGAATTCCTGAAATTTGCCCCTTTCTACCCACTGCAGCACAGATTTCTTCTCTTCCTTCAAGACTGAACCCAGAAGAATTCCCTGATACTCCAACTGCTGGTACCTTCCTCCGTCTCTTACTACCTTGTTTTATTTTGTAGTTAGTGTACATATGTTTAAATATGCATGCATCTCCTTCCATGGAAAGAAAGCTATTTGAGGGCAGAGACCAGTTAATGCCTCCCCAGTACTTAGCATGGTGCTCAGCACACAGAAGGGGCTTAATAAATTCAGGAGAGTGAGGGTGCTCCCATTTAGGGGGCTCAGGAAGGGCCACAAGTAGGAGGGGGCCTAGGAGTCCTACTTGAAAGTCTATCCAAACATCTCTACCCCCATTTCCTTCGCAAGGCCTCTCTCCTCCTAAGAAGCAATAGCTGGGATTGGCAAAAAGGCCACCCCCAGACTGAAATCCTAACAGGAACAGGGCCCACCTATCTAAAGTGCACAAAGCACCTGGAAGGTAGATTGAGCAAATATTTGGAAATTTCTTTTGCCGGAGAGGAAAGAGGTCAAGATGGGAAGGGTGTCTTGCTAGCCGTGACAGCATTCAGTGCCAGGTCTCCATGCTCCTGAGTCTTTCCCCTCCACCAGAACAATACAGAATAAGTTCTCAGTCTGTATCAGCCCAGGATTATCCCAAGCTTCTTTCTCCTTCCCAGTGGGGAAGATCTGGAAATGGCCTTCAGTAGCCCATCTGCTCCAATACCCTCATTTTGGCAAGAACTAAGACAACCTCTCTGAGCTGTGACTTGCCCAGGGTCACACAGATGGGATTCAGCTCAGCTCCAGAGCTCTGAGTGTGGCCCCCAGCCCCTGGCATCTGGTGGGGGCCAGGCAGGTGAGCGCCAAAGAAGAGGGTTTGGGACCAGATCCCTGTTCAGACTGGATGGCCTGGGATGACAGTCTGCAGTGAGAAGGCTCAGCTACTTTACTTCTACTGTGGGCCTGTTTTCTCTTGGGAAGAGGAGTTTTAGATGGGGAAAGATTAGAATGAACCTGAGGAGAAGGTTGAAATCCGGTATTCATAGGCTTCTGGACCTCAGCATTGACACGATTCAACGTACTTGATGTCTAGTGGGGTGCCCCCAGAATGGGCTTGGCCTCATGCTGAAGAACATCCTTATAATATTCCTGTCAGTGACTTGGATAAATGCTTCTATCTGCTGGGGTGGGAAAGCAAACACGATGGATAACAGCGGATCTTGATAGGCTAGAATGTTGGCCAAAATCAAATAGGGTGTAAATTCACACATTAGTTCAAAAAGTCAACCTCCCAAGTAGGAGATGGGGGAGGCAAGAGGCAATTTGTCTGAAAAAGATTCAGGGGTTTGAGTGGATTGTAAAGTGAACATATTACAGAACCAAAGAAAGCAAATGGGTTTGATCTTAGCTGCATCGAGCCTAACGGGTTTAGCGTTCAGGCAAGCAGCCTTGAAGTGTTATTAAGGCAGCTAGGTGGGGCAGTGTAGAGAAGGCTGGGCTTGGAGTCAGGAAGACCTGAGTTAAAATTCAGGGTCTCAGGTACTTACTAGCTGTGCGACCCTAGGCAAGTCACTTATTTGCCTCAAGTTTCTTCACCTATAAAATAGGAATCATAGTTTTTGAGGATCAAGTGTTTATTAAAAGCACTCAGCACAGCGCCTAGCACCAGTAGGTGCTATATAAACACAACTCATCATTATTGTTCCGTATGTGCCAAGCACTGTGCTAAACACCCAGGATGCAAAGGTGGCAGGGAGGGGATGATCCCTCAGCCCTAAAGAGGCAATTGGAGACCTGAAGTCAGGAAAAACTTCCTAGCAGCTGGAACTGGACACATAGAATACTGCACTGTCCAGGGAGGCCTCAGAGTAAACATTGGAAGGTACCTGCCAAGGATGTCACGGAGGGTGACAGAAAGGCCCCAAGATGGCCTCCAAGGTCCCTTCAGAACTCTATCCCTGACCGCCTTCCCCCATGTGTCCAAGGAGGGTTGTTAGAGAGCTACGCTCTAGTGCCAACTCCTCAGCCTGGCATTCGAGGCTCTGCACCACACTTCAGCCCAGGCCAAACTGGCCTCGCCTTTGCGGCTTGGATTGTGCCACCCCCTTATGCCTGCAATGTCTTTGTTCTCCAGATCATTCTGCACCAGCCTTCAAACCAAACTCCGGCATCACGTCCCACATGAGGTTCTCGACTCCACTGGTCGGTGGCCACCTTCCTCCCCCAGGACCCTCTGAACTCAGACACTCACCCCTACCAGCTGGCTGACTTCAGGAAGCCAAGGACCAGTGTCTCCCAGGATCTCCCCCACTCCCCAACCCCAGCACTGGCAAGTTTCCTGAAGCTTGGCCAGGTTGAGTTGGCAGAGCTCAATGCCCTCAACCTCCTCCTGAGCCAGACCCTGGAGGCAGCTGGCCCCAGAGGGATCGGCTCAAGCAAAGCCTTCCCGATTTGTGCCACAGGGGTTCAAGAAGGGTCAGCTGACAGGAGCCCCACCTGGGCTGAGACCAAACCAGACTTAATTTGTCAGAAATTTTTTTTAATTGTTGGTACCGTATAAATTCAAGGAGAGAGAAAGTAGCTAAAATGATTTACAGAAACAAACACAAAAAAAAAATCCCCACACAAAGCCTTTGCCATCCCTGGCAGTCCCCTCCCCTGCATCATGAGGAAAACCATCCCCCCCCCCCACCCCTAAGGAGGCAGCCAGGAGGGCCTTGCTCTGAGCTGCAGCAGCCCCAGGGAGGTGTCCTTGGGGTGGGCAGGAGAGAGGCCCTGAGCCTTGAGGAGCCCTTAATGTCCCTGGCCCGCTCTGCCCACCCCAGGGTCCTAGGGAAGGACCCATCCCTAACACAGAGACACACAGATATGTATGTATATGTATATACACACACACGGGCCCCAAGCCCGAGACACCACAGCTGCTTTGAGGAGCCATCACTTGGTCCTCCCTGCTTCCAACCCCAGAATATGGCAGATGGGTTTGGGGGGAGACAGTGACATCCCCCGCTCCCCATCAATCTGTTGTGAGCAGAAGGAAATGACTGGGGGAGGTGTGGGGCCATGCCCCTCAGGACTCCAGGGCAGAGCATGGGGGCTCGGGCAGGGCTGGTGAGGGGCCCAACCCGCCCTGTCTAATCTTAAGGCTCTTCTGGTACCGCATGGGCAACAGGCCTCAGGAGATGCAGGAAGGAAAACGGGATCAATCCAGCCCCTGTGGGCAGACGCCCCAGCAGGAGGAGAGCACTGGACCGCAAACTTTGACCTAACACCCCGTCGCCCCTCCTGCAGGGAGCTGGGGGCCTGAACACTGTTGCATTAAGGAATCTGTAACAGTTCTGAACCCCCCACCCCAGTCCTTGGGGACGTGGGGGGTGGTGAATGTGCACTCGAGCCTAACCTGAAGCAGGGCCCCAGTTCGCAACACCCTCCCAACCTGACCCTTCGAGCCTTGCCTTGGATCTGGACCCAGGGTGCAGCCACCTTGTACAAAAGCTTCTGGGCCCAGTCTCCTCTTATAGTTCTGACCCGAAGCCTTCAGTGAGGGCTGAGGGGAGAACACCCAGGAGGCCCGCCCTGGGTCACCCCAGGCATCCAAAGCTCTGGCCCAGCCAGCAGCTTTAGGGGAGGCTGAGGAATGGGGAGAGGGGCCTGGGCCTGACAGGATCAGAAGATGCCAGGGCCACGTACAAGTCCCAGGAGGGACAGATGAAGAGGCTGAGAGAAAGCAGGCTAAATCGGGGGGAGAGGAGATGTAACAGACCGTACCAGAGCCTCCATCACCCCTCCTTGCAAACAGAAGCCAAGGTTCCCCCAGGCCTCTAATTCCTGATGTTCCTTGGCCTTAACCTTTCACTCTGGGGAGGCCGTCATGTTATCCAGATAAGGCACTGGGAGAGAGGGTCCCGAGTTCCCAGTGGGGTGGCCACATGCCACAGTGGACAGGAGGCTGTGTCCAGGAGTGGGGAAAGGAGAAGAGAGACAAGAGTGCTGTCCTCTGCTTCCCTGTATGCATGGTAAGGCAGGTCCCCAAACCTCCCTGCCCCAACAGGGGAGCCACAGCTCTGGGGGTCCTACCCAAGCACACCCAGGCTTGCCCCCATAGCCAGCATCTCCTTAGAGAACAAGTGGCCTTCTTCCCTTCTGGCCAGCCTGAGATGCATACAGCTGACCCCAACGGGGATGATGAGAACCCCACCCTGGCTCTGGTGCTCCTAGCCAATCTCATCTGGTGAGGAAGGGCCTAGAAGCCCCTACAACCCTGCCCTTCTGCCAGCCCAGGGAGCTCCTGAAATGCCAGAGGGCCACAGGGAGGCAGGCTGGAGGAGGAGCCAGTCGGCTCTGGGGCATCTGGCTTTAAGGCTGCTCGGGTATGAGACATTATTGCTTTAGTAGCTACGCCTGCCCATTGCTGGCCGGGGGCCACTTCGGGCATTCTCCTGATACACACACGAGGTCAAGGCCCAAGGACATGGGCTGACAGCTGACTCCGTCCAGGATAAAGCACCGCTGCTCTCCCTAGGCCTGGCCAGTTGGAGCCAGGAGAGGGAGAAGGGATCCTGGGTTCCCTCTGAGGATCAACAGAGACCTCCTCGGTGCCCAGTCCGAGGACAAGGCTGGCCACATCCACCACGTGACCTAAAAGAGCTCAGCACGGGAGATCTGGGAGCCCAGCAGCCTCCTGTGCAGCGCAGAGCCTGGAAAGGCTTCCACACTCCCCTTAGGGATGTGAGAGGTGTCCAGGCCATGAGGCAGCAGCAAGCTGGGTTTCACTGAATCCTTAGTACCTTGGGAGGCCTGTGGCCCTGGGCCAAGTCGCTATCTCTGCCCTCTCCCCACCAGAGCCCCCCAGGGCCACAGGGCCACGGTGGGGGGAAGGCTAGCCAGTGAGCGCCAGGCAAGGAGGGATGAAGGAAGGGCCAGATCCTTCCCAGGCAAGGTTGGGGAGGAGAAAAAAAGCATGTGGGTGAGGGTGAGGATGGGACCAGAGGCAAAGTGACCCAGAAGGGAGGCAGCCTGTGGCCTTGGCAGCTGCCTGTCCATCCCGCATGGGCTCCACTCCAATGGTCAAGTCACTCCCGGATGCTGGCCGAGTAAGAGAACTGTGGGAAGTGGGTGCGCTGGTCAGACTCGAGGGAGCCCATGCTGTCATCTGCAAAAATGCAACAAAAGCTGCTGAGGGAGGCTGGCCCCCAACAGTCAGCCCAGGGCCAGGACCAAAGGCTGGAAGGTGCCCAAGGCCAGGGGCCTGCAGCTGAAAAAGGAGGCACTTCCTAAAGGAGAAAAGGCTTGAGGGGCTGGGGAGCACAGAGAAGGGGGGCCCAGGGCTTTCTGTGACCTAACAAAACCTATCCTCCCCACCAGGGATTGTCCTGACCTGGGATCTGGGGCAGGGGGACTCAGGCTGCTTACTGAGCCCCCCAGGAGTGGTCTGGGGGACCCTGACTATTCTGTGCTGCTAGGAGGAGGGAGGCCTTACTTACATCGGTCTGGGGGAGTGATGGTGATGGACTGCGCCGTGAATTCATCATCAAAGTACCGTGTGTCAATCTCTGATGTGACCTGGGGCTTAAATGGGGGCGGGAGCTGGGGGAGAGTGGGAGGGAAGGGTCACCGACAAGAAAAGGACCAGCTGTTTGTTCACCACCCTCTTCTCCCAAGGGAGTCCTCAACCCCGGCTCATTGGAGCAACTGAGACCAGGGTCAATTCTTCTGGGATGATCAAGTTAGAGCAGCCTTTGGAGCTCAGACCCCCAGAGAGGAGTCAGGAGTAAAGGGGGCACCAAAGACCAAGCTCTGTGGGAAGTGGGAGGTGAAGGTCTCCCCAAGAGCATCCTGGGAAGGAGAGAAGCTGGGGGGAAGAGGAAGGGACTAGTTCCTCCACAGAGGGGCTTCTGCCTAGGGCCAGGACGGAGCAGGAGCCCACTAGGATTCTGGGAAACATCTGTTACCTTCTTCTGCAAGACATCCTGCCAGTTGATGGCTGAGAAGAAACGGTGCTCCATGACCTCCTTGGCATCCCGGGGACCCCCACCCAGCCTGTAAGGACACACAGAGCCTCAGTGTCTCTGGGGGCTCCCCTCCTGCCAGTGGCCAGAGGGCCTGGGTTGGACCAGTCGGCCCCTCTACTGGATTCCCTTTGTGGGGTCCTACATTCAGCATGTTCCTCAGATGCAGGATCTTAGCCCTCTTTGGCCCCAGGTCCTGCCCTCACTGGAATGTACCCTGCAAGACTTCTTGAAGACCTCAAGTGAGGTGGGGAGCCCACTGCCCCTTAAAGCAGCCCAGTCCCACTTGGGACAACACTCACAATCATCCCTCCCTCACCTTGCTGTGTCCCGGCGCCATGGTTTACCTCTGTTTGGGGTCCTTTTTCAGGAGCCCGGCCAGCAGAGATTTGGCCTCGGGGCTCAGCGTGCGAGGGAAGCGGATCTCCTCCATGAGGATCAGCTCGAAGAGGCGCTCGTGGTCCTGGTTGTAGAAGGGCAGCCGGCCACAGGTCATCTCGTACATCACCACGCCCAGCCCCCACCAGTCCACTGCCCGCCCATAGTCGTTGTCCTCCAGCACCTGGGGCGTGCAGAGGGTGAGGGCACGTCAGGTCCTCCCCTGTAGCCCCAGCCACAGGGACCCCTGGCTAGCATGTGGGATGCCCTAGTCTGAGGGTGGCAGAGGCAGCCTAGGGAGTGAGGGGGATCTAAGGGGAGGAGAAGCAGGCCCTGCTCTTGGCCACTCCTGACCCACCCTGACCCACCCTGCCTACCTCAGGGGCCAGGTACTCCGGGGTGCCGCAGAACGTCTTCATGGTGGCCCCATCGCTGATGCCCTCCTTGCAGAGGCCAAAATCAGTGATCTTGATGTGCCCGTCTTTGTCCAGCATGAGGTTCTCCAGCTGGAAGGAAAGCAGGAACATGAGGGCCTAGAGATGGCCCCAAGCAGAGAGGAACCAAGCTGCCCTTCTGGGGCCACCACTCAGTAAAGCCTTGGAGGCAGTTGACCCAGGTGAGAAGTCTGAGGCCCAGGCCAGAGCAGGCCCCCCACAGGGGTAACTTTTATCTAGCACTTTCAGGTTAGCAAAGCACCTTTTACATATCCTGTGTGATCCCCAAAACCCCACAGAAAGGTGCTTTATTATCTCCTGTGGTGGAGAGAAGGCAGGTGACTCAGCCAGGGTCACACAGCTAGTGACAGCCGAGGGCAGGATTCATACTCATGACTTGGGCACCCGGCTGCATTATCCTATTCTGTGGAGGTCACAGAAGAAGAGGGGCTGGAGTGAAGGCCAGAGGGGTCCTGTGTGCTTCTGGCCAAGCTGCTTCTCCTCTGGGCCTCAGCGTCTTCAGCTGTAAGATGGTGGAGTTGGGCTCGTCTGACATTCTCTACAATCCTTTCCAGCTCTGATGTTCCCTTATTCTAAGACCTTGGTCAGTACAGCAACAAACCTTGGCCTCCAGAGCCAAATGTAGGAGGGGTCCCTGCCCCCAGGGACAAGACTAAGAGTCCCCTGAGGGAGACAAGCATTTGTGGGAGCATCAGCCCATCTCAGCGTGGGCAGGGGCGTGCTTCCAGAACAGCAGCCCTACCCCAACTGGTGCCCTGTCCCTGTCACTGGCCACACTCCAATCTGCTGGCAGGGGACCTCCAGCCCAGAGAGCTTAAGTGACCCACCCTACGCCATCCAGCAAATTGCAGAGCAGGGAAGGTTGGGCCAGGGACTCCCTCCTGCTCCCTCCTTCCAGCCTCTCCCCTCCACCCAAACACGTCCTGTTGACAGGCTTTCCTCAGCCCCCTCCATGCTGGGACAGATCCCTGACATCCGGCTTAACCTGGCCCCAGTGATCCTCCTCCTCCGCCCTCTGAGGCCAAGCAGAACATGGTAGATTCTTCCTTTAACCTTTCAAATGCTTGAAGACAGCCACCATGTGTGGCCCAAGCCTTCCACAGGCTAACCATGAACTCCAGGCACTTCTACCACCCCAGATGAGACAGTCTTCATGTCTTCCTCTAGCTATGGTGCCCAGCCTGGAGCACTGGCCCAGAGGTGGCTGAGCTGGGCAGAGGGGAGGGGCCAGTGCCCAAGGGGTGCTCTCCTCCCCTCCTGCCAGCTCTTCAGGAAGCAAACCTGAGCACCTTCCCCTGCAGCCCTGAGCCTGGGGGCATTCCCAGGGGCATGGCCATTTCTAGGCTCAATCCAGTTCCCATGTGAGGTCCTGGGGAGCCTGGGCACATGTCTGTTAAGCTCTGTGTGAGCGCCCACGTCTGATATGGCACTCTGCACACAGCAGATGCTCAGAGGGATGGCACGGCACCAGCGGAGAGAGCTGCATTTGGAGTCACAAGACTTGGGTCCAAATCCCCCTGTGAGACAATGATCAAGTCACTTCAGACACTAGAGTCAGCTCTCTCATCTGTAAATTGGGAACAGGACTGCTTGTAGCCTCTGCCCCATGGCACTGTAGGGAGACCATACAGAGATGCTGCTTTGTGGACCTCAAAGCTCTTTGTAAACATCAGGGTTGATACTAACAGTAAATATGACCCACGTCCTACGATCTTATACCAAAGGACCAGAGCTTTAGAGATGAAAGGGACCTCATTGGGTCCACCTTCATTGCCCAGATGAGGGACCTGAGGCACAGGGAGGCTAAGTGATCTGCCCAGAGTCACCCAGCAAGCACAAGGCTCCAGCCCAACGGCCCCACAGCCAACAGGTACAGAGGGTCTGAAGGCAGGTGCCTAACTCAGGCGGAGCCATGCGGCCTCATGGCTGGGGAAGTTTCCTCCAATGGTGCAGAACGTGGCTTCACCACCCACGCCAATATTGTATTAGGATTATATGTTTGATTCAGTGTATGATAATAAAAACATTCACGGATCTCAGAGGTTCTCCTGGAGTTTCAGTTTAGGCAGCAGCGGCACACAGGCAGGCCTCGCCTTGGGCCTTAACCTCAGCAATGTGGAAGGAAGCATGCGGGCCTAGTGGAGCAGGAGCCGCAAGCCAAGGGAGAAGTGAGAGGGGAGCGCTCCCTGGGCCACCACACAGCCAAGGATGGAACTCACCTTGATGTCACGGTAGACCACGTCCCTGGAGTGCAAGTACTCCAAGGCAGAGACGATCTCGGCCCCATAGAACCGGGCCCTGTCCTCCGTGAAGACGCGTTCTCTCGACAGGTGGAAAAACAGCTGGAGCAAAAGAGGAGGCTGACTGAGTGAGCGGGGCCTGTGCCAAGCCCAACCCACCTGGGCACACCAGTGTACTCGCTCACTCACTCCACTCATTTGGGACAGCCCCAGATCTAGAGCTCCAGGGAAACCAGGTATTAGGGCTCACAGACATGGCCACCTAGAGTAAGGCTGGCAGGGCCAGCCCAGCAAGGTGGGAATCCCCGGCTTCCAACTTACAAGGCCATGGGGATTTGGGAAGGAGGGCATGGAGAAGGGGAAGCCACTAGTGGTCTGCAGGGAGGGTATTTTCATATTTCTGAAATGGTTTGTGACATGACATGATGTGATGTGATCTCCCCCCATTCCTTCTCCTATTCACTCTGGTCCTCTTCCATCTCAACTCCCATCTACCCCTTTGCCCACTGCCACACCTGCCTGGCAGGTTCCCTCACCCTTCCCCAAGCCAAAAGAACACTGAGAGATACCACTACTCACCTCCCCACCATTGGCATATTCCATCACAAAACAGAGGCGGTCATTCGTCTGAAAGGCATACTTTAGTGCCTAGAGAGAGACAGGGAGAGGGGAAGGGGGGGGGAGAAGAAAGAGGGAGGAGAAAGGGGGAGGGAGGGAGGGAGAGGGGAGAAAGAGGAGAAGGACCCTAGATCAGCCACGTAACTTCCCAAATGAAATAATTAGATATAAAGTGCTTTGCAAATCAAACACTGAAGGTGTTCAGTATCAGCCATGATGATCACCCTCAGTTTCCATATCTGTAAGCTGGGCACAGTAACACCGGCATCACCCACCTCCAAAAGCTGCTCAGTGTAAAGGTGCTCTGTGAACCCTCCTCACCAGTCAACTGGACTGGGATCTCCCTAATGGGGTTACTTCCCCCAGGGCAGGGGCGGCCCCTGCAGGTTTTCTCAGCTGATGGGATCGGCCCTCCACAGGCACCCAATCACTGCACAGCTTCCGGGGAGTCCCTAGATGCCATTCCTCTCTTAGATGGCCCCATGACCCAGGGGCTACCTGCTAGTTCACTTCTTCTCAAACTGGGGCACACCCCCATGTGCTGGCATATACATGCACCAGGAAAACACCGGTGTTAAAAGAAGGGGTTAAGATAGCAGCACAGAATGTCACGAGAGCCCTCAGCTCTCCTGTATTTATTCTAGCAATGATCCAGAGGATGCCTGGTCCATTAATGACCAAGAAAACCAAAGAGAAGCAACAGTGAGCTCTTTTTCCTAGGCCAGGACTGCACAAAGAAAGATGTGGCAGGTCCTGGAAGAAGGGTCCTGCCAGGGAAGTCAGCATGAGGCCAGAAGACCACAGCAGAGACCCAACTGGGGATGCCCTGGAGGGGCGGAGGCCTGTAACAGACCCCCCACCCCAAACCAACTGGGGATGCCTTGGAGGAGCGGAGGCTAGTAGCAGCCTCTCCCACACTGGGGATGCCCTGGAGGGGTGGAGGCCTGTAACAGCCTCCCCACACTGGGGATGCCCTGGAGGGGCGGAAGCCTGTAACAGCACCCCCCCAACTGAGGATGCAGGGGCAGTGGAAGCCCAAAGCAGCACCCCCATCAGGGATGCCCTGGGGGAACAGAAACTTAAAACTGTGCCCTGCCTGGAGTTGCCCCAGGAAGCTGGCAGAGTCCTCCAGCAACCCAAATAGGGACAGTGAAGTCTGCCAGCACTCTGAACAGACACACCAGGAGAGGTAGAAGCCAATGGCAGGTGCCCAGGAAATCGAGGTCAGGTCCAAATAGGGCCTGACCACCTCATGCAAGAGCAGAGGAGGGCAGAATCTGGTCGGCAAAGAGTCTCAAATCAGGAACTGTGGCTGGAGATAGGAGCAAACCAAAGACAGCCAACACTGTGAATAAATTTTATGGGCCAAGAAATGCCCCGAGGGAAGCCCCGAAGAAGAGAGTAAGTGTACAATAACCAGTAGGGCTTTTTCTGCCAAGGAGCAGCAGCTGAGGACCACAGAGAGCATCACGGAGGTCCCCAGGGACTACGACCAGATGCCCTGACCCACTGGCCTGGCCTCTCAGCTCCGGGTCACAGACTGCCTGACAGGTACTTCTCCTCCTCGATGGGCTGGTGGCTCCACATATTCCTGAGGAGGCCCTGCAGCATCCTCGGGCCTGAGGCTCTCCCATGTCATCCACAGTGAGAGCCACCGGGTCAGCTGGCCTTCCACTTAGACTTTGTGCAGTGTCAAATCCTCTAAGCTATCAGCTTGAGGCCTCATGTGACATCACGCCATGTTCACAGCTGCCATCTACCACAGTAGAGGGCCTTCAAGGTTATTTTCCTCTACTTTGTCAAATGGTCCTTTAGCTTCACCAAACACACACCCAGAGCTTGAGTTCCTTGCACCCTTCTGGGCGTTATCCTGGTGCCCAATTGTATTTGCTGCCCGGAGCCAGCCTGGCTCACCAGCACGAGGGCTGTTCAGCTGATGGATTCCTCAGCAACACAGAAATCCACAAGGTGTCGCAGAAGCCTGTGTAGCCCCTTCCACTCTGCCATGAGAGTAAAGAAGCACATAGTACACTAAGGATTTCCTCAGGACAGTCAGGAGCCAATGGCAGGAGCCCAGGAAGCTGAGGTCAGGACCAAATAGGTCTTGACCATCCCATCCCAGCTCTTTAGACCAGCGAGAGACATTAGTCTAACTGCGGGCCCTCTGTGAACCTTCTGTCCTAGGATGGTGTCCTGAGGATGACCTTACTGGAAAGGTGGACATGGTGAAGGTGGTGAAAAGTATGAGTGGAAGGTCTGAATATGGAGCCTTTCTGGTCTGCAGGTTTCCCAGGCTTTCAGTCTTGCCAGGAGTCTGAGCTCCCACCCACATAGGCACCCCATCACAAGAGGCAGACCACCACCCAAGTGAACCGTGGACTCATTTTGTGGGTGAGGGCAGGGAGAAGTCGGGTAATTGGTAGAAATGAGAAAAAAAAAAAAGAGTCAATGTTTTCCCATTCCTTTGAGGTTCAGCTAAGGCTACCTAGCTTTCCAGGAAGCTTTCCCCAAATGGTTCCAGCAGAAAGTATCCTCCAAGTTTCTTCAAAATCTCTGACTATGAAGATGTCTGAAAGGTCAAAGCAGTTTTCAAAGGAAGTAATCAATGAAAAAAAAATGCTTCTAATCACCATAAATCAGAGGCATTTGAATGAAAGCATCTGTGGAGCTCCTGCTCACAGCCACCAGACTGACAAAGCAGCATGGCAGCCAGAGCTGTGGACTGGGGTAGCCGTTACTGAGCTCTCCACATCGTCTGGCCCAGCCACAGCACCACCAGGTTTCCATCCCACAGAAATCATAGAAAGAGGGCAAAAATGTTTATAGTAGCCCTTCTTGTAACAGCATCAAACTGGAAACAAGCCAGCAATGACTAGAAAAGGGGGTGGTGTATGAACGTAATGGAGGATCTGGGAGGGCCCCTAGGTCCTGATGTAGGATGAAGCAAGCAGAACAGGGAGAACCATTCAGACAACAGTCCAGAAGGCCTCAAGAACTCTGATCAGGAGAGTGACAGCTGAGCAAAGAGCTTGGAGGAGGCATGCTCTGCCCCTGACCCAGACTGACAGGGTCATTGGCCCATGGACACACTGGACACAGCCAGCATGGGCACGACAGAACTGTCATGGAGAGGGCTGTTTTGTCTTTTTTTTCATCCAAGTGGTGGGAGATATGGGAGGGAGAGAGAAGAAATGCTCAGTTAAAAAAAATGGCTGGAAAAAGACACTAAAAATGGGGGGGTGTGGGGGGGAATCATGGATAGTACCATTACTCCAGAAAGGCAAACAAGGGAGACCAGACAGAAACAACTAAGTCATGTGTGTATCTTCAGATCTTCATCAAATGTAGAGATAAGTGAAGCATCCAGGGCTGCTCTTGGAGCCTTTAATCAACTCAGAATGCTAAATGACCCATAAGAGTTGGTGAGATCAATGAGAGAGAGTGGAGGACCAGGGCAGAGCCTCTGGGAACACGGTATGTTACGGCTGAGATGCAGGGACAGGCATGAAGAGTCTGAGGCACTGATGGGACATCCAGGCGGGGATGTGCCACATGCACCCCATGGTAGGCCTTCACTCTGTCTTACGGGAGGAGACTGATAAGCTGGAGAAAGTCTAGGGGCCATCTGAGGACTGCCCAGAAGGACCAGGAAGACAAGATGAAGGGCAGACCTGCAGCCGGAGAGGGATCAGACTGGTTCTGCTCAGTGCCAGGGACAGAAGGGGCAAAGCCCAACTTGAGCCTGATGTTAAAAGATGAGAGCCACTCTGTGGGAGCGAGGGCTGTGGCCTGGGAAGACAAGGGCTCTGCCAGGCTTGCAAAGCCTCTCTCCAGAGCTGGTCTGAACACTTGGCCGGTCAGGTTTGAAGAGGACGGACGCCCAGCAGCTCACAGGTCAAACACATGGACCTCAGAGGTGCTGCTGTGCCGTGCCAGATGGAGGGAGTAAGCTCCTAGAGCCCAAAGACAGGGTTTGGCCTTGGCCACAAGAAGGGACGCCGGTTCCTCAGAGCTTGGAACAAAGGAGGAGATGCTGCTGTTTTCCCTTTGGCCAGGAAGGGACAGAACAAAAAGGACAATAGAATGAGTTGATGCCCAGGCTAAAGGACATCACTAGGGTGGGGAAGGGAATAAGTCTTCCCATGGTGCCTACTGTGTGCCAGGCCCTGTAATAAGCATTTTTACAAACTGTTTCATCTAGCCCTCACAACCCCCCTGGGAGGTAGGTGCTGTAATGATTATCCTCATTTTACAGCTGAGAAAACTGAGGCAAAGGGGCTTAAGTGACTGGTCCAAGGTCACACAGCTAGGAAGTGTCTGAAGCTGGATTTGAACTCAGATCTTCCTGACTCCAGGCCCAGCACTCTATCCACTTTGACACCAGCTTCCCCTTGTAAGGGAGTGGCGCCTGCAGCCTCTGGGTGGGCCTGAATGTCATTTCAGGTTGCGCTCTTGAAGACACTACTAAAGGACCTGCCCAGGCCGCCGGAACATCTTTGCTGAGGGCAGTCCTTTGGACCAGGATCCACTGCTGGTCATCAAGGGCTGCTCAAATAGTGTTTCCTTGAGCAAGGGTCCTTCACCTGGAAAGGGTTTGAGACCCCTGGGGCAGCAGAGCCAGGGAAGTCTGTATGGAACATTCTCGGAAACAGGCATCTGAGTGCTTCAAATAATTACATCAGCTATAAAGGAAAGCTGTCAAAATATTGTTAAAAATAGGTTTGAGGACCCCGGGTTAAGAATCCCTGATCTAGGCTAGCAAAGCATTCGATGAGGTCTCCTGGGTAAGTCTTGCTCAAAAGAGGAAGAGGTGGGCTAGATGATGGCATAATTAGATGGTGCCACAGAGCGCCAGGCCTCAGGCAGGAAAACTCACCTTCCCCAGTTCAAATATGGCCTCAGACACTGACTAGCCATGTAACCCTGGACAAGTCACTTTAACCCTTTTCGCCTCAGTTTCCTCACCTGTCAAGTGAGCTGAAGGAGGAAATGGCAAAGCACTCCAGTGTCTCTGCCAAGAAAACCCCAAATGGGGTCATGGAGAGTTGGACGGGACTGAACAACAATAAAGGTGGCAGTCAGGAGGCCACTGCACTGGTCAGGCAGACCAAAGGGTAATCACGAATGGTTCCATCGTTCAGGAGTTAAGAAGCCTTGGGATCTATGTTTGGCCTTGAGTGCTTTTGTCAGTGACTTGGGTAAAGAAAGAGTCCGTATGCTTTTGGGAAATGCACCTGACCCAGAGATGACACAGACAAAGCTTTCATGTTGCAGGCTGGAATCCACTTGCCTAATATCTCGACATTCAAGCCCAGGGGCTGGCCAACTACTGCCTAGGGCCAAAGCCATCCAGAGGCCACCTGTGTCTGCAGTGTGCCCACCCGGGACCAGACTCAAGGCCAGATCTAATGAGGATAATATAACATCACGCATTCAGTGAAGGCAAAAGGGAGAGGGAACAACAGGTTAGAAGAGTTTCAGAATTCAATATCACGAAGGTAACACAAGTAAAAAATGATGGCAAAAGTGAAATGCACTTTAAAAAGAATGATGGTGAGATTTAAGATGAGATAAGAAACACTAATCCATTGCTGGTGGAGCTGTGAATTCAGCCAGCATCTGGAAAGCAAAGTGGCTACAACATCAACGCCCAGAGACCCCCCACCACCCAGCACGTGCTCCAAAGAGGTCAAAGACCGACATGAAGGAAGGCCCCATAAACACCCAACTGTTCCAAGAAGGACTTCTGGTAGCCAAGGACTGTAAATGGAAAGACTCACAGAGCAAACATAATACCACATGCTTCTAAGGACCATGCTTGCATTTCCCTCTCTTTCTGCAGAGGAGGAGAATTACTGGTGAGGAAAATTGCATCTACTGTTACATGTGATTGAGGTATTGGCTGGTTTTAAGAAATTTTTTTCTTTATCTTTTTGGTCTTTGTCACAAGGGGAGAGAAGAATATATTCAGAGATTAAGGTGACATTAAAAAAAGGCATCGATTTTTAAAAAAATGTGACCGTCCCCATTGGTGGCTGAAGATTTGGGTCATGGAGATTGGGGCACTCAATGCAACAGAAGGTGATATCTCTGTTGGAGACATCTGCATATGGTGAAGTCTCTGAATACAAAGGCAAGCACTGGCATGGAGAAGAAGACAAGAAGCTAAGCACCAAAGTCTCTGAGGAAGAATGGAGAAAGACTTGGAGGCCTGTAAATAAATGTGACCCACATGTGGAGTGGCTGCCAGCTATGGGGAACCTCAAATGAGAGGTGCAGCCAAAAGGCACAGCCCTGAGAGTCAAGGCTTGTGCCTGCTCTTCCCCTGGGTCCAGGGTCTCTGAGAGAAGGAACACTCAGCACTAAAGAAGCAGAAATAATGATCAACTGAAGCACAAAGAAGGGAGATGCATGCCTAGTGAAGGTGTCCCCTCTGTCAAGTAGAAGGTCTTGGGCAGAGTCCATACGGACAAGGAATTCTTTATGGATGGTAAAATTCAGGTGCAAATAACATTGCATTGATTACATCCAACCCCAAAAGACTAAAGAACCACCTCAGAAACCCACAGTCCCTCCAGAGACCATACAACAGTGCACACAGGAAAAAGCAGTTGGATGACAACAGGGACTGTCCGGCATGCAATCCTTTGATCGCATCCATTGGTACCCACAGTTTGTATAGGCACCGGAGACAGACTCCCAAGTGAACAGGGTGAGGAGGACTGGCCAAGAGGCCTCGGCAGAGGGTGCCAGGCCTTCGGTGATTTTCAAGCTGCTTCCTGAACACTAAGGCCCTTCTAGTGATGCTCTAGGATTGTGAAGCATGGAATGCCACCATCTCCAAAGAATTAAAATTGCAGGTAACCCAAAAGGTAGGAAAGAAACAAGTCAGGGGTGGGGCGGGGGTATCTAAGCAGACAGCAGTCTGTTATTAGTAGAGACCCAGGCTCAAGAAGGGGCATTAAAGAGGCCATTAGGAAATGGAAGATCAGAAAAGGAGGTGGGAGCATGAGAGAGAGCAGGTGACCAGCTCCTGGGCTGCCCAGAAGGTAGAGATTCAAAGGGGGCCTGAAGGGCATAAACCAAGGACAGGACAAGGGCAAGGAGACTGGCATGGTCTGAGATCTCTACTATCGGAGGAAGACTCACATCCATCCAGCCAGCATGGAGCCACTACTGTAGAATGCAAGAGACAAAGAGGAGGCCTCAAGTGTCCATAAACTCTCAGCCAACAAACTCTGACTCTCCTTATTAAGACAGGGCTGGGCTAGAGGACAAACTCATGTCTGCAATGTTTGGGGGAGGATGCTGGGAGGACTGTGGGCAACATCACCCCACAAAACAGCCAAAGGCAGCGGAGGGAAAGGCATCTGTAGGACCCCTCGCATTAACCTCAACCAAGCAAGAGCATCTCCAGAGACAATGGAGCAGACAGGCCAGCAGTTCCAAGTGTGGAGTTCTGTGTGCCTTGTGGCAGGCAGCCTGCTCTAGCAGGAGGAAGGTGACCAAGGTGGGGAAGGGCAGCGGGACTGGACCCAGAGGAATAGCTCTGACACTTGGAGAGCTGATTTTTGAGATCTCAAAGAGAGGAAGACACTAAATAACTGAAAAAAATCCTGGCTGGCCTTGCCCAAAAAGCTGGCCACCCAAAAGGCTGTTTTGTCATCTCCATAAAATCTCTGGCTTTTCCAGACAGCTCCATGCAGGCTGCCTCAGAAAGTACGGCCCTGAGGGCTGGAGAGGTACCAAGGGTGGGTGCTATGGGAGTGCCTGGAAGTCAGGAGGCCTTACTCCCATGCAGTATCCATGGGAAGAACATGTTGCAAGGGGCTTCCTGCTTCAGCAGATCAGTAGAAGACCACAGATGGTGAGCAAGGCCATCACCTGGCCAACATGCTTCTGGGTCACCCAGGGGTGGGAAGTGACAGTGACACTAAAGATTTGATGCCCTCTGGAGCACCTCCAGGAGGGCTGCCTCCTTTGGCCCGTCTGCCTTGAAGTGAGTCCCACCCAGACAGCCAGGCCCTTGGGGCTTGTATTGGGCTGCCTTGTATTGTATTGGGCCTGATCCACTTACTGTGAGAAATGGGTGCCTGGTATTCTGGAGGACTCGACTCTCAGTGACTGTGTGGGCAACTTCATCCTGGAGACAGACAGACAGACAAGCATTGAAACTACATCAATGGCTTGGCCTTAGGGTCTGGGCCCCCTCTGCAGGTACCACCTAGACAGGAAAAGTCAGGGTCACCTGCTCCCATTGCTAATACATAACAAGGCATCCTCAAATTCGGCAGGGCCTTCACAGGCTTCTTGTCTAACCACCCAGGGCAGGGGAGCAACTCACCCAAAGTGGCTTAGATCCTGTTTGTACCTGGGCTCAGCCTCAGGCCAACACATACTAGATGGGGCCTCAGGAGCTCACGAGGCCCACATTCTCGCTATGTCAAAGGGGGCCATTACCTGGGCTCCCCACCTCCCAGGATGGCTATGTGGTAGCAGAGCAGCGGCCATCTGTGGGGAGCCTAATCCCACTCTTGACCATCACAGGAGTGTTCGCCTGTTCCCTTTTATTCACTGGGCCCAGCCTACCCCTCCTAAGGGCCACCCCCTGCCACTCAGACCTCCAGAGTTCAAGCCACTCACTAGCCTTGGCCTCCCGAGGAGCAGGGATTGCCCAGGGAGGACAGCAGCCAAGGGGTCTCCTCCTCTGGGCCCCTGCTTGGAGTGGGCTTTCTAACTTGCTACATGAAGACACTTGCTGGGTTGTCTTTCCCTTGGAACCACAAGGGGGCACCTGTGTCCTACCTAATGTGGCATTGGCATGCATCTGCCCCTGCCCTCTGACCCATGAGAAGGCACCCCGTCCTTCTCTATCTGCATCTGTCTGGATGCCCCATCCATGACATCCACGGGCCTCGGACTTTTCTCCATGTGGTACAAATGTACCTCCAGGCTGGCTCAGCCTGAGCCACAAGGGGGCATCGTGTGCTCCCATTTAATGTGCAGCCTAAGTCCGTCTGCTAGGCTGGCCTACCCGCTAAGCCACAAGGGGGAGGTATGTCTGCACCTACAGTGGGCAGCCAGGCCGCACAGCGGATAGAGCACAGGCCTGGAGTCAGGAAGACTCCTCTTTCTGAGTTCAAATCCTGCCTCAGGCACTTACTAGCTGGGTGACCCTGCTTGCCTCAGTTTCCTCATCTGTAAACTGACCCGGAGATGGGAACGGACAAACCCCTTCCATATCTGTGCCAGGACAAGCCCAGACAGGGTCGTGGAGAGTCTGGACCACCAGGCTGGCCTGCAGCCGAGCCCCAAGGGACGCCCTGTCCCCCGCTAGCATGGCGGCCCACCTTGGCGATGATCACTTCCTTCCGCAGGATCTTCATGGCGTAGTAGCGCCCCGTGGCCTTCTCCCGCACCAGGATGACTTTGCCGAAGGTGCCCTTGCCCAGCAGCTTGAGATAGTCAAAGTCATTCATGGTCTGTGGTGGAGAGGATGCTCTGTGGGGTGCGCCTGGTCCTTATCAGCGGATCCCAAGTGGCCTCCTTCCTGCCCCACCCCCGCCCCGTGGAGTTGACACTGGGCAGTCCCACAGCAAGCATGCGCACACACACACACACGCACACACACACACACACACCCCGGGGGCTAATATGCACAAGGACACAGCCCCTCCTTCCCTCCTCATCCTCCAAAGGAGCGTCTCAGCTCATTGGCTGGCCCCACCTGGAGCAGTCAACTGCTTCCTTCAAAAACCCAAAGAGGGGTGGGTAACAGGCATCCTGGATGGCACCGGCCCATGTCTGGGCCAGGGCTGTCCACCCACGGGACACCCCAGTCCAAGCACTCACCGCCTTTGTCCGGGTTTTGCTCACGGCTACTTCCATATCCTCAGCCACCGAGGAGTCACTGGGGGAGCCACATTTGTAGTCCATTGAGTCTTCCACGGGCTCCTGATTCTTCAGGCTGTTGGCTACCATCTGGATGGCCCTCATCCACTCCTCCCTAAGTGAGACACAAATCACAGCCCTATGCTGAGAGAAGCCCCACCAAGGAGCTCCCAGCGAGGGTCCACTGAGGCCTTCCCAGGCTTGGAGGGGGCCCTGCCAGCCTCCGTGTCCAGTCCCCTTCTCCCTAGTCAAACTGGCCTGTCGAGTGACCACCATATGCAATCCTCCTATCTCTCACCTCCACGTGTTTGAACTGGCTATGCCCCATGCCTGCCAGGCTCTCTGCCTCTCCTCCACCAAGAGGGCTTTCCCAGGTGCCCAGATGGCTAACATTGCCTCCTTCCTGAAATCACTTTGCAATGTGTCCTCCTCTAGACGGCGGCGGTTCGTCAACAAGGCTAAGGTGGAACCTAATCCCAGAGCGGCTCTGGCGGGGGCAGAGGGTGGTGGGCCGCACCTCCATTTGAGTCATTCTCCAGGACACCCAAGATGGTGGCCCCTCTGGGGGGCAGATATGTCACAGGAGTCATTCGGACGGAGCTCACAACACCCACCCCAGCCTTTGCCTGACTGTGTCCCCATCGCATCCTCTACCTCTAATATGCTGACCTTGATGTTGATTCCGGTTATGTGTGACCTTGGCGGAGCTGGCCCCCTCTCCTACACGGCCCACAAGGTGATTAACCCTCTGATGACGGCCTTATGTTGTCTGCCACGTGCAGCTTTTTGGCTCAGACTGCCGGGAGACTTAAGATTTCTGTCTCTGCCACTGTTCCACCAAACTGTCTGCGCTGCTGGGGTGACCCTCGTTCTCAGAATGTCCCAGCACCCTGAGAAGGGCATCTCTGACAGGGATGGGCCTGGCCAGAGGCCAAGGGTTTATCATCCCAGGCCGCTGCCTGGAGACTGGCCAAGAGGGTCTAAAGTTGTGGGCTCTCTGAATGATGTGGAGGCCACAACACTTCGTACGGGCCACCTCCTGAGCCACGGTGGGGGGCAGGCTGTGCGGCCAGGGGGAGCGCCCACCCAAATGATGTCACAGATCATTTTAAGTACTTCCATTGATGCCAAGAGAAATTCTGAAAGCACCATGACTTTTTAGGGCAAGAACTATGCCCCCTGCTTCTGGGCACGTCTGCAGGGCAGCTGCCCCTTTCCTTAAAAGTTTCCAGGATGTATGCCCATGTAACCTCTCTCAGAGGGCATGCGAGTGTCCTATAACTGGGGCCTAGACCTCTCAAGGCCTTTCGTGTTCTGGGGGCATCAGTGCTTCTGCCGGGAGAGCCCGGAGTTCTTCCTTCAAGGGAACTTCAATGTCTGCAGCTCAGGCTAACTGCTCCTGTGTTCCCAAGGTGAATGTGTCTCATCTGTGTTCACCAGATGCGGAGCAAGTGCCAGACAGAGGCCCATTGAAATGAAGTGGCAGGTTTGGGGACTCTGGGATCTTGTTTATTCTGTAGTCACATTCTGGGCACCAGGGGCACATGGGACTAGCTAACCCTGCAGCCCCTGTGAACATTTGCTGATTAAAATGGACTGAGTCGATGGGTACTGTTGGTCCCGAGGAGGGCCCCAGCCACAATGGGGCAAGGAGCAGATTGCTGGTGCCCTGACCAGTGGGCCAAATGAATTTCACAATCACTCTAGGGGCAGTGACACGGAGCTCAGATGTCACAGCAATCCTGGGATTTATGCCCGCTGGGGCAGCACTCCCCAACAGTTTGGGGGATCTGGGGAGGGGGAGGGGCTCTCTCCCCACCCCACTCCTCCCCTCACCTTTGCCCTCCACTCTACTGGTCAAGGTCAAAGACTTTTTCTGAGCCCTTTCACCACTCCACCCAGTCCTCACAGCCAACACATTACCTCACTCCCTCCCCCTTCTGTCCCAATCTCCCTTTGCTCCAGGGTCGAGAAGAGCCCCAGAGGACCCTTCAGAGAGCCCACAACTCCAGACCCTTCTCTGGGCTCCAGGCTCAAACAGGCCCATTTTCTTTGGTCTCTGCCTGGCCCCCATTCCTGGCCCCTCATGCCTGGCTCATTCCAGGTCCAGCAACAGCTCATGCTTGGAGAAGCTTCCAATGACACCTGGTTCTGCTGACTTCTTATCCCATGGTCTCTCTACCCCAACTAGCCACTAGCTTGTGGGAGGGTCAGCAGTTCCTGGAGTCAGGGACATAAGTGCAGTCCTGTCCTGAACCAGGGACATGGACAAGCTGATCTCCTTCATTCCTTTCTACCTTAAAGCCTGGGCCAAGAGGAGGCACATGCACCAGGCCTCCCGCAGGATCTTACCACCAGTCTGCCAGAAGTCCAAGCCCGCCCATCCAGCCTGTGGGCAGTGGAATAAGCTTTTAAGGGCACTTCCCCCCAACCAGAGCTCCATAAATGCCCATGCAAGACTGCAAAGGGACATGTGTCCCAGGAAAGGGAGAACACGGGTCAAAAGCACTGCACTGCTGGCCCAATTCCAACTAGCTCATAGGGTTCAAAATCTCCCAGGAAAAGCTCTGTGGCTTTGGCAGGACCAAGATAACAGGGCAGAGGAAGTGGTGAATGATGGCCAAGTGGTTGCCATCCCACATGGGACCAAAAGAAGCCCAGCGTTTGGCTGCAGCCTGGTCATGGTGCTTCCAACCAAGCAGCAGCCTTGGTGGCAGGAAGATCTGGGTTCAAATCCTGCCTCTGCCACTTCCTAGGGAGTGGGCCTGTTTCCTCTGATGTAGGATGAGGGGGTTTCAATCAATGGCCTCTAAACCTGTGACCCTCTGATCCAGCCTCCATCTAGTCCAAGATCCAAGCTTCGGGATTCAGTTCAATAAGGACTGACCATCATTAACCTGTGCCAGGCACTGCTCTGGGCATTGACAATGAAAAGACAGGAATGATGCAGCCCCTTCCTCAAGGAGCTGATGCTCTGTGGAGCTCACCTCGAGAGGAAAAGCCCACAAAGGGATTGCAGGCTGGGGGCAGGGCCTGGCTCTCCTCTCAGAGGTAGAGCCTGAGCTGAGCCTTGAGGGAGCCAGCCTGAGACCAAGATGGTGAGAGAGAACTTTGTAGGCATGGAGGCAGTCAGGAAAAGGAATGCTAGATGTGGTGTCAGGAAGAGCTGGCTGTGTGACCCTGAACAAGCCACTTCCCTCCCCCTCATGCTCAGTGTCCATACTGGGTAAGAGGGCTCTGAGCACTCTGAAGCGCTTCGGAGAAAAGGGCAGCTTGGTGGCTGTTGTTAGGAGCTGCCCCTGTGCTCTAAGGCCCCAAGCAGGCCTGGGGAGCAGCAGGCCCTACTGGTCCTGCTGGAGATGACCTCCTCCAGCCTGCCCTCCCACTCTGCCATCTCTCTGGTTCAGTTTTCTCAAAGTGGACCAAGAAGGGTAACAGTTAATGTTTCCAATTTAAAAGGCCTTCTCCTCAAACCGCTTTCCCATTGCCAGGAGTCAACAGAGATAGTGGTGGTGCCAGGAAAAATTAGGAGGGGGCCAAGTAGGTGAGAAACAGCCAGGCCCAGGGGCTGGCTAAGACCTGAGCTTTAAGGCCTGGGGCTCCCTCTCCCAGGGGAAGAAGACCCACCTGTCATCTGGAGAATCCACATGAAACGTCCTTTCAATAACCGTTGTCCATTGCAGGCATCGGATGACAAAGGTGTTGGGCCGAGGTCGCTCTGTTTTCATTAGCTGGCATTCTAGAGGGGAAGGGAAAGGGAGGAAATGAGGGAGGAGCAGTCAGGCACAGGCCAGGGCACCCCTTTCCCCAGGAGCTGCTTCCTTCCAAGCCTCCATGTGGCTCTTTACGACTCCCCCCACCACCTCCCTCTTGAAATGACTGCGTATGGACTTTCTGCATTTTTTTACACTAGCTTTCCCCATTTCCCCCAGGCTGGAAGCAGAGTGGCCACTCACTGCTGCTTGACACAGACTTGGATGAGGCTCTATTCCCAACGGGAGACAGTCGCCCCCCCCCCCCCCCCCCAGATGGCCTGGCGACCCCTGCTGAGACGGCCTGGCAACCCGTGCTGAGACAGCCTGGCAGCCTATGCTGGGAAGGCCTGGCAGCCTCTGTGAGGCTTTCTCTTAGCATGGCTTTGGCCTTCCCGCATTCAGTGCGGAGTTAGCCGCCATGTTCACGAGAATGTAAGTGCCCTGAGGACCGAATGGCCTGGCTCTTGCCTTTGGATCCCAGGGCCAGGCGGAAAGTGGGGACAAAGGGAGCCCCAGAGGAGAGGTGTGGAGGGTGATGGGAGCCCTGAGTTTGAAGTCCTGCTCTGCCATTAGCCTCTTGGGTAACCCTGCGGAGGCCTAGATTTCACCCTCCACACAAGGCAGGTCTTGGATTAACTGAGCAGTGGAATCCTTATGGTCTTTGCTGCTCTTCTCACAGACAAACTGGACTCCGTACTGGAAGGGGCCTTAGACAGCATCACTTTACAGATGAAGAAACTGAGGATCAGTGAGGTTAGGTAAGGGAATTACCCCAAATCATCCTCAGTAAGAGAGTCAGGTCCTGTGCCTTCCACCACCTTCCAAAGAACCCACTGGTCTTGGGCTAGCCCATGCTGTGCCTGTGCTCTGCCTGGCCAGTCCTCAGGCCATAGATGACTCTTTATCATGCACGCATAGCCCTGGCCTGGGCGCCACAGACCTGCCACTGAGGGTCAGTGTGGCTGGGGGCAAGCTGACACCGTGCTGGGGGTACCCACCTTCCAGGGTCATTGTGGGGAAAGCACACAGAAACCGCAAAGAGTAAAATAAACCTGAACTCCAAAGCCAAGGGACAGTGATGTCCCCTGACCAAGGGCAGATGGGGCCCGAGGGCTGCCCTGGGGATGGCCCCAGGCCTGAACAAAGGAATCTATGCTCTCAAGAGGCCCAACGCTCAAGGAAGGGGGTATTTTAATCCAACTCCCCTCAAAATTTTATTCAACAAACCTGCTACAGAAAAGTTATTTAAAGGGGGTAAACTCTGGTCAGGGACCTCTGGCCTCTCTTTGTACCCGATGAACGAACCATCGCTCTTTAACAGGAAGTAACGAGGTCTCCACGTCTTGATGTATTCACCTAAAAAGAAGAGAGGGGAGGGCTAAGCAAAACAGGCCCCCATGTGCCTGGAGAGGGCCACTGACTTGCGGTAGACCCAGGGCCCTGGGAACACCCCCCAGCCCAGAGCTGGGCCTACTGGAGCCAGGCGATGAGAGACACAGGCAGATCCTGTCTCCTCTCAAGCTCAGCTACATTCCAGGCTGTAGATGCCTGGGGAGTGACTCATCAGAAAGCCAGCAACAACAGAGCCCAGGAGGGAGACTGGGGGAAGGGGTAGGATAGAAAGGAGAGAAGATGGGAAGCGGGAGAGGGAGAGAGCAAAGGGAGGAGAGAGGGCGGAGAACATGCCCACTTCCAGGAGAGAAACCCTATGGGTGGCAGGTCTGGGAGGAGAGGGAAGGAAGGGGCCTCTGGCTGACGCAGGGCAAGGTGCTGGGCAGAACCCAAGTATGGCAGAGGTCATGGTCTGATGGGCTGCTCCCTAGCTGCAATGCCCCAGGGGCAGCAACCCTAGAACCGACTGGGGCTGCTTCATGGCCTCTGGCCCTAACTGGGGGCCTGCTGCTCAGCCCTTCTCCTGTTCCTGGTCCATGGCTATTGCTCTCATGAGGATAAGCTAGAGGTATGTTCTGGGCCCAGGCAGAGTCCCTTTCACCCCGAAGAAATCAGCTGTGAAGCAATGATGCCTAGGCTTGGGGTGGACAGGTTTTTCCACTGAGAAAACCCAGCAGGTACAGTGGGAGCTGAAATGCTGGAGGGACCTGGAGGTCCTTGGAGGGAAGTGGGGAGAGAAGCTGATCCAGGCCCCCGGAGCTCTACCCAGACAGCACTCAATCAGCGGCTCCCCCCATGCCAGCTGCAGCCCTCCTGGAGCATGGAGAAGGTGGGGCCCCTGGGGAGAGGGAAAGCCAAGGACAGGGCCAAGGAAGCAGGCATGGAGGTTCGAGGTAAGAGGTGAAGACAGACACCCTGAAGGTGACCCCTGAGGACTGAGGCCCTCTTGGCCATTCTAAAACAGCTCTTATCTCCATGGGATCCCTCATCACTTTGCATCAGCCTGGGGCTCCAAGCGGCCCCCCTCAGTGCCCAGGAGAACAGGCCCACCAGCTCTGGCTTTCACTAAGGACGGAGCAGCTAGTCTGGGAGGGCCACTGAGGGAATGAATAGCCTTCCCAAGGCATTGCCCCCAACACCACTGCTATGGCCTCTCTGTTTGCCCCAGGGCCCAGCTGGCTGGCTCATTCCCCAGTGGCTCCCCACCCAAGGAGAGGCCGTGTGGCTCTGACAGATGACATCCATCTGACCGATGTGCAGAAGATGCTGGTCCTGCTGCTGCCACCACCCACCCTCTTCCCTGTCAATGGGAAGCACAGCTCCCAGGGGCTCCTAGACCCACAGCAGGGCTCCACACAGGGCCCAAGGAAGCCAATGCCAGCACCCAAAACAACCACCTCCCAACAATGTTTCTCTGGTGCCCCAACATTTGCGTAGGCCTCTCCACATCGGTCCTGGAAAGGAGCTAGGATCACCCAGCAGGCCCCTCCAAGTCCTTGGGGGTACTGGGAGGACCGAGGGACACAAGAGCCACCAAGCACTTGGCCAGCCTTCCGATGCTATCCAGCTGTCTGCTCTGACTGTGGGGCCACAGAGGGACCAGGCAGAGCTACAGCTCAAAGATCACCAACTGATGAGGAACCAAGCTCAGCAAGATTCAATGACTCGTCCAGGGTCATACACCTGGGACTGGAGACAGGATCTGAACCCGGGCCTAACTCTGGCCCTCGTAACTTGGGGGAGATCCCATCTAGGCCTGCGGGCCCCGCCAGTTCAGGCCCCTCCTCACCTCTCTTGTGGAGCCAGCCTTCTTTGACGATGGACACCTCGTTCATGGTGGCGCCCGGCCTCACCACCGCTTCGCCAGGAATGGGTCAGGTGAGAGCGCATCCAGGGAGCCAAGGACAGAGCGCGGTCCGCTGTGGAGAGAGGGGCACGTTTCCACCCGAGGCCCTATTCCCATGGAAGCCTCCCTCTGCCCACCCAAGTCACTCTCTCGTTTTTCACACACACCCCACCGCATACACACATACACACACACACATCACCACACACACCACACACTCATGACACATCACACTATACACATACATATACCATATCCATGCCCATGCCACCACATACCCACACACCATACATACACACACACACACCACACCATACACACATACATACCCATACCACCCCACACTTACACACGACACATCATACATACAAACCCCATTCTATATCCATCCCTACCCCACAACACTATACCACCCCCATACACATACACCCCCCACTCCCACTATATCACACCATACCACACACACATATACCACATACATACCTACACCACACCCACACACCATACATTATACACACCCCCACCCCACATACACCATATATATACCTACACCTATACACTGCACATCATACATACACCCCCCCAACAGAAAGCTAATTTGGAGTAGGTCCAAGATTCAAATATTTCCCCATGTCCTTGGGATAGAGGGAAGTCAGGGCTGCCTGGAGGTCCCTGGAAGAAAATTTAGCCTACCCCACCCCCAATGTAATTCAGTGCCAACGATGGCCAACTCTCATCCCCGAAGCCAAGCTAAGTCACTTCCCCAGGAGGCCGACTCCTTAGCAGTGAGAGTGCAAGGGGCAAATGGAGGCATCCCAGACCCACATAGCTGAGCCCTCAAGAGGGGAATGCCATTTTTCTGGGCAGAAGCACTCTGGAGACAGGATGAAAATGAATCGAATGGAGTTCTTCAGGGAGTCCCCAGGGAGATGAGGGAAGGCAAAAGCAGCCTGAATGGAGAGACAACAAACAGCCCATGCCCTGGTCTGACAAGGGGCTGGGGGGATGGGGGCGGGAAAAGACACGTCCCTTGGCTTCTCTAAAAGAAGAATCTCAAGGTGGCCAGCAGAAGGCCGGCCCCCAACAGGGCCTAGAATCCCGCGTCATTCACATGCCAACAGGCTGAGGTAAGTGGGTGAATCAGACAGCCCCAGGCAGCCCCAACACAGGCAGGACCTCTCTGAAGAGGATCCTCTGAGAGGCTGGTGTGAGGGACCCACTCAGCTGCCCCAACCCCCAGAGCAGAGCACAGAGGCTCTGGCCGTGTGGTCCCCAACACCCTCCCTGCCCTCTGCCCTGGGCCTGAGCTGGGGGCTCACGGGCACCCTGGGCTCCAGCGGCATGCCACCCCCCCCCCGACCTTGTTGGGAGGTGCCAGGGTGACTGCACAGATGACTGGCCTTTAGCAGTTCCTGTGTGCGCAGCTAGCAGGCCTCCGGAGGGAGAAAGCGAGTCAGGGCCAGCTGCCTTCCCCACACCTGCCCAGAGCTGTTCTGGGAGAGGCTGCACCCTGGACCCCTGGGAGGCCAGGACCCAGGGACCCATGCCAGGGGATCAAGATAGAAGCCAAGGTCCCTTCCCTCTCCCACCCCTCCTCAAAGAGCAGCTGACAAATGCACAAGCCCGCTGACGCCAATGGCTTCTTCTCTAATTCCTGGAGCGGAAGAGAAATGCCTCCCACCTTCTCTCCCATGGCCAAAAGCTCAGAACAGGGCCCTCCAGGGTGCCGGAGCAAGTGCAGTCCTAACTGTGCCCTGACGTCGGCCTCTCCCCCCCCCCCCCCGCCGCCCCTGCCCCCCCCCTCGGCTGGCCCCTCAGTCCCTCCAGGCACATACATGTATATTCAGGCGCGCGCGCGCGCGCACGCACACACGCACACACACACACACACACACACACACACACACACACCCCTTCTTCCAGGGCTTAGGGAGCAGGAAGCAATGGAGTTATCACAAGCCGTTACATTATCCAAGCAAGGAAAGGGCATTTTCCCAGTTCGTCTGAGGACAGCCTGTCAGGCCCGCCAGCCAGGAGCCAAGGGAGGGCCCATGAGAGGTGGTGATTAGCCTCAGAGGCTGGAAACCTTCTGGGCATCATGTTTCTCCCATCCACTTAGGGACTCCAGGGTGAGGGGAGCAGCAAGACACCCATCAGAGCCAAACACCCCCTTCTCCTGCCCTGAGGACCTTCAGAGGGGGCAGGAGCCCTGCGGTGGCATACTGCCCCTTGGCCCACTTAGATGCCTTTGCCAGGGGGCCGTCAGGGTTGGGGTTGGGAGCAGGAAGGGAAGTCCCTATTCCATTCATATTTGGGGCCCCCCAGACCTCAAGACTTCTCCCTACCCCTCCACGATGGACCCATGCAACCTCTGAGAAACGGTTTGGGGCTCCCCCTTAACTGGCAGGCTTCCTCCCCACTCCCAGGATGGTTCAGACAGCTGTCTCCCCCTAATCTGAAGAGAAACTCCTAAGGTTGTTTGTGCTCCAGACCCCAGAGTTCCTGCCACCCTAGCCTGGCAATGCACTCCGGGTAGGTGGATCTGCTCTTTCCAGTTCAGAAACGAAACACACGCTCGTCCTGGATATCAGCCCAGCTGAGAAATTCTGAAACCTGAACTCCTCTGCCTGGCAGTCATTCCCCAAACTCCACAAGGCTTGGCCTTTGGAAGGATCTGCCAGTCACCCTCCATAGAGGTCCCGGGGGCAGTGGGAAGAACATGTCCCCTCTCTGGCCTCAGTCTCCTCCCTAAGCAAATATGGGGGTTGTCCTGGAGGACCTCTCACACCTGACATTCTATGACCCAGAAGAAAGACAGTAAGACACTAAATACAGTCAAATAAGGAACACTCTGAACCTCCCCCCAGGACCTAACATGGAAACTCGACTCAGGGGCAGGAGGTGGGGTGTCCTCTCCTCACAAGGGTTCTGGCTATGGGTCAGGAAAACCTGCTCTCAGCAAAGGAGGTGACAGCTGGTGGGGAGCAGGGAAGCCATTTCAGGGAAAAAAAGTGACGGGCTGAGGAGTGGGGAGGGGACTGGCAGGCAGCACCTGAGCTGGAGGAGCGTGGCCTCTGCTAGAGGCGAGGAGGCAGCCAGAGCCAGGGCCAGGGCCAGAGGCTCCTGGCTGGAAAGCTCTCTCCTCTCTCCAGGGTGGTGTCAGAGGAGGGGAGGCTCATAGCCACAGGACTCTCCTTACCCAAAAAGTCAGCAGGGGCTGGATCCCCCCATACCATCATCTACCTTCTCCCACAACCAAGGGGCCAGTGAAATGGCCAGTGTAGACTGTGCCCACGAGACAGTGTGAGGCTCCCTAATTCAACGCCCTGATATCCGAACACCGTACTCGCACCCCTGAAGAACAATAACCCGAATTCAGAGAGGACTTTACAAACACGGAGCATTGCCAATGCATTTGCTCCTTTGGGAGGAGTGTGCTGTTGGGCAGAGTGCTGGACCTGGGTTCAAATTCTGCCCAAATGAGGATATCGGTGAAGCATTTGGTGAACCCTAAAGCTCAAGAGGAAAGCGGGCTCCTGTGACTTGCTATCACCGCCAGGAAGATGTCTCGAGTCAGTTAGCTGTACCGGCCCCTGGAATTATCTTGTATATAGGCATATGTGCATGCATCCCCCTAATGGAATAAAGCTTCTGACTTTGCAAAGACCCCATGCTCAGTGTGAAGCACATGGAAGGCACTTCCTGTCGGTGACTGACTGATGACCCCCGCCCCCTGATCCACCCAATGCGCTTTGGGAAGTAGAGAACGCAAATTGCTTCTCCATATCATACTGATGAAGAACAAAGTCCCTGCCCCAAGCCCCAGAGACAGTTAGGGCCAAAATGGGGCCTGGAAGCCCGGCCTCTTGCCTTTGTGTCCATCGCTCAGGCCGCCACACCAGGCTTCCCAAATCAGACAACCAACACCGAGCGAGCCTAGCTGGAGCTTTACCCTCGAGGTCTCGTCTGTTTTCCTCTCCCTCTCCAGCCCACATCCCTCAGAGGTGCCATGGGGATGGAGGCGAGAAGACGTAGGACATATGGCATGCCGATTAGCCTCAACCCAGATCGTCCACCTGAAATGAACCCATTGGGGGCCAAGAAGCAGGCACTGCTGGCATCTCAGGTCCTTTCCCTATGCACATGGTGTTCCGGAGGCCCACCTGTGCCCCACCACCCTCATCAAGCCCCAGTCGGCTTCTGCTGAGTGTGAAATAGGCCACCCGAGAATGTTGATCTAATTTCCTGGAAAAGGCCTGCTCTTGTCTTTTGTCTGGGGTCGGGCAGTTACTGGAAAAGCAAATAAATAAGGCCAGAGGGAAAAAAAACCCCAACACACAGAGTAAATTAAGCCAAGAGGCTCTGCCAGATGCAAGCTGACCTTCATCTGCTGCAGAGACTGGTGAGGAGGCCTTCCACAGTGGAAGAACCATGTACCAGCCTCCCAGGGTGAGGAAAGGATGCTTCGAGGCCCTTCCCCTACCCCAGTGTTGGGGAAGAGAAGACAAAAGGCAAAGCATCCCTGGCCTCATCAAGCTAACACTCCACCTGCTCCAAGTGAAAGCTGTAAAGTCTGGATTTGGGCTCAGGGAAACTGGATTTGAATTTGTTACTGGCTTATGTCCTTAGGCTGGACACAACCACTTCAACTGTCTGGGCCTCAGGTGCCACACCATAGAATGAGGGAATGTGACCAGGGGGCTCCAGGAAGGACACATCTGTGTCTCCAGGGCCTGGCACAGAGTAGGTACTTACTAAAGGCTGTGACTCAATGATCTCTGAGGCTTCATGACCCTTTGATGCTGTTAGGTCCCTTTCTAGTCCCCAGGCCCTTCCCCATGACCTAGATCAGCCTCTGACCTCCAGACAAAAAAAATGCTTCCATGCTCAGGGCTTGGTCAATTCAGTCTCTGTCTTCGTGCTTCTCATGATGGGAAACTCACTACCTCAAAAAAAAAAAAAAAAAGAAACTTACTACATCTCTAAGCAATATACTCCATAGTGGGATGGTTCTGATCTTTAGAAAGGCTTCCCTTATGTCCAGCTGAAGAATACTAGCCTCAGCCTTAGTCTAACCTCTGTCATCCCTCTCTTAAATGAACACCCTTGGCCTAAAGCTGAGCAAGAGAATGGAGGTTGGCCCCTGGAAAAGGCAGCCCTACTCCTGAAGGCCCACCTGGAGCAGGACCAGGCCAAGAAAGCCTCCTCATAACATATGGTTACTTAACACATTATTACTTCCAACTGTGAGGAGAGCAGATGTTACCTTATACTAAGTACTACTTCAATAGCCCAACCTCGGAAGGCCCCACCGTGGCTCCCCAAGCACCAGGCACCCCACAAAGACCCGCTGGATTCCTGCAGTCCAAAAAGTTCTCCTGCAGGGCAGTTTTCACTGAGCAACACTGAGACTGTCTTGCCAATGCCTGCCCACTGAGGCCCTCGGGACAACAGGACTGCCCTCTGCACTAGCTCATCAATCTCAAAGTATGAGAACCTAATTTTAAGTTTACAAACTTAATCACTAACTGCTTTCTGAATGTCTACTATGTACTAAGCCAACAGCTGAGCCCCTGTAGCCCAGGATCCTCTCTCAGACAAGGACATCAAAAGAAATTTCCCCTCCAGGCCTAATGAGAGGTGCCCGACATGAACAAGCCTTGACTTTTATACCCAAACCAATTCAGCATTTATTGTCGGTGAGTTGTGTCCAATTCTTTGTGACCCCATTTGGGGGTTCTCTTGGCCAAGGTACTGGAGTAGTTTGCCATTGCCTTCTCCAGCTCATTTTACAGATGAGGAAACGGAGGCAAACAGGGTAAAGTCACTTGCCCAGGGTCACATAGCTAGAAAGTGTCTGAGGCTGGATTTGAACTGAGGAAGATGACTCTTCCTGACTTCAGGCGTGGCACTCTATCCACTGCGCCACCTGGATACTCCAAGCACTTATTAAGTACCTACTTACTATGTGCCAAGCACTGTCGCAAGTGCCAGGGATACAAAAACAAAAGGAAAAAGTCCCTACCCTCAAAGAGCTTACGCTCTCCAGGAAGACACAACCAGCAGAACAGACAGAGTAATGGGAGGAGAGGACTCCAAGGAGAATCTCATGACTTCCCTACCTGACATTTCCCTAATGACAGGCCTAAGGATGGACAAGGCAGGAAAGGGTCTCCTGAGGTCCTTCCAACCAGAAGCACCAGGCTGTGTGAGGCCTGGGGCCATGTGGGAAGGTGGGCCTCCTCCTAAGAGCCAACATGGCCCCTACATTGGCTATGACCATTGGGAAGGCTGGGAGGCCAACGTGAGCTGGAACAACAGCAGGTGGGCAGGCCGCCGGGGAGCACAGGGGAGGGGACATGAAATGACAGGGTTAAAGCAAACCACCCACAAAGCAAGCAGCAGCCTAACACCCAAGAGCCTCCACTGCTCAGCATGCTCAATCCTTTAATTAGTCAGAGTTCCAAAATGAGTGTTTACTTGTGTTATAGACTAAGAGGCTTTTGAGACTCCAGGGTCTGGGATGAAATCTTCAAAAAACCCCCAACAAACCGCCATGTTTTTGTGGAGAGATAAGTTGGAAAGAAAAGTTTAAACTCACCCCCACCTCCACCCAAGCCATTAGCAAAAAAGGACTTGGCTGATTACAAACTGCAGAAGAGGCCCTGCCCCTCCATGGCCCCCCTTCCCCAACCAAGGCCAGTCAAATATTTCAGTTGGGCTGGCCATCTGTAGTCTTGCTTTAAATTAGGATTAGATGGTAAAGTCCTTGAGGGCAGGGACTATCTTTGGTCTCTTTCTGCATCCCCGGCACTTAGCACAGGGCCTGGCACATAAGAGTTCTTAATAAATGTTTTTGATTGAAATTCTCAAGCCCTCAGTCACAAGGAGGTGTTTGGTGGGAGTCCCCTAACTACACGGAGAGCACAATCAGAGGAATAAATCCAGCTCCCAGTTGGCAACCCTACCGAGGGAGGTTAGGATAAGGACTATGATGTCCATTTTTAGAGACAAGAAAGCTGAGGGTCCATTTAACTGGCATGTCCGGGTCCTTCAATTCCAAAGTTAGTGCTCTAAGGTTACAGGAAACATCAGTAATGTCTAGCCACTTGGGCCAGGCCAGTGGAGAAGGAAGGATGCTAGGCTCTGAGTCCAGAGGGGCCTGAGTTCAAATGTTAACTCTGCTGCTCCTTAGTAGTCAGTTAAATACCCTGGTGAAATCATTGAACTGCTCAAGGCCTTGGTTTACCCAACTATACAAAAGGGAGAAGAACAAATGAGCTTGTTCCCTCCTAGAGTCACAAGAAAAGCAATCTGTAACCCCCAGAGAGCTCACAGGAGTGTGAGTCTTATGAAGTCCTTCCTTTAAACTGAGAGGATCTGGAGCTTTGGGAATCCTATGAAGGCAGCAATCCCACACCCTCCTTTTATTGAGTACAGAATTGAACGCCACGAATAGGAAATGAATGATCTGGTCAAGGTCACACAGCTAGCCAGCAGCAGTCGGGGGGGGGGGGGGGGAGGGGGAGGAGGCCTAAACTCCAATCTGACTCTTGCTCCATACTCTAGCCTCTCCTGGAAGTGGCTGACAAGGTGAGAGGGCCTTCAGTTTAAAGCTTAGCTGACAAGGCCATCCTGATGAGTGTTTCTCCTTTGATCCACAGAGTTGAGTCCGAGACCCAGACCCTGAAGCCCAAGGTCCCAAGATCTGGGATTCAAACCCACCTTGTGGCCCCTGCCTTCAACACCATCATCAGCTCAATTACAAGTTGGCCATTCCCCCGACCTGGCCTCATGCACCCTCTGGATGGCACTGGTGCCGGGGGTATGGGCCAGGCCCTAAGGAAGCCCTCCCAAAGCCCCAACTGATGGAGTCTGCTCTGTTCAGTCCAGCTGGAGCCATGAGGAAAGCTGGCACAGGCCTGCCGAGGAGCCAAGATGGACTCCCCCCCCCAACAAGCCTGGGCCCCCAGCTTGCTGCAGGCAGGCTCCCTCCATGGGGAGGTGAGAAACCCGGCGTGTTGACAGCTGAGCCAAGGAGTTACTGAGCTGACCACATCCTGCCATCGGCCCAGGCGCTTCACCATGAGGACCACTGTGTCCCCGGCCTCTGGGGGGCCACGGTTAGGGGCAGGGGCCTCCTGGGGACCAAAGAGAACACTGTCTTCCTGGTACACCTGGAGGGCAAGTGGAGTGGGGAGCCCAGTACAAGATGACTTGCCGTTAGGAAAAGTGGGGCTGGGAGGAAACGAAGCTCAGCCACTGCTATTCCTTTCAGAGACAGCTCCCCCCCCCCCGCCCCCCAGAAAGCCACTCCAGTCTCCACAATGCCTCCCCCCGACTCTCCAGCCCATCCCTTCCCTCTGCCAATGCTGAGGCTCCCAAGACCTGACAGTTCAAGAAAGGCTGTCATAGCCAGAAGGCAGCTTCCCACAGGGATGGGGGCATTACCAGCTGCTGGAGAATCGGCTGGAGGGGCATCTGGGTACCTCCTCCATCTGCACCTCCAACAAATCAGCCAATGAGAAAGCTCCAGCCCAAAGGCCCAGGTGCACACATGAGATTCTCCCTCCCTGTCCATCAGAGCAGCACCCCATCCCCTCCTTTGGGCACCCTCGACTCTGATCCGAGTTCCAACTTCCACTGCTCTCGTCTCCTGACTGGGCTCCCTGCTCCCAGGAGCTCCTCTCCGATCTCTGTGGCCTTCAATGTCAGACATCTATTTCAAAGGCTCTCCTCACATCGCTCAGAAGTCTCCAAAAGCGGCTAAATTGCTTAAGCCAGAAACCATCACCCTGCACAGTCTAGCCTCAACTTACTTTTCTTCCAGTCTCATTCTCCCACTAGTCCAGTATAGTTGAATCACACACAGCATCCTTAAGCAAACCCTGAGTTTTGGGAGACAGCAGAGCATGGTGGAAAGGGCCTGGCTCTAGAGTCATGGCCCCAAGTTAGAATCCTGATTCTGATATGGACAACGTGCAACACTCTGGGCAGGTCACTTCCCTCAGTTTCTTCATGCATGAGATAAAGGGCCTGAATCTGAAGGCCTCTGGGGCGCCCCCTGCCCAGACTCTGTCCCTTTTTGACGCTTTTCCCACCTCTCTACCTTTGCTCACGTCCTTCTGTTCTACGGATGCCTCACAATGGCCCCTTAGCCAAATCTGAGCACCTCTCGGGGCCTGGTGCAGAAGGCTCTGGTTAAATCCCACTTCTTCCACTCCCTACCTGCTTCATCTACAAAAGAAGAGGTGGCCTGAAAGGGCCCCACGTTCTCTCTAGTCCAGCTCACTCCAGCCACAAGCATCTCTTACTTAAAGGCCTGTTATGTGCCAGGTCCTGCTCGCAAGGAGCAGCAGGAACAGAACCAGAGGAGCACCAGCAGATGCCAGCCAGGCCTCCCAGGCTCAGCCTCTCAAGCCACACCAACAGCTCCATTTTACATCTGTAAAACCTGAGGTTCTAAGGAGTGAAGGAACTGACCCATTATCACCCAGCTGAGTACTAGGGCTCTATCACCAACAAGCACTTAGCAGGCACCCACTGTGCGTTAAACGCTGGGACTCTATCACAAACACGTTGCAAGCACCTACTAGGTGCTAGCCACTGGGGATACAAAGACAAAGAATGAAACAATCCCTCCTTGCTAGGAACTTTTTAGGGAGACAACACATACACTCATGAGAAGATGTAAAAGAGGTACACAGTCATCTGAGGAGAGGGAGACAGCAGCCGCTGAGGAGAATCGGCAAAGCCTTCCATGTCAAGGGTGGCATTTCAGTTGAGCTTTGAAGGAAATGAGGAATTTGAAGAAGCCGCTGTCAGGAGGGAGAGCACTCCAGGCAGGGGGGACAGCCATTGCAAAGGCCCAGAGATGGGAGGTGGGAGTGCTGTGGGTGAAGAACAGCACAAAACACAATTGGCCAGATCAGAGTGCACAAATGGGAGAAACAATGGGTGTGACAAGACTGAAAACGGTAGGACCTGAACCCAATTCTCCTTCTATGATGGCACACCGCCTAAAGTTAGGTTGTCTCTCCTGAAGCCTTTGTCACAACTTCCCTTTCACTACTGTTACCTGCACACACGTCTTAATTCTCCTCTGTCTCTTGCTATTAGACATTTAAGACTGTCTCCTGGCTCTTGGAAGCCACCATGCTGCCTAGACCAGGACCCTGAGCACAACTGGGCACCCAGTGATGTTTGGCACAACCTTAGCAGTGTACACAGATGGCCTCTGAGGTCCATTCCAGATCTAAACCTGGGATTCCACATTCCCTGCAAACACTGCTCCAGCGCACCGCCCCCCCCTCCCACAAGTAGATTGTAAACTCTGGGTGGGCAGGGGCTCTCGGGCTTGTCCTTGTATTCCCAAGGCCTTGCAGAGTGCCTGGCACTTAATGAAGCTTGTTGAACTGAACTCAAAATGGGACTGGCAAACTAAACCTTGTTTTGGGCCTTGTAGACACCCCCAGACACAATGCTCTTGGTGACCAGTCATTCTCCTACTTCCTCAGATGGCCTTCATGCTGCTTCCCAGACATAACATTCTCAATCTCCTGTTTCCACATCTTTGCTCAGGCTGAAGCCCCCGCCTGCCGTGTCTCTACTTCTCACAACTGCCACCAGTCCCTACCAGCTGCCTTTCAGGCTTCTCCAAGGGACCTTTCCTGGCTCCCCCTGTGCCTCTCCCAGCCCTGCTCTGGTCACTGCATACAGATTCAGTATATCCCCTATATTTACTTATCTATGGACACACTACATCTCACCTTTCTATCTGCCACCCTAGTGCCAGTCGACATTTCTTATAGGTACTTAGTGTTTGCGGATTAACCCCTGATTCCCAGAAGCTAAACTGCCCATTCCCTGGGCTGGCTCTTCTCTGCCTCCCTCTCCTTCCCCCCAGACCCCCGAGTTCCCACACTTGGTACTAAATGCTCAGGAAGAGCCTCCAACGGGAGATGGCAGCAGCACTGAAGTGGGCACAGAAGGCTGTATTTGGGAGTCAGGAAAGAGGTCCTGGCTATAAATCCCACCCTGGGCCATGACCAGGCTTGCCACCCCCTAGCCAAGCCCTCATCCCCAATGAGATACTATTAAAAGCCTTATCCCAGGGCCTGGCACAGAAGAAAAATGATGTAAATGTCAGTTGTTCCTCTTGTGATAATTAGGCTTGGGAGCATCAATGAACCATGAGATATCAGGGCCTTTGCCACCTTCCAATTGCTCCATGACCATCATCGATATGGTGCCCTACAGATGGGCCCTTCTGCAGAGCTGCAGGTCACTGGAGCCCAGCTTTGGGACAGGCCAGGAGCAAACAGGAATGAACCTCCTCCTCCTTGAGGCAAACCAAATCTCGGAGACTACATGAAGGCATTCTGATAAGCCCATGGCAGTGTGGGGGAGGCAGGGGACGCTGGAAAGCGTATGGCCTAGAGGGCTGAGCAAACAGCACCCCACCCGGCCCCTTCCCCCCATAGGTGACCTCTCCAGAGCTACTGGTGGGCCCGAGATGCAGAAAACCAGAAAGAGGCTCCTGGCCATCCAGGATGCTTCTGGGACCCAGTTCGGCGCCAGGTTTGGAAGGGACAGAGAAATTCTGCAAGAACAAAAAAGCCCCAAATGACATGCCCCATGTTGGCCTCCAACCTAGAAAACCAGCCTGTGTATCTCCCAGGCACACATCTATCTTCTTGCTCGATGTCCAGAGCTCTGAGACCCTGAGCTGTAATGTGGGGGTGAGGGGTGTAAATGTGTTTAGGGCATATACTCCCAGGAGATCAAAGGCACAACTGAAGTTTCTAGATTTAACAAAGGATCCCTAGCAAATAACTACAAAGTGGGTACCCATTGACTGGGGAATGGCTAGGCACCTTGTGACACCAGACGGTTCAGGAGACATAACAGACAGGAAGAATCCAGAGGAATGTGGGAAGTTATGTCAGCTGATATAGACTGGACAGCCCCTGAAACAACACAAAGGAAAAGATGGACAACAGGAAGTAACTGACAACCAAGAATGATCCCAAAGAGTGGCCAGCAGACGGCAGGTGAGGGCCAGAGGGGGCTGAAGGCCACATGCCCGGCTTAGTTTAACTGTCCTTTGTTACAGGGTAGAGTGGGGGTGGGGGGCAGATCCCCAAACACTGGGACCATGAAAACAGAACCTGCTAACAGAATACATGGGAGACATTTTATAAAATGAGGCAAGAGGATGTCAGGTCCCCAGAAGAGCCACTTGCGAGATGCCTGCCTCCAAGAGAAGGTCTACCATACCCCAGGCTGCACAGGCCTGGGGGAGGGGGAGGGAAGAGCGGCATGAGGATGGGCTCTGCCCAGCCAGGAGGGGCTGGGGTGAGTATCCTTGCTGGGAGACAGGCTCCAAAGAGGCCTCAGCGCCCATCAGCTGGCTGAGGACCACACACATGCATGAGGGCACGAGCGTGCGCGTGCACACACACACGACAAGAAGTCACAGGAAGAGCCAGGTCAGTAAGCACACCTACTGTGCACCTGGCCCTGGGGAGCGGGAAGGGAAGGGAAGAGAGAAGGCAGAGAAACATAGCCGGGCCTCAGGGAGCTTGGTCTTCTAGAGGGAGGGATGGTTTCTGAACTGAGTCAGAGTAACAGGCCCAAGGCAGGAAATAAATACCCTGGCCTTCTCCCCTCCCCTCAAAATGCCATCCGTGGCGGGGCTTTCAAGGGCAGACAGATGGAGGGCCTGGAAAGGGTGGGGGAGGGGGGAAGAACCTGCAACCTGCAGCGGCTTGCCACCTCTCTGAATGACTGCTGCTTCTTGTCCACCTGGCCACGCCAGAGAACGGGGCTCCTGCTGTGCCTTGGCGGGGCTGCCCTGCCCTCCCTGTGGACGACGGGAGAGGCGATCCTCAGCAAGCTCCCTTCCTCCTCTTCCCCGAGGCCCGGCCTATGCCCAGGTCTGCTTCCCCCAACTGGGGCCTCCTCCTCCCGGTCTTTCATCTGGAGGAGGCTGCCACAGCCAACCCCACCCCCGCTCCGGCCTCTCTGGCGCAGGCAGCGGCCGCTTAGGGTCCTTCCCAAGGAGAGAGCCCCGAGTTGCTCTGCAGCCCCAACAAAGTCCAGTCACAGAATCTGAGGCTGAGAGAGAGCCTCCAGGACCATGTGCTCCACTTTCCTGGAAGCCAACCCACCTCCCCAGGCCACCCAGCCCTCCTGCTGCTCCTGCTCCCTCCTCTCCTGTGAACCTCATGTCTATCACACTATTTCCCTAGTAGAACACCAGCTCCCTGAGGACAGAGATTCTTTGGTTATCGTATCCCCAGCCCCTAGCAGAGCGGCTCAGCACCTAGTAGACCTTTCACAAATCCCTGCTGATCTAGAGAGTCACACTGAGGACACCAAGGCCCCAAAAGGTAACAGATGGTCCCAGGACTAAAGGGAGAAGCCAACCCCTCATTGTACACATGACGAAAGTGAAGCCTACAGAGGCTAAATAATGTTGCCATACTAAGTGATGGAGTCAGAATTTGAACCCAGGTCCTCCAACTCCAGAGAAGTTGGTCCAAGGTCACAGGGCTCTTTCCTCCTGGGCACACATCTCAAAAAGGTGGCTTTGTCTGGTGCCCAGGGTGCCAGGCTAGGCTCTGCCCATGACTTGTTCCAGGTGCCCAGGGTACCAGCTGAGTTCTGCCCATGACTTGCTCCATGCCCCAGAACAAGTCCTTTCTCTGGAAAGCTTGTCTCCAAGTCAGTCTCTTCCTAAAAAAGCAATTAGGAGAAGGGTGAAGAATCCCTTTTCTCCTGAAAGGCTCTGTGACAATGACTGAGCCAATGAAGCAGGGGAAGACCACCAAGCCTGGGTGACAGACTGTCCTCCAGATGAAAGCCAAGCTTGGCCAGACTTCACTGCAGATAAAAATAAAAAGCCGCTAACTGTGGTGGGAGGCAGGGGACAGATACCCAGGAGCAGCCGTGGTCCAAAACAAAGGAATTGCCAGAAGGGATAGAGACCTGAGCAGGAGGGCAAAGAAGAGGCCAAAGGATAATGAGCAGAGGAGGAGGGGCAGGGAGAAGCGCAGAGAGCCAAGATGCCACCAGGGACCTCACCACTGGCCAGGAACTAAAGGGGCACAAGTGATGCCAGGCCAGGAGCAAGAGGGGTCGGCTGAAACCAGGCCAAGTTAGGCTTCAAGCCGGAAGGACTCCCTCCAACTGAAAGCGATCCGAAAGTGTGAGGAGTAGATGCTGGGGTCTGCTCCTGGGCCCTTGGCAAGCAGAGGCAGGTGAGCTGCCTGGGCCTGGGCCGCTGAGGCCCCTTCCAACTGAAAAGCCAATATGGCAGACTTTGAACGAGGGAGGGAGAGTTAAATGGAGCTTCTGCTAACTCCTGACTCCAACTGCCATGGAAGGTGTTCAGCAGGAGGCAGATTCCTTCTGAAAAAGGAGGTTAAGGCTAATATATAACATCAAACTGAGTGAAGCAGTGAGAGCTGGACAGGGCTGGGCCAGAGACAGGGAGAGGCAGAGCCCAAAGGATCTCTGACCTGCTCAAAGAGTCTGGCCTGCACAAAGGGTCCCTGGCCTGCGTGAAGGGTCCTTGGCCTGCCCAAAGGATCCCTGGCCTGCTCACAGGGTCCCTGGCCTGCACAAAGGCCCAGAGAGCTCCCTCGAAGAAAGGAAGAAATGAACTGGACCCAACCATCAGGTTGGGTGGGGAGGACCCAGATCAGAAGATCAAGAGAAGACATGCAAGTCAGAGAGATCCAGTGTCCTGCATGGCCTTCCTAAGCCAGGGAGAGGATGCCCCCCCCACCCCCCACCCCCGCCCCCAGCAAGTGGATCATTAATCCCTACTCAGTTCCTTCCCACCCCAACTTCACGCAGTCTATCCTCCTGCTTAGCTTCAAATGGCTCCATGTGTGTCTTTTCAAACAGACTCACAGAACATAAGAACCCAAAGTGACAGCAGGGATCATCTGAGTCAGCACCCCCCCCCCAACATGTCCAGTGAGAGGCCAGTCTGGCTCTGCTCAAAGAGCTCTAGAGATGTGGTGCTCACTCCCACCCTGAGGAAACCGCTATCCTTTGAAAAATAGCTCAAAGGGCCTCCCATTGGTGGCCTGGGTCCTCCTTCTACTCTCTAAGACCCAGGGGAATCCAGCTAATACCTCTTCCACATGAGACCATTCAAATATTTGAAAGCACAACAGACAAGAGTGCTGAACTTGGAATGAGGAAGACCCAAGTTCAAATCCTACCTCAAGCACTCAACTTGAAGTATGACCCTGGGCAAGTCACTCAACCTGTCTACCTCAGTTTCCTCATCTGTAAAATAGGGATAATAACACCTCGATCCCAAGGTTGTGGGGAGGATCAGGTGAATGAACCCACATAAAGGACTTTGCAGACCTAAAAGTACTCCATGTGTTAGCGATTACAATTGTCGAGAAGAATCTTTTCTCTCCTGCCTGCACCAGAAAAGTGATGACAAGAAGAACATCTCCAGTCTTCATGCAGGCCAGGGCCAAAGAGAGCTGAGCACGGAGTGGGGAGAGGCCGGTTCCCACCTCCCCACCTTGGCCACTGAGCAGGGGCAGCGAGGATGAGAAGAATGGTGCCTGCCTCTTTGGGGCTGTTGTGAGGATCAATGGAGAACACTTTGCTGGCTGCTCTGTTCTCTCTCTCCTTGGGCCTCCCATGGAACTTCCTCTATGTCTCTCCATACACATTTAGCAAATTCTACAATGGTGTTTATTTGGGGAGGTCTTATTTCCTTTAATTAATTAGGAGTTCTGAGAGGGCACAGTCCCTCCCGAAAAGGACACCAGGCCAAGCAGGTGCTTAGGAAATGTTTGTTGAATGAGTGGGGGGTGGGGGTGTCTCCCTAACTGGACTAGAAACTCAAGGCGGGTAGGGATTATTTTCCTATCTTCCCAAACACACACACACACACACACACACACACACACACACACACACACACACACACACACACACAGAGCAGAGCTGGTCCTGCTGAGCAGCTTGTGATGAAGAAGTGCTTGGAAGTCAAAGGAGAAAAGAGAAAAAGGACCCTGGAGCCAAAGCACTGGGCCAGGTAAGAAAGGAGGATGAAGCTGTAGCCGATGAAGCCTCTTTGTAGACAGAGAAATGAACAGGATGGCTCCCAAGAGTGACCTGCCTTAGACCCCCTACAGTGCTCAGGGCACAAATGGTCCCTTTTTAGGGGTAAGGACAAACCCAAAGCAGCTCTTGCTGGACTCCTTTACAACCACTGAAGATGGAGAAACCAAAAGGCGGGTGCCCCCAACCCTGGGAGGGCTTCTTGATGGGTCAATGACAAGGACTTTCCTAGCATCAAGGACCTGCTTACCAAGCCCAAGCCAACATCACCTGAAAGAGGCAGCAGCCCTGAAGGATGGCCAAGAATTGTCTCTAATTACCTGTAGGTCAGCTAGAGGACTGCGGCGATGGTCATCCCTTGAGGTTCAGGGGAGATTCCGAGCTGCCTCTAGACAAGGCTAGGGTTTATAGGGTTTAGGGCTGGAAAGGTCATTCAACCTGACCATATTAAAGATGAGGAACCTGAGGCCCCGTGGTTCAAGTGCCAGGTATAGATTCAGAAAGTTCTGAATCAGGCTCCTGCCTCACATGTGGCTGCACAGACTTTGGGCAGGCTACTCAGTCAAGCTTCTGCTACTGTGAAATGGAAAGAATCATGCCAGTGGCATTTGCCTCAGAGTTGCAGTGCGCCTCCAAGAGGATAACTCATGGAAAGACCTTTGCAAATCTTAAAATGCTATATAAAACCAGTGACCACCATCATTATTGTCAAAATGATAAATGAAGTCAGTTGTTAGGACTATTTTCTGTCCAAGGTCATCAAGGTCGTTGGTAACAGAGAATCAGAATTTGAACCCAAGTCTTCTGGATTCTTTCCAGTAGGCCACATTGAGGAACCAGCTGTTTGCACACTTCCCACCTCCCTCCCCCGAGGAAAGTGTCTCCTCCCCCTCCTCCTGCCTCGGTGGGGCAGATCGCCACCACCAACATCCTCCAGGGGAAACTCTCCCCAGCTCAGCCGACACATGGGGAAATCTCTCAATGAGATAGCCTCCACGGAAGCGGTGGCTCTGTGGCACTGCCAAGAGAAGGGGCACTTACACTGGAGGAAACGGCGCTTCCCCTCTGACCGCAAAGAGGCAGCTCCAACACGCCAGCTGCCCGGTCACCCAGCGAGCACGGAGGAGCACAGGCTGCCGGCGTGGGGGGACCCCCGGACAGCACCCACAGAGCCTGGGCAGGTGGGCCGGCCCTCCTCCCGCCCAGCGGCTCCCCAGCTAACTGCCCCCTATCCTACACCCCTCCTGCAGCCCCCAGGGCCCGCGACCCCACCCCTAACTGTCCCCTCCCCGCCTGCGGCCCCCCAGCTGACTGCCCCCCATTTGCCTCTGGGGCCCATGACCTCCCCAACTGTCCCCCTCCCCGCCTGCGGCCCCTCAGCTGAGTGCTCCCCAGCTGCCCCAGAGGCCAGTGACCCCCCAATTGCCCCCCGCCGGCCTGCGCCCGGCCCCGTTGCTTCCCCCAGTTGATTCCCGGGCCCATGGCCCCCCAGCTGACTGCCCCCCCCACCCCAACCCGCTTCCACGAGGAGCTGCCAAAGGAGGAAAACAAACCCTGACGGCGGCGGAGACAATGGTGGGGTAGGGGGAGAGATTCACCCACAGAGAATGGCCTCCCCCAGACCCTGGGGGTGGTGGAGTGCCAGCCCCCGGGCAGGAGCGATGTCGCAGAGACCACCCGGGCACACGAGGGCCCAGCACAGGGGCCGAGGGGAGAGAGGACCCCCCCTAGCCGAGGTCAGGGTCGGCCTGGCCCCCCGCCCCACCCCTGGTTATTGACCCCGGCCCGGGTCCGGCCCGCGCCCCCTCCTCCAGATCAGGGGCTCCCCCGCCCCCACCCGGGCTCCCCGAGGGGAGGGGCCCCGGCGCCACCGCCCCCTCCCTCACCTGTCACCGACGGCCGCTGCGGGTCCTCGGCGGGCGCCGGCTCCCGCCCATAGCCGTCCGACCGCTACCTCCTACGGCGGCTCTGCGGGTGCCGGGTGGCCGTGGATCGTCCTCCGCGTCAGGCCCCAACGGCTCGCGCAGCAGCTACGGAGCGCGCGCCCCCCTCCCGTCGCGCTCCTCCCCTCCCTCCCTCCCGGCCCTCCCTCCCCGGCCCGCGGCTCGCCTCCCCCGCCCGCCGCCCGCCCCCTGGCCGGAAGGACCGCCCCCTCCTGCCACAAACAGGAACTGACGTAAGGGATGACGACCGAGACGCTCGGAGCGGGGGAAGGGAAGGGGAGGCGGGGCTGTCCGGAAAGCTGCAAGCGCGCAGACTCTCGGCTGAAGGACTCTGGGAAGTTGTCAGGGTTGCTGCGCCGGCGCAGCTGTGGAAAGCGGGGGCGACGAGGAACGAAACCGGTGTGGCCTGGTGTGTGGCCTCTAGAAGGGACCACGCAGGCGCATAAGACGGAAAAAAAGGGGAAAAGTGACACTTTGCCTGTTGGGGGCAGCGAGGTGCGTAGGCGCAGCTTGCCTCGAGAGCCGCGGCGCCTCCGGGACGCTCCAGGACCTGGGCTCTCACCCCGGAGCCGGTGGCTCATACAGCCGCGCGAGGGCAGCCTAGGACGGCGTGGTCATGACGCACGTGGCACCGCCCCATGGAGCTGGAGAGTGGGCCGGGCGGGGCACCCTTCTCTGCCGGGAGCGCTTTAGCTATGACAAGGGCGGTCACCAGGGTGCCAGGTCTGGAACTGCCTTGGACGCCAGTGGGTGTGAGGAGGCCGATCCGGGCCATCCTTCAGCGCTCTGACCCCACGGCCACGGAGCCCACGGCTGGAGGCTACACCTTCTCCAAAAGCCCCTTCATCAATCCCAGACCATCTCCTCCCGGGCGGGGGGCACTGGATCCGGTCCGAGGCCTTGTTCAGTGTCCTCTTCGCCGGTCACTATCTGTGTGACCTGGGGAAAGTCCTTTTCTGTCTCTGGGCCTCAGTTTCCCCATCTGTAAATTGAGGGGGTTGGGGTCCAGGGAGGTCCCCTTCGGCTTCATCAGCTTGCCCCTCAGGGCCACCCTTGATATGGCCGAGGGTAGCCACTTCCACCGCCCATCCAGGTGCAAGATCAGCACCTCTCCCCCTCCCCTGGCTCTCTCTGGCCAAGGTCCAACAGAGACCAAAGCCTAGCACTCCAGTTCTTCGAGTGCACCCCGGCTACTCCAAAATGGTTCCGGAGAGGGATAAAAAGGAAATAGCTTGCCAAGAAGAGGTTTGGCTGGCCGTGGCCCTGGCCCTCCCCAAACCAAGTGGAGGCAGACGACCCCTGAGGCTCAAGCTCAGTCACCCCAGTGCAAGATGGCCGTCAGCCAGGGCCAGTCAAAACACTGCCCAGAAATGCCCACCCCAAGTGTTAGCCGAGAAAACAAAACAAAAACACTCGCCACAAGAGAAGTGGGGCTGTAGTACTCGGTTTCCAGGGCTTCTAAGTCAGGTGACCCCAGCTTTATTTACTAAGGGTCACATCAAGGGCCTCCCCTCCATTCCTGAAACAAGTCCAGGAAAAATCCAGTTCACAGGTAGATGGTGTCATCTTCGGAGAAACCTGGTTTTCCCCAGTCCCTGCCTCCCCTTCCCCCCACCTCACCCCAAGCATTTCACTTTCAGTCTAAAAACAGAGTAAAGAACACTTGCCCACAGTAGGGAAAAAAAAAAATCACAAAAATATACGAAAACCCATCTCCTCTCCCCTCTGCGGCCTCTCATGATTACATCTGTTGGCGGGCAGACAGGCCCAGGTGAAGCTCCTCTGGCCAGCAGGCACCAAGGTGGAGAGCCCTCCCCGGCAGCGCCTTGGCCTCCTAAGAGTTCCTAACAGCACGGCGCCATGGGCGGCGGGGAGGGCGCAGGGAGGGCGAGGACAGACGCACTTCAGGCAGAGGACAGCGGGCAGTCTGGCCTTCCCACCGGGGCAGAAAACAGAAGAGAAACGAAAAGTGTGAAGGAGGAAGACTAAAGACAATCACCTAGAGCAAGCAGGGGAAGGGAAGGGAGAGACGGGAGAATGAGAGGCCCTCCCTCCTGGCTGTGGGGCATGACAAGGACATGGGGGGGCCTGGGCTGACAGATCTCTGAAAAGGACCTCAGAGTTGGTCTCTGAGCAGGGTCCATTCAAGTGCTATGCTGGAGAAGAGTGGCCTGTCCATTTGGGCCATTGGCATTCTCCCATTTACCTGGGGGCCAAGTAAAAGCTAGTGGGGAAGGGGCATTCCTCTTCCCTGGAAGAAAGAGGGAAGGATGTCACAGAGGGAAAACAAGAAAAGGGGGCAGCCACGGGTCCTGCAGGGAAAGCACTGGATTTCTCAAGTCCTTTATCCAGAACTCAACACCACTGGTTCCCCCAAGGGCTCCCACTCCACCGACCATTGTCAGCTCCGTCTCCCATAACAGCACATCCCCAGTGGTGGAAACAGCTCTGGACAGTGCCAGATTCCTGGCCTGAAGCAGGATCTCTTTCTTTGATGTGCCCCACCTTCAGCACACTTCACTGGCCAGATTTCATGTTCTCATGAGAGGACTCGATACAATTTGGACAAGGGGAGCTAAGAGGGGTGTCTAAGGCAGTGGAAGCAGACACAAGCAACTGAGAGCCCCAGACGAAAGCCAGCGGTGGGCCAAGGCAGGGGCCAGGCCAGACCAGGCCAGGTGTGTGAGTTAAGGCAAACACAGTACAGAGGCGCTCCAAGATGGCTCACCAAGCCCTAGCGGCAATGTTAGTCGGTCTTCCGCCCCAGTCTCTTAAACACACTAATAGTGCCTGTGTTGTCCATCTGCGCACTATGGCCCTCACTTGAGCTGCTCACCCTCGGGCCTGCCAAGGTCCTCTTTATGGTAACCTTGAACTCAGCTGGGGACTTACTCTTTGTGCTGGTGACTTGGCTGTCCTGAGCCTCTGGTGGAAGAGTGGCTTTGCCAAGTCTCTGGATGACGCTGACTTTGGGCAATGCTTCTGGCTTTCTCTCAGCAGAGGGGCCCTGGCTGCCCCCTAAACGCCGAAGAGTGGCTGGGACCGGCTTGGGCTCTGAGCTGGTAGCTTTGGCCTTGATGGTCACCCCCAGGGGGCTGCTGTCCTTGGTAAAGGACTTGCCCATCCTCTTCAGGACCCCAGCATATTGTAAGACGGAGCTGTCATCATCACTGTCTCCTGCCCGCTCCTCGTCTGTCTCCAGGGCATCACCCAGTCGGCTGAAGACACCTGTGGGCTACATTGGAATTAAAGGGGTCACCAGTTAGAGCAAAGGATGAACTAGGACATTAAGGGAGGAAACACAAGAGCTTTCCACACATTTCCCTTCCCCCCATCTCACCTTACTCCCAGTTGTTGTGTCAGCCTTGGTCTCAGCGCCAAGCCGGTCAAATACAGATGTTCTCTGGACACCTGGAAGGGAAGTCAGTCATGCTGAGTGCCCTGATGGCCACAGCCCTATGCTGGGTACTGTTGGAGATACCAAGGAAGAAGACACAGTCCCTACCCTGAAAAACACCTGGGCTTGTGGAGAAGCTACAGCAATCCTCAGAGGTCTCAAAGGGTAGGTATGGGGTACAGGTATGTGAAACAAATGGAAAAGATGGGATCCAGGACATAATGAGATGGCTGAACTAAGTTGTAGGGACATGTCAGCAAGGAACCAAATTGTACATGATCCCCATAACACTAACACACCTAAAGCCCAGGACGTGGCTGATGAGGAGGCTCCCAGGTCTAGAACAAAGAGGCCTATGTTGGGGGCCAGACCTCCTGTCTGCCCTCTCCAGGCAGACCCTTAGGAAAGGCTCCCTTTGGAGAGGTAGGGGAGCCCCTGCCCTCACCTTTGGCCGCCTGCTGCTGCTCCAGGATCTTCCGTGTCCGAGGTGTGGTCCCCTTGGGCATGGTGATGATGTATTTCCCTTCCATCTCTGCAGTCACTCGGCGCCTCCGCTTCACTGGCACAGAGGCATTCTCCTCTTCAAGCTGGTCCAGAGCTAGGAGGGGTCAAATGTGACATAATGGGCAGCTGGGTCAGGCACCCTCAGAAACATTCTAGAATGGGGGAAGGAAGGGCTCCATCACTCCAAATGGGGAACACAATCAGAAAATTGCCCCTCTTCCCACCTTCCATCTCATTTCACTCACAGGACTCAAAGCTTTGGAATTTCTTTCTAGGGAACATCTGAATAACCTCACCAAAGCTCTCCCAGGAAGATGCAATCAGTGAGAGGATCCCCCAGGGGGCAGAAGCCCCCCAGAGGCACTTGGCCACCCCCCCATCCTCACAGAGGCCCCACCACTGTACTCCCCATACCAGCAGCTTTGGCGTGCTTAGCAGCCATCTTGTTGGAGACGGTAACCGAGATCTTAGAGGCACTGGCATCAGGACGCCTGGCAGGGGTGCTGGGGGGGGAGTCCCGACTCAGGCTATTAGCAATCATCCGAGAGGCAGCTGGAGAAGTGGCAAAGGGGAAACGACACTTACGAGCAGGGCTTGGACCATCAAAACCTGTGGAGTGGGGTTGGGGGACAGCCACTGGGTTCTAACTGGTCAGCAGGAGTGACCTGGACTTGACCTCCTCAAAGCTCTGAAGAAATAAAGCCAAGCCACAGAGAAATCAGAGAAGACACGGCCGCAAAGGAAGGGGAAATGGGCACTGAAGCTTGGCTTTCAGCTCGCCTCCACTGTGGTTCTTACAGTAAAATCTATCCCCCTTCCAGATGTGAGGAAGGCTTTCTGTGCATTAGTTCCTATGACTCTCCCAATACTCTTGTAGCGTGTGATGGGAGGATTATTGGTCAAAAAACTGAGGCTCGGCCAGAGCCGTGCCATAGAAGAAGAGCAAGGCATCCCTCACCATGCCCCACCACACCCCACCACTGCCCTAGTGCACACAGTGACTACTCTCATGGGCACCAACCCTGAGTGCCCAGAATTGCTAAGCAGGGAGCCCTCACAGACAAACTCACCGCTGGTCGCGCTGCGCCTGAGCTCTGCCTGCAGGTGGCTGGGGCTGGAAGCCAAGGACTCGGCAGCCGCTTTGCACACATCCTGTCAAAGACAAGACAGGTAAAAACATCGCCAAGACAAGGGTCCCTGGTGCCCTGGACACCTCTTAGTGCGCAGAGGCCTGGCTAGCTCTAAATGATCAAAGGGAAGCTGTTATTGACAGTGACAGAACTGGGACAGTCTGGCTCCTCTAGGCATGTAAGCTCAGGCCTTGGCTATGTGGGACCTGGAGCAAACTGCCCCCACTGGCGGCCCTCACTTCTCTCGTGTCTGGCAGTGTGGCACCATGGAGACGGTCAGAGAGACCTCAGTTGGACTTTGGCCTCTGCTGCTTCCCGGCTTGTGTGACCATGAGCTAGCCTGGCCTCCTTGTAAAATGCATATCTTCATTCTGGGACACTGAGCTCGTGGGCCACCATGAGGCCCAAATGAAGGACGCCTGTCTGGTGCTTCCCAATGTTGATAATTACATCACCTCGAATGTATATCCCAGATAGTTCTGCTGGGGGAGGGGGGCAGAGGCTTTGCTCCTAGCCCATTTCACTTGATGTCAGGCACCACATAATCTAGGAAAGGGCTGAGACCCAGTAGAGCATCATGGGGTCTACCTGTCTCCCAAGCAAAGAGTCTAAGGAAGCCTCCTGGTATAACAGGTGAAAAAAAAGGAAACACCAACTCACTCCTCTTGTTCTTTGATCATGGAAGACCACAAAGCAGGAAACAGAGACAAGCACCCTTCTGCCCCTATGACACACCAGCCTCTCAGAATACCTTATGGGGGGGTGGGTTCCCATACCCCCATAAGGACAGTCTGAGTCAAGGGGCTGCACTCCCTTGGGGAACCATTCTGCCCAAGCTGGCCTCACCCACCTGGCGGTACACCACTTTGGCATGCTTGAGGATGGCAATGATGTCACCCACCACAGTCACACCAAGCTCATTCATGATCTCCTTATTCAGGTCTAGCAGCATGTTCTTCTGGATCCTGTGGGAAATGCTGGGTAGTGAGCAGAGGAGCACAGGCCAGGGCACTAACCTACCCTCCTTCCCCATGGTGGAACTGCCTTACCGATTATCTACAAACATGACTGCGTAGTTGACAGCAGGCCCTGGGGGGATCCCAGCTTCCTTGAAGAACTGGATCCATTCTGATGTAGCTATGGAGAGACAGAAAGGAAGTCAGAGAACCAATGATGTATCTTGTCAACCCCAAAATATGTTGCATCCTGGCTCCTGTGCCACCCAGCCTCCTTCTTCACAACAAAACCCAGTCTTATAGACATGGAAGCGCCTCCGGCTTAGCTGAGTCCCAGCTAAATGCCCACCCCTCATTCCGTTGTCAGTGATAGCATATCACAGAATGTCCAAGTTGGACAATATCTCTGATGTAGAACTCCACAAAGATGCCCTCCCCGAAAGGTCCCCTTTTATCCAAGAAACCCTCCTGGGAGCAGAGCCCAGCACGCCCAGACACAATCCACTTCACTTTAGGGCAGATCTAGTTGTTAGTAAGTTTTTCCTTACTTTAATCTTAAACTTGCCTCTAAGTTCTACCCACTGTCCTTTGGTGAGAGGTGTTCTAGAGGTCTTCCCCTGCCATCTTTTTGTGTCCTTAGAGACATCCTTCCTTCCTTCCGCTTAAGTACTCCCTTCTAAGGCACAACTTCCCCAGATCTCGTGGCCAACCCTCACAGGTCACCCTCTTGGGGTCCTTCACTATCCTCTGGGCCCTTGGAAGAGCATCCAGGGGGAAAACGGCAAATCTACTAAGGAATGGCTAAACAAATTACGGTATATAAATGCAATGGAATATTATTTCACCCTAAGAAACGATGAAGGGGATGGTTGCAGGGAAACCAAGGAAGACTTGTAGGTTATGATGCAAAGTGGAGTAGGTGGAACCAGAAAAACAATTTATGCATAACAATAACACTGCAAAGAAGTCAACTAGGAAAGACATAAGGACTCATCAGTACAATGACCAGCTACAATTCCTGAGGACTAATGAGGAAGCATGCTACCTTGTTACAAGAGTTCTGGATTTGGGTTTTTTTCCAGTTTTGAGGTGGTGGAGGGGAAGAAGGGGGTGGGCTTAGGGATAGAGTAGCAAGAAAAGAAAGAAAAAAAAATCATGAAGTTTTGTTTTTTTTACAAGACAACAGAAGGAAGGCCAGAAAGAATCACAGACAAGGAAGACAGCTTCGAAATTACATGTTGAATTTATTCCACATTTAAAAAGAAAAGTAAGCCGTACATAAGAGAGTCACAGTTCCGTGTACAATTCTCTTTTTCTGTTCTATGATACATATATGTACACACACACATATGTGTGTATAAGTGCTCACTTTGCTGAAGTGCAGGATAAAAAGAAGGTTCTAAAGAGCGCTCAGGAGGCCATAATCACTGGGCACACCTATATGTGTAACACATGGTAATTAACAGGTAGCTCTTAGTTAGCATGGAGGCAGCTGGCGGCACAGTGGATACAGCGTTGGGCCTCAGGTCAGGAAGACCTGGGTTCCAGTACAGCCTTGGACACTTCACTAGCTGTGTGAGCCTTGGCTAATCACTAAATCTTTGCCTGTCTCAGCATCCCTCAAAACGGATAATACTAGCACCTACTTCCCAAGGCTGCTGGGAGATCAAATGAGATGATATTTGTAAAATTTCTTTAAAAAGCACCTAGCACAGTGCCTGGCACATAGTAGGTGCTCTATCAATGTTTATTCTCTTTCCCCTCCCCAGTTCTAAGATGCTTTACCTACGTTAACTAATTGGATGCAGAAGTTAACACATCCCATCAGACTGCCAAATGCTCCAGGTTAGGAGAGGATTCCATAAAGCTAAGGAGGTCAGCCTGCTCTGCTCAGGAGGAAGAGGGAAAACGAAGACCCACTTGTGGGACCAACCTCAAAAGGAAAGAGGAACCTAGACCTCAAGCAAACTCCTTTCAGCCCATGGTCTTTCTTTGCATCTGGCTACGAGCCTCAGAGTAAGAGCTTACCTTCACAGCAGAAGCACCAGCAGGCTGAGGATGCCGCTGCACCCGTTTATGCCACCATGCAGGCAAACACACTTGTGCCCACATGACTGCTCCCCAACGCCTAGGAACGTACACACGCGCGTTCCTGCATTGGAATGCTCTGCAGGCCATCAGAAGGTCCCCAGAGCTACACACACAGACACTCCTAAGGGTCTCCCTCTCCATTATATTCTCCACTCATTGCTAGTGATTTTCCTAAAGCCCAGGTCAGACCACATTGCTGCCCAATCAACAAACTCCAGGGTCTCCCTATTCCCTCTGGGACCAAGGTGAGCTTCCTTTGTCGGACTTTTTCGATCCTTTTACAGACTGCCCCCACCCCCCCAAGGGACCTTTTCAGCCCAATCTCCCATCACTCCCCTTCCTACCTCTGTGGGCTTTTGAGGCCGCACATCATCACCCCTCCCCCCACCCTGTGCATCTCCCAGGCCTGGAATCTGCTCCCTCTCACCTCCTCCTCCTCCACACAAGAGCCCTCATAGGCTCAAGCACCACCTCCTACAGGAAGCCTTTGGTAATCCTCCGATTATTAACATCCTCCCCCTCCCTCAAGTGCCTTGTATTTACTTCATATTCATTCTAGGAGTGCTTGAGGGTAGGGACTACTTCATTTTGTCCTTGTAACCTTACTGCCTACCAAGATGCCTAGCATACAGTGTTTCATTCATGTTTACTGTTGTACATGCACACCCCTCCCAGTTTCTGCTGGAGGCCCTTCTCTAAGATGTCACCTTCCATCACCTCTGTATCAATCCTGTTACATACATCATTATTTACAGGTTCTCTTCCCCTGTCCGAATGTGAGCCCCTTGAGGGCAGGGACACTGGTTTTGATGCCTGGCACACAACAGGCACTTAATAACTGCTTGCTGAAGGAAGAGCAGCTCAGAACTGGAATGGCACTTGGAGAGGAACCATATGAATGGACTGTTCAGCAGGAAGCGCCCCTGATCCAGTCCCTGACCAGGGTCCCGTTAGCTCTGCTTGCAGGCCAGAGACCCCAGGAGCCCACGCCAGCTTCAGAGGGCTCAGGTAATCATGCTTCCCCCCAGCATCCTGCAGTCCCAGCTGCGCTCCACAACATAAAGCCTGGAGTGAAAAGGCAGGGAAGGAGGCTCCAGTCCCTTCTAATACTCTCAACAAAACTTGCTAAGCCTAAGAAGGAACTGGCCAGAATCCATGGGGAGAACTGTCTGTAGAAAAAGAGCCAAGCAATCCCCAGGGCTGGAACTTTCCCAGGCTACCTGGGAAGACCCACAGAACAGGCCTGAGCCTGGAACACCTTGGTCCTCTGAACCTCAGAGGGAGCGGAATGGAATATTCTCACCAAAGCTGCAGCTGGGATAAGGCAGAGAGAAGAGGGAAAGGGGCCCTTTACAGGAGCCCTAAGCATGGCTTCTGGGGCTAGAGTCCTCAGCCTGCATTCCACACGCCAGCAGCTGTCACTGTCACTATAACACACAGGGTCTGCCTCCATGACAGCTAACCCAACCGCCAGTGCCCTCATCAAGTGGACTTCACGGGGCGGGGGGGGGGGGGGGGGGGGGGCCTTACAGACTCACCCATTGTCACAGACACCATCTTCTCCCCAGGCACAACCAAGCCGGCACTCCCCAAAGTAGCCTGGTGGGGGGGGGGGGGGGGCAGAAAGAAGAGGCTTGTGAGAAGGCTCTTCACCAGGGCTGGCATTCCTGGGCTCAGGTTCAGAGCTCAGGAATAGCTGGTGACCAGCTGTCAGGAAATCACCCAGAGGCCTTCACTGCCACTGCAATGACCCCCCTCCCCCCAGCCCTGAAACCCAAGGCGACATTCAGAGAGCCCCTTCTCAGGGCTCATTTCCCACGCTTTCAGGAAAGGACCTGGCTGTTTTTAAGGGGGCAGGAGGGCCTAGAAGAGAGTGCGGGATGACCAGAAACTGTCTCAGAGGAGTGGGGGATATTTTTATTGTGGACTATCCCCCAATCCCCTTCTAACTTCCTCACCCTCCCCTTGCCTTTTCTTCTCTTTCCTCTTACACCTAGTTCCTCCACCACTTCTCCTCTATCCCATTAACAACCACCCTCTTCCTTCCTCTCTCACTAACCTCCACTCCTTTTTCAACAAATGTAAACACTTACTAAGCCTCTACTATGAGCAAGACCCTTGCTAGGTACTGGGGAAAATACAAATATTAAATAAAAGTCTCTGTCCTCAAAAAGCTTAGATTCTGACAGGTGAAATAAGGCAGTTAGGGGGCGCTGCACTTCGCCTCAGAAAAATCTGAATTCAAATCCTACTTCAAACACTTACTAGCTGTGTGCTCCTGGGAAAGTCACTTAATTTCTGCTGCCTCAGTTTCCTCAGCTGTAAAAGAAGGATAATAATAGCATCGACCTCCCAGGGGTTGTGAGGGTCAAATAAGTTAATACTTGTAAAGCTCTTTGCAAACCTTAGAGTGCTATGTGAAAGTTAGCTATCATTATTAAGACAAAGACACAAAGATGACTAACAGATGAGAATGTGTGAACATTTTGCATGCATTTTCTGACTCGCTTTCCTGTTGGGGTCTCACCTTCCTCCCTCCCTTTCTTCCGAATCTCCAAGGGCTCGCCTGCCCCCCCCCAGCTTATTTTAGGTAAGGCTCCCTATTTCTCCCCCAGCCTGAGGAGGGTCCCAGAGTTGGGGAGTGGTCGGGCTCCAACAGGACCCCCAAAATCTGGCTTTCGTCGATATTCGGGCACCCTCATTGTAATAACCCACAGCATTCCCGGACGCCCCCTCATTCTACCCTCACAGCAGCCCGAGTGGAAGGCACCTGCTCCAGTCCCCGGCTTTGGGCACCCGGACTCGCCGAGGGTCCCACGTGCGGAGGGTCTGGGCCTGGGCCTGGATGTGGCTTCCTCTGCAATCCTGGGTATCTGAATTTCTGAATTTAAAGGCATGACTGAGAGGTTTGGGTGGGGGATGCCCAGGCTCTGCCGGTCTGACTGTGCCCAAGGGATGAGCCCCCTCAGCTGGGGGAGGGGAGAGGAGGGTTAGGAGGGGGAGGGGCGGAGGGATCAGGGGGAGGCTCCGCGGGCCCGGGTCAGCTGAGCCTGCCCCGGCCCCGACCCCGACCCCGCCTCCGCCTCCCGCTAGACTGGAAGCTCCTCAGGGGCAGGGGCCGGCACTTTCTATCCTGATCTCGGGGGCCCCGGGACATCCCGACACTCAGCAAACATTCCCGGGGCTGGGGACCTCCGCCCCCTGCCACTGCACAGAGGAGGGAAACTGAGGCCCAGAGGGGCCGGGGCACGATTCCAGGAGTCACGCAGCGACTTCCGGCACCCACCCGCTCGCCTTCCCTACCTCGCAGTGCCGGGGCCGGCTCCCCCCTTACCTGTCACGGGTCTCAGGCTCCCGCCCTCTGCCCGGAGCCAACGGACCCCCCCCCCCCCCACCCGCCTCAGTCCCGGCTGGACCGGAAATACCACTCAGCGCGCGCCGGAAGAGGCCCTCCCCGGGAGGGGAGTGGGGCCGCTCTAGCTGCGGCCGCGACCATAGAGCAGGCCGGCTCCCTCCGCCCCCACCATCCCTCGGGACACGTGACCCAAAGTGTGGGCGCGGGCCGAACAACAGGCTCCAACCCCCCACCCTCCCCACCCTCAGGCCGGAGGCCCCCGGAAGAGGTGGAGGCCCCGCCTAGCGCTGCACTGCCCGGAGAACCCCCAAAGCAGTTGAGGCTGCGCGCACGCGCCCCGGAGGAAGTTTTCAGTAGCGGAGTTTGAGTGAAAGAAAACTAGCGCGCATGCGCCACCTATGCGTCCCTAGCTGATCCCTCCGCCTCTCCGTAGGCTGGGCTGGGGCGTTCTCTCCTCCTGGGGGCGGCACCGGGAGCTAGGCCATCTGAATCACCGTCACCCGCTCCATCCGTGGGTCCCTTCCCCGGCCCCCGGCCCTGGGTAAGTCAGAGGCTTGGGGAATGACGGATTTAAAAAGGGCCTTAATGCCCGCCTGCGGCGCCGACGCCAAGGTCGCGGACGGCCGGGGGCTTTCCTCGCCCTGGGACCCCCGCCCCTAGGTACAGCCCAGGGCTCCGCGGGTGTCCGTGAAGCGCCTGCGGGGCTGGAGGCCCGGTGTCCCCCGCCCTCTGTAATCCACTTCAATCCAGTGCACGTCTATTAAGCGCCTACTCTGTGCCAGGCACTGGCCTAAGCGCTGGGCTACAGAAAGAGGCCAGAGACAGCCCCTGTCTCCCTGTCTACCGGAGAGCCAGTATGCGAACAACTACACTGGATAAATGGGAGATAATCAAAGGGGGGAAAGAATAAGCATTTATATAGCACCTACTGTGTGCCAGCCACTGGCCTAAGTGCTGGGATAAAAAAGAGGCTAGAGACAGCCCCTGACCTCGAGGAGCCCACCATCTACTGGGAGAGCCAGCATGCGAACACAACTATACACTGGATAAATGGGAGATAATCAAAGGGGGAATGGAATAAGCATTTATATAGCTCCTACTGTGTGCCAGGCAGTGGCCTAAGCACTGGGATAAAAAAGAGGCCAGAGACAGCCCCTGCCCTGGAGGAGCACATACTCTAAAGAGAAAGAGTATGTATATGGAGGATACAAGTTTCCCTACCTTCTTTAAGTCCCAACTGAATTCCCACCTTCTCCAGAAGTCTTTCCCAACCCCTCTCAATCCCAGGCTCTTCCCTTTTTTAATCATTTCCTGAACATTTTGTATCTAGCTTGCTTTGTATGTATTTGCTTGCATGTTGTCTCCCCCTTTAGATTGTAAGCTCCTTGAGGGCTGTCTTTTGCCTCTTTGTACCACTTAACCCAGTACCTGACGTGTAGTGGGTACTTAATAATGGCGGTTGATTATTGATAGCTCACAGTCTTATGATGGAGACTGTAAACAGGATAAATTGGAGATTATTAAGTGGGGGTAGGGAGACATTGTACAGCAAGCCATGGTGCTAAGAGCTGGAGATTCAAAATGAGGCAAAAAGACTGTCCTTTCTCTCAAAGAACTCACTATCTAATGAGAGACAGCATGTAAACAAACTGTACCCAGGATCAGTGGGAGATAGTCAGCCCAGGGAAGGCTTCCTAGAAAAGGCAACTTTAGCTGGGACCTGGGATGGGAAGGAAGCTCAGAGGCTGAGGTGAGGTCAGCCATTCCTCATCCTGCCAGCGAGATCCCACGTTCCTGGAGTACTTCAGCTGCATCCCTCCTTTGCCCCCACCCCCTAGGGCCTTGCCCTGTATTTGCCTTGATAGAACTCCTATTCCTTCCATGTAAAATATAAGTGCCTTGAGGTCAGGGACTGTCTTTTTTTTCCCTTTTGGATCCTTAGTTCTTAGCAAGTGTCTCGTGCATGTAACGGGTCTCATTGCTTTATAAATGTTCATTCAAGGAATAAATGAGTTGTTGCAGTGACAAAATCAGCATTCAGACCCAGGTCTTCGGACTCAATCTTGTAGGCTTTCCACCACCATATTGCCTCTGGGTTTAGAGCTCACATAGCCCTTTAAAGTGAGAAAAGCATCTTGTCCAAAGTCGTAGAGGTAGCGCATGGAAGCTCTGTGATAGGAATCCTGCCCCCCTGAGTCCAAGTTCAACGTCTTTTGGTCCTCACTCTCCCTCTCTAAAAAGGTTCAGTGGAGCCAGCATTAAGGCTGGTGTTGGATTTGGTATCAGAGGACTGGGATACTCTGACGCTGTAGCTCCGGGTCCCTAACTGATAATAAGAGGGGACTCTAGGGTCCCTTCCAGCTCTGATATTCCATGGACTAGAGGACAGTGGGCTATCCATGTCCTTCTGGGTGACCACTACTAGGTCATTGTGTCCCTCACCTTCACCTGCCTCTTCTATAAAACAGGGAAAATAAAACCTGCCCTTCCTTTGTGGGAGTTGTGAAGAGTGTACTTTGTCTAATCAAATGAACAAGCATTTACTAAGTGATTCCTGTGTGCTCAGGGCTGGGGATGCAAATACAAAAAAAGAAAGCCAGCTCATTTTCTAATGAGAGAAGACCTCGACCTCACCTAAACAGGAAGGGAGGAGGAGGTGGAGGAGGTGCCCAGTCCGGAGCCATGATGGAGGTGGCCAGAGGGGGCTTGCTCTGGACCCTTAAAGTGCTCCTGCTAGCTGCTGCTAAGGAAAGAGACCACGTAGGGTCACAGTCAACAGTAAGGCCTGCTACTCCTGATTGCCAAGGTCCGTAATCTGTCCTGTCGGACTCTGCTGTCCAAGATCCTGGAGTTAGTTTGTCATTTCCCTCTCCAGCCATGCTGTGTATTAACACTAACTGACATTTATAGGATACCTACTGTGGGGCAGCCAGCTGGCTCAGTGGAGAGAGCCCTGGCTTTGGAGTCAGGAGGACCTGAGTTCAAATGCAACCTTAGACACTTACTAGCTGTGTGACCCTAGGCAAGTCATTTAACCCCGATTATCTAAAAAACGCCAACAGACAGACACCTGCTGTGTGTCAGGCACTTTGCAAATATTATTTCATTTGATCCCCACAACAACCCTGAAAATTAGGTTCTATTATGCCCATTTTACAGATGAGGAAACAGACAAATAGGTAAAGTGACTTGGCCAGGATCACACAGCTAGTAAGTGGCTGAGGTCACATTTGAACTCAGGTCTTCCTGACTTCAGGCCCAGCGCTGTCTCCACTGAGCCACCCCACTGCCTCTTATTAGCTGTGTGCAGCCTTGGGTTTCCTCCTCTGTAAAATAGGCGGGGTCTCATGCAGCTCTGAACCCTATCAAGCTTGGGACTTGCCAAGGTTACATAGCTGGAAACAAAGTAGAAGAGTAGCAAGGATGACACTTTGTTTCTGTAGAGATGCTGCTGCCATCTGCTCTGCTACACTGTAGCAATGACTCCTCTCTAACAGCGAAGGTCTGTCCGAGTCAGGACCTCAGGCATACAATTCTCCGCTAACATTCCCTCCAAAGTAACCCTTGGGGGGCAAAGGCTATGCCTGGGGAGTGTGAGCCTGGACACGCTCAGGAGGAAGCTAAACATGGACAGAGAAGTTTTTCAGCCTCATGAGCTCCTGGTTGTCCTCTAAGGCTTGGGAGGCTGGGAGGGATGTTGGGGATGGGGGGGCGGGGCGGGGGCGTCGGTGCTAGAATAGAGCCCACTTATGTTAACATAGCTGATGAAATCACAGAGTTTTGGAGAGGTACTAATTGCTTACTTTTATCAGTACACAGTACGGCAATACAGCTAGGTGGCGCCATAGTGCATAGAGCACCAGGCCTGGAGTCAGGAAGACTCATCTTCCTGACTTCTAATCTGGCCTCAGACACTTCCAAGCTGTGTGACCCTGAGCAAGTCCCTTCACCCTGTTTGCCTCAGTTTCCACATCTGTAAAATGAGCTGGGGAAGGAAATGGCAAATCGCTCCAGGATCCCTGCCAAGAAAAGCCAAATGGGGTCACGAAGAGTCAGATGCAACTGAGACAGCTGAACGGCAACGTTTATCACAAGTTCGTTCAGCCAGTACGAGTACCTACTATGTGCTAGGCACTGGGCTAACTGCTGGAGATACAAATCATGAACAAATGAATGGAAAAAATACTTATTAAACACTTGATATGTGCTCAGAGCTGAGGATTCAGCTAGAAAAGCAAGACAGCCCCTGCACTCAAGGAGCTTCCATTCTAACAGAGTGGAAACCATTTTTGTTTAGTCATTTTCAGTTGTGTCTGATTCTTTGTGACCCCATTTGGATTTCTTGGCAAAGATACTGGAGTGGTTTGCCATTTCCTTCTCCAGCTCATTTTCCAGATGAGGAAACTGAGGCAAACAAGGTTAACTGCCACTCAGCTGCCCTGAAGGCAGAGATGAGAAGAGACCTTTGCAGTCCTGGGGTATGGTGGGTGGGTGGGGGACAAGCCTGTTCTAAATCATTGTGGGGGGTGGGGGGAGAGGCACTGCAAGCAGGACAGCCTGCCTAGAAGGAGAAGGAGGGAGTACAGTCAAATGAAGTCTGTCTGGTAAGCTAGATGGCAGCTGGATAGCAAAGGGCTTAAAAAACCAGAGGAGTCATATTTGAGCCTAAAAACACCAAAGAATGGCAGAAACACCTGGGTGGGGGCTGGGGGGTGGGGAGGGCAGGGTCTGACCTGTGCTTTGGGAATATCATTGGGCACCTGTGAAGTTGGAGTGGAATGGGGAGAGCCTGGAGGCAGGGAACCCATTAGGTCTGGGAGAGGGGATGCAGAACTGAACTAAGGTGGTGCCAGGGCCAGTGGAAAGGGGGGCACCATGGAGGTGAAATTGACAAGACTTGGCAGTGCATTGGGCATGAGAGATGTTGGGAAGTCAAGAAGGCCTCCCAGGGCATGGCCTAGCGAGCGGAGGGGTGGCAGTGGCCCTGGACGATTAAGGAAGTCAGGAGGAAGGTGGGTCTGGGGAAAGTTGAGTTCTGTTTTGGACGAGGTGAATGTAAGCTGCCTGCAGATGTCTCTTTGTGGGGTGTATGTGTCCCAGCAGGCTGGAGTGGTGCTCAGGTCCTCAGATTGTGGGAGGCAGCTGGGGAGGGTGAACAGGAATGATAATAGCCTTTCCTGTCCCTTTCACCCATCTCATTTTCCCACCAGGTCGAGGTCATTAGCTCTGTTTTATATAGGCGGAAGCTGGAGCTGTGGAGTTGCTGTCTTTTCCAAAGTCTCTGGGCTGTGGAGGGTCAGTGTGAGGGCTCAGCGCCCTGCCTCCTGGCTCCCATCTCTTTGCAGGCAGAAGAGGTGGTACAGGCACCAGGGTTAGCCAGTGTTTACCTGGTGCTCTATCTTGTAGGAGTCTCACAACCACCCAGAAAGTCAGGTAGAGCAGGTCTTGCTTCCCTCCATTGTGCAGGTAAGTTAACTGAGACTCTGGCATCCCTGGCTTTCCTAGGGTCACATGACTAGCAGTCTCTGGCCAAGCCCATCTGAAGGTGGAGGAGATTGGTGGTGGAGTCAGAGTATGTCCCAGAGGTGGAATCGCCAAGATTGGGCAATGACCTGGATATGAGAGACAGTGAAAAGTCAGGAAGGACTCCTAGGGCACAGTCTGGGGGGGTGGCAGAGGCAGGGTTTGTACCTGGGTCATGCCTGGCTCTGGACCCAACCCTTCCCACCACAGCGCTCCTCCTGGGAGCTAAGAATGAGAATAATGAATACCATAATCATAGAATTTCAGGTGTGCTTCTAGCTCAACCCACATTTGAAGAATTCCCTCTAAAACCCACCCAACAAATGGTCCACCAGCCTCTGCTCAAAGCCCTCCAGTGATGCTGAATTCACTACCTCCTGAGGCAGCTGATGGTAGGCTTGGGTAGCCCCGGTTGTTGGAAAGCTCCTGGGCCTCAAACCTGAGTTTACCTCTGCCATTTTCACCCTTCTCCCTAGAAGCAAATGTAGCCCAAAGTTGAATTAGCTCTCCTGGCTGTCATATCACATTGGAGTCATGAAGGAAATGTATTTATTGAGCACTTCCTGTATGCCAAAGACTGAGAACAGCAAATAGAAACCTGGGCCAATCCCAGGACTCAAAGAGTTCATATCCTACTAGGGAGAGATGAGACATATAGCAAGTCCTGGTGCTCCTTAGGGTGGAGCCCTAGGGCCCAGAGGGCACACAGTATGGGGGAATATGTTCTCTACCTCCAGTAACAGCTTGTTGTACAGTCATTTTTCATTTGTGTTGGACTCTGTGATCCCACTTGGGGTTTTCTTGCTAAAGATATAGGACTGGTTTGATATTTCCTTCTCCAGCTCATTTTACTCATGAGGATACTGAGGCAGACAGGGTCCAGTGACTTGCCTGAGTCACATAGCTAGGAAGTGTCAAGGGCTAGATTTGAACTCCAGAAGATGAGTCTTAACTCCGGGCCCGGCGCTCTGTGCACTATGGCGCCACCTAGCTGCCTTTCCATTAACAGCAGTAGACATAAAGCTTCCAGGTTTCCAAAGTGTGTGTTTTCACATACATTGTGTCATTCTGATCCTTGGAACTATTCCCTGAGGTAGGCAGGTAGGGCACAGTGGCTGGCCACACAGAAGTGGCATTCCTGCGGGGGCCTCCTGGCCTGCTTCTGACTCACATATACGGCAGCTGCAGGGCCCAGTGAGCCAGGTAGGCATTAGACAGGAGGGGGATACCGTGGCAAACGTGGGAATGCTAGAGATGAAATCTTGACTATCTCTTCTTGTCTGTGTGATCTTGGATAAGTCATCACCTCACTGACCTTTGTGTCCTCATTGGTAAAACGAGAGAGATGGGCTCAGTGACTTTGAAGGTTGCTCCAGCCCTGAAGCTGGCGTCCTGTGATTCAGAAAGAAAGGAGAGGCTGGTGCTACCTTAGGTCTGTTTGCCTTGGGAACACCTCCATCCCCAGCCCTGCACATCTGCTGGGGGGAGGTACTTAATGGAGCATGTGTGGATAAATTTCTCAGGGTCCGTGAACTTGGGTGGGTTCAGGGGAGTGGCTAGCACCTCTATTTTCACTGACCACTAACTGAATTCCTTAATTGTGAAAATAGGCAGCTAAGATGAGGGGACAGCTCAGGCTTTGCCAGACTACCCCACCCAAAGGTGAAGGAACTCTGGACTCCTGGGGAAGCAGGGGAGGCAGAAGGCAGAAGAGTCCCCAGGCCAGGGGCTCAGAGGCCATTGAGATTTCACAAAATTTCCAGCTGGAAAGAGCCTTTGGGATCATCTGGGCCAACCACTCTATTGGACAGATGAGGAAAATGACCTCCAGAGAGGAGGGAGCGTACAAGATCGTACAGGCAGTCTAGCAATCAGTCAATATGCATTTATTAAGCACCTACTGTGTACCATGCACTGTGGATACAAAAAGAGGCAAAAGTAACCCTTTTCTCAAGGAGCTACCAGTCTGACGGGGAGGAGACAAGAAGCAAATAAATATGTCCCAGCACTCTGCTCAGGATAAGTAAATAATAATGAAGAGAGGGAGGGCCCCAGCCTGCAGAGGGCTTGGGAAAGGCTCCCTGGAGAAGGGAGAGCTTATCCATCAGACTGCAGATCCCTGCCATGAGCAGAGGCAGCTGGCCTAGCAGAGAGGCAGGAGATCCCCCAGAATTCGACCTGTCTGCCTGTCACCAGCCCCTTGTATCACTCACACACACATACACATACACACACACACACATACACACATACACACACACACACACACACACACACACACACACACACACACACACACACACACACACACACAGTGACTCAGCCATGTGCCCATCCGCCCACCCAGCCTGGGAGTGGGAGAGAGCCCAGTGTCTGGGATCTCCAGACTGGTTGGCTTAAGTGGGGGGGAGGGAAGACTGCTTTGTTCCCAGAGCAGAGATGGCTCGGGGGTGGGGACTCCCCTGAGCTCACCACCGCCACCGTCTTTGCAGGCCCGACTGAGGTCTGCAGTGGTGTTGAGAGGGAGGTGTGGCCAGGCCCAGATACCGCCCTCAGTGGCTGCTGCCACTGCTGGGAGGTGGGGCCAGCCACTGACTGATCCAGCCCCTCGGCTGTCTCTGGAGCCTTCAGCCTGGCCTGTCTCCCCATTTGGGAGAAGAAAGGCATCGGGGGCCTTTGGGAGGACGCTCCTTCCAGGTAAGATAGAGCTGGGCCCCAAGCAAAGGCCTCTGAGGAGAGCCGGGGATTGACTGGGGACCTCGAGCCAGCCTGCAGAGAGGGGCCGGTCCTGGGAGTCTGGACCCTCCACCCCCAGCCCTGATTACTCCCCACTGCCCAGGGGTTGGGGTCCTCTGATCCACCCCTCCTTTCATTTCTCAGAGCTAACTGGGGCTCACGATGTACTCAGTGACGTAGGGTAAGGTTAGCTCCGACAAAGCCTTTGTAGATGGTTTCCAGGGAAGACACCTGGGTTCTCAGTCTCAGCCAGCCTGCGCTGCCGCCAGACTCCCCCCCCCCCCCAATTCCTGCTGCGGTTGGGGGAGTTGGGCCTTCTGCTATCACTCATGTTCTCCCCCACCACCTTCCATCAGAGGTTCCTGTAGGGAAACAATGGTGTATGATGGTCAGATAGGGTACTTTGCCCAACCATATCAACCTTGGGGGGCAGAGGCAGGGAATCAGGCTGCCTAGAAGCTCCTAGCACCCTAGAGGGCTGTGCTTATCAGCAGTGCTCAGGCCAGAAACCCAGCCTCGGAGCAGCACATCTGGCTCCTGCCTGCTGTGTGTCACAGATGCTTCTCTCAGGCATCTGTGAAATGGGCACAGTGGGAGAAAAATGCTTCATGCCCCTCAGAGGGCCATCCAAGTTCAAGCTGTGAGGATTTCTCTCTTTCGGGGCCCTGTCCTAGCATTCCTTTGGGGACCTCACAAGTTGCATAAGGCCTGCTGGTGGCCAATGTGTTTCCCCTTTTGAGGGGAAGAAGGTAGGGCATTCTGCCAGCAGACCCTGTGACCTTCCCCGTGGCCATGAGGGCCCTTCCCAGAGTGGACCAGGCTGAAATCCTGCTCATCTTCCTCACAGATTGGAGAGAGAGCTTGTCCTTCATCTGCCTGCCTGGCCCTGCCAGGGTTCCACTGAGGAAGATGAAGCTGCACACAGTGTACCAGCAGGTGAGGGCTGAGGGAATCTGAGGGAGACCAGCAGAGCTTAGGAGGCTGGGCCACCAGCCCCAGCTCCTCCTGTTACAGAGGATTTCCCAGGGAGCAGACCACGCTCCATCCTCCACATGCGTGCACACAGACACTCTGGGGTTTGGAAAGGGCTCTTTCATTATTTCTTCTCCCACAGTTGAAGCCACGCCCTGAGGAGCAGCTTCCTTCACCTGCTGTGTCCTGGAAACCAGGAGACAAGGTAGATCAGTTCCACCATACCCCTCCCCACCCCACTGCCCCCCCCCCCACACCTACACAACTCCCTCATCCAGGCACACTGTCCTCTGATGTCAGAAAGAAGTGCTTTCACCCTGGGTCCTGATGCCTCTATGTCTCCAGACGCCCTGGAGAGGTGGGGGCAGGAGGTCATGCTTGACTCAGCCTCCCTGAGAGGCTCCTCCCCACTAAGCCATTCTTTCCTTACCTTCCTCCAGAAAGTCCGATGGGTCCTGCTGATCGTGACACTGACAGCAATGGGCCTGGGTGCCCTGCTCACCCAGCTGCTGCTGTGGCCCAGGCTCAGGACTCCCCAAGAGAGGATACAGCCACCCCCCAACTCTGTCTGTGAGGATCCCTGCCAGTGAGTGCCCCATGGGAAGGGGCTGGGCCTGGGGGAAAGGCTTCCAGCCCCGATGCCAGAAGTGGGCAGATACTCATACCGTGTGTGTGTGTGTGTGTGTGTGTGTGTGTGTGTGTGTGTGTGTGACAGAGAGAGAGAGAGAGCCCTCGGGTACTCATGGTGTCCACCAGGAGGAAGAATTAGGCAGGAACCAGTGAAAAACCTGGGGGTCTCAGACCTACCCCCATCCCCGCTGGAGCCTTCACAGAGGGGCTTGGCCTGGGAAGAGGGACGTTCTCTGTCACTGCACATCCTGATCCTTCCCTTTCTTATTTACCTCCAGGATTGTCCTGGTAGAGAGCATCCCTGAGGGCCTCACCTTCCCCAAGGGTCCTGTCTACCCTTCCATCAGCCAGGCCTGGCTGGACCTGATGGCTGGGGCCCAGCACAGCCTTGACATCGCCTCTTTCTACTGGACTCTCACCAACAATGATACCCAGACCCAGGAGCCCTCTGCCCAACAGGTGTCCCCCTGCTCCTGCCTGGAGCCAGCTTAGGCGGGAGCTTCTGTGGGGAGCAAGACCAAGAGAGCTAGGGGAAGGGGAAGGGGGGACAGCCCCTCTGGGACAGCTCACACCAGGGAATGTTATGACTGCAGGAGACTTGGGAGGTATCTCAGCCAACCCCTTCATTCGGTAGACATGGGGCACCCAGGCATTTCGCTTGTTCCTCTCTCCTAGGGTGAGGAGATTCTCAGGCAGCTGCAGAGTCTGGTCCCAAGGGGTGTGTCCGTGCGTGTGGCTGTCAGCAAGCCCAGGGGTCCCCAACCCCAGGCTGACCTGCAGAGCCTTCTAAAGAGTGGTGAGTGTTGGGAGCCTGGGTTGCGGGAGCTGGGGCCAGCCAGGGACAAAGGACCCAGCATCTCTTCTCCCTTTGCCCCAGGGGCCCAAGTACGGATGGTGGATATGCAGAGACTGACGCATGGTGTCCTGCATACCAAATTCTGGGTAGTGGATCAAACCCATATCTACATTGGCAGTGCCAACATGGACTGGCGTTCTCTAACCCAGGTATGGAGCTAAGGATGCTGCCTCCCCTGCGAGGGCATCCTCCATCCACTCCCCTACTCCCTCTCAACTAGTTCCCCTTATTCCCAATTCAGCCATCTTACCAAGTGCCAGAACAAGAAAGGCACTAGCAGCCCAGGTTCAGAAGCAAGCTAGGAGGGCCCCAGAGCTTACTGGAGGGAGACAGCGTGTTTATGTCTAGATTAATACAAGACACTCTGAGAAGGGAGAGAGAAGTGTAGCTGCCACTGGGATCCAGGAAGGCTTCCCAGGCTGGGGTGGGGGAGGAAGGAAGACTAGGTTTCCCAAAGCCACAGAGGAGGAAGGGAGGGAGGGTTTCACAGATATGGGGCAGGTGCCTAGATAAATGCACACAGGTGAGAAAACATGTCAGGTTCAAGGAAGGACTCCCAACAACAGAGAGTTCATGAAGGGAATTTATGAAATAAGAATACAGGTAGAAAGCTAAGTTTGAGCCATATGGTAGAGAACCTTAAGGCCCAGGCTGAGGAGCTTAGCAGAAGCTGTGGGGAATTACTGCCACGGTTTTTGAGTGAGTAAGGAACAGGGTCAGGCCTATGTCAGGGACTTTGTTTTGGCTGCTGTGTGGAGGGTGCGTTGGAGAGAAGCCCATTGGGGAGACAAACCTGAACCAAGATGGCAGCTGAACGACTGGAGAGAAAAGGGTAGCTTTGAGATGGAATGGAGGTAGAGGCAGCCAGACTTCCATCCATAATCAATAAATGTTTATTAGGCACCTACTGTGTGCCAGGCTCTAGGCTAAGCTAAAACTTAGCAATTGATTGGATCTAGGAGAGAGGGAGGAGACAAAAGGGACTCAGAAGTTGTGAACCTGGGGGACTGGAAGGCTGACGAGGCCCTCAGGAGAAGTGGGGAAGCTTGGAGGGGGGCTGGGTTTATCCAGCAGAAGTCAGCAAGCATTTACTGAGTGCTGAGGATATCAAGAAAAATCTAGAAACAGTCTCTGTCCTCAAGGAGCTTACACTCCAACAGGAGAAACCTTGTATGGTTCTATATTCAATTGTTCTGGTAAGAGGATTGATGAAATCCTAAGCTGAGATGGTAGCTACGGGTGGAGAGAAGGGAGTGTAGACAGAGGCGTTGTGGACATAGAAACAGCAAGATGTGGCATGGAACGAGTGGGAGAAGTTGAGGAGGCCGCTGCGGTCTCTGGCCTTGGTAACTACGAGGGGAGCCGGCTTTCAACAGTGAGAGGGAAGTGAGTTTGAAGGGAAAGACAAGGAATTCCATTTTGGGTGAGTTGAGTTTGAGACGCCTACCTGGAGAGATGGCTGATGGGGCAGGGCCATAACTCAGGAGACAGCCTGGCTCTGGGGGCCATTTCCCAAGGGATGACAGCCGGACCATGGGAGCTGATGAGGTCACCAAGTACAGACAGAGGAAGAGCAAAGAGGACCCAGGACAGGGCCTTGAGGAACAGACCTTTGACTGACTCCAAACTTCATGGAATAGAACCGCTGCCGCCCTGGAGGACCCACCCCTAACCTAGAGCCTGCCCTAGCACCAAGATGGAGTAGGTGCTTTGAGCTTTGTTAAGTTGGATCCTCTACATGAAAGTGAGAAGTGAACCCAGATCCCTGAGACAGAATGTGGAAGAGGAGTGAAAAGGGGGCCTGAGAAGGCCCTGGGGGGACCTGGGAAATGGTGAATCATTAACACAGAGACCAAGAAGGGAGCAGTCATTGGAGCACCCAGGTGGCCTAGGGGAGAAACAGTGACCCAAAGTCAGGACACACCTAGTCAGCACCTAGTGTGTGCTGGGGAGCGCACGAGCCCTGGGGATACAAATCCAAGGAGTGAAGCTCTGGTGATGGGCCAAGAGCTCATACCCTGGCAGGCGGGCATGTGAGGGTATGGAGGCCAGAAAAGTAAAGCGAGTAAATGAAGTCTACGCTCAGTCATGTACTAATTCCAGTGGTTTGGGAACAAAGGCCTGAGGAGGTCAGGGAAGCCTCATGTCAGAGGGGGAGCCCCCAGCCACCTCTTAGAGGATGGAGGGCAGGGGCTGTGTCCCAGGGAGGGGGAGGGGGGGACTTGGGAGAAGTGCATGGACATCAGCTCTGGATCCCAGAGAGGGTCGATGGTGAGGCGTCCAGGACAGCTGTCCTGTTGGGGGTCAGCACCATTTCTGCCATTGGCACTACCTATCTGGGAAACAGGGCAAACCCTTCCTCAAGGAGCCGCTCTACACACACGCACCACACATCACACACCCACATACACACACCACATCTCACACACACAGACACCACACATACACACATGCTACAAATCACACACACACATGTATCACACACACACATACCCCCCACATACACTTACACCACACATACACACCATATGCACATTTATACACACACACAAACACATTCTCACACACATCACACACACACCGCATACCCCCACCTCTCCCACAAGACCAGGGCTTCTCTCCCTGTGGTCTGTCCTGCATGTGTTGCCCCACACACTTCTCTCAATACTAATAGCTGATGGTAATAGCTAATGTTTGTATGGTGCCTACTGTGTGCCCAGCACTGTGCTAAGAGCTTTGCCATCATCATCTCAATTGATCCTCAGGACAGCCCTGGGAAGTAAGAGCTATTATTATCCCCATTTTACAGATGAGGAAACTGAGGCAGACTGTGGTTAAGTAACTTGCCCAGGGTCACACAGCTAGGCAGTGAGTATCTGTGGCCCTCCAGGCCCAGCGTACCAGAAATAGGTAGAGATGGTCCAACCCAGACCCTGCTTTTGCTTAGCCGTTCAGATAAAGGGTCTTTAACAGCGTCATTCTGGTCCCCCATCCTTCAGCCCCACCCTACTCCCACTCCTCTCTCCATCCTGGCTTCTCTTTGGCCTTGGCCACTTGCAGGCAGTGAGGATGACCAAAGACTTCCGTGCCCATTAGACCCACTCCTGGGCCATCCCCACCTCTCGGGCCTCACCTGGCTGGTACAAATGACTAAAACAAAAAGTCAGGGTGGGGGCCGGGCAGGGAGGGTACTCTGCCTGCCCCACGTAGATGTAGCTGTTGAGTGCCCTCTGTTTTGGCAGGGTGCGGGCAAAGGGGCTGGGGCTCCCCATCAGCACTTTCCTCTGGAAAGGGGCTCACAGCCTCAGTGTGACCGAGTCAGTGCCCCTGGGCCTGGTTTCCTCATCTGTAAAATGAGGGGGTTGGGCTTGGTAGCCTCTATGGTCCGGAGGACCCTCTGAAGTAAGAACCATAAACATCACCCCGTTTTATAGATGGGAACCTGAGGTTCGGTGTTGGACAGCTCCATGCTTGGCTGTTCGCTCACTGTTTCCTATGGGCAGAAGGCCCGAGGCTGATGCTGACCTTGGTCCCCTAAACCCCCACTGGGCTGGGCTAGAGGGGACAGATCAGGGTGAGCACAGAATGGTCCGCAGAGGGTGGCTGCCCCCCGAGGGGCCCAGGCTTGGGGCAGCCCTCCCAGAACTCTCTGCATCCCGCCTGCAGGTGAAGGAGTTGGGGGTGGTCGTCTACAACTGCAGCTGCCTGGCCCAGGACCTGGCCAAAGTGTTCGAGGCGTACTGGTATCTGGGCCAGCCAGACAGCAGCATCCCCTCCCCCTGGCCAGACAATTACACCACCCACTACAATCTGGAGACCCCCATGGAGCTGCGTCTCAATGGCACCCCTTCCCAGGCCTTCCTCTCGGTAAGGAGCCCACCCTTCCGTAGTCTCTGCCTCGATGCCAAGATGTTCCCGTGCCCTCCTTCCCATGCCCCAGTCCAAGATTTGGGGGTGGGGAGGAGAGATGTAGCAGTACTGATTCTCTCCCTGGCCCCCCAGAGTGCTCCCCCATCACTGTGCCCGGGAGGCCGCACCCCAGACCTACGCGCCCTGCTCAGCCTGGTGAATGATGCCCGAGACTTTGTCTATGTTGCTGTTATGAACTATCTCCCCATCATGGAATATTCCCACCCTCGAAGGTGCATATGGCCTTTCTGTCGGGGGTGGAGGGGAAGCTTGTGGCAGGGACATAAGGAGCATGACAGGGAGGCCATGTGGGAATCGGGTATGGGTGGGAGGAAAGGAAGCTGAGGGGTGGCTCAGCACAAGGACCCCTCCCCAGGTTCTGGCCAGCCATTGATGATGCCCTTCGGCGTGCAGCCTTCGAGCGGGGGGTTCGGGTGAGGCTTCTGGTCAGCTGCTGGGGCCACTCGGAGCCTGCCTTGCGCCCCTTCCTCCTGTCCCTGGCTGCCCTCCAGGACAACCGCACCCACTATGATGTGCAAGTGGTAAGGAGACCCTTTCTGACACCTGTAGTCAGCAGCCGCCTCCTCCTCCGTCCCTGTCCTTGTGTCCCTGGCCCTGGCCCCTTCCCAGCTGGGCCTTGCTGAATCTGGGCCTTTCTCCATCCCTAGAAGCTATTCGTGATCCCCTCCAGTGAGGCCCAGGCCCGGATCCCTTACGCCCGTGTCAACCACAACAAGTACATGGTGACTGACCGAGCTGCCTATGTGGGTGAGTGATCCAAGGCCCCTCCCTCCTGGGCACCGGGGCTGTGAGCCGGCCTCCTGACCCTCTTGCTCCCCACCCTCAGGCACGTCCAACTGGTCTGGCAACTACTTCACGCAGACTGCGGGCTCGGCCCTGGTGGTGAATCAGAGTGAATCTCCTGGCCTCCGCGCACAACTGGAAGCCGTCTTCCTTCGAGACTGGGCCTCCCCGTACAGCCACGAGCTGGACAGCCCGGGCTTGGCTGACGGGCACTCCTGCCGCCTGCTGTGAGTGCCTTGTGCCCCAGTGCGTTGCCAGGGGCTCCAGGCCTGGCTCCCTCACACTGACCAGGAGCCTACTTCCGTGGGGTCTCTTCTGACCCACTGTCTCATCGTACTCTTGCTCCTGCATTACTCTCTCTCCCACCCCACACCTCGGTCTCTGCCCATCTCTGAGAGTCTCTGTTGCTGTCTCTGTCTGTCAGTCTTTGTGGCTTCCTGTCTTTTGAGGCTTCTGTCCAGCTTTGTGTGGATTTCTGTGATGTCCATCCTTTCCCCGTGTCTTCCTCCTGTATCTCCCTCCCATCTCTGTCTCTGCCTCAGAAACCTAGGCAGACTGTTTGACTAGGTGTTCCCGCCAGTGAAGGGCATGAGCCCAGGCAGAGCCAGGCTGGCAGAAGCTGGCCAGGTCCAGCCGGAGGCTTCCCCTCTTTCCCAGCTCTCCTTGAGGCTGTGGAATCAAGGGGCAGACGGGCCCTCCCTGGGGTGGAGTCCTCACCTCATGACGAAGGGAAGAAAGAAAGCCTTGGATGGGGGCCACCCCCTCCCTGCCCCACACCGAGCACTGGAGCTGCACCTGCAGCCAGGGATCCCAACAAGAATAAAGTGTCGATGAGGCAAGCCTCGTGTCTGCTGAGAGTTCTGGGGGGACCGGGTGCCATGGGACAGACTGCCCTTGGGGTACAGGACCACCTGTGGGCAGAATGGAGGAGCAGCATGTGGCAGCTGTGCTGGGGATTTCCAGATTTTCGGGGGCATGAGTGGGGGGTGGGAGAATCAGTATGAGTGAGCATGAGCAAGACGTGTGTTAGTGTTTTACATTGGCACCAGCAGTGGTAGGAAGGGGTATTTGAGGGTATTAGCACGAGCTGGGTCAGAGGTCATCTGGCCCAAGGCCAAGTGATAGTGGTAGTAATGTATGTTTGTATACTCATGAACATGGGTCGGACATGTTGGAGCATGGTAGGATAGAGAGAGAGAGAGAGAGTGTGTGTGCGTGTGTGAGTGAAAGAGAAAGGAGGAAGAAGAGGGAGAAGGAGGGAGGGAGAGAGAGAAGAGAGAGAGGGAGGGGGAGAAAGGGAGGAGAGGGGGGAGGAGTGCCAGAGAGAGAGCCTGAGCAGATTGTGTCTGTGTCTCTTAGTATGAATGGAGGTTGTACTTGGGAGTGAGGTTAGCCCATCCCAGGCATGGCTCTCAGTCCCCAGAGCTCCTGATCAGGGTCCTTCCCAGGGGTCCTGTCTCCACTGTCCAGGCCCTAGCCAGTCAAAGAACCAGGAGGCCAGAGCAGCTGAACAGTCCTTTATGGAAACAGGCAGAGCTGGGGGGGATGGGAGAGGGCATGGAGCCAGGCCCGGCAGCCACCCCTTCCCTGGGCACCCCTCCTGGCACAGGGGGGTCCTGCAGGGTGGCCTGGCAGGGCCCTCTCAGGTGCACGATAGCTGGGGATGGAGGGGGTGGAGGTGAGGATGGGGGGAATCTCTGTGTATTTATTTTTTCTGTAACTATAATCTGGATTTCTAGGTAAGCGCATCTCAGGGCGAGGGATGAGTCAAATGAAGCAGGCACCAGGTCGTGGCTGGCACGGCCCAGGGAAGGGGGGGATCCATCAGTGATGCCCGCCGACGTGCTGGAGGAAGCCAGTGACCCGGGGAGGCCCGTGGGGGTGGGGGTGGCGGGGCGGGGGGGCCTGACCCCGGGCCCCCCCGCTGCCCTCCAAGCTCCAGTCAGGGTCGCTTAGCCACTCCCCCGGGCAGGGGGGCAAAGGGGGTACACCTGCGTCGTACAGCTCCGGGCCAGCCCTCTGCAGAGACAGGAGGGGGTCCTGGAGGTCCCTCGGCATCCTCTCATCTGCCTCCCTTTGCGCAGGCCCAACTACCGGGCCTGTCACTGCCCACCAGACACTTGGTGCTAATGGCAGCTGGGTCCTTCACCTGGTACTCTCTTCCCCTCCTGCCACCCCCTTTTTCCCAAGTTGTCCCCACATCACATCCTCTGCCCAGGCTCCCTCTAGGCCCTCACCCCTCTCCTTGGACTATCACCCCAACCCCCACCCCGCTCCCCTGACTGTCAGCCCCCTAGCCATGGGCCCTCCCCCAGCCCCTGGTACCTCAGCAGCTAGTGTCAGCTCCTTGGCCCCAGGCCGCTCGTCAGGCCCATCCCCATCTAGCTGCGGGACAGCTGGGGGGTCCGCGGAGGCCCCACGCCGCTCCCCCTCCTCCCAGCCGCTGCCCCGGCCAGGCCCACCCTCATCGGGGGAAGCCTGGCCCAGCCGGATGAGGTTGCCAAAGTTAGGATCAGACTTGGAGCCAGCGGGGTGCTTCCGGGACTTATGACGCCCAGTGAGTCGGCTGCCATAGAAGGCTAGGATGGGCTCAGGCCCGGGCTCACGACCCCGCCGGCTAACCCCCTTGGGCAGCACCAGGGTATCAGTGGTTGGCTCACTGGCACCATAGGCCCCAGCCCGGCCTTCCCCCCACAACTTTCCAGGCTCCTGCAGGCTCAGGTCATCCAGCTGGTCGATGGCCCTCTGCACACCGGGGGCCTTCTCCTCCCGGTAGTAGGTGCCACTGCCACCTCCACCACCACTGCTCTCCTCCTCCTCTGCCAGGCGGTAGTAGGGCGGCCCATCATCTGTGGGCGCCCGACCCTCCAGCTGCAGCGAGAGGCGGCAGCCATGTAGGGATAGCTGGTAGTAGCGGGTGCCCTCATGGGCACTGCGCAGCTGCTGCATGGACACGAAGGGATGGCGGAGAGCAGCACTGGGGCTGATTCGCTCATGGGACTCCCAGGTCAGCATCCGCTTAATAAGCTCCACCATGCTCTTGAGGTCCGCGTACTCTGCCAGTGTCTCGCGGTCTGGAAATGCCAGCTTGCCTGCTGCCCCACCGCCATTCACAGTCTCAATCTGATCCAGAGACTTGAGCATGTATTTACGCCGCTCCAGGGGGCGGACCTGGTGGTCAGGAACCAGTCAGGGCTCAGCCCCAGGCTCTGCCCATGGGAGCCCAAGCCAAACAGCCTGGAGGGGGCTGCTATGCCCAAACCCAAGCAAGCTACCCATTACCTTGGTCTCTGCCAGATAGTCAGCTGAAGACTTAAGCTGCCAAGGGTTGGAGGCCTCTGGATGGGGATTCCGTTTGAAGAAATGGTGCGCTTTCCGGGCAGCGTGGAGGAGGTGGGCCTTTGGCAGGCCCTGGGTCTCACAGATGTAGCGGATCTGGTCATACTCATTGTTGCCTGGGTAGAGTGGCCAGCCCAGGTGAAGCTCAGCCATCACACACCCCAGTGACCAGACATCCACCTTCTCACAGAAGGGCAGTCCCAGGAGGATCTCTGGAGCCCGGTAAAAGCGGGACTGGATGTACGGTTCTTTGACATAACGCACCTCGCTGAAGATGCTGGCTGAGCCAAAGTCAATCACCTGTGAGCACACCCCCAGTGCCCTCAGCCAGGTGGATCCCTCTAGCCCGGAGGCCTGAGCAATTGCTACAGGCCTCTACCAACCCCTCTTTCTAATGGGATGAAGTCAGGAGGCAAGATGGGGAAGGAGTTTCTCCTCTGGGGTGTTAGGATGGAGGGGATGCAGATCATCAGTGGAAGTTGGCCTGAGGGGCGTACAGTAGGTGAGTATGGGAAGGGGACCAGGGAGGCAGCTGGAAAACAGAGGGGTCCCCCCTTACATGTGCTAGGGGTTTAGGCCCTGGGTAACAGAAGAGTGGGAGTAGGTTTGGGGGTATCCTTAGAGGGGTAAGGGTGCCCTGGGAAGAGAGGATTTCTACCCCCACCCTGTCCCTCTCTTCTGGACCCCCATCCCCAAACCTTGACCCTGAAGGGACAACGTGTCTGGTCGACCAGCATGATATTCTCCGGTTTGAGGTCAGCGTGGATGATGGCCAATTCCTTGAGCCGGGCCAAGGCCCGAAGCACCTGCAGTGTCACCGTGCGGATGTGACGGGCCGCAAGGGGTGCAAAATTGTTCTCCTTTTGGAACTCAAAAAGATTCTGCTCCAGCAGCTCAAAGACCAGGTAAAACTTGAGGGCATCATGGAAGAACTCAAGAAAACGGATGATGTGGGCCTCGTCGGGATCCAGGCCCCGCATGCAGCGAAGGAGCTTCAGCTCATTCTTAATGATGCGATTCCGGTACGCATCGTTCTTCAGGATCTTGATGGCCACCATCTCGCCTGTGCTGCGTCGCCAGCCCTTGGCCACCTCACCAAAGGTCCCCTTACCTAGGACCTCGATGATGTCATAGCAATCGGTTTCAGACTGGATGGTGGCCATGGCCCGGCCACTGCCCTCGACCCTCCGCCTCCGAGGGCGTCCGCCCCGCCGCCGGCCCCGGGGCCCGAGCGGGGGAAAGAGAACCGCACTCGTGCCGCCCAGGGACAGCGCCCTCTCCGCCGCCCCGCCCCCCCCCCTCTCTGGAGTGCGAAACTGCTGGGGCCTTCGCCCCTCCCCCCCACCCCGGGCTCGGGATGAGCCCCCCCCCGGACCCCGATCGGTTCCGGGGTTGCTGAGCAGGATGGGTTCTGTTGTCGGAGACCCTCCTCTGGACCCTGATGCAGAATGGACTGTCGTGTTCCAAGAAAGGCCTCTCCCCTCCCCCGATTGATGGCAGAACCCAGGGTGGGCAGTGGGCAGTGCCTGAAGGCTCAGGGCACTTAGCCTTCCTCTGGATGGTAGAACCCGATGATGGGAATCCGTTTCCCCTCCCCATTTGAAGAAGTCACCATTGGGAAGGTGTCCGTGCTAAACCCAGGCCTAGAATTCTCTACTCATGTGGGTGCCTCTTATAGTCAGAGATGCTGCCAAGGGACTCCTCACACACAGGTTAGAATAGCTGCCCTCTGAGGCCTCATCCATCTCTGAGATTTTGTGATTCATGTGATCCACCCTGAGCTAGGCCTCAGTTTCCCTTCCTGAGAGGAGGGATTGGGTTGAGCCCCCTTCTAGAGGAGCTCAGCCCTTGGCCACAAATGTTGAGGCCTTGCTCGAGAAGATGGGCCCTCTAGGCCTCCTGCCTCCCCTCTGGGTGCTGCCAGCCCAGGCAAACTGGTTGGACCAGAACACCAGGAAAGGAGGTTCCTGGAGGGTGGTCCCTGTGGAGCCAGCTCTGCCATGGGTCCCTGCCCTGTCCCACCCCACCCCACCATACCAACTGAGCTCCCCCTGCCCTGGCTTACAATGCCTCAGCCCCGCCCTGCCCTGCCCTGCCCCACCAGTGACTGGACATGCATATAGATGCACTTCAGCACAAACACCCAGCAACCAAATGCCCCCTTTCTCCCCTCCTAGCAGTAAATAACAAGGGTCAACAAAGAGCCATTATGGGCTCACCCACATACCCCTCCCCATATTCTACTTGGTGCCCTCCACCCCCTCTTAGCCACCCAACATTCCCCTCCTATCTTGGTGCCCAGAGTTGGGAGCAGGGCCGAAGTGTCCGTTCTCTCTGCCACTTTTGTCCCAACATGCCACCAGTTCCTCTGGCCTGGGATTCTGTGGCCAGTTGCTTCCCAAAACAAGCCCCTATCTTCCCCCCAACTCTAGTGCCCCTCATATAAAAAGGGGGCTCCCCTCTCTGGAGTGAAGATGATTTACCCCAGGGCTGCAGCTCTCTCTCCTCCCTCCTGCTATAGACCAAGGGGGTTACCGGACAGCAGACAACATGATTCCTCCCACCTCTAGGAGAATGATCTCGCAAGGCCTACCATCCATAGGGTTTACATGAGGGCAGGGGATCCGTGTCTCTCTCTGTAGGAGCAGGGACCTCGTTCTCCCATCACATATCCCTCTCTACTGGGGCTCCCTGAGGCCAGGGCCTGTGTTTCTCAAGCTCAAGTCAGAGTGCTCATATGCCATCCAGCCCCCATGAGGGCCAACCGTAAAGCTCCCACCCAATCTCTGGTTTCTCCTGGTACCTTCTTCCCCAAAAATGAAGACCAGAGGCCCAGTCAGCCCCAAACCAAAGTCTCAGGGCTTCTTGCTAGAGGTGACCAGACAAAGTGACTGACTTAGGGTTACTTTATTCATACCAATCGGCTCTCGGTCATTACACAGATGTTTCCTCCAAGTGGTGTGTGGCCTGAGTGGTAGCTGGTGCCCAGTGATTCCTGGGTTGCCCCCACCTCTCAGGCCTCATAGGGTTAGTGCTAGTATCTAACACACAGAGCTGTAGGAGGAGAACAGGGAAGGCACCTCTACATCCCCAAAAGAACTCAGACAGCTGCTGTTTGGGCCCCCTCCATCTTGACAGTGCCCACTGGGGTTGGCTCACCATCAGTTGCTGTCTCAGAGAAGCCCACCTTAGGCAGCCGGACCCTGAACGTTCCCTCCTCCTCCTCACTTGGGACTCCCTTGGCCACCCCCTGTGCCTTGGGACTCAGTGACACCTTAGGGAAGTGGAATTTGGGGGACTTGTCTCCGGGGGACCTCTGAGATCCCTCCGTCCCACCAGGCTCCCCTTCCTCTTTAGAGCGGCTGGAGAAGGGGGAGCGGAAACGGGTGGCCCGCAAGGCGGCAAACGGGCCACTATCCCCCCCCACCAGGCTCCGGCTCATCTCAGGCTCCTGTTCTGGGCCTTTGTAGGGGGAGGCAAGTTCCACTTGGGGCAGGCACACACGGCCAAGGCGGCCTGTGGATGCCCCATTGTGCAAGGCTACGGTAGCTCCAGCCTCCTCTCCTGGGGAGCTAGTCCCATTAGCACTGGGCGCTTCGCCCTTGGCAAAGCCTACTTTAGGCAGTCTTAGCTTAGGACTCCGGACTCGGCTGCCAGCCTCCCCACTCCCCTCTCCAGAACCACCCCAAGACAATAGGAGGGTAGATTTCCCTGACCCTGGGGAGATTTTTGTCCCTCCCTCCCCAGAGACATCAGCGTCATCCTTGCCCCCTGCCTTTGCCAGTTTCTTTCCCTTGGCCTTCTCCCCATCATCTCCCTCTTCTTTCCCTAGCAAGAGCCCGAACCGAGGCAGTTTGACTTTGGGCCTGCGCCCAGCCTCGCCTTCCAGCCCATCCCCAGTGACCTGGTATTCAGCATGGCTGCCCATGGGAGGTGGGGAGAGTTCCACCTCGGGCATCCAGGAGCGTTGCTTGCCCCCTTCGGGGGGTGTGCCTGCCTGTGCAGCTCCTGGCTCCACTGTGAAGCCCACATCTGGAAGGGAGAGGTGGAAGGTATGGTCAGGGATGGCTCCAGGTGGGCCCAGAGGCTGACCCTCACCCTCCCCACTGCCCTTGAAGGTGGGCATCTTCAACCGGAATCTCCCCTCTGCTGTGCCTTCGGCTGCTGCCTGCCCCTCACCCCTCACCAGAGCATCCCTGGCCCCCTCTGCCTTGTGCCCGAGCCCTACATCCAGCTCCAGCTGGGGCACAGCCACACCGGGCATCTTAAACACCCCCTCTCCCACAAGCATCTCCCCTCCCTCTAGTTGGGCCCCAGGGAGAGAAAGGTCCACCTGGGGCAGCTGTACCCGGAAGCCTGCACCCTCTGGTGCAGTGGCCATCCCTTCCTTCTGCTTCTGGGAAGCTTTTGCATCAGACCCCGTCCCTTCACCAACCCCACCAAAACCAGTCAGTTCTACCTGGGGCATTGTGATTCCCAGTGTGGGCACTGTCATCTCCCCCTTGTGGCCTCTGGCATCCTTGTCAGAGGTCCCCACTCCCACCTGCTCTGCCCCACTTGCCAGTCCAGGCACTGAGATGTGAAGCTCTGGCAGCCTGACCTCCCCCTTTGCCCTCTCCACCTCCCCTCTTTCCTCTCCCTGTGCCACCAAAGTAGGCAGCTCCACTTGGGGTAGTTTCAAGGCAGCATGCCCCATATGTAGTTTCTCCTCATGGCTGCCCCGGTCCCCATCTTCTACCTCCCTTCCTCGTGCCAGCCCAAATGAGGGCATCTTAAACTTGGGCATCTTTACCTTAGTCTCCCACCCCCGGCCTTTGCTTTCTGCTTCCCCCTCCTCCAGCACCATCTCTCCAGCTTCCATATCCTTGCCCTTGGCCCCAAACCTGGGCAAAGCAAACTTGGGGCCCTTGAGTTTGATGTCAGGCAGCTCACTGGGCACCTCCACCTTGCCTGTGGGCAACTGGACATCCAGGCTGAGTTGGGGGACAGAGACACCCAGGGCAGACAGCAGAGGGGCCTCCCCAGATTCCTTGGTTTCAGCCTCAACACCTGTCCGCACCTTGGGGAAAGTGATGCCAAACTTGGATGTTTTCAGCTTGGCCCCACTGTCCCCTTCCCCTTTTCCCACCTTGGGACCCGAAAGCCCAAACTTAGGCAGGGAAAACTTGGGAGATTTGAGTTTGGGCTCAGACACTTCCAGCTTCCCCTCTGCCTCTCCTTCAGGAAGCTTGGGGGCAGCTATCTCAACTGCAGGTAGCACCAGGCTGGGCATCTTGAACCCTGCCTCCCCCGAGATCCCAGAAAGCTCTGCAGGAAGCTTAGATGTTGGGGGAGCTCCCTTTGGGCGGCCTCCCTCGCCTGTAGGGGGCCCTGGGAGCCCAGCTCCAGGCAGCTCCAGCTCCACCGAGGGCAGTGTAACTGATGGGAAGCTGAGCCGGGCCTCAGGCCCCTTGGCCACTGGCTCAAGAATGGGCAACGGCTCCCCACGCCCTGAAACTTCAGGGCTCACCACCCCAACCTTGGCCCGTGGAGGAGATCCCACCCGACCCAACTTGGGTATGGACATCTTGGGTAATTTGAAACCAAAGTCCAGTCCCTCCCCCCGTTCTGCCCCACGGGTTGCCATGGGTTCTTGAGGAAGCCGCACGTCTGGAGCTTTGGGCAGCTTCACCTCAGGCATCTTAGGGAGGTGCATTTCTGGCATCTTGGGCATTTGCATCTCTGGCACCTTTGGGAGCTGTACATCTGGAAGGTGTACCTCTGGGATAGACATGTCTGGGACCTTGGGAAGCTTCATCTCAGGTATCTTCATCTCTGGCACCTTTGGGAGTTGCACATCTGGAAGGTGCACCTCTGGGATAGACACCTCAGGTCCCTTGGGCAACTTCATCTCTGGCACCTTTGGGAGCTGCACATCTGGAAGGTGCACCTCTGGGATAGACACCTCAGGTCCCTTGGGCAACTTCATCTCTGGCACCTTTGGGAGCTGCACATCTGGAAGGTGCACCTCTGGAATAGACATGTCTGGGACCTTGGGAAGCTTCATCTCAGGTAGCTTCATCTCTGGCACCTTTGGGAGCTGGACCTCTGGAAGGTGCACCTCTGGGATGGACACCTCAGGTCCCTTGGGCAACTTCATCTCTGGCAGCTTCATCTCTGGCACCTTTGGGAGCTGGACCTCTGGAAGGTGCACTTCTGGGATGGAAACTTTAGGCGCCTTGGGCAACTTCATCTCTGGCAGCTTCATCTCTGGCACTTTTGGGAGCTGCACATCTGGAAGGTGCACCTCTGGAATGGAAACTTCAGGCCCCTTGGGCAACTTCATCTCTGGCAGCTTCATCTCTGGCACTTTTGGGAGCTGCACATCTGGAAGGTGCACCTCTGGAATGGAAACTTCAGGCCCCTTGGGCAACTTCATCTCTGGCAGCTTCATCTCTGCTACTTTGGGGAGCTGCACATCTGGCCCCTTTGGCAGCTTTACCTCTGGGACCTTGGGCACCTTCACCTCTGGGCCCTTGGGCAGCTTCACCTCTGGGATCTTGGGCAGCTTCACCTCTGGGCCCTTGGGCAGCTTCACTTCAGCCCCAGACACCCCGATGCCAAAAGAAGGCATCTTGATTGTGGGCAGTTTCAGCTTGCCTTCCACAGTGGGTTCGGGTGCAGCTGGCCGGGACTCCAGCAGGGAGAGCCCAAAAGTGGGCATCCGCAGCTTGGACCCCTTGGCCCTGGCCTCAGGACTAGCCCTTATTCCTTTGCCAGCCTTTCCCTCACCCTCAAGCCCTACTCCTTCCTTCCCCCGAGCACCAAAGCGGGGAAAGGTGAGCCAGGGCACCTTTAAAGTGACCTCAGGCCCTACTCCCCGGACTTCCTCCCTGACTTCAGCCTCAGCTCCGGGCAGAGCCAGGTCTACCTCCATGGATGGCACAGACACATCTAGGGTGGGTGCTGCCATGGCCCCACCTTCTATGGCCTCTAGGCAAGGCAATTTGGTGAGGGTAGGCAGCTCCACTTGGGGCACCTGGATGCCCCCTGTGGCCACCTCAGGCACAGGTGCTGCTGGGGCTGTAAGGCCAAATGTGGGCAGATGGAGGCTAAATCCAGTGCCAGAAGGCTCTGGAACTTCAGCCACCGCCTCAGCACCTGCCCTCTGAGGCCCAACCAGCTCTAGCTGGGGGGTCACAAAGTGGGCACCAAAGGATGGCTCCTCTCCAGCCAGGGCACCCTCCACCTTGGCCTTCCTGCTCCCAAGGAAGGGGATGGTGGCCAGGTGAGACACCTGGGCCACTGGCTCAGTGGTTGGAATAGGACCGGCCACTTCCCTCACCCGCAGCCGGGGGAGACGTAAGCGTCGGCGGGCAGGGGCGGGCAGCGCGGGCCCTGGGGCTACCTCGGCCTTTGCCCGTCGCAGCCTGGAAAACTTGGGGAAGGAGAACTCAACATCAACAGGGGCCAGGTCTGAGGGGATTCCCGGGGCCCCCGACACAGCTAGGACCTTCTTCTTCTTCACTGGGGACAGGCTCTGGATGTTCTGGGGAGAGAGGAGAGAGGCGGGAGGCGGTGGAATAATAGAGGGGGCCAGAAGATTAGGGGGAGGCTGGGAACAGAGCAGCTGAGGAGGGGGAGGAAGGCCTGCCCTCAGATACCAGCCCCGTTGGGCCTTCCTCCATCATAGCATTATTCCTTTGGGCTCTAAAGGACTGTCCCTCATTTACAGTCTCAGGTGGCTGTAGCCACCTTAGGGCTGTGGTTCTCAAAGAGGCTCCAGGACCCCCTGAGGGTCCCCAGGTCCAAACGATTTTCCTAACACTAGCTTGTTGTAATTTCTAATGCAGTGAATAGTGATAGACATAACTCTCCTCTAAATAAAAGCTCTCTAGGGAGTCCTCTTTAATTTTTAAGAGTGTAAAGGGGTCCCGAGACCAAAAAAGTTTGAGAACCACTGCTGTGGGGAGATCAGCCTCATCATCTGGAGTATGAATCAGCCGGTGATGCCTGAATGGACAGCCCGCGAAGGCGGTAGGCTAAGGGCAGGAAAGACCAGGAGTCGGAGCAGTGCCCCGGACCTGCCGTCGGGCACTGTGGGCCATGGGAGGTTTTGAAGGAGTTTGGGGCTGAGGCTGGGCTGGGCTGGCCTGGGGCAGGGACAGTAGGAGGGGCTGGGGAAGGTTAACAGCTGGGTTAGTCCCCATTCGGCCAGACGGCTGGGCAGGCTCAGGGGGCGGAGCCTGGGGCAACAGGAGCGGCGTGGGAAGCTCCCCGCAGGGTGCCTGGGGCCGAGTTTGGGGCTCCAGGGCCCTCCATGGCAGGGCCGGGGAGCAGCACGCGTACCAGCTTGGCCACCTTGGCCCGGGGGCCCTTGACCTCGTAGCCGGCTGCGGTGCCCGGGCGCAGCGCCAGGTCCCCGGTGGGCACTGTCCGCTTGAGGCAGAAGGAGACCTTATAAGGTTCTGCACACTGCAGCAAGCGCAGAGCGTCTTCATACTTGAAGTTGTCAAAAAAGACCCGGGCACTGAGTAGCTGGTCCCCTGTGGGAGTCACAGAATCTCAGGGCTGGAAGGGAACTCCAGGGTCATCCAGTCCAGCCCTTACCGTGCAACAATCGCTTAAAGTGATCATTCAGCTTCTGCCTGAATACTTCCAGTGATGGGGAACTCACTACCTATTGAGGCAGCCCATTTCCATTTCTGGATAGCTCTGACGGATAGGAAGTTTCCCTTTCACTTTTCAAGCTGAAATCTGTTTCCTGTGATTCCAACTGCCCCGTGTGCTCTGCATAGGATTTTAGGGGACAGGACTGCTACAGGAAAGTTCCAGATGAGAGCACTCCCTCTACAGTGGGCACCTTCTCTGGACCTTATCACCTCAGAGTCACCTAGAGCAGAGAGAAGTGCCCATATATATTGGAGATAAGGTTCGAACTCCGGTCTTCCCGGATTAAGGGCAACTCCCACCCCCACACCCCCTCGCCCAGGCTGCCTCTCACATTCAATATGAGCCTAGTGGAACTGAATTTTAAGGCACTAGAACCTCAGAGGTTCTTTTGTCTGACCCCTCCCTGAGCAGAAAACCCCTCGACAGGTGGGCCCGTATGGTCCACTTGGAGACTTCCAGCAACATGGCACTCCTTGCCTCCCTCCTGAGACATCCTGCCCCACTTCTGGACAGTTCCCATTATTAGAATGCTTTTCATGACATGGAGCTGGAATTCTCCCCGGCTCCTCCTCCCTGCACCACATACCCACATACCCCCACACACATTGTTTCTGGTGACATCCTATGGCAAGTAACAGAACGAGGCCGACCTCTTCCCCCACAGGGCAACCTTGCAAATTCTTGAAAGACAGCCACCATGCCGCCTGCCCAAAGTCTTATCTTCTCCGGGTTAGATATCCCTGGTTCGATCCCCAATCCCCTCACCACCCAGGTGTCCTTGCTCTGGATTTCAGCCTCTCTCTTTTCATCGTAAAAGATTGTGGTATCTAGAGCTAGCACAAGGATCTGGAAGTTATCTGACCAGGGCAGAAGATAGACTGTCCCCCTCCTTGGTTCTGGCCATTTTCTTTTCTTTTTGGGCAATTGGGGTTAAGTGACTTGTCCAGGGTCACACAGCTAGTCTGTCTGAGACCAGATTTGAACTCAGGTCCTCCTCACTCCAGAGCCAATGCTCTATCCCCTGTGCCACCCAGGTGGCCCAAGCACTTTCTTTTCCAATGCAAATTAAGATCCCACTGGGGGCTTTGGCCTAGCAGGATGGTTGGGCATCCCAGGGCATCCCTTGCCCTCGACCCCTTTCTGGACAATTGGAGATGACTGAAGTCTTACTTTCACATAACTTCTGGTTCTAAGCCTAATGTTTTGCTGAGCTAAGTGCTGGCTAAATTATTTTAACAGCATCCTGAGAACACGAATCAGATTGCCTGCTGTGGATGGGACAGTTGGTACCATCTAGCCCAATCATCATCCTCCTTTGATGAGGAAACTGAGGCACCAAGTGCTTAGCTGGCATATAGGCTCATAGATTTAGAACTGAAAGGGAATTTAGAGGCTATCAAGTCCCACCTCCCTCTGTTTACAGATGAGGAAACTGAGTCACAGACCAAGTGACTTTTCCTAGATCCTGAACCTAGCGCTTCTTGAGTCCAAGCCCAGGCCCTGACCCCTACCCCACGATGCTTTCCTCCACGGTCACACAGCTAGGAAGTAACAGAGTCAGAATTCCAACCCCTGTGCTCCCCATACAGCCTTACCTACCCTTACTCCCATTTCTTCACCAGCTAACTGAGACGAGCAGAACTTACCAGCCCCAGCCTCCTGTCTTCCAACTCTGTGACTCCATTCAGGCTGTGCCCCCCTTTCCGCCTGCTGAACTCCTCCCACTTGATGCACCCTTCAATACCTAAGTTCACGACATTGTTGGGAGTGCAGAGGACAACAATGGGACCCAGGGCCTCCATTCTGCCTGGCTTTTGAGGCCCAGTTCCAAAGCTAACTCCTTTAAGGAGTCTTTAGTCAGCAATTATTAAGCACCAACTACATGCCAAGAGCCATCCTCAAAACCAGAAAGACCTAGTTTCACTTTCTGCCTCTGAAACATACAGGTACACTCATGGAGGCAGACAGAGTTTGGGGGCCCAGAGTCAGGAAGACCTGAGTTCAAATCCAGCCTCAGACACTTCCTAGCTGTGTGACCCTAGGCAAGTCACTTCACCCGCAGCGTCAGTTATTCTCATCTGTAAAGTGGAGATAATAGCACCTACCTCCCAAGGTTGTTGTAAGGATAAAATGAGATAATATGTGTGAGTTGCTTAGCACAGTGCCTAGCACATAGTAGGTGCTACATGTTAGTTATTATTATACTGGATCTGGGACTCTGGGCACATCATTTAACCTCCCAGTGTTCTAGGTAACTCTCTAAGACTATTAATAGGGGGCAGGGGGTGCAGTTCTCAGTCTTGGCCTTAGGTCAAATTACTGAGGACCTCCCCCAAGAACTTTTATTTATGTAGGTTAGATCTGTTGGTATTTATGGTATTAGAAATGAAAATATCTCAGTATTATTATGAAAGTAGCTTTGACCTTGAGGAGTCTGTACCCAAACCACTGCCTTATACCACTGAAACTGTGGGGCCCGTTCTCTGCTTCTTACTATGTGCTGCCAGACACTGCCAGACTCTAAATACATCAGTGCTAAGGGGAGACACCCCTTGCCCTCAAGGAGATTCCATTCTATGTCCACACATCCCACCACCCCCACCAAGAACCTCACTCGGATTTCTCCTGAACCCCATCCTTCGCCTTCACTACATACCCCTATAGTTTAATTATTCCTGAAGATTTCTCTTCCCCCATTAAGTTGTAAGCTCTTCTAAGAAGTGACTGAGGGGTGGTTGCTTTGCCCTCGGGGCACCAACATCCCCTCTTCTGGGGCAGGTTTCCACCTCTCCCACCTCCACCCCAGCCCTCCCCAGTCAGTCAAGAAACATTAGGTGCTTACTTTGTGCCACACACTAGACAGTCCCTGCTCTCAAGGAGTTCCCAGCTTAATAGGGAGACAATATACAAATAACCATCTACAAATAAGCTATAGGTCTGAGAAATTGGAAATAATCACCCACTCTACACTAGAATTAAGAGGGGTCTGGAAAGGCTTCCAGCAGGATGTGGACTTTTGGCTGAGACTTGAAGGTAGAGAGAGAGGGAGAGGGAGAGAGAGAAAGGAAGCCAGTAATGGTACAGAGCAGATCCAATCCTGCTTCTCATGCTAGCTGCATATGCCTAGATGGGTCACACCACCTTTCTTGCCTCAGTTTCCTCATCTGTAAAACAAGGCAGTTGGACCCACCTAGCCTTTAAGGTCCAGTCTAGCTCTAAATTGGTGAGCCTATGACCTGCTGGCCTCAGACACTTCCTAGCTGTGTGACCCTGGGCAAGTCACTTCACCCTGTTTGCCCCAATTTCCTCATCTGTCAAATGAGCTGAAGAAGGAAATGGCAAAACACTCCAGGATCTTTGCCAAGAAAATCCCAAACTGAAGGACTGAAAAGGACTAAACAGTAACAGCAACATGACCTACTGCCACCCCTTTCTGCCCCTACCACTGACTGCCTTGGAAGATTCATCACCCAGCTGTCCTGAGATCTTGACTTAGGTTCTAAGCTTGGCTCCATTTTAACTGTCTTAGTCTGTGCAGCCCTGGGCATTTGTCTCATAGAATCTAGAACAAGAAAGTCCTTCAGAGGCCAGTTAGTCTCTCCTTTCACAGATGGAGAAACTGAGGTAAGAGAGGTCAAGTAGCTGGCTCCAGGCGGAGGTAAAACCCAGGATCTCTGACTTGATGGCTCCACAGCTCAGCTGCACTGCTACCACTCCAAGGTTGACCTTACAGGCTTCTTCAGGATGGAAGTTTTACCCGCCAAGACTTAATGGACCCTCCCCTGCCCCCCCACACCCCAGATCCCACGTACCTTCCTGCAAACTGAGGGTCCTGGCCGCTGGTGAGTCTTTGAGCAATTCCTTGATGAAGATTCCTTCCTTGCCCCCACCTGCCACGTTGATGCCGCTGACCCCTGTCTCAGCCTCAGTCTCCACAATGATCTCCACCAGCTCTGCCTTTCTGAGCTCCTGGGGGCAGAGGAGGACATTGGTAGGGGGTAGTGGGGCAGGGAGGCCATTCAGTCTTCTCATCTCAGAGAGGGAGAAGGGGAGAGATACAGCAGAAACTGAGGCTCCCAGTCTGAGGCTCTGTCCATGGGCTCCCAGTGGGCCATGGCCATTGGAGAAGGTCCCCGGCTATCTTGGCTTCCTGGGAGCAAGGCCTGCACCCCTGGAGGATCCTGTACTTGAAATGCCACTCCCCTCCCTCAACATGACAGCCATACCTCAGCACTCCTACTTCTGGCCTCCATGGTGCGTCCAGAGGTTGAGGCCAGAGGCCCAGATGCAGCCTGCCTCTCTCCTTTCTTCTGTAAAACTTGCTTCAGCTCTGCATGGAGCAGGAGCTTCTGGGCCTGCAGTGGGCAGGAGAAAGAGGTGGAGAGAGGAAGAGAAGGATGCACCTCATAAGAAGAGGACCAGAGAACAGGAGCCAGGTGCCATCACACTAGTGCCTAGGACTGCTAGCACCTGCTCAGAGCAGGATGAGACCTTAGACATCACCCAGGACCAGCCCTTCACTTAGTGGAGGAGGAAATGCGAGGGTCAGAGGGGTCCGGTGATTTGCCCAAGCTCACACAGCACTGGGGGCTGGAAAAAATAAAGTCCAGCCTTCTGACTCCAAGCCCCTCAGGAGGGCATAAGCCAATGCTCAGACCCATTGGCTTCTAGGCAGAAGACACTTTCATTTAAACTGGACTCTGATGTTTTGCTTTCCTTTTTCCCCTCTCTCAATTTTAAAACTGCGTGACATTGGAAAAGTCACTTGACCTTTGTGAGTCATCTGTAAAACAGGGTTAATGCTGGTCCTACCTCCTTCACTGAGTTGTCACAGATGAGGAAACAGGCCCAGGGCAAGGCAATGTCTTGCCCATGGTGAGCTGAGAGTCTGTCCCGGGGCTTCACCTCCCCTGCCTCCCATTGCCTGATCCAGCGGGGCCAGAGTCCAGGGCGACCCTCACCGTTCTCTCTGCACAGTGCCCAGCTCCTGGGGGGCGCTGAGCCCAGGGCGCTTGAGGGTTCTCCGCTGCTTTCCCCTTCTCTTCTTGAGCACCTGTCTGTGGGGAAGAAGCCAGGGACTGAGGAAGAGGAGGGAGCAATTGAACAACTAATATCAAGCATTTAAGGGCCTCGGATGATACAGAAACAAGAAAGAAGTGGTGCCTGCCCTCGGGGAGTTTCCATTCCATTGACGGAGCAATGCCTTAGGTCCTCCAGCTACTTACCTCAGCGCCAACTCCTACCCTGGAAATGTTCTTGGTCTGAGACTGCCTGGGGGACCCTGGAAAGAGAGAGGGGGATGAGGTGGTCTTGCGGCCGGCGGGGGGCTGCAGGATCCTTGAATCTCCTCAGTGGGAGCTCCCGGCAAGTCCTCATTGGGTAGAGGAGGAATCAGAGAGGGAAGGACATTTGCCTAGCATCACACAGTCACCCATAGGGGGCAGATGTGGGGGCTTTTCCTGTTCTTTCCAACTGATGGCCCCCTGGATGAGGTAGAAATCAGGATACGCAGGGACAGGAAGACAGGCAAAGACAGAGTGGGGAAGAGATGGGTACTGGGTGGAGGGAGGGAGAGTGTGGTTGCCACCTGACACCCACGGAATAGCAGATGAAGCCTAGCTCTGCTTGACCCCAGAGGACAAGACGAGGGACAAAAAGGGTATCAGAGATCTGGGCCAGAAGGAACCTCAGAAGCCAGGTAGTCCAACCCCCTTTATGGATGGGGAAATTGAGGTACAGGGAGTTTAGAAGACATAGGATCACAGATCCAGAGCTGGAAGGGTTCTCAGAGTACAACCATAGAAAACAACCCTCTTCCAAAGGAAATACGGAAGCTGGGAAGTTGAAGAACGTTGCCCAAATTCACACAGGTAGGAAGCATCAGAGGTGGGACCATTTAAGCCAAGGAATAAATTCCTGAACAACTGGAGCTGCCCAAAAGGTTGTTCTTAAAGTAGTGAGGTCCCCATCCCTAGGTGTACTCAAGCAGAAAGTAGGTGATTTCTTGTTCATGTGATTATGGAATCTGATTCCTGCTCAGGAGAAGGCTAGATCCCATCCTGCCTACCTGTGGGACCTTGGGAAAGGCATTCAGCCTCCCAGCCTCAGTTTCCTTATCTACATGGTGTCCGAGGGCCCTTCCAGCTCCAGATCCTATCCCTCCCCATCCTCCCTCCAAACTGTGGGCTTCTTAGATGCTGCGAAGCTGGGGGACTCACCTCATCAGGGCCGCTACTGAGACACCAACCCTCCTCTATGACTTGGCCTCTCCAGCCACTCCCTTGCCCCCCACCTGGGCTCCACCCCTTCTTCCTGGCAAGCCCATCCCCCAGTGGGGTTGGCATCTTGACTTCGCCCCCACTCCGGCTGAAAGGTCAGCTCTCACAAGGCACATTTTCAGGAACAATAGGGCCCCTCCCCATCCCCCTCCCTGCTGGTCACATTCCCACCCCCTACCCCCCTACCCCCCTCCCAACTACACAAAGCCCCTTCAGAGCCCACCCCCAGCAGGCAGATGGATCCCTGGGAGCATCGAGGTGACCCAGGGCCCTTCTCCCCCGCTCCGCCAGCACAGAGGCACAGGCCCATCCTCCCCTCCCTTCCCCTCCTCTCTAAACTCAAGGACCAACAAAGATCCATTGCCAGGACCACAGGAGACCTAGTCTCAAGTCTTGACCCTGCCCTTGACTAGAAATGTGATCTGCAGCAAGTGTCTGCTCCTCTCTGGGCCTCAGTTTTCCCATTTGTAAAACCTGCTGGCATTGACCCAGGGGTAGGCCGACTTGGGAGCCAATCCTGCCTTTGTCTCTTCTTACCTGGGTGGAAGTTACTTCACCCTCCCGAGTCTCTTTCCTCATATGTAAAATGATAGAGTTGGACTCAATGTGCTCTGAAGCTGTTTCCGGCTCCAGATCTGTAACCTTGGGACCTCCCTCCCCTCTCTTTGGCCTCAGCAACCTAAAAATATTGGGATTATCCCTGTTTTACAGATACAGAAACTGAGGCACAGAGGAGGCAATGGCCTTGGCTATTGAAGCCAGGCCTAGCTGATGTTAAGTTCACTTAGCATCTCTCCACTTTGATGTCTTGTCTTTCAGGAGACCTGATGCTGAGACCTGCCCTGCCCCCCAAAGCTGGGCAATCCGGCGCTATTACCCATCTCTCTCTATCTCTGTCTGTCTGTCTGTCTGTCTGCCTCCAGATACCTCAGTCTCTCTTGTCAGATCTGACTCTCTCCCTCTGTATGTCAGTCTGAGCTTATCTGCTTCTCTCCCCACCTGTTTCCCAGCCCCAGGTCCGAACACTGCCCCCACCATTTAGAGTCAAAGCTAGAATATCTCCTGGGACCCTTGGGAGCTTGTGGGTCCAGGACAGATTGGGAGGGTCCCCAGCAGGCAGGATCTGAGACAGGAAGGCCAGCTGGGCCTAGGGCAGGGCAGGGTGGGGAGCAGAAAATGACCTCTTAGCATAGGTGGGTGGGACCGGACATCCCCTTTTCTTCTGGCCTTCCCCTCCCACTTAGCCTGGCCATATCCTCTCTGTACCCCATATCTAGCTCTTACAAGGAGAGAATTTGGGGGGCAGGAAGCTCACCTCATCCCCAGTTACTGGCTTCCCCTGCCTTTGACTTACCCCAGATCCAGCTCAGCACCTCTACTTAAACTGGACAGGAGAAACTGAGGCCCAGAGAAGGGAATAATTATAGGATTATGAGCCTTAGAACTGCAAAGGTCTTTAGGGACCATCAGATCCAGGGATTCTCAACCTGGGGTCACCAGTTTATCTTTTTAATGGATAATTACATTGCAATATGATTGGTTTCCATGGTAACCCCATGTTTTTTATCTTATGCCTTTAAAACTATGATTCTGAGAAGCGATCCATAGATGTCACCAGCCTGACTGCCCAAGGCGGCCAGTACACAACACAGCTTAAGACTCCTACTCTAATCCAACCCCTCCCTTCACAGAAAAAGAGACTGATGTTCAGAGAGGCAGAATGGTTCCCATAGCTAAGAAGAGGCAGAGACAAGTGGCACCCACACCGGCCAGAAATTGAACTCAGGTCCTCATGCCCTTGGACTCACCTGAAGTTCCAGAGCAAGCCAGAGTGATGGCTATAATTGTACTTATTTTAATTATCCATATTATTAACAATTATGAGCATAACTAATATGAACTGCTTTAAAGAATCCTAGAATGTCAGAACTGGGAGGAACATCTGAGGTCACGGAGTCCACCCCCCTCCCTTACACAGAGGAATCACTGGGGTCACACAGTCGATGGTCATAGACTCACTGTCTATACTTGGAAGGGGCTTAATGACTTAGGGCCAAAACTCCAGAGCTAGAAGGAGACCACCCAGTCCAAACACCTTCAGTTTACAGGGGAGGAAACTGAAGAAATTTACGTGACTTGTCCACAGTTAGTAAGCACTGGAAGCAGAATTTGAACCCGGGTCCTCTACCTCCAGTCCCAGCGGCCTTTCCACAGTATCATGCTGCGTGGCCCAAACCCAGGTTCCCTGGCCCAGCCCAGGGTTCTGGTGTTCTCTGTAGGGCCACCTCAAACACAAGATCATTATGCCTCTGAGATGCTCACGTTCCAAGAGCCAGAAACAGGGAGCACCCTAGGGACGAGGTGGTAAAACCTAGATTCCTGAGATTCTCTGACCCTGTGGGAGAAGAAGATGAACTGAGCAGAATCCCATCTCACCCCCATCCCTAGAGTGTGGCCAATGTGGTTCAGTGGCAAGAGGTGCCAACCTGGAATCAGAGGACCTGAATTGAAACACCTTGGGCAAAAGACTGCCTCTCTCTGGGTCTCATTTTCCCCATCTGTAAAGGATGTCTCTGGATTAGCTGATGTGGAAGATCTCGTCAAAAAAACTCAGTATCCTTGCTCTGACACTACCTGAGCAAGCTGGGAAAGATGCTTCTGAGCCCAGGGCGGTGGGGAGAATGCTGATTTCAGGTCAGAAGACCCCAGTTTACATCCTGGTTCTGCCCTTTACAAAAGTCATTCCATCTCTGGGGGTCAGACTGGCTGATGGCCAAGGTCTCTTCAGGCTCTTAATCACCTAGGGCTGCTGGGTTCAGCTCGGTCCCACCCTGGTTGAGGTTAGGAATCTTCTTCCTTTGGGAGGAGTCACCCTTTCCTCCACTGGTGACCCAAGAGGTAGCAATAGGCAAGGGGGATGATGGAAGGGCTACCCCCCTGGAGGTTCTAAGGTGGGGCTTGGAGCCCATTGGCTTCGGAGAAATGAAGGGTCCCAACAGGGGACCCAGCCCAGTGGCCAATCCTTTCTGCCTTCCCCTCTTCTCCCCCAGCTTCTTCCACTTGGCTCCCCATCACCATTTTGTCCTATCTTGGGACTTAGACAACCTCATCTCTGCCCCCCCATGTCTCTTTCCAGGACTTTGTCCTCCTAGTCTCTGGCTCCCAGCCTTCGCTCAGGATACAGGTATCCTGCCTTTGGTCTTTTCCTTCTGTCCCTTAGGTTACTCTTACAGAATTTAGCATCTTGGCCTCCAGCCCCCGTCTCCTCTCCCCACCCACAGTCACAAGTTCGTGCTCCTCAAGCCTCTCCTCCCCTGGCCCAGGCATTCTGTCCCCCAGGGCCCTTCTCCAGGATTCAGGTTTCCTGCCCCACTGCTGTTCAGATAGAGGAGCTCTCTTACCGTCTGCCTGGACCGATGGCTGGCTCTGGATACCCTGCCTGTACTGCCCGAGCCAGGGGGAAAAGGAACTGGGCTGGGAGGGCAGGGGGTGGGGATGGTAGGAGGGCTCAGCTCATTGGCAGATGTCATGAGACGGCTGGGAATGGGGGAGGGGTGGATCTCCCTGCTCCCTAATCCCCCTCCCACCCCTTGTCTAGCTTTCTATCTCTCCACTGTTTGCAAGGGAAGGCTGCTGTATATGGCTCTGGACTTGACTTCAGAGGTCTTGTGTTCGAGTTTGGTCCCCGTTAGCTGGGGAACTTGGTGGGCCTGGATTAGGAAGATGTGTTTGAGTCCCCCCTCATACACTTCCTGGGCAAGTCAATAGTAAGAATCTAACTGAGCCTCAGTTTTCTCATCTACAAAGTGGGTATGATAATAGCATCTGCCACACCGTGGAATGGAGTAATACGTGGTGGGTGAGAAAGTCCCTTCTCCTGCTGCAGATCAGCACCTTCTCTGGCACCTATAGTGAGGCAGTGACTTACCCAGGGTCACCCATTCAGAGACTGGACTAGAATGCAAGTGTTCTCGAGGCAGCGACGTGGTGCTGCAGTGGATGGGACACTGGACCTGGAGTCAGGAAGACCTGAGTTCAAATCCAGCCCCAGTCACTTAACTAACTGTGTGACCCTGGGCAAGTCATGCAACCCCTGTCCGCCTCAATTTATTCAACTGTCAAATGGGGATAAGTAATACCGCCTGCTTCAGGTCAGGTTTGTTGTGAGGATCAAATATTTGTCAATTAGCACCGTGCCTGGTACACAGTGGGTGCTTCATAAATGTTTGTTCCCTTCCCTCTCCCTACCCCCAACTTCAAGGCTGACTGTCCATAACACTAGGTGTAAAGCACTTTGCACACCTTAACATAGTATAGAAATATTATCATCGTTCTTATCTTGTGGTCTTGGGAATGTCCGTTCTCCTTACGGCTCTCAGTTTCCTTCTCTGTAAAATGAGTGGGGGCCAGGAATATGTGTTCTCTTCCAACTCCAGGTCCTATAATGCTGTGATATTTATCAAGCTCGAATTCTGAAATCCTAAGTTTGCAGGGGGTCAGCTGGGGAGGAGGCAGGGGAGTGATGGTAAATGTTTAACAACTGACTCTCCAAAACACCAAGAATATATACTCATCTATCACATTTTTTAGTTTAATTTGTATCATTAACATTTTCCCTATCACTTTCTTAAGTCTAGACTATCAACAGAACACTAAATCAGTTTGGTTTGATTTAATTTGATCTGATCAGGGTTTCTGCTTTTTAACCCCTGCCCGTTTTTGAGGAATAAATACTCATGCTGAAAACGGTATTGGTTCTCTGGTTGATGCTGCTTCCAGCACAGCCCTTGGGGCAGGAATCCTTGGGGCAGTCTGAGGGTATCTCTGGGCCTCTGGGTATAGGGACCAACATGCCAAGGACTGAGGGTGAGCAGGATTCTGGGAAAGGACACAGTCCTCTTCCCTCTTCCCTTGCCAACTATGTCCTAGGAAGAATAACCAATCCCAAAGTAACACACAGACACATAAACACACACACACACACAGGGACACACACACAAAGACATACATAGATAGAGACACACAGACAGACATAGACACATAGACACAGAAACACATACAGACACACACACACACACACACACACAGACACACACACAGATACAGAGACACACAGGCACACACACAGACACAGAGAGACACAGACACACACACAGACACACACCTAGACATACAGGCACACACACAGACACAGATACACAGATACACACAGGCGCACAGCACAGACACACAGACATGGATACAGACAGACATACACAGACACGCAAACACACGCGCGCACGCACACACACATACACACACACTCCCTTAGTATTGGATTCTCTGAGTGATCTTAGAGGAATGGCTTCTCCTCTCCCTGCCTCAGTTTCTCCCATCTGCACCACGCAGATGATAATGCCAGCTTTGCCACCTAGTAGTATGGGCAAAGATGACCATGGTAACAACTCCAATTTGAAAGCCGACATTTGCATGACAGTTTAAGGTTTGAGAAGTACTTCCTGGGACCTTGTCCCAGTGACTCACAACGGGCCTGGAAGGTAGCCACCGTAGGCATTACTATCCCCATTTCCAAGAGGAGGGTGCCGAGGCGCAGGGACTTTAGGTGACTGTTGGTAAAGGGCAAAGGTGGGGCTGAAGCCCAGGACTTGCTGACTTGGAGCTCTGGCCTCTTAGTCTGGAGATTCTGCAGCCCCTCAGGATTCCCAGGGCTTGTGGGGGGGGAGGATGAGTCACAGGCAAGGACAAACGTGAAGACAATTGGTGGTGTTCAGGGCAGCCCGTAGCCTCCCCACATCTTGTCTGTGCCTTCCATTGGGATGAGGACCACCGGGTGCCTGCCTGCGCCTGATGCCCTGGCCCTTACTTCACCCCCAGACTCTCCAGCTGTCTGGTACAAGGAAGGACACTGGGTGGGAGAGTCAGAAGACTAAGGTTTGAATTCTAATCCTGCCACTTAGTTGCTATGTGTAGCAAGTCACTCATCTGGAAAATGGGGGTACTGATTACCTCACAGAGCAGCTGTAAAGAAAGTGCCTCATGCCCCCAAGGGGCTCTACTCTGATTAAGGTGCAGCCCCAGGGTCAGGCTGATTTCCCTGGTTTTAAGGGCGCTGGTGGGGAGGTAACAGGTCAGGTTGGGTAGTCAGCTGGGAGAGGTATCCCTGGACTTTTCCCTATCCTTCCTCCTTCCTCTCATGTCCTCTTCTCCCAGACTCACCTGGCCCCGCAGATTGGCACAAGGAGCAGAAGTAGGTCCACATGGCCCCGTTCTGGGCAGAATTCAGTGTGCCCTGCCTGTCGGATCCCTGCCTGGCTGAAGCTACTCTGAGCCCTGGGGAATGGGGCCCACCAGGGCTGGGGGATTAGCTCAAACTGCCTGTCAGCAGCTTTCGGGGACTGGTCATTGTCCCTCTCGGGGCACCAAGGACTGGTGGCTGCCCTGGTCCTGCACTGACCCATCGTGCCCTGGCCGAGGCCCACAGGATCCTGGAACTGGATGGACAGGAGAACTCCTAATGCCAGTACTGGAAGGGCTTTAGAATACAGGCTGTTAGACCTGTTAGAACATTAATCCTGGAAGAATCTTAGAATGTAGACTCTTAGAACTGGAAAAGAACTTAGAACACACAAGAACCTAATAGAATATAGAATGATCCGAGTTGGAGGGACCTTAGAACACAGAAGATAGAAGGTCAATCCTGGAAGGACCTTTAGAGACCCTCCAGGCAGAGCCTTTCATCATACAGATGAGGTACTCAAGGCCCAGACAGCTTGGGACTTGCACAAGGACACAGGACTAACCACCAGCAGAATCAGGACCAGAACCCAGGTCTGTGGATTCCTGGTCCACTAGGTTGGCTCTGATGGTACTCCCTGAGCCCCGGCTTCCTGGTTCCCTAGGAATATCTTTGTCTTCGGTGGGGTCCTATGGAAATTGGTAGGGACAGGGACTCTGAGTTCCCTTCCCTTGGTATGGGGGGGAGATAAGAGAGAAAGAAAACATTTCTCCCCCTCCTCCCCTAAAAATGCCCCATCCCCCTCCTTCCCTGCCTACTCCCAGCCACCAATGGGGAAGTTGGAATTTGCTGAGCTTTAGGAAATAACCTTCGGGCAGGCAGCCAGGCTGGACCCTGGCACTGAGCCCCCATGGTAGGGAGGTACTGGGGATGGGGCAAAAGGAGGGGGCAATGGCCAGCTGCCTGGGCCTTCACAGGGCCCCAGGGGGCCCCAGGGGAGCCTTGGATCCCAGCTTTCTTTGGCTATCAGGGTGTACAGAGAATCCTTTGCTCCACACTGGGTGGCCTTTGGGACAGCCATGGAACAGAGCCTCAAAGACCCAACTCTATTTAGGGAAAAGACTGAGATCAGAGGGCCTGGCAGGGTAGAGTTAGGCTAAGCATAGGGAGCAGTCTTGGGATGGGGAGGGTTTGGGGAAGGGGTAGGTAGGGGAAGGAGCAGGCCAAGGATCTCTGTAAACACAGGACTTCCGGCGGAGGGGAGGGGAAGGGAGGGGATGTGGGGATAGGGGACTTCCAACCAGCCTGGGGACAGCCTGCCTGTGGGCACCGGGCTAGGGATGGGAAAGGCCATTCGGGTACATCCACCTTCCACCTTAACAGCTCTCTCTGGTTCAGCCTGGCCAGAGCCAGCCACAGGCCCTGGCTTATCTCCTGCGGCACACCCCTCAATCCTGCCCTTCATATCTGCTCAGTCTTGTCTCTCCCCTGAGCATCCCCACAGAAGCCAGGCCCTCTGTCCTCAGAGATCTCCAAGTCTTATCTCAGCCCTACCCCTTTCTTCCTTCATCCAATATTTCTCCAGTCTAACAGGAAAGTGTATCCACTAGGCCCCAGTGGGAAAGTGGGAAGCCAAGGGGGCTTGGTGGCATTCACTTCAGAGTGCTGGAGGGGACTAGCAGGGACAGAGGCCTTTTGAGCTGGGTGGGAGGGTGGCTCTCTCAGGAATGGTGTGGGCTCTGGGAATGTGTGCAAGGGGGGGCTGGACACAGCAGGACTGAACACAATGGGTAGCCTGACTTGGCTCAAAGTACATTGGAGCAGCAGGGTAGGAGGGGCCCTCAGGACAGTCACCTTCTTTTCTAGGTAGGGAAACAGACTCAGGGATGGGACATGTCCAAGATCACAAAGTGAGTAAAAGGGGACTATCCTAGGTGTGGAAAGAGGATTACTGGGAAAGCCTGTGGAGGAAGTGAGCAGCGCTTCGGTTCTTAAAGGGCAGCCTGTTGTAATGGAGAGGCCGGGGAGAGATCCCAGGTGCCTCATCTTTACTGTCTGTGTGACCTGGGGCAGATCCCTCCACTTTTAGGGCCTTGTTTCCATCTCTGTTAAAACAAGGGGTTTAGAAGGGATGCTCTTCCAAATTCTTTTCTGCCGCCAAATTCCCTATTCTAAAGCCCTTCTCAGCTCTGACATTCCCTGTTCTAAGGCCCCTCCCAGCCCTATCTTGTTCTAAGGCTCCTCCCAGCCCTGACATTCCCTGTTCTTAGGCCCCTCCCAGTTTTGACATTCCCTGTTCCAAGGCCCTCCCAGCTCTGACATTTTCTGTTCTAAGGACTCCACCAGGTCAGAGAGTCAATGGTGTCTCTCAGCTCTGACTTTTTGTATTCTAAGGACCCTCTTGGTTCTTACAGTCTATTCCTAAGAATCCCCTCTCCACCCCCTCCAACTCCATCATTCAGTCTTCGGTGTTCTAAGGGCTCTTCTAATGCCCATGACCCTCAAACCCTACCACTGAGTAGTTGAGAATCCCCAGAAAGAACAAGGTTCACTCTCTTGACAAGAGCCAGAGAGGATTGGGTCTAGTCCTCCGCCTGCCCCAGGATTCCTCGCCCTCAGAGGTTCTCTGAGGCCCAGCCCATTTCCCTCCTGGGAGGGGCGAGATCTTAGGGCTCCCTGGCTCCGCCCTCCTTCCCCTGAACAGGGCAGGAAGCTGCGTTGTAGAGGGTGGAGGGTTGGGCCAGGCCTGGCCAGACAGGAAGGGACCTGTTTGGGGCTCCTAGGCAGCCTGAGGATAATAGCATTTAGATCTGGAAGGGACTGAAAACCCCTTTGAGTAAAGTCCTCGTATTTTACAGATGGGGAAACTGAGGCCAAGCCCATCTATAGTCCCAAGGATAGCCCAGATCCACAGACTCTCAGTTGGGGATGTTTGTTACTAGGGTATTTCTCCCAACCCCTCGATTCTGCTTAGAGACCTAAGTGTCTTCTCGGTTTAGTTCCCCAGCCCCATGCCCAGAAGAGAACTGAGGTTTCTCCCTGGCCCTCATCCCAATGGAGACCAGGAGCACAGATGAGGGCGCCAGAAGGGGAGGAACCCTCTTCCCTTTCTGGAGTCGTCGGGCCATTTTCCTTCCTTCTACCCCAGCCTGGAGGTTATGGTGCAGGGTTTCTTTTTAAGCATCTTCTCTCCCCAGGGCTCCGGCTTTGGCCATCCCCAGCTCCTCCCTCCCACCCTCTGCCCTCAACCCACGTCCTCCCAACCCCCCCCCCCCCATCTCCCCAGTCCCAGGAAGGACGCAAGCTCCCGTGCCAGGGTGCTGAGTGTGCAGGGACCCCGCCCAGCCCCGCTCATTCCAAACGACTAAGTGGCCTGAGGAATGTGGCCCAGCCACAGCTCCCACAGGCAGGAGACAGACAGATGCGCCATCTCGTAAGCACATAGAATGTCACAGCCAGAAGAAGCCTCCTAATGGCAAGTGCTTAGAACGTAGGAGAACTGGAAGGGACCTTAGGACATAGCAGAGAACTTCCAGGTCTTTACTGAAGCAGAGAAAAGGAGTATCATGCTTAATATAAGAGATAACTCTTCCCCAAAGTGGGATGGGCAGCTTCAGGAAGTAGTGGCTATCTCCACCTGGAGGATGGATGACCACTTATTAGAGTTAATAGAGTTGAGGCTCTCCAAATGTCCTGGAGCTAGGGAATGGAGACCCTTTTAGGGGGTCTCTGAGATCCAAACTACTTTAATCATAATATCAAGATGCTTTAATTTCTAATACAGTTATATCAATAGCCACAATCCACAGCCCTTAAGAAACCACAGAAACCAACTCCCTCATTTCCTGGTTAGGGAAACTGAGGATCATGAGAAGCAAACAAAAGGGGTGCGTGGTCTTCAATTTTTAAGAACATAAAGAGGTCCTGAGGCCAAAAGTTTGGGAAAAGCTACAGTAAAGGACATTTTTGCTTGGAAAGGGGGTAGGGGGGCTTTTGATCAACAAACATTTATTAAGCACCTACTGTGTACCTAAACTGTAGCACAAAACAGTTCCCACCTTCACATGCAGGGGCATTCCTCTCTTCACTGGAGACTTCCTTTGCAGGACCAGCAATTTGGGAAGGATTCCAGCCATGAATCCCTCCCACTCTCCCCAAACTACTGCCTTCTCTTCCAATGCCTTGAGTCTCCCTTTCCAACACAAACATATTTGTTATCTTCCATGATTAGAATGTAAACTCTTTGAGGGCTGCCATGCTTGTATTTGTGTTGTCAGAACCTAGCACAGCACTTGGCACATAGAAAGCTCTTTAATGCTCCATCTATCTTTCCATCCCCCCCTCTATATTCTACAGCATTGAGATCTCTCTTAGTTCTGGGATTGTATATTATTCTGTGTGACCTTAAAACAGAATGTCTGAACTACATGAGGTCTTAGGGAAATACATCTATTCCAGTCCTCATATAGAAGGGAACCTAAGGCCTAGAGAAAGTTAGGAGGCTTCCTCAAGCCCACACAGAATCAGAGACAGAGTTGAGACTTAGAGACCACAGGATCCAAACTCTTCATTTCAAAGTTGTGGAAATTGAGTCCTAGAGAGGCAAACAGCCTTGCCCTAAGACTACCTAGCAAGTGCTACGTAACAAGGGCCAATAATTCACTTAAAATATGCACAGGTGGGGAAGAGGAAGAGATAGACAAGGGACAGACACATTGCTTCATATATTAATTGTTTTCATCTTAAAAACCGTTCACGCTTCCCTCCCCACAATTTTATGACCCCCCTCCCTCCACAGTCGGTAACCTGGAGGGGAGCTCCCAGCAGCTCATCCATTTCTGGCCTCTTGGGGGCAGGGAACCATTTCCTGGTCCCCCTACAAAGTCTGTGTGCCCACAAGCACATCCATAAGGTAATCTAGTTCAGACACGTCCAGCCCAGGTCCCTGTATCTTGTCCTCTGTTTCCCCAGAGTCTGTTTTAAGGTTGGGCCAGAGTTCACAGTCATACATGGAGGTGTCAATGTCATCAAAAAGACCCTCTAGTCCATCCTCCAGAAGGAGCTCCAGGGACCCCAGAGGAGCCGGCCGGCCAGGATCCAGGCCCAGGTCAGGGGGCCGACTAAGGGGAGCATCTTCGGGAAAGGCTGTCTGGGTGTCACTGAGGCCCTCAATGTGACTCAGGTCATCCAGGAGGGCTGAGACAGATGTGCATAGAGGGGCATCAGGGACCACCGGGAAGGGGTCAGCAGGAGCCGGAGAAGGGGGTTCTGGGGCAGAAGGCTCCAGGGCCATAGAGGACTGAATTCTCCTCAGAGTGTTGACCACCAGGACAAGGTGGCGGAGATCTGGCTCGCCCCTCCGGAGGCCATGGTGGAGTTTGAATATAGACAGGCTGAAGAGAGAACTGGGGGGCAGGGGTGCTGGGCCAGCTCCCTCCTCAGGGCTTGGGCTGGGGGTGGTCTCCTCTAGCCACCAGTCCTGTGAGGTCAGGTCTTCCTCCTCTTCCTCCTCTCGCTTACGTTTCACACCTTTGCACAACATGGGTCTGTGGAGAAAGGGGGATACGGGGTCAGAAAATGGGCTTCTCAGAACATTCTTTTGGTTCCCCTCATCGAAGGACCCTGAAAACCCCTCTCCTGATGCCTTGGGACAAAGAATCCCAGAAAATTAAAGTTGTGGAGACCTTCTAATGCAGGGAGTCTTAACCTGGGGTCTGTGAACATTTAAAAAATTTTAACAACCGTATTCCAATACTGATGAATTTTAAAATTCTGTGTGTTTTATTTCATGCACTTTAAGACATTATTCTCGAAAGCAGTCCATGGGCTTCACCGGACAGCTCCAGGAGCCCGCACACCAAAAAGGTTGACCCTCTACTCCTGTACGGCCCCTGGGGCTCCTTCCAGCTCATACTAGGATCCCAAGTCACAACCCCGTGGGCCTCAGTTTCCTCTCTTGTACAACTCAGGGTTGGCCTGGCAGGCGCAGGGGACTCCTCCTATGCTTCCACAGAGGGGGGCGAGGGCGGTGGGGGCTCGGAGGATGGGACTCGCCCAGCAGGAGTCAAGGGCAGAACCCGGACGCCCCCGGGGCGGGGCGGGCCAGCTAGGGGAGGGGGAGAGGAGGGTCCGGCTTCTCCAGCCCCAGCCCGCGGGCGCCCCCAGCCCGGCTCGGCTAGGCACGGCTCCCCGCCCGGCCTCCGCTCCCGCTTCCGGCCCGGCACGGCTGCGGCGGCCGCGGGGGCGGGTGAGTCACGCAGCCGGAGCCAGGGAGCCGGCGCCCCCGCGCCCCGCCCCCTTCCCCTTCCCCTTCCCCGGGGCTGGGGCGTGATTCACCCGAGGCCCGAGCAGGCGCCAGCGGCAGCGGCAGCAGCCCCCGCCAGCCCAGGCCTGGCGCCCCGGGGGCCGCGGCGCGAGCATCGGACGCCGCCCGGGGATCGGACGCGCCCGGGACGGCGATCCACTCTCCGGCCCCCAAAGCCTGCCCCCCCCTCCCCCCTTCCCCTTCGCCTCATTTACATACCCGGCTAGTCAGCTGCCAATCAGAGGGTCCGCGACGCCACCAGCAGCCAATCAGAAAGCGGCCGGGGCGACCGCATCGCTCGCTCCCTCGCTCCTCCCGCAGCTGGCCCCTGGGTCGCTAGAAGCTGCACTGGCTCCGGAGCGCGGTCGGGGGGTTGCTACTTTCCTCCGCTTCTGCCCCGCCCCTCGGAGGCTCCGCCCCTGGAGCGCGGGATTGGTTCGCTTCCGCGAGGGGCAGGGTGAGGAGGGGAGGCGGGGCCAACCAGGAGCCCGGGCTCCGAGAACTGGATTCCCGAGGCTGGGAGGCCCGGGACGGGGGCACTCGCTAGTTGGCCAACCCGTGTGTACTCGGTCTCAGCTGTCTCTTTCTGGGCTAGGGAGGTCGGCGAGGGCGGAGGTCTGTTCTTGGGCTTTGAGGAAAGGGCTGAAGGAGCTGGAAAAACTGATTGTCCCCCATTCCCCCCAGAGGGGCTGGGTTCTTGCTTGGGTTGACAAGAGCCCCACATGCACCTGTCTAGCTAGCCGCCCCCCACCCCCGGGCCATCTTCCTCCCCCCGCATTTTTGTCACAGAGACTCTGGCCCCCGGAATCTGGACGGAAAGGGCCTGGGGGAAATTGCAGAGCCCCCTCCCCCTCCCCCACCCGGCTGCCTTAAAAAGCTAGCTAGAGCGACTTCTGGGGGTGGGGAGGAGAACTCCTGGGGGGAGAGTCTAGGTCTCTGGGACCACTGATTTCTGACCAACTCGGTGGGCCAAAATGGAAAATGCCCGGGGGCTCCGAGGCCCGGAGTTGAGTTTAGGCTCGGCTCCTGGCAAGGCAGACCTGTGTGACCTTGACCAGTCACTTTTCTTGGCCTCTGCTGTAATATCAGGGCTGTACCAGATGGGCTTTTGCAGGCCCAGACTCTTAGGACGCTTCCCTCTTGTGGACCCGTGTCGCTCTGAATTGAGGAGAGGCTTGAGCTCTCGAGATCGTTGGGGCTCTGCCATTGGGCGATTCCAAGCAGCTGAGCAGAGCCCTGTCCGTCCCGAACTTCTTGGCAGCTGGGGAACAGATGAGGGAGGCCCAGACAGAGGGGAACAGCGGGACGGGGTGGGGGGAAGGAGAGGAAGGCCTGCCCTCGGCACAGAAACGAAAGTTAAAAGAAAATGAGCCAGCGCGACCTGCGGCTCCGAAGCTGGGGCACCTCGGGGGCTTTATCAGGGGGAGAAAACGTAGTCTTGGGGCCAGGGAGGGAGGAGCAAACAGGGCCCCAGGGTGGGTGGGGCAGGTGGAAGGGGCCCAGCCAGCCAGCTTTCTCAGGAGTGTCCAGATCGTATTCTACCACACACACGAGAGAGAGAGAGAGAGAGAGAGAGAGAGAGAGAGAGAGAGAGAGAGAGAGGAGAGACAGAGAGAGAGAGAGATGGGGGGGGGGGGGCGGAGGGAGAGAGAGAGAGAGAATCCCGCAGAACTCCCCAGCTGGTCCAACCCAGCAGAGAAGGGAGCCATGATCTCCCCACAGTTGAGCAAACTCACCTCAGGACCCTGCTTTGAGGGCCAGCTCCTGGGGCTGTGCTCCCAAATAAGGAGGAGTAGAGTTAGAAGAAAGGAAGCACTAAGCCAGAGCCCGTCATGACCCTTCCACAAAGCCCCTCTCCCCCAACAGAAGAAAAGAATTTCCTCCTGTATTTTGTACACCCCGATGTGGCAAACTTTTGGGTTCCAGGACCCTTTTCCATTCTTAGAAATTATTCAGGAGCCACACACCTCCCCAAGAGCTTTTGTTTGTCCAGTATCAATTTCTATCTACCATGTTAGAAATTGAAACATCTTAGTATTATCATGAAAATAGTTTTGATATTGAAGACCTCCAGAAAGGGTTCCAGGGGCTCCCCAGGGGTCCACTCTTTGAGAAGAAAGGTAAGTTTCTTCCCCTTCCCAGCCTAAATTTCCTCCTCTCTAAGATGTAGAGGCTTGACAAGATGTCTAAGACCCCTCCCAACTTCCAAGACTAAGTCTTAACTGACCAGCCCCGCCCCCCACCCAGGAGTAGCCCTAAAGGCAGGGAGGGCCTGGTGGAGAAAGGAGAAACACCTGACCCCTGGCCTTATATGGCAGGCCACCTGTTCCTACCCACCAGAAGTTCCAGGCCAAAAGCATGATGGGAAGAAGAACGGATTAAAGGGACATTATGGAATTTGAAAGTTTTACTCACACACACACAAAAAAAGGTGAAATAGGTGGTTGTAGAATTAGGGGGGTGGGGAAGGCATGACCACAGATAAAGATCCCTGTATCCCTATTGCACTTCAACAAAGCCACTTTGGGTAAGGGAGGGGGTGACCAAGTACAAAGGAGCAGACAAAGGAGGGGGGTTCACAGTTATGCAGGCCCTGGGGTGGAGAGGAGGAAGAAGATGTGACTTCTTACTGTTTCCATACCTGTCAACCTTGGGAGTTGGGTGGGAGGGGAGGGGGGGTTGGTCTAGAGCCCCTCCTCCTTGCAATTTGGACTTTGTCTCCCCAGAGGCCCAGGCTCCTGGCTTTCAGCCCTGCCCTGCCCCCTTCCTCCCCCAGGCAGTTACTCAACCCTGAAGCCAGGTTCTTCATCCAGTCTGAAGCCAAATCAAGGGGAAAAACCAGGGAGTACCTGGGGACCAGGCTCCCAGGAGACCCAAAAGGCTAACAAGTAGGAACAGCAGCCCCAGAGTGCTTGGCCCCAGCACACCATAGGCCAGTCAGGGTGATAGGGTGGAGAGAAGGAGGGATTCCATGACAGCAGCTCCAGCTGTGGGAAGATGAAGGCAGGGGGAGCAGAGTTCTATCAAGCCATCAGGAAAGAGAGATACATTCTGGTTTTCTGCCATCAGCAGGCACTGAGACTAGGGCAGAAGAGCTGATGAGGCTGTGACTAAGAAGCTTCACCCCAGGTTCCTGAGATATGAAATTTTTGGAGACCACTTTCTTGAAACTCTCCAGAGGTGAGCAAGTATCTGAAGGGAAAGGTTCAGTCTTACGACCCCTTGATGATTTCCAAGATATGGTCCAGTTCAGTCCAGTCCCATTCAGTCTTAGGATGCCTTAGGGAGCAGGCTGCCCCAGAGGAGGGAGCAATGGCAGAAGGTGAGAGCCAAGGATCTCTTTCCACATCTGAGGTGTCAGTATCAGGGTCAGGGAAGAAGTCATCAGGAACCAGGTCTTCAAGGCACCTGTCACTATGATCTCAAAGCTGCCCAGGGCAGGCTCTTCAACTCTGACAGATGGGGAAACTGAGGCCTTAAGAGGGGAAGGTATTTGCTTGCTATCACTCAACAGATCAGGGGCAGAAGTAGTGCTACAACTCAGGTCTGGGGGCTCACAGCAGTCTTGTGTGGCTCTTAAGCCCAGGATCACCTCCAGCTCCCTGAGGAAGTTGTTGGCAGACTAGGCAGTCAAAGGTAAAAGCAGCTCCAACCCAGGTTCCTGGGGTGGGGCTGGGCTCCTCTCCAGCTTCATCTTTTCCCTGATGTAGTTCAGGGTGTTTGTGATGAGCACTTGCCTCAAGAGGCTGGGGGACCTAGCTGGAATTTGTCCATTGAAAGTCGAAGTAGGGTCTAGCCTAGGTTGGACCTGGAGAAGGGGGCCTGTTCCTGGGACTCCTTCCCAGCCTCCACCTCTTCTGGATCTCAGTGATCATCTGGGTGTTTTCGCTTCACGCCAACCACCATTGTCCCCTGATGGGAGGGGGGACAGGAGTTAGGAGGCCCTGCTTGTACCCACAGGACTCCTACTGCAAAGGGGCCCCAAAGAGCCCTGGGCCCTAGACGAGCCTCTGCCACTGACTTATTATGGTGTCTCCCATAAGACCAACTCTAAGCCCTACTTTCGTCCCTCTAGAAAAATGATGGGGTTGGATTGGAGACTCTGTGAGGGCCCTCTTCTGAACACTGATAGAATGAACTGAACTTGGCCAGGAAAGCTTAGAGATGCCCTATTGTTTTATCCTCAAAAATAAATTTGGGAAATGCAGAGGATTTTGGTTTTATATTATTATAGTATGAGAGTGGGTAGAGAGAGCTGGCTTCAAAACCAGAATCTTGGGTTTGAATCCTACCTCAGACAGTACCTATGGTAGGACCCTGGGTAAGCCACTTAACTTTTTAATGCTTTTGGTAACTCTTAGCTCTTGGCTGCTCTGCCCCTCTCTAAATTGCTGAGGAGGAGCTGACCTGCATGGGTAGAGGGAATAGCTTCACTTGGGATCATGAACTGAGACCTGGAAAGGAATGAAGAGACTGTAAGCCATCCAGTCTAAACATTTTCCATTTTGCAAATGAGGAAATTCAGGCTGAGCAGTTCAATGATTTGCCCACAGACACTTGTCTGTAGTAGGATTTGAACCCTGGTCTCTCTGATACCCAGTCCATCAGGTACCCACTGGGTCTTCTAGGAGTTCCTTTTGCCAATGAGATAGAAGGCCCTTATCCTTTTTTTTTGGCCCTCATCCTTTTAATATCTCAGTAATCAGTCCTCCCCTCCCCCCTTTGTTTGGGCCTCCATTTAAATACTCTGTCACTACTTGTGAGTAATAAGCAGACCTTTCTGGGTCTCAGTTTCCTCATTTGTAAAAAAAGATGATTTTTAAGGTCCCTTCTAGGGTCTATGATTCTGACATTCCAGGACTTTGATTACCCGGGGATCACTTTGTGGTAGGGTCCCCTCATTTTACAGAGAGGGAAACAGAGGGACAGAGAAAGGGAAGGAACTTGCTCGAAGTCATTCACTGACAATTCAAGACTAGAAACCAGTTCTCTAGATTCTCACTGGACAAGCCTCAAAAAATGGAAAGGATTAGTTTAGCAAAGATATGCAAAGGACTCATACGTGCCCCAGGGGCTGCCACACCCTCAGGGCTAAGCACCTCCGAGAGTGTACTATCTTGCTCCACCCCTCCGGTCTTAGAAACGTTCAGACAACGCCCATTTTGGCCTATCCTCCAATCAGACGGCCTCATCTTTTCCAAGCCACGCCCAGGGAGGTTTGGTTCCTTTCCTTTCCCCGAGGCTATTAGGGAACTGAGTGCGGGTTCTCTTTCAGGGAAGGGAGAATGTAACTATTCAGGTAGTGGACTACAACTCCCAGAAGGCCACTCCATCTTCAGCCTTCTGGGGCCCCAGGCTGCTCCGCCCCTCTCTAAACTGTTTTTAAGAAGGAAAAAAAAACATCACACTTATACAAAAATGTAGCAGGAGCTCCTCCCCACTCTCCGAAATTCCCCAGTCACCCACCCCCACTCCAGACTATTGCTACAGAAAAATTCCGAGGTTCTTTTGGGTGAGAACTGGGGAGCTTAAGCAGAGACACCAGCCCCTGGGTCCGTAAGAGTGGGGGTAGGAGAAAGAGGCCCCTTCATTTCCTTCTCCTCTCTCCCAGGTAAGGCCACTTCTGACTCTGACCTCCCAGGGCTCTAAGATCTGGTCTGATTCTCCCAGATCTCCAGTCTTCTCGACCCCCGTCTCCAGCCCCGGAGAAACCTGCCTCCTCCTGGCAGCTCTAGTTTGATCCATAATAGCTCACACGTTTGAATAACGTCCTACATTTCCGCAGTATAAAAACCATTATCTCCATTTCACAGGCGGGAAAACTTGGGACTCAAAGGTTAGGATACATGTAGGCACACAGCTAGTTACGTATTGGAGAAAAGACTGGGATTTGAACCCAGGTCTCCTCAATTCCAATCTCACTACAGCACGCTGCCCTTTAAAAAGGGCTGTTATCTACAGTTTCCCCATCGGCGTCCGAAGCCAGATCTCTACACCTTGCAGAGTCTGAATTGACATCACTACCACTACCACCACCACCCCCTTCCGACTCTGATCTAGGGCTCTAAGACCTGGTCTGATTCTCCTAGATCTCTAGTCCTCTCGACCCTCTCGCCTCCATCCCCGAAGTTTTCTTGCCTCGTCCTGGCAGCTCTAGTCCACGGGGTGTCCCTGCCTCCTCCTCCTCCTACCCCGTCCACCCCGACTCCAGCTCATCGATCCGGGCTCCATGGCTCCGGACTGGAGGCGGGGCAGGGGCCTGGAGCCCGTGCTTGTCACACCCAGGCAGCCCCGCCAACAGCCCGGCCCCTCTCAGAGACTGGCTAAAGCCTCACCCGCGCCATTCGCTGATTGGCTGGGTGAGGCTACCGTTCCGACTACAGGTGATGCGGTCTTCACTCATTCCTCCCCTCTCCTATCTGCGCTCCGGGCCATTTAAAGACCTGAGTCGCGTGACTGTCAAACTAACTAGCCTCCCAGTCCAGCCTCCCGGGGGTCGGTGCGGGCCCCTCCTCCCTGGGCCAACTAAAAGCCCGGAGGGAGGAGGTGACGTAGGGAGGAGAAAAGAGTTATTTTCGCTCGGGCTGGCGGAAAGAGGACCCCGCCCGACTCCGCCTACTGGCACTTGGCGGTGTCTACAACGCAGGCGTAAAGAGGCGGCTAACTCAGCTGTCCAAAGCCCCGCCTGCAGCCAATCAGAAGGGCCAGAGGCGGGGGAGGGGAAGAAGCTTGGGGTCGCCATGGCGACCAGGATCTTGCCTTTTCGGACTCCCCGAGGCCCAGCCCTGGTGGCATGAGAGGTTGGGGAAGGGACTAGATCTGTCCTGGGCGGGGCTCCCTGCTCTGCTCTGCTATCTCTCACGCACACCCCACACGTGTACGCACATCCCAAACGTGTACGCACACGTGCACGCACACATACAGCCAGGTACCCGAGGGAATGGAAACTAATAAAGAGATGGAGACAGATGGAGGGAGAGATAGATTGGAGAGGGGAGAGAGACAAGAGTTGAGACAGGTAGGCGAGAAGAGGAGAAACAGAGAGGGAGACAGACGGGAATGGAGAAGAGGGAGGAAAGGAGAGATAGATAGACGTGGAGAGACCAAAGGAACCACCTGCAAAGTGATAGACCAGGAAGTCAACACAGGGAGGAGAGTGGAAAGGAGAGAGACATTGACAAGGAGAGACAGAAGGAAAGAGATATAGATACCAACAAATGAAATGACACAGACCAAGGTATCAGAACAGGGAGAGAAACCAAAGAGACAGAGGGAAAGGGGAGGAGGGGAGGAACGGACAGACAGGCGACAGGAGAGACAGAGGGAAAGGGCAGAGAGACAGACAGACAGACATTGCGACAGAGACAGAGGAGATAGGAGAGGAGAGAGAGAGACACACGCAAAGAGAGACAGATACATCAACAAGGGGGGTGATATAGACCAGGAAGTAAAAACAAGGAAGGAGAGATAGGAGACGAAAGACAGGAGAGAGACTCAGCGAGGTGAGTTGAGTCAGAAAAGGAAAGAAAGTCAGGTGAAGAGAGACAAATGTAGGGAAGAAGTCAGACGTAAGGGAAGGAGAAAGTTATTCTGTTATCCCTCCCCCATGTATTCCCAAAGTATTAATGAGGTGTTAAACTGACTGTTTTCAAATTGAGTCCGGAAGAGAACAATCGGGTTTGACCAGAAAACAAATTAGCCAGCCTCAGGGGACTTCAAAAAGCGAAACCCTAAAAAGTTTAAGGCACTGCTGAATCCTGAGTTGTGGCTTGAGACCCCTGCTGGGGGGTGGGGGCGGCAGAGAAAGCGGTTCTCCTTTCCCGGCTCCATCAGCCACATCCCTCCCCTGGACTTGCCCAGAGGGAGATGCTCTATCCAGCAGAGAGTTCCTTGGCTCCACAGAATTTGAGGCACCACTGAGTGCTCAGGGACACACATTCCAGGCCCACGTGAATACACAGACAGTCCCTCACCCTGGCAAGGGGAGAGGATCACAGCCTAGGAGCTTCGGACGTGAGCACTACCATGCCCTTCAGGTCTAGGAATTGTGTGTGGTCTGTCCCACAAACAATCTAGCAGACCCAGAAATTTGAGCTTACGCTTCCTATAGACTTTGTATTTGTGGGAGAGTGAACCCCAAGCTTGGGGGGGGAATGTTATATACTTACTGTTTTTACCACACTATCTTCATCAATACCTTTTTAAAAACGCTAATTAAGCCTACAGATGGTTACTGGGGCTTGTGAGTTAGAGTGTAAGGAGAAAAGACCCACAGGGTTACCTCGCAGAACCTGAGATAGCAGCTGCCCCTCTGAAAACCCAACCCTGCAGAACGAGTATTAGAAATAAACCAGAGGGGTGCTACATGGACAAAGAGGGAGAGAAAGAGGCAGGAAGAAGGGCGAGAGAGAGACACACAGAGACAGAGACATACATATACACAGAGAAGGAAAGTAGGAAAGTCTAGGAGTCTGTATCACTCAGTACTTGGTACTACAGGATCTTTTATTGTTCTGTTTGCTGCTTTCCTCCCATAGCCCCACTCAGCAATGGGCTATCCCTGCTTCCAAAGGACAGGACCAAGCGCTGCTCCTTCTCACCCGTGGTCGGGCTGGGTTGGGGCTAGGCTCATGGTACGGATTCCACATTCTCCTAGGTATACTGATGGGAAGGGTAGATGATATGTCCATCATACTCAGTTGTGGTGAGGCATCGAAGCATGAGGTGTCCCAGGTCATGTTTGGAGATGACTCTGAAGGGACCCCGTCCATCCACAGTCACATTGTAGGCTCCTGTCAGTGGCTGGTCCCCAGCTGCAATGGGAAGAGAAGGAGAAAGCATGTTGAAGTTCAACTTCCCTTTTCTCTCTTGTCCTGTCTAGGAAGGGGGATGGATGGATGGATGTTCTCTGGGTTCGGAATGAAGGCATCTCCTGGAGACCAGGACTTTGGCTCATAGACGACTCAGAGCCAACTGAGACGCTCTCTCTTTACAGTTGGGGAAACTAAAGCCCCAAGGTCACACAGTTGACTGAGGGCACAGCCAGGGCATGAACCAACCACCGAATCCCAGAGTTGGAAAGGGCCTTGGAGGTCACCTGATGAACTTAAGAACTCTTTTTTTTCACTCAAGGGACATCCTTAAGTAGGTATGAACAAGGAAGAGCCCAGGACCCCCCCTCCTGAAGCCACAAACCAATGTGCGGGGGCATCACAGCCACGTAGTGTAGACCGGAATCCAACAGCAGTTTATGCATACGGATGTGGTCATCGGTCACTGCCTGGAGCCGGGCAGGGACCTGAGCTGGGTCCCACAAGAGGAAAGCTGCAGAGAGCAAGAAGGGGACAGTGTTACAGAATGGAGTAGATAACCCTGGCCCAATACCCCGAGGAGTGGTCATACGTCATCTATTAAGGACTTCTAGTGACAGGGAACTCATTCCTTCTGGAGATAACCCATCTCACTTCTGGATAGCTCTCATCATTAGGCAGTCCCTCCCCCCCCCCCCCCGCCCCATTAGAGAATTTTTTTTTAGCAGTTTTTAATTCATAAAGAAATTATAGAAATACAAGAAGACAAAAAGCCTTTGCTATCTTAACACCTAAATAATTTGGCTCAGGTTTGTGTTCTATCACAATGAGTTTTTATGTGTAAATTTAGATAGAAATTTGATGAGGGTATGTTGTGTCCACTAGTTGCACACTTTTTCATACTGTTCGGGTTTTCTCCACGTCTTCCTTAGGGAATTTTTGCTTGTTTGTTTGCTCTGATGTTGAGTCGGCATCTGCCTCTCTGAAGCTTTTCCTACCCAAGGCTCCTAATTTTCCCCTCTAGGGGCAAACAGAATAAGTCTAATCCCTCTTTCACAATACAGTAATTATAATTATAGCTAATATTTTTATATAACACTTGCTATGTGCCAGGCATTGTGCTAAGCGCTTTACAAATATTATCTCATTTGATAATGATGATGATGACGATGAAGATGAGTAACACTTATAAAATACCTACTATGTACCAGGCACTATGATAAGCGCTTTACAAATATTATCTCACTTGATAAGGATAATTATAATAGCTAACATTTACAGTACCTACTGTGTGCCAGACAATATAAGTGCTTTTACAAACAGTATCTCATTTGATCCTCCTAACAACCCTGGGAGGTGGGTAATATTATTATCTTCATTTTACAGGTAAGGAAACTGAAGCAAACCGGTTAAGCAACTTGCCCAAGGTCATACAACTAGTAAATGTCTAAAGTCTTCCTGACTCTAGGTCTAGCCAATCCTGGAAGATAGTCCTCCTAAGTCGCTTCTATTCCAGCTAAATATCCCCAGTTCAGTCACCTGGCATGGTTTCCAGACATCTCTCCAAATTGGCTGCTTTCCTCTGGACCCCCTCAGTCCAGATTTGAGGAGGCCACTCATGACCTTTCTCAGATCCCCTACATCTTCCAATCCTTCCCCCACCCACCCCCATTCGTCTCTGTGCTAGCTATGGCCCAGGCTGGGCCAGGTTTCCAGGCTGGGGTTAATGCCTTGGTAATGCTCAAGGTACCCACTCCACCCACCCGAGGTGCAGGCCACGACCTTGTCCACGCCATGGGCCTTCATGGCGGCCACAATGTTCCGGGTGCCCTCTGACATCACGGTGGTGGGACCTTGGAGGGGAGGACAGAGAGTGATGGTCACTGGTTGGAGGGGGTGGAGGCAGTGGGAGCGGTGGAGGTGGTGGGGGGGGTGGTGGCTGAGGGGGCCGGGGCACAGGGACAGGCCGGGGGCACAGGGGAGGTTCAGTACTCAGGTCACTGCCGGTGCCCAGCAATATAATGACAGCATCCTGCCCTGCCACAGTTTCATTCACGTTGTCTGCTTGCAGGACATCACCCACCACCACCCGGGCTGGCTGGGGACCATCAGAGGGTAGCTTGGAGATATCCCTCACCAGCACTGTCACTTGGTAACCTACAGATGGAAGAGAAACAACAAGAGAGATGGAGAGGTCAGGCGTTGTCTAGGGATTAGGAACCTGGGACTCTGCATCTTAGAATGGCCCAATGTCAACCAACAAGAATTTGTTAATCACATACTGTACGTCAGTCACTATGCCAAGGATACAAAGACAGGTAAAAGAAAAGGCTTGCTTTCAGGGAGCTCAGTATCTAACGGGGTCCCTAATAGGGGAGACAACATGCAAACAAGGATGTACAAATGAGCTATAGACAGGATAAATCAGGAGTGGCATTCAGATTAAGGAGGCCTGGAAGAGGCTTCATGCAGAATTTTAGCACACCAAAACATGAGAGGCAAGGTTAGTACGATGGAAATGAGCCCTGGATTTGGAGTTGGAGCACCTAGGTTCAAATGCTACCTCTGACACTTTTATTACCAAGGTGTCCTTGGGCAAATCACTTAACCTGTTTGCCTTAGTTTCCTCATATGTAAAATGAAGGGGTTGGACTAGATGGCCTCTGAGGTCCTTTCCAGGTCTGGTTCTAGGATCCCATGATCCTAATTCCCTGGGGAGGTAAATAATGCAAGTACGAAACAGAAGGCAAGGATCTGAACTGAACACCACAAATCCAGAATTCTCTCCCTTGTCACCTACACCAAGCAGGTTTTCCTCACAGCTGCCCTGAGAGGAGGCAGGACAGGTACTACTATCCACATTTTACAAAAAAAGGAAACTGAGGCTCGGTGGACTGTCTGATGAGTATATGTTGGAGCTCCAGCTCCAGCTGCAAGACACGGGCTCCCCCTGCAACAGAAGCTGCTGTTGTCCTTATTATAGAGATTTGGGAAACGAAGACCCAGGGACATCAAGATGTCCAGCCTGCCAGACCCTTTTGTGTGCTCTCCCAGGGTGTAATCCCAATAGTGAGCAGCAGGGAGGGAGGAAGCCGGGGGCAGGAGGAAGTTGGGAGAGGAATGACTCAGCAAGTCCCAACTTCCTGACCTCTCTACACTGCCCCCCTACTCCCGAAATCCTAGTCAGCAAGAATATCTCCTCTTTCTTTCTGCCCCCTCTCCCTATCACATGTCACAAAGGGGGTTCCTTGGACGCTGGGGGCTGGGAGGAGTGATTCTCTGGGCTGGAGTATTGCTTGGGGAGGATGCCCAGGTTGGGAGGAGGAGGGATGCCAGAGGCACCCCCACCCACCCATGTGGGGCCCTCAGATATCCTGTTATCTCTCTCACCATCTGGGTCAGTTAACTTGTCTCCATGCTACCAGGTGGTCTATCTATGGGGCCCAGACCAGGCAGGGAGCTGGTGTCGTTAGCTGGGGCCACCAAGGTCCCCACTCAGTCCTCTCCCTTCCAGATCCAGGCTCTCCTCCTGGCCCAGGCTGAAGCTGTAGCCCTGGGGTGTCCCATTCCAGAGGCTGCCCTTATGAAATTATTATGTCTCGTGCTGGAGATAGTGTTAGGGCCCCCATGTGGACTTCTGCTCATAGTCCTCCCTCAAGAAAACCAAATATTCCCTATGACCCAGCTTTGTCTCTGTGCCCTACCCCCATGTGCCCCACAAAGAACCCTAAAGAATCCCCTTGACTCTGGTTCCATCCTCATGTCTCCATCAGAGCCTCCTGATCCCACTCTCAGTCCCCTGTGCCCCAGAGTCTCCAGTGTCCTATCCTGCACCTCATTTCCAAGTTCCCTCAGAACCCCCTGTGCCCCATCCCCATATCTTCCCTGGGGCCCCTGTGCATGTTCCTGCTATCCTCCAAATCCTATGCCTCATCCATTCTCTTCCTCAGAATCCCCTTTGCCCTCTCCCCTCACCATTTAAATCCAATTCACTTGCATGTCATGGCATCACCTCCCTGGTGTCCTGGTCCTTTCTGAGAGCAAAGGACGAACAACAATCCCACCCCCATCCCCCACCCGCAGCCTTTTGTATTTTGCGCCTGTGCAAATCTTTATACCCCTCAGCTTCCCCCTCGGTGTGCCCTCTCCCTGTGTCCCCTCTCCATGCCCCCCGTGACAATTTTCACGCCCCACACCATTTTCGTCTAGCCCTTCAGAGCCCCACAGCCTTCTCTGCACCTCCACAGAGTCCTCTATGTTGTACCCCATTCACGTGACCCTGCACCCCCAGGTCCCATGCCCCATGCCTGCTTGCACCGCCTGTGCCAGGGTGGCGAGCCCGGTTCTGCCGGTGGCTCCAAAGATCGCTATCTTGTTGATGTTCATGCTGCCAGAGGCCGGGGATCCAGTCTGGAGGGACAGAAACCACAGAGAATTCCGCGCCTCGCTGCGAAACCATAGACCCGGATCTAAAGACCCGAACTCTGGCTGCAGGCTCCCACCCCCTGGGGAGGCGGGCCAGCGAGGAGACCCCGCCTCTAGACACGCCCCCCTCCTCCCAGCCCGCCCACAGTTGGGCAGGCAGGTCGTCCTCGCTAGCCCTCCGGTTTTAATTTAAAGGTCCCTGCAGTAGACACAGCCCTCTCCTTGGTGTGCATCTGGCGAAGGCACAGAGCTGGTAGCTCACTCAGAGAGATCCTCTACACCTTCATTTTACAGGTGAAGAAACTGAGGCAAGAAATGGCTTCAATTTGATGTAAGTCAATTCAGTTCAGCCAGAGTGTGTGCAAGGCTCTGAGAGTGTGACAGAAACCGAACAGTCCTGGCCTTCACAGAGCTTTTTTTTTTCCTGGTCAAAGCCCGACACAAAAGGTTGGGAATATATGTATTGTCTTCAGTCTTTCCCCTCTCCAGTCCATGCTTCCAAAGAGATAGTCCTAAAGCAATAAGTCTGACATTGCTACTCCCCTGCTCAATAATTTCCAGTGGCTCCCTCTTACCTCCAGAATCAAATGCAAAATTCCGTTTGGCTTTTAAATCCCATCACAACTTGGCTCCAACCTACCTTTCTGGCCTTACGCATGACTCTCCTTCCCCCTCTCTACAGGCCAGTAGAATGTAAGCTCTCGAAAGCAGGATTTTTTCATTTTGTGTTTCTATTCCTAGCAATTAGCACAGTACCTTGCACATAGGAGGTCCTTGGTAAATGCTTTTTGTATTGGCTTGGTTTGGAACTGATTGGTTATGGGGGTGGGGGATGTGGAGGGAGTGGAAAGAATGGAGGATGACCTGAAGGTTTTGAACCTAGGTGACAAGAAGAATGATGGAGCCCTGGACAGAAATGGCTAAGTTTGTTGGAGGGATATATTTAGAGAGAAAGGAAGCCATTCCCTTTGGGGACTATAGGACTTGAGGGATGTCCACATGGAGCTGTCCAGCATATGGCTGGTATTGTGGAGTTCAGGAGAGAGATTAGGGCTGGATATAGGGTTGGATCTATGTAGAGATGATCGCTGAACCCATGACAGCAAGTGAGATCACTAAGAAAGAGCATGGGTTGGTGGCAGAGAATCAGTTCCAGGACATAACCTTGGAGAATTCCTGCAGCTAAAGTGTAGAAGACAGATGAAAATCTAGCAGTGCAGACTAAGGAAGAAGTCTGACAAGGAGGAAAACCAGGAGAGGGCAGTGTTGGAAAGGTCAGGGAAAGAGTGTTCTGGATGAAGGGGATGGTTGATGGTGTCACAAGCTACAGAGTGGTCAAGAGGGATGATGCCCAGGAAAAAGCCCTTGGAATCAGTAATTTCATTGGTAACCTTGGAAAGAGTGGTTTCAGCCGAGTGATAAGATTCAAAGTCAAATTGCAAAGAGCTGAGAAATGAGGAGGTGGCAAGGAAATGGAGGGATGACATTTTTACTCAGCTATAAAAGAAGAGATATAGCACAATAGCTTGAGGGAAGGCAGAGTTAAGTGAAGGTTTTTCAAGGATGATGGGGAGTCTTGGACGTTTTTGTGCATAGTAGGGAGGAGAGGTGAGGGGGGCAAAGGGGCAAAACTCCTGGACATGGGAGGGGTAGGAATAAAGGAAGATATTGTGGAGACATTGGCCTTGGTTAGGAGGAAGACTACCTCTTTATCACAGACTGGAGCAAGAGAAGGAAGAGTGTAGGGTTGTGAGGAAGGGTTTTGAGTCACAGAATAGGGAAGAAAAGAGTTCTCATGGTGAATAACCTTGATTTTCTCAGTAGAGGTGAGACTCAGTTAGGGGTGGGAGAGTGAGAAGAGAAGAGTCTGAAGAGAGAATGGGAATGTAATTTTTTAAAAAGTCAGTGTGAAAATAAAAGGATTATGAGCAACAGGAATGGTCCAGTCCTGATCAGATCATGAGGGTTTCCAGCCAGCATAGTTGAGTGACTTTCTCAAGCAGCTTGTAGCATATGAAGAGTGGAGGAGGGGGATAGAAAGGGTGACACAAGTTTGTGGTTCAGCAAAGCATGACAAAGGTGTAAGGGATTCAAAAGTGGAGGAAAGGGTGAAATTTAACTGGCCAGCCATAGGGTGTAAGATGGTGAAGGGAAAGAAAGTAGAGTTAAAGTAGAGACAACTAACTGTGAGAAGAGTGAAAGGCAAACACTGGAGATTATGATGAGGATGAAAAATAGGGATGGAGAGGATGGAAGGCTATGATCAGAGAGGGGAATTTCAGTGCTGAAAGTTATGGAGATAAAACTGGTGAATGATTGTGCACCCTCAACTGCAGGTAGCCACCCTGTGGATCCCCGAGGTGGAGCGAAGTTGTAAGTCCTGGGAACTGAAGAGTTTGAGCATCTGAGAGACCAAAGTATCCCTGACTGTGATGTCAGGAGTCGGGATTGAGAGGAAGACTGTAAGCCAAGCACTCAACTCCTCAAATAAGAAAGATTAGAGTCCTGAAGCCCCGATATATGAGTTATCACAAGGATCTGGACCCGTGACATAGAGAGTGAATCTCAGAGGGTGTTGGGGGCAAAAGGATGGTTTGGAAGCAGCAGTGAAAAGCAAGGAGTATGTTTACTTCTCTCTTAGTGTAGTGTCACCTAGTGGGGGCATGAGGGAAGCACTCATTGAGGGAGATGGTGGCTGAAAATGCCTTGTCTTTCAGAGAGAGCCAGGTTTCTCAGTGAAAGAAGATAGAAGATGTTCAGGAAGAAGGGGAATTTCAGAGGCTCCATAGGGCATGGTAGAACTGGGAGGGCAGAGAACAGATACATGGGAGGGCAGAGAACAGATACGGGGGAGGGTAGAGAACCGATTCGGGGGAGGGCAGAGAACAGAGATGTAGGAGGGCAGAGAACAGAGCCTGGGGAGGAAAAGATGAGCTAGGTGGGAATGAGGGGGAATAGGGAAAGATGAGTTTCTCCCAAAGTCATACTTAAAGTTAGTCATGACAAACCAAGGTTTCCAGAACCCGAGCCCAGCTCTTCCTAATGCAGCAGCTCACAGCTGTGTATCTCTTTGCATCCCCATCACTTGTCCTTTTGCTTCTGAGTGTTAACTTCACGTGTCTCTATGTGGGGGGGTCTGTGTCACCTGTTTCTGTCTGAATTGGTGTCTGGGTGTTTGTTCCCAGTCAGTGTCTCTGTTTTTGTGTGTGTCTTTCAGAATCCCTTATTCTGCCTGTTTCTCCATCTCTTAAGCCCTCTGCAGGCCCACTTCTCTGTATCTGCTTGAGAGATAAGCCCTGGAGACTAGCACCAGTGGAGGGGAAAGACTTACAATAGGGGGGATCTGGACTGCTGATGCCCACTTCCCTTATATCTTTTGTACCATTCGGCCATGGTTGTACAGGGGCAGAGACTGTCTCTGTGACTTCTGCCCCTCTCTTAGCCATAGTTTCTCCTTCTGTTGCTGTTCAGTTGTGTCCTACTTTGTGACCCTGTAGACCATGCCAATACTGGGCGTGGGGTTTTCTTGGTTAAGGCAAACAGAGGTTAAATGACCTGCTCAGGGTCACACAGTTAGTAAGAGGTGTCTGAGGGTGGATTTGAGCTCATGTCTTCCTGACTCCAAGCCCAGCACTCTATCTACTGAGTCACCTAGCAGCCTCTTTCCTTTTCCAGTTCTATGGCCAAAGTCAAGCCCTGCCCCTTGGGGGTGGGGGCTGTTAGGAAAGACTTAATCTAGCAGAGGAGTGAAAGTACTTTGAAGGCTCAGCACTAGGAGCTGGAAGTTAGGACTTCCAGTTAGCAAGTTAGTGATTGCAGCCGGGGAGGTGGGAGGTGGTTCTTGAGAGGAGAGTGTTTGAAGGTAAACTGGGAGCAAGCAGGCTGGACTTAGGGAGGTTCCAGCAGGTGAGGACTGAGGGTGAGGGTCTCCTGCTGCGTCTTTGCTGGTGGTGGTAGGAGCTTGCATCTTGTGTGAAAGGGGTCAAGGTGAGGGATGAGTAGGTCTTGATGGTAGAGAGAGATAAGATAAAAGGACTGAACTTGGGGAATCCAGGCTAGTGAAGGCTGGGGCGGGGGAGGGGTTAAGAGTAAGAGGAACGTGGGGGACAAAGTCCTGGGAGCTCCAGTCACACGTGGTTGAAGGGGTCACGCTGGAGGGGAGGGTTTCACTACGGTGGGGGGGAGAAAAAAGGAGCTCAGTGTTAGCTTGGGGAATGCAGGTTAGTTGGGGTGGAGCGAGAGAAGAACATGTGGGGGTCCCGGAGAGGGGAGAGCTGAGGGGGTCAAGATGATGAAGAGAAAGGGGCTGGCTTGGGGGATCCAGGCTAGTGCGAGTTGGTGCAACGAGAACAGGGAATACAAGTAGGGGCCGGGGTCCTCGATCACGTTTGGATGACGGAGTCAGTGGTGGTGGGGAGCTGAGCAGACGGTACTTCCAGATGAGCTCCAAGGGTCACATGTCAGGCTAAGTAAGCAGGGCATGAGGGGGGTCCCTGGTCAAGTGCACATTGGGGAATTTATGGGGCCCCAGGGTCCAATCGAAGGCGAGGGGTGAGGGGACAGGCCGCTGCCGTGGATCCCGGCGGGCGGAGGGGAGCGCGCGGAGCTGGGGGCGGGGGGCCAGCGGCGCATCGGCGGTGGCTGCTGCGGCGGCGGCGCATGCGGCCCAGGCCCAAGCCCAGCGGCGGCGGCGGCAGCGGCAGCGACGGCGGCCAGAGGACCCGGGGCCAGCCGGAGCTCCGGCAGCTGCTGCTGCAGCAGCTGCAGCGGCATCGGAGGAAGAGGAGGCGGAAGGGCGGCCTGAGCGCAGACGCAGCAGCCGGGGCCAGCCGGGCACAGGTAAGACCCTGGGGCAGCAGGCCCTGCGCCCCGGGCAGGAAGGGATGGGGGATAGGGCTGGGACCCGGCCTGCCCTCCCTTTCACTCCGCTACCCTGCGGCCCCCACCCTGCCCTGGGCCGCCAGCACCTGCGGCAGGGAGGTAGGAGGGGGGAACGAGGCGGAGGGCATCTTCCCACGGGCGTCCTCGTCCCCAGTGCTCACTACCCTGGGCTCCGCGGGCCTGGTACCTCACTCCCTGTCCTTCCACCCCGTGGTCTGGGGGCAGCTCGCCTCGGGGGTGAGTGTGTGTGGGGGATGCAGGGACACGTGTGTGCTAATTGGACCAGTTCCCATGGGCCCGCTGTCTCTGGAGGACTGTGGGACAGGACAGGGTCAGGATGCCCTCCCAAACCTTTGGATCTGGCTCACTCCCTTCTCACTCCATGCTCATCCTTTGCTCATCCCAGTGTTTCAGAACTGCAGGTGGGGGCGGAGGTCCTGGGGCCTGCTGGGGAGAATGGGTCTGGAATGTAGAGACCAGAGCAGTCACTTCCCGCATTCACACACCCAGCCCCAGGCTCCCTCCAACCCAGTCCTTGCTCCCTATAACCACGTGGTGCTTTAGGCATCCCCAGGATCTCCCAGTCCTTGCCCTGTCCCTGCCCTGGAGAACATTAGCTATCTCCCAGGTCTGTCTCTCCCTTCTCTTGATCTTCAGAGAAAAGAGTGATTTGTTCCCCTCTCCTTCTGTCCTCCTGCAGAGGTGAATGTGTGAGAGCCAGGGACTCCAGAATGGATGGAGGGCAGATCACAGGATTAAGAGTCTCCCCCACTTCACCCTACCATCCCCAAAACTAACAGAAAGAACTTATTGCCATAGGAGCAAAGTGGGGCTTAGAAAGCATGTGGTCTATAACTTTCATTTTACAGGTGAGGAAATTGAGATGAAACAACCCTGTCCCCTACATTCTCAGGCCGGCCCTGTGAATCTGGCCCCAGGCTCCCTTTATTGTTTCTCCCCATCTCCCTTTCCCTAACTAGGTCTCTGAATGATCCTTCCCCTGAACCAAAGAATCATAGAATTTAGCATGTCAGAGATGCAAGAAACCTAAGAGTTTAGCCTCTGTCTCCTTTTACCACTTTCTGTACTTTCCCAGCGTTCATAGCAAGGATGATCTAGTCACATCTTAAGGCTACATTCTGTGCCCCCATTCCCTCACTATTTACTCATTTTCCAACCTGTAGTAGTCTCAGCTTCCAGCCCTTCCTCTGTCCTGAAACTGTGCTCTCAAAGGTTACTGATAATCTCTTGCTAAATCCCTTGATCCTTTCCCAGTCCCCTTCTCCTGGATCTCTGGGTAGCTTTTGACATGGTTGCCAGCATCTTCCTCCTGGACACTCTCTTCCCTTGGCTTGGGTGACATTGATCTTTCCTGGTTCTTGTCTTCCTCTCAGGGGTCATCATACATTTTCCTATTCTTTAAGCATACAGCCTTGTCTTATGGCTAGCCAGCTCCTACTTCCTCACCTAAGCCTCGTGATTTAGAAAATCACCAGCTGCCACTTGGAAAACTATCTCTGTCTCCTGTTCTTAGCCCTGCTCTCTCATTTCCATCTACCTCAGTCTTATCCCTGCCCAGGTATCTACCCAGCAGCACCCTCCCCTTACACAAGACTCTTTGGAACCCTCATTCTGTCATCAGTCAGGCACATACTGGGCTCACTGGTCGATTAACAAACTAGTCTTCAGCTTAGACCTTCTCTGTTGGGGTACTTTCCTTCTTCTGCTACTCAGGGAAAACTGGTTCCTGGAGGAGATGCTGCCTCCTTAAGCATTCTTTCCGGGATTGGATGGCCTTCCTCATTCCCCCACCCCCAACTGAATTAGCAGGAGTAGCAGATATGCTCCTCACTCCTCAGGGTCATTTCCAGACCCTACCACTGCTGCCATCACTCAGAATCCTTTCCTCTTTTGAGGTTCACTCCTTCTAGATCTATCCCCTATCAAGATCCAGGCAGGAGTTATCTACCAGCCTCTTCCTTTGTCAAGGAATTAACAATCTTCTTCAGAACCCCAATTTCTACCTGTGTACTTGGAGGCTTCAACATACATATATTTCCTTCTCAACCTTCTCAACTGCCATGAGTTACACCTTCGCTCACAGCCACCTACAGACCCCTTGGTCTCATTATCACCCATGAATGTTCCACTCCCATGACAAGAACTATGAAGTTCCTTTATTTAGCCCATAATCTTGTATCCTTCCACCTTTCTTTGAGTCTCACCCCTTCCCATTCTATTCTTTGCCCTTACTATCACCTCTGGTCCCTCTGTCCCTTCTCTAAAGCCATAATCTCACACTGGCTTTACTTTATTCCTTTCCCAGTTTTGGTCCTGGAGTTAGTAAGGTCAACCATACACCATCCTCTACTTTCTTGACCCCTTGCCCTGTCGCAGCTTATGCTTTTCTAAACCCGTACCATGCATCAATTTCTCCCACTTTCTCCGCCTTCTCCATTCTTACTCATTTGAACAATTTCAGTCGAACTGAAATAGTCACATAAACCCCCTGACTGAGTCTACCACAAATGGATATTATCCAATCTCAATTGAGTTCACATTGCCACAAAACAATCCAATTTACTGTCCCCGACAGACTCTATGTCAGTAACTGCCCCAAACCTTTCTTCTCTCCATAAACTTCCCACACAACCCCCTCCCCCCGACCCCAAAAAGGACCTCAACTCATACTTTACTGAGAAAATCAAGACCATTCACTGTAATTTCTCTCTCCTCTCCTACTCCATATCTCAAGATCCGTTCACATCCTTGATAAGGCAACCCCTCTATTTGTGCCCTCGACCCCGTCCCTTCCCTTTTCCTCTAGCAGCTCAAACAAGAAACATTTATTAAGTGCTTACTATGTGCCAAGAATTGTGCTAAGCACTGGGGATATAGAGAAAGGCAAAATCAGTTGCTACCCTCAGGGAACCTCCATTCTGATGGGAGAGAAGCAGTACTGGACCTGGCCTTTCAGTGGCACACAGAACTCCAAGGTGGTGAAACTTCCTTGTCCTAATGCACCTTTTCAGCAACTTAGAGTCTCAGAGAGAGGTTTAGAGCACCCAGGGGTTAAGTGGCCTGTCCAGTGTCACACAGGACATGTCAGAGGCAGGATCTGAAGCAAGGTCTTCCTGACTTTGAGATCAGCTTTCTTTCCACCACACTATGCTACTTCTTATAAACAAATAGGTACATACAAGATACATACACAGTAGATGGAAGGTGACTAAGTGGGGAAGGCCCCAGCATAGGGGCAGCTAAGTGGTTGAAATGGACAAAGTGCTGGACGTAGAGTCAGAAAGGCTTGAGTTCAAATCTAGCCTTGGACACTTAGTAGCTGTGTGACCCTGGGCAAGTCACTCAACTTCTGTCTGCCTCAGTTTCCTCAACAGTGAAACAGGGATGATAATAGCACCTACCTCCTAGGGTTTTTGTGAGAGTCAAATGAGGTAATATTTGTGAAGGGCTTTGCACAGTGCCTGGCATATAGTAGGCACTGTATGAATGTTAGCTATTATTATTATTCAAGCACTTTGCAATATTGTCCTCCAGTTTCTCCTAATCTGCTGACTCCTTCCTTTATGTCTGTCACATCCCCTAAAATGTCTTAACCTGACCACGGGCTATCATCACATTGTATCTGTCCACTTTTTCACAGTGAAACACCTAGAAAGAGCTGTCCACTCATTGCCAATCTTCCCACTTACTTTTCAACCCTTTGCAGTCTAATTTCCAACCTCATCATTCAACCAAGCTTCTTTCTTCAAGGCTAGCAAGCTTCTCTATTTTAAAAAAATTTTTGTTAGCTTTTGCTTTTATATCACCTAGGTTTCCTGCTGCATCTTTCCCTTCCCTGCTCCCTTCCAGGGGGATATTTCTTATAGTAAATAATAAAAAAGAAGGAAAAAAAGTTCAGCAACACTAACCAATATATCATAAAAATCTGAAGTTATATGCAGTGTCTCATACCCATGGCCCCCCACCTCTGTTAAGTGGCAGGAGGTGTCTCTTCATAGGGCTTCTTTGGAGCCAAGCTTAGTCATTATAATTCTGGGCATTGTTTGTCTTATTTTATGGTTCTATCTCTTTCCATCACATTGTTAAGTCATTTCATGGTCTTTTTGCCTCTTTTTGCATTCCTAGCACATAGTAGGCACTTAATAAATGTTTATTGATTGGCTGTACATTGTTTTCCTGGCTCTGCATCCTTCACTTTGCATCAGTTCATACAAGTCTTCTCTGGCTTCACTGTCTGCATGTGCTCTGAATCATTCCATTCCATGTCATCAGGCACTTCCAGGAGGAGCCTTACTGAAGGTGTAGGACCCCATGACTGAGCCCTCATAGCAGTCCCCCCAGGCCATCTATATTCATCATATTCATTGTTTCTTGTAACACAGTAATATTTGATTACATTCGACGTTACGTACATTTTACAATATTGTATTTTGTACTATAGTTTGTTCGTTCATTCAGGCATCGACTTTGTTTCCATTTCTTTGCTGCCAAAGAAAGTGCTCCTGTTGATATTTTGGTGTGTAGGGGGGACTTTATTTTTGTCATTGACCTCCTTTAGGTAAATGCCTAACACTGAGACCTCTGGGTCAAAGGGCATTTAGTTACTCTTCAGCATTTGACACTTTGACCACCCATTCCTCCTGGATGTTCTCTTCTCCCTGTTCTTTCTTTTCTTTGGGGTCTGCATATCCAGCTCACTGAACTCTGTTCTCACATGACCAAGTGGGAAGGACAGCTAACCCACTGGGTAAAGATAGCTAACCCACTGGTAGTCAGGCCTCACAAGAGCTTGAATGAATGAATCTAATAAGATAGAATTCAATAGTGATTAATGGAAAACTTGACATGGATCCAAATGGTCAGGAAAAAAGATAAAAAGAAGAAAAAAATCTAAAAAAAATACAGGATGAGGAAAGTTATGTGTAGGCAGTACTGAAAAAGAACCTGGGGTTTTAGTAGACTACAAGGTCATGTGAGTCAGCAGAGTGATGGGCCAGCCAGGAAAATGAATGAGCTTTGGGGTTACATTAAAAGAGGTAGAGCTTCTAGGAATAAGGAGGTGAGGGTTATAATGTCATCTGCCCTAGGCAGACCATAACTGGACTGTTATGGCCACAGTTTAGCAGGGCATCAATAAGCTGGAGTGTCCAGAGGGGGCCAGTGAGGATGATGGAAATCTTCTAGCCCGTGACACGAGGACCATTTGAAGGAAACAAGGATTTTAGCCGAGAGAAGAGGGAAGCATGGTAGCTATTGTCAAGGGTTTGAAGGACTGTCTTGTGGAATCAGGATGAGCTTTGTTTTGTTTAACCTCAGAGGGCAGAACCAGGAGCAATGGGTGGGGGTGGAGGGAAGGGAGTAGGGGACTGCAAAGTGATTAATTTGGGTTTGGTTTCAGGAGAAACTTCCCACTAATTAGATCCACCCCCCAAGTGCAGTGGGCTGCGGCGGGAGACAGAGGGTTTCCTCTCAATGGATTTCTTCAAGCAGAAGCTAGAATGATGGTCACTTGCTAAGAATGTTATATATTAGAGATTCCTTTTGGGTCCGGGTTAGACTGGATTCCACTGAGGGTACATCCAACTCTAAAATTCTGTGATTCTTTGACCTATCTATTGGACATTTTCCAGTGGGTGTCCCATAGGCATTTCATCTTGACATATTGACAGCAGAACTCTATCTCTACCTCCCTCAAATGCACCCCGCTTTCTAACTTCTCTCTTGTTGTTAAAGGCACCATCACTTGTCTAGGTACCCCAATTCACAAGCTGGGTATCATCATCCGTTTTCCCCTCTTCCTCTGTTGCTATGTCCAATTGGCTTTTAAGTCTTGTTATATCTTCCAGTTGGCTCCAATCTACTCACAGAGCCACTCTCTCACTTGGACTATGTAGAAGCATTGGACTGAGTTCAAATCCTTCCTCAGATACTTACTAGTTATGTGATCCTGGGCAAATCATTTAAACTCTGTGTCTCCATTTGCTGGAAAATAAGAAATAAGAATAGAATTTATTCCCCAGGATGGTGGTGAGGACCTGATAAGGTCATAAATGTCAAGCACTTTGAGGACCTTAAAGCACTGTATAAATGCTAGCTAATATTATTATGTCCCTGCCTCCTGTTTTTATTCTTTTGCTGTCCCTAAAGCAGAGGTCCAACTATGTTATTCACCTGCAGTGGCTCCCCATGACCTATAGGATCAAACACAAACTTCTCTTTTTGGCATTTGGGGCCTTTCGAAGACTGGCTTATCACACCATGTCATTCCCTTTCCCACACTTCGTTGTCACTGCCCTGACCTACTTGCTTTTCCCTGGTTGTCACCTTCCATCTCCTTGTCTCCTCATCTTGTGCCTGTGCACAGACTGGCTGTCCCCTGGCTCTGGAAAGCTCTTCCTCCTCCCCTCTGCTTTTGAGGATCCCTCGCTTCCTTCACAGGTCAGCACATGAAGCGTCTACTGTATGAAGCCCTTACTGACCCCTCCTGACAATTATACCCTCCCCTCCTAATACCACTCTTCATCCACTTTGTAAATATTTTGTATTCATGTGTCTGTGTATCTTTTGCACCGCCTCCCCAATAGAATGCAGTCTTGGAAGGCAGGGATTGTTTTGTTTTTGTATACCCAGTTCCTGGCTTATAGGGATAGAAAGTGGATTTGCAATTTACTCATCTGCTAACTCAGGTCAGCACCTCCTCTTGTAGAGCTGGATGATTGCCTAGGGCTCTTCTAGGTAAAATGACTTGCTCAGGGTCACACAGCCAGCATGTGTTAGGGGAAGGACCCAAGTCTTTCTGGCTTTGAGGCCACAATGCTTTCCATTATTGGATGAATGTTGGGCTCTTCTCTGTATCCTTTCCCTTGGCGAGCTCATATGCTCCCATGAGTTCATTGATCACCTATGCCAACCTGATCCCCGGATCATCTACTCAGTCCCAATCTCTTTCCTGAGCTCCTCTCATATTTAATTGCTTGTTGGCCATCTTCTCTTGGATCTCCCACCAGCACTGCAGACTCAACGTGTCCAAAACAGACCTCTTTGCTTCCTCCCTGAAACCCACCCCTCTTCTGGTTTTTCGTTTCTCTTCAGGGCATTGCCGTCTTCCGTCTCACTCAGCCAGGTGCGTAACCTACAAGTCACCATTGCCTCTACACTGTCTGACTCTTCAACTCTAATCAGCCACTAAGTCTTGTCCATTCTGTCTCCGTCATGTCTCTGGACCTTGCTCCCATGGCTACCACCGAAGTTCAGACCCACATTGCCAGTTGCTTAGACTATTACCCTGACTGGATACCTTCTTAGCTTTCAGTTTCTCCCTCTCTCCAACCCATCTTCCATGAAGCTGTGAAAATAATCCATCTAAATCTGAGTTAGACCATGTCACTCCCCTGCCCAAGAGTATTCAATGGCTCCCTATTGTCTGTTTGATAAAATAAAAAATCCTCAGTATGGCATTCCCGTTCAGATTCCAGCTGACTTTTCAAGGCTTGCATGTAATTCCCCTTTGCACACTCTTTGTTCCAGCAGCTAGGTGGCCCAGTGGATAGAGCAGTTGGAGTTGGAGCTAGGAAGACTTGAACTTAAATCCAGCCTCAGACACTTACTTGCTAATAATGACCCCAGGCAAGTCATTTAATCCCTCTTTGCCTCAGTTTCCTCATCTGTAAAATGGAGATAATAATAACACCTACTTCCCACGGTTGCTGTGAAGATCCAATGAGATTAATAATTGTAAGATTCTTAGCCTGGCACCTATTAAGCCCCGTAGAAATGTTAGCTATTACTATTTCTGTTCTGTTTTGTTTTTGGTTTTTGGCCTTTTTGGAGGGGGCAATGAGGGCAATTGGGGTTAAGTGACTTGCCCGAGGGTGCACAGCTAGTTAAGTGTGTCAGGTGTCTGAGGCTGGATTTGAACTCAGGTCCTCCTGACCCCAGGGCCGGTGCTCTACCTTCTATGCTACCTTGCTACCCCTGTTATGACTATTCTGACTATTATTAATTGCTATTACCTAAATTTGGTCTCCCAGATCCTTGCCTCCTCACTGTACCTTTCTCACTTCCCCTTCTCAGAATCCCAGCTTCCTTCAAGGCTCCACTCATGTGATGCCTTCCTCCTCTGGACAATCTTTTCTGAATTCCTAAGCTATTACCGCTGTCTCCTTCCTCTTCAAATGATTGTGAATAGAAGCTCCTTGAGGGTAAAGACTGCTGTTAGTTTTTCCTCTGTAGCCCAATTGCCCGACTCTTACAAGGCATTTCAGACGTATTCATTGGATGGGGCCATATAGGATGGGATAGGATGCCATTTCCAGCTTTATCTGACATGGTTGCCCTTGAGTTCTCCTCTACAGCCAGACCACTCAAATCTCTTCCCCAGACAAGCTCTGTGCTCTCTCATCTCCACGCTGTTGCTTAGGCTGGGCGCAATGTCCTCCCTCCTGCCTCAGGGGAACAAAGGCAGTCCAGTAGGAAGAGCCTGCTAGCCCTGGCCAGCCCAGTGGGTTTGGGTTCTAGGCAGTTCCCTATCACTGGGATCCCGGGTCGGTCACTTAAGGTCTCTGAGCCCCAAGGTCCTCATCTGTAAAATAGATGGTGTCTTATAGCTCCACATCTTGGGGTACCCATCATCTACATAATTGGACTTTTACTCCCCTGTAAAATGGGAAGCCTGGGCCAGATGATCCCCATAGTCCCTTACGGTCTTATGGCTTCACAGTCAGTAATAAACATCCCTCTTGGATGACACATATCATTTTTTCTGTCCCTCTCTAATGAATAGATCATAGAATAACTGTATTACAGTTGTCTGTGTGTATATTATGATTTACTGAGCTCCATTCCTCAGGCTTGCTTATGGTGCCAACGTCACGTTTTATTGAATGAATGGATGGCTGAATGGAGAGAATTGAGCATGGGAGCAGGGATGCCACAGGCTGTTTAGGTGAACTGATTTCAGCGATACCTGGGGCCTGAGTCTGTGCTGCAAGGAGTCTGGATGGGGGTCTGATAGTACGACCCTGTACTGAGACATTTCTGATGGATCTCCTTCTCTCCCTCCCAAAGGCCTGCACATTCCCTGATGGCCCACATGCCAGGGGTCCCAGGGGAACTGGACAACATGGAGGGGCCTCCCTCGATCAACAACAATAACCCCACCCGATGGGAGAGCCCCGAACGGGCTTGGGATCGGGAACCCCCAGCAGCCCCAGCAGTAGCTTCTGGGTCAGGCAACGCAGCTGCCTCTCTCTTTGAGTGTTCCAGGATCAAGGCCTTGGCAGGTGGATGATGGGAAGCCAGAGAGCTGGGGCAAGTGGGGACCAGAGCTCAGGGAGTTGGGACAGGACAGGAGCAGAAGCCAGGGAATTGGGGTGGTGGGAAACTAGAGGCCATTGGAACTATGGAGGGCAGGGACGGGAGGCTTAGGACTTGGGGCGCAGTGGGCTGAGAGGTCTGACCAGGCTGGGGGAGAATCAAGATGACCTTGATCCCTAGATGAGCGGGAGGCAGTACAGAAGAAGACTTTCACCAAATGGGTGAACTCTCACCTGGGACGTGTGGGCTGCCGCATCAGTGACCTGTATGGAGATCTGCGAGATGGTTATGTGCTTACCCGCCTTCTGGAGGTGCTATCAGGGGAGCAGCTGGTGAGGAGAGGCTGGGCTGGGGCTGGCTGGGGAGCGGGAGGTCTGGGGACCTGGGCCCTAAATGTGAAGGGTGAGAAAGGACTATCTTTGCATTCTTTCTCCATCCCCTTCCTCCCCAGCCACGGCCCACTCGGGGCCGGATGAGGATCCACTCCCTGGAGAATGTGGACAAGGCACTGCAGTTTCTAAAGGAGCAGCGTGTTCACCTGGAGAATGTGGGCTCCCATGATATTGTGGATGGGAACCACCGGCTCACCCTGGGGCTGGTCTGGACCATCATTCTTCGCTTCCAGGTACTTATGACCCAGAATTGTCTCTCCCAAGGAGAGTGTAGAAGTATTGCCCTGCTACAGAACCTTGTCTCTGGTGCTGTCCCTTGTTCTAACCTCGAAATTCCTTTCTGAAGGCCAATATAGGAAGTCTAGAATTCCTGTCTTCCCTGACCTAGTGCCCCACATACAATTTCTCTGACCTCAAAATTCAATTTTCAAGCATTGATCCATGAACCTGGGATGCTTTCCATGACTCAGAACTCAATCCTAGAATCCTCATCTAGATCTTTATAGCTCTTGTCTTGACCTAGAACTCAGTCCTGCAACACATTTATTTGCTCAGGAATCTGGAACACTCACTGTGACCTAGGACTTTTGACTACGAGTCTGGAACTCTTATTCTGATTCAGAATTCAATCCTGGTATCTTTATCTAGGAGCTTTCATCTTTCACCCTGACTTAGGACTCGGTCTTAGAACCCTTACCTATGAATTTGCATCTCTTAACTAGACCCAGAATTCTACTAAAATTCCCAACTGGAAATAGAATCCAACACAAGCATCTCCCTTTGCCCTGACCTAGAACCACCACGTAGGAGTCTAAAAAATTTTTCACTTTGACCTAGAACATTCTCCTTGCTGGGAGCCTGGAATTCTTACTGTGACCCAAATTCTAAAAATCCCCATGCCCAGGAGGCTACAGTTTTCACCCTGACTCAGAACCATTTCTGGAACCTGAAAACCCTGAGATTCTGAAACTTACATTCTGACCTAGATATGATCCCAAACCTTCTATTAACTATAGGACTTTCTCCTCTTTCTTTTAGAATATAGGCATAACAGTGGTATCCCAGCCTTAACTCTTATCTCTGGCTCCCCAGGAGTCTGAAGTGCTTACTCTAACCTAGAATTCATACCTGACGGACTGAAAGACTCACTGTGACCTAGAGCATTCCCCTATCTGGGAATCTAGTACACTCATTCTGTCCCAAAAGCAAATTCAGAATTCTTCCCTGGGAGCCTTAATTCTTTTTCTCCCCCACTATCAATTACGCATTTTTTTTTTCTCCCTCCCATATCCCTCCAACCATTTGTGTGATGCTGGACAAGTCACTTAACCTCTGTCTGCCTCAGTTTCTTCAATTGTAAAATAGGGATATTAATAGCCCTTACCTTCCAGGGCTGTTGTGAGGATAAAATAAGATGATATTTGTAAAGTGCTTAGCACAATGCCTGGCACCAGTAGGCACCAAATAAACACTTGTTCCCTTCTCTTCCCTTCCCAAATATTCATGGTCAAGTGAAAGAAAATTATCCTATTGCCCATGTCCAGAAGTGTGTGTTTTATTCTGCATATTTAGTCCCTTAGCTCTCTGTCAGGAGATGAAGAGCATTCTTTAACATTGGTTCTTTGGAATCCTGGTTGGTCATTGTATTGGTCAGAATTCTCAAGTGATTCAAAACCATTTGCTCTTACAATGTTGGTGTTTTAGTATAAATTATTCTCCCAGTCCTGCTCATTTCACTTTGCATCAGTTCATACAGATCTTCTCAGGTTTCTCTGAAACCAGGCCCTTCATAATTTCTTACAGCACAAGAGCATTCCATCACATTCAAACACTGTAATTTGTTCAGCCATTCCCCAATAGGACAATCCTTTAGTTTCCCATTTCTGGCTACTATGAAAAGAGCTGCTATAAGTAATTCTATACATATAGGACTTTTTCCTCTTTCTTTTATCTCCTTAGGGTATAGGCATAACAGTGGTATCCCAGCCTTAACTCTTACCTCTATCTCAGGTACCAATCATAACCCGCCCACCCCCCCACACCTGTATTACACTCTCTGTGACCCAGGACCCACTTTCCTGATGGAGGCTGACACTTTTTAAAAGTAGATTTTATTGATATATTTTGTTTTTAACATCGCCTATATCTTCCACTCTATCTATTCCCCAGTCCCTCCCCAAAAGGCATCTTTTATACTAAGGATTTTTTTAAAAGTATTTTATTTCTTCTAATTACATGTAAAGACAATTTTCAGCATTCATGTTTTATAAGATTTTGAATTCTGAATTTTTTTTCTCCTTCCTTCCCTTCCCTTCCCCAAGATGGAAAGCAATTTGATATAGGTTATACATGTGCAATCATGTAAAACATATTTCTCCATTACTCATGTTGTGAAAGAAGAAACAGAACAAAAGAAAAAACTACAAAAAAAATCAAAGAAAGTGAAAATAATATGCTTCAATTTGCATTCAGACTTACAGTTCTTTATTTGGGTGTGAATAGCAATTTCCACATGATAAAGAATTTTTAAAAGAGGAAGAAAACATTTCAGCAAAATTAATCAATATGTTGAAAAAGTCTGACTTTTTTTCTATGTAGTGTTTCCAACCCATGAGCCCTCACCTCTTCAAAGAAGTGGGAGAAAGTCTTATATTTCTTCTTTGAGGCCAAGCTTAGAGGCTGGAACTTGGAATCTGAGCCAGTCCCAACCTAGAGGTCCTTCTCAGGAGCCTGGGGTGGGGGAGAAGAATTTGGGATCTATATCCCATGTCTAGAAGAGCCTTGATCTAGGATTCTGCCCTAAGCCAGAATCCAATTCTAGTATTTTGTTTATCCTAGATTCTGGATCCCTACTTTGGTGAACCCATGAGATGGTCGAGAACAACACTACCCCAAGAGCTTGGGCCTCCATCCTAACCCTGATGCAATTTAAGTTATTTTGGCAAGCTCTTATTAAACGCCTGCTGTGTACAGAGAAGAGTCCTGGGGGCTGAGTAATAGCTGACATTTCTATAGGCTTTCAGGTTTATTAAGCACTTCACACGTATGATCTCTTTTGGTCCTCACAATGACAGAGCGTGTATTACTATTCCCCTTTTACAGGTGAGCAAACAGATTCTGAGAAGGGAAATTGCTTGCCCCATGATCACCAAGGTGGCTTGAGTTCCCCTTGATTCTGCAATCTTTCCTGGTCCATGCTGGAAGCTCACTCCAGGATCTAAAGCCAGGAACCCAACCTCCCTGAAATGTTTATTGCTATGAGAGGTCTTGAGGTCCCCTAAAGTGTATGTGTTGGTCCAGACATCATCCTTTCCCAACTTACACCTTCCTTCCTCACTCCAGATTCAGGTCATCAAGATTGAGACAGAGGACAATCAGGAAACACGGTCTGCCAAAGATGCCCTGTTGCTTTGGTGTCAGATGAAGACAGCGGGGTAGGGGCTCCCCTGCCCTCTTCTGGGACCCCCTCCCCTTCTCAGAGTATGGAAAAGTCTTCCAGGGGGAAGAGAGGGAGGGAGCTCTGGGCTGGGAGGCAGAATGCAGGGGGAGGATGGATGGGGATGGGTGGGCAGAAGGTGCCTGATGGGTGAAGTGGCCTCTTTTTCTGTCTTTCTCTGTCTCTCTGACTCTCCTTTTTCTGTCTCTCTCCCTCTCCCTCTCTCTGTTTCTCTGCATCCCCATCCTCTTTCCACTTATCCATTTCTTTCACTTTGTGCTTTTCTGATTGTCTTTTTTCCCCTCCCCTTCTCCATGGCTTGTGGATCTTGGTCTCTTGGACTTGGGTTCTTTCTCTGAGTCTTTTTGCATCTCTCTCTCTCTCTCTCTCTCTCTCTCTCTCTCTCTCTCTCTCTCTCTCTGTCTCTCTGTCTTTCTGTCTCTCTGTCTCTCTCTCTGTCTCTCTCACTGTCTCTGTCTCTCTCTCTGTCTCTCTGTCTCTGTCTCTGTCTCTCTCTCTCTCTCTCTCTCTCTCTCTCTCTCTCTCTCCCTCTCTCTCTCTCTCTCTGTTCCTGCCTATCTCTTCCCCTTTTCTGTTTCCTTCTATGGGTGTGGTTTCCTCTTTCTTCCTATCTCTCTTTATTTCTGGGTGTCTTTTTAACTCTCTGGGCTTCTTTCCATCTTTTATTTTCCTCGCTCTGTCTCTGTCTCTCACTTTTATGTTGGCATTCATTTCTGCTTTGTTCTTTCCCTGAATCTATCTCTTTCATTAAATTTTCATTTCTATCTTTCCATCTGTCTGCCCTTTTGCTTCTTGGTCACTTGTATCTGTGCATCATCCCCCCCCACTTCCTACCCTCCCTCAGTTACCCTGAGGTGAACATTCAGAATTTCACCACTAGCTGGAGGGATGGCCTGGCCTTCAATGCTCTGATCCATCGACACAGGTAGATGCCCTGCCTTTGTTCCTGCCTCTGTATACACAGATATATGGAGAAATAGCTCTCCCCACCTACCACCCCCCCTGCCCTTCCTTGCACTGGCACAACGTTTCATCCCCCTCAGGCTGGGAGCTCTTCTGGGTCTGGGGCTTCCCTGTCCACACACCTCCAGTTTCACTGCCCTCCCCTCTCTGTTCTCATCCCCAGGCCAGACCTAGTGGACTTCAGCAAACTCACCAAATCCAATGCCACCTACAACTTACAGCGGGCGTTTCACACTGCTGAGCAGCAGCTGGGGCTGGCCCGTCTACTTGACCCAGAAGGTGAAGTTTCTTCTCTGGCTGTCCTAGAACTCTCAGGATCCTCACTTCAAATCCCTTGTATCCTAGCTGTGGCCCCCAGGAAATTAAAACATAGATAGTCAAGAGCTAGAAGTGATGTTAGAACATATAGAATGTTGGCTCTAAAATGGACCTTAGGGCTCAAAAGGATTGTTTGGATAGGACAGTTGAGGGCTAGAGAAGGAAAAAGCTGTTCCCACAGTCAGGAAGCCTGAGCAAGAGAGGCAGTCTAACCTGGTGGGCAGATTGCCAGCCTCAAAGCCAGGAAGACAGAGCCAAGGCAATTCTTTAAGACACTAAAGTTGTCCAGAAAAAGAACCGGTAAATGGAAGTATGTATAGTGTGGGTTTTACACACACACACACACACACACACACACACACACACACACACACGCACACGCACATGCGCACACGCGCACACACACAATTTTGTATCTAATGGTAGCCATCTCTAGGGTGAGGGGTGGCAAGGGAGGAGAAAAAATAGAAAAAGTACACAGCAGAGAGCAAAAGAAAACGGAGAAGGGAAGTATAGAAAGCCAAGTAGCTTTGAGAATGATGAGTAGTATTTATTATATAGTTTTTTTTTAAAGTAAACTGTGAAATGTAAATTCATGGCTTGCCTCCCTCCCCTCAAACCCTATTTCTCTCTCACCTTCCAGATGTGAATATGGAAGCTCCAGATGAGAAATCCATCATCACCTATGTGGTCTCCTACTACCACTACTTCTCCAAAATGAAGGCTTTGGCAGTTGAGGGAAAGAGGATAGGGAAGGTACCCCAGCTTGGGTGGGGAAAGCAGTGATGGAGGTCCTGGGGTAGCCCCGTGAGCTCCCTGAGCCCTCCCTGACCTTATCCCCTTGCCACTGCTGGGGTTAGGTACTGGACCAGGTGATAGAGATTGGGAAGATCATGGAGCATTACGAGGAGCTGGCCTCAGAGCTGCTGGCCTGGATTGAACGGACTGTGGCCCTCATCAGCAACCAGAGGTTCGCCAACTCTCTCAGTGGTGTCCAACAGCAACTGCAGGCTTTCACTGCCTACTGCACCCTGGAGAAGCCCATCAAGTGAGGAGCACCCAGAACTGGGGAGGGCTGGGATGGTATCAGTGGGCGAGACTCAAGAAAGCATCACAGCAGGGTGGGGGGCGTGGAGAATGTAAGCGATCCTCATGTTAGGGGAATGGTGTTAGAGGCAAACTATCAGGAGAGAGAAAGGAGGAGGGTGTGACAGGTGGGACAGAGTGCTGAAGAGAGAGAAAAACTGCAGCCAACGAGCCCTGACTCATTTCCCCTTCCCTGGATTTTAGGTTCCAGGAGAAAGGGAACCTAGAAGTTCTGCTCTTCAGTATTCAGAGCAAACTTAGGGCCAGCAACCGGCGTCTTTATGTGCCCCGAGAAGGCTGCAGCATCTCTGACATCAACAAGGTTTTGAGACATGCACAAGGCTTGGCATGGCATGGGGGTGGGCTTTGGTGGGACTGGGGTTAAAAGGGCAGACTGGCTGGGTTTATGAGATGATTTGGGTGGCTGGATTTGGAAAGGTGGTGACTGGGTTTTGGGGAAATGGAGAAGAAAAGTTGGGGGAGACAGAGGCTTCAGACTGAGGGTGATGGTGATGAGGGATGTGGAATGAGGAGAGGGGAGGGGAACCAGGTCTGGTAGGATTAAAAGCTTGGGTTTAGAGGGTTAAGAGAATCTGATTTTGAAGGAGGATGGAAGCACAGGGTTTGGGGAGGGAAGAGAAGCTGGGTTTGAGGAGGACTGGGAATAGAGAACCTGGGTTTGGGACGACAGAGCAGGTTGATCTGGGGGATGGAGTGGTGAGGTTTAGAGGATGATGGGGCTGAATTTGGGGGATGACCAAGGATGGGCTTGAGATCCTGTCCCTTCTCCCTCAAACCCTAGGCATGGACACAACTAGAAAAGGCAGAGCATGAGCGGGAGGTTGCTCTGCGAGGAGAGCTCATCCGGCAGGAGAAGCTGGAGCTTTTGGCTCAGAGGTTTGACCACAAGGCAGCCATGAGGGAGAGCTGGCTTAGTGAGAACCAACGCCTCGTGTCCCAGGTAACCAGGCACCACAGGGCAGGTTTCTGGGGGTAACCAAGAAAAGCTTGATTGATGGGTTCCCATCCCCCCACCTTCCATGTCATTCCCCTCCCCCCTCTTTATACCCATCTCTGCACCCAGGACAACTTTGGGTATGACTTACCAGCAGTGGAGGCGGCCATGAAGAAGCATGAAGCTATCGAAGCCGATATCTCATCCTATGAAGAGAGGATCCAGGCTGTGGCCGACTTGGCCCAGGCACTGGCTGGGGAGGGTTATTATGATGCACGGCGTGTTGCTGCCCAGCGCGACAGTGTCCTGCGCCAGTGGGAGTTATTGACTGGGCTTGTGGGAGCCCGAAGGACTCGGCTTGAGCAGAATCTGGCACTACAGAAAGTCTTTCAGGAGATGGTCTATATGGTGGACTGGATGGAGGAGATGCAGGTGCCCGTTGGCTTGGGACCAGTGGAGAAGGCTGAAGGCAGGAGAGAGAGAGAGAGAGAGAGAGAGAGAGAGAGAGAGAGAGAGAGAGACAGAGAGAGACAGAGAGATGGGGGGGCGGAGGGAGAGAGAGAGAGAGAGAGAGAGAGAACACAGAGAAAGACAGAGAAAACAATAGAATGACAGAAGCACAGAAACAGAAGGATCGACAGTTAATTATGTAGTACTTTCAGTTAGGGTTTTGCCTCATCAGAGGAAATATATAGAAGCAATCACAGATTCCTTTGATTACTTAAGTTTAATGTTTGCAAAGCACTTTGCAGTTGAGCCTCACAACTCTGTGAGCTGATGTTAAAGGTGATTTTCTGCCTATTTTAATGATAAAGTAAATTGAGTCATACATTATCTTACAACTACAATATCTCAGAGGCAGGATTTAAACAAAGATCTCTTCTAGGTAATCTACAACAGCTTGTCTCTTGTGTGAAAGACTGAGAAAGAGACAGAGAAACACACACAGAGAGAAACAGAGAAACAGACAGAGAGATGCAAAGAGATTCAGTTACAAGTCAATTCAGTCCAACCACCATCAGTTAGTCACCTAACAATTTGTGATGCCTTGTATTTTGCAGGGCATCACGTTTAAATTTAAAATCACACTAAATTTAAATTTAAAAATTTACTTGGTTCTTTAGTTAAGAGACATACAGATAGGGACAGGATCCAGGAGGTAGAGGCAGACAGGACAAGAATTGGGGATTTATGGAACTGGGGATGTTTACCCTGGAGAAGAAAAGACTTGGGGAGAACACAATCACTCTCTTCAAGTGGTTGAGGTATGGGGCAGAGTCTGTCATGACTGGGCATTAGGCTTTTTCCATCTTACCCCAAAAGACAGAGCTAGAGTCAATGGCAATTTTAAGTTTGAGGAAAGGAAAGCTTCCTGATAATTAGAGCTACCCCATAGTGGAATGGGTTATTTGGGGTCAGAGGGAGTTCCCCAAGACTGGCAATCTTCAGGCAGAGCCTGGATGACCACTTACTGAGGATGCTGTAGTGAGACCCTCAAGGTTGACTTGGTTCCTTCATTAAGTACCCTCTGAAGTACCCTCCGGGTACCCTCTGAGGTCCTTATGACCTCTTGGGATCTACAAGGGACAGTTAGAGAGGCAGCTGCAAGAAGGAGCTGAGAATAACTGAGCCCGAGTTCTGCCCTGTGTCTTTCCTTCTATCTCTGCCCAGGCCCAGCTTGTGTCCAAAGAGTGTGGCCAGCATCTCTTGGAGGTGGAAGACCTGCTGCAGAAACACGGGTTGCTAGAAGGGGATATCACAGCCCAGAGCGAGCGTGTGGAGGCCCTCAATGCCACAGCACTGAGATTCTCCCAGCTACAAGGTACAGAGGGAAAGGGTGGCTGAGAGCTTCCCCCTTGGCAGGGGAAAGGAGGAAGAATTGTCCAAGGGTGGGATCAGAGGGATTTCCAAGGGTAGCAGGATTGCTGGGTGAGCAGTGCGGGGAGGGGGAGTATTAGTGGAGCCTCCTGTACTCTGAGTGGATGACAAATAAGGGGGGCAGGTAGGTAAGCATTATTTGGAAGTTCTTTCCCTGTAGAATGTACTGTCAGGATAGGTAGTGAGTTCCCCGTTCCTGGAGAACATAGGATCATCAGGGCTGGAAGGACCTTAGAGATGTCATCTGGTCCAATTGCCTCATTTTACAGATGGGGAAACTGAAGTCACTTACCCAAGGTCACACATCTAGTAAGTGGCCGAACTGAGTTTTCAGTCTGGGTCTTCTAACTTCAAATCCAGTTTTCTCTTGTCTTCATCATAGTCTCCAAGTAGAGGCTGGATGCCACAGCTCCCTCCCCACCCCTTCACCTCCTATTGCAGGGGAGTTTCAGTTTAACAAGCATTTATTAAGTCCTTAGTATGTACAAGACACTGTGCCTTGAAGGGCACAAGGGCCTTGAAGAGAAACTGAAAGATTCTGGGAATCTCCTATGCTGAATTCTGTGATTCGAGGAATGCACGCTTCTCTAATTCTCTCATTCTAAAATATTCGGGCTTGGGCGGTTAGGCACAGGGCTCCCACTGAGCTGGGACTTTCCCAAGCAGGACGTTAAAGGTCCAGCTCTGAGGCAGGCGCATCAGATGGGCACAGCCCAAGACCTGAATGCTCTCCGCACTCCTTTGCCGACAGGTTACCAACCCTGTGACCCACAGATCATCCGAAATCGAGTGAGCCACGTGCACGGTTGCCTGACGGAGCTTCAGGAACTGGCAGGCAGGCGGCGGGCAGAGCTGGAGGCATCCCGGACCTTGTGGGCACTGTTGCAGGAGCTGGAGGAATCCGAGGCCTGGGCACGGGAGAAGGAGCACCTTTTGGAGAGCAGGGCTAGCGGTGGAGGCGGAGGCCCCCATGACCTCCCCAGCGCTGCCCGCCTCCTGGCCCAGCACCGGATCCTACAGGGAGAGCTAGGTGGGAGGCGCGCGCTGCTGCAGCAGGCCCTGCAGCGGGGTGAGGAGCTAACGGCCAGTGGAAGCGGCGATGCCGCAGCTATGGGATTGTTGGAGAGGGCAGCAGGTGCCCGGCGGCGCTGGCAGCGGCTGGAGGAGGCAGCAGCGAGGCGGGAGAGGCGACTGCAGGAGGCACGGGCCCTCCATCAGTTTGGAACAGAGCTGGATGGACTCTTAGCCTGGCTGAGGGACGCGTACCGCCTGGCAGCCAGTGGGGACTTTGGGCACGACGAGGCATCAAGCCGGCGGCTGGCACGACAGCACCGGGCTCTGTCTGGGGAAGTGGAAGCTCACCGGGGCGTAGTGGCGGGCTTGCGACGGCAGCTGGCTGGGCTGGGTGGGACTGGGCGCGAGGCAGCCGCGGGCGCAGCGGCTGGTGGGGTCATGGCGCTGCAGGTCCGCGTGGTGGAGGTGGAGCAGCTGTTTGCGGAGGTGGCAGAGGTGGCGGGCCTGCGCCGCCAATGGCTGAGGGATGCTCTGGCCGTGTACCGCATGTTCAGTGAAGTTCACGCGTGCGAACTCTGGATTGGTGAAAAGGAGAAGTGGCTACTCGCCATGCGTGTTCCTGATGACCTTGATGAAGTGGAGGTTGTACAACACAGGTACGAGCCTGGGTGGCGGGGCTGAGCCATCAGAGGGTGGTGGCACAGGAGGAGAGGGAAGGGCAGAGCCGAAGGCTCCCTCGGAAGGACACAGGGCTGCTAGCCAGGCTGAGCTCACCTCCTCCCCGGCAGGTTTGAGAGTCTGGACCAGGAAATGAATAGTCTGATGGGTCGCGTGCTCGATGTGAATCACACGGTCCAGCAGCTGGTGGAAGGGGGACATCCCAGCTCCGAGGAGGTGCGCTCTTGCCAAGACCACCTCAACAGCAGGTGAGCGCTTTCCTGTCTGACCTCTAGTCTTCTTTGTGTGATAGCAATCAAAAAGCATTCTAAGTGCCTACTCTGTGCCAGGCTAGGGGCAAGGCTCTAGGAAACAGACAAAAATGAAGTATTCCCTGCCCTCCGGAAGCTTCCATTCTTCTGGGAAGAGGGTATATAACGTTATAAGTAATTGAGATATTGACAGATAAATAAAATAAAATAAAGGGGATCCGGAAAGATGGCAGCTGAGCCAAGCTTCCACAAAGGAAATGAAAGATTCTGGAGAGGCAGAAATGAGGAGGGCGGGCATTCCAGGCATGAGGGAGACAGCAGGGAAAGGCATGAAGGTGGGACATGGATCATAGAGTGTTGGAATGGGGAGTCATTTGAAATGGAACTGGAGAGGTAGGTGAGAGCCAATCGTAGAAGGCTTACAATGTCAGCATGGGAAATTTCATTTCACCCTACAGGCAAGAGGGAGCCGCTGTGGGTTTTTGAGCAGGAGAGTTAAGACCTGTAGGGTAGGACGAATCAAACTACTCTCTAGCTCTGGTATTTTGTGTTCTGAGCTCCCTCCCAGCTCTGACGTTGTGTTCAAAGTTCAATTCCTGCTCCAAAGTTCTGTATTCTAGGTTCTCTTCCTGTTCTGAAACACAGTGTTCTAAACTGTGTGTTCCAGATCTGTCTTCGGTATTTTAAGCTTTCATCTAGGTCATAATGTTCCTTATTTTAAGCTCCACTTCAGCTCTGATATTCTGTGTTCTAAGCACCCTTCCTGCCCTGTCATTCTATGTTCTCAGCTCCCGTTAGGTCTGTGGTCTTTTGTTCTAATTTCCTATCTAGTTCCCAGTATTCTCTGTGTTAAGCTCTCTTCTCATCTCTGACATTCTTTGTTCCAAATTCCCTTCTAGTTCTCACATATGATGTTCTAAGCCCCCTTTCTTGTCTGCTGTTCTATGTTCTAAGCTCCTTTCCAGTGCTTAATTCCATGTTCTAAGTTCCTTTCTGGTTCTGACAGTCTGTGCTTTAAGTTCCCTTTCAGCCGATAGTCTATTCTCTAAACTTCCCTCAAGCCCCGACATTCTATGTTCTAAGCTCCCATCTAGCACATTATTTGTTCCAAGCTCCCATCAAGTACATGGCATTCTTTGTTCTAAACTCCCTTCCAGCTCTGACATTTTCTGATTGAGTTCTCTTTCAGCTATAATGTTCTGAGTTCCAAGTTCCTGTTGACTCCTGATATGCTATGGTCTAAGCTCCCTTTCAGCTCTGACATTCTGTATGCAAAGCTCTCTCTCAGCCCTTGACATTCCTTGTTCTAAGCACTCTTCCATCTCTAATGTTCTGCAGCTCTGACAGTCCATTCCAAACTTGTTTCAAGCCCCAGTGAGTTCTAAGTTGGCTCCATTCTAGACCCTGACGTTCTTTGTTCTAAGCATCCTTTGAGTTCCTGCTATTTTGTCTTCTAAGCTTCCTTTCAGCTGTTGACATTCTATCTTCTAATCTCCCTTCCATCTGACATTCTGTGCTCTAAGCCCCTTCACAGCCCTTGACATTCCTTGTTCTAAGCTCCCTTCCAGCTTGGACATTTCTGGGTTCTGCACTCCCTAATAGCTTTATTGTTTTATGATTCGGTTACTTAGGTGGAACAGCATTGTAGAGCTCGTGGAACAGCGGAAGGAGGAGGTGAACTTGGTTCTCTCTGTCCAGAATCACCTGCTGGAGTGTGCAGAGGTGAAGAGCCAGGTCCGAGAGCGGCGGATGGCGGTAGAGAGTGCACCACGAGCTGGTGGGGCCCTCCAGCGCCTCCTCAGCTCCCTCGAAGCAGCTCTCCTTGCACTGGAGCCCAGGCTGCAGGCTCTGAGAGAGGAGGGTGAGGCTCTTGTTGCCCGTTACCCAGCCCAGGCCCCTCGGCTGCAGCCAGAGCTAGAAGAGCTGGACATTGAGTGGGCAGCCCTGGGCCATGCAGCTCAGAACTGTGGCGAGGCGCTGGCCACTGCCAGCCGGCTCCAGGGATTCCTGCATGACCTTGATGCCTTCCTTGACTGGCTGGTGCATGCCCAGGAGTCAGCGAGTGGTGGAGGACAGCTGCCAGGCTGCTTGGAGGAGGCAGATAGCTTGCTGAGCCAGCATGCTGCCCTCAAGGAAGAGATGGACCGGCGGGAGGAGGATTTCGGGCGCATTCAGGCAGCTGGAGATGCTCTGGCGGCTGATGGGGCTGAGCTGGGGCCTGAGCTGGCCCTGGAAGACTGGCTGCCCCACTTGGAACTGGGCTGGCAGAAGCTGCTGAGTCTGTGGGAAGCTCGCAGGGAAGCGCTGGCCCAAGCCCACGTCTACCAGCTCTTCCTCCGAGATGTGCGCCAGGCCCATGCTGTACTCCACAACCAGGTCAGGGCAAGCCTGCATGAGTGTGGATGGGCTGGGGCAGGGCAAGCGCTCCCTGAAACTGAGCTTTGTCTGGATAATCTGGCAAGATTGTGGATTACCTGGGGAGGATAATGTGGATTTAGCAAGGGGAGAGTTCTTGTGAATTCCCTTGGAGGGAAAGGGTAGCCTATGCATTACCTGGGACAGGCAGTGTGCATGTTGAGGGACTAAGGAGTATTCAGTTAATGGACTATTGGACTCATAGAGTGTGGATCATTCAGTGCGCTAGTTTTGGGGTTATTAGGGGAAAATAGACTTTATATTTGTTTCAGGGGGAAGTTTTAAGTATTAATGAAGCCCCTGGTATAGAGAATGAGGGTGGGCTCACTGGAAAGTACTGGGAGCTGGACAGAAAGGAGGATTTTGGGCCTGTCCCCCTTCTTGGTTAACCCTTCGCTTCCTCCCTTGAGGCTTAGACTTGAGTTCAAATCCAGCTGACCCTAGCTGTGTGACCCTGGGCAAGTAAGTCACTAACTTCAGCCTCAGTGCACTCAGCTGTAATTATGGGGATAGCAATAGCACCATCATCCCCCAAGAGTTGAGGATCAAACTAGATAATATTTGTAAAGCATTTAGCACAATGCTTGGCAAGTGTTATGTTGTTCAGTTCTATCCAACTCTTTGTGACTCCATGGACCACAGCATGCCAATACTGGCCATAGGGTTTTCTTGGCAAATATACTGCAGTGGTTTTCCATTTTCTTCTCTGGTGGATTAAGGCAAACAGAGGTTAAGTGACTTGATGAGGGTCACACAGCTGGATTTGAACTCAGGTTTTCCTGACTCCAGGCTCAGGGCTCTAACAAGCCACCTACCTGCCTACCTTCCTTCCTACTAGGCACATAGCATATGCGCTTACTGAATCTTTCTTCCTTCCTTTTTTCCTTCCTTCCTACCTTATTACCTTCTTTCCTTCCTGCATTATTTCCTTCCTTTTTTCCTTCCTTCTTCCCTTCCCACCTTCCTTCTTTCCACCCATCCATCCTTACTTTTTTCCTTTACTCCTTTCTATATTCCTTCTTTTTCCTTCCTTCCTGCCTTATTTTATTTCTTCCTTTTTGTTTTCTTCTTTTTTCCTTCCCTCCCTCCTTCCCTCCTGCATTCCTTCTTTCCTTTCTTCCTTCCTATCTTTCTTTTCCCCTTTTTCCTTTCCTCCTTTCTTCCCTCCCTCCTCCTTTCCTTCTTTCTTTCCTTCTCTTCCTTCTTTCTCCTGTTCCACCAGGAGACAGTGCTGTCAGGCCTGGAGCTACCTGGGACAGTGGAGACAGTGGTGGAGGCCATCAAGCGTCACCGGGACTTTCTGACCACCCTGGAACTGAACCTGCAGAAGATCCATGTGGCTGTGCAGGCGGGAGAAATCCTGCAAAGGCAGGGAAATGTCTATGCTGAGGAGGCGCAGGAGCACGGGGCCCAACTGCTGCAAAAGTAGGGGCTCCTGGCACCTCCCTGAGCCCTGCACCCCCTGAACATGCCCCCTTGGGCTGGGGAGGGAGACCCCACTGGGACCCTGACACCCTAGAGGTTGCCCAGGAGGAATGTTAGGGTGACACCAGGCTCTGCCTCTCTGGCCCTATCTGGACAGGCCCCAGCTCTGTCTCTCTGCCATGTCTCGTGGTCCTTGTGCATCTCTGTGCCATCTTTTAGTTTCTGCCTCTTGGTCTCTCTCCCCTTCTCCCCTCTTCTTCTTCTGTCTCTTTCTCTGTCTCTCTCTCCCTTCCTCCTCTCCTCCCATGTCACTGCTTCTGTCTGTAAATCTTTTTCTCCCCCCATCTCTCCTCCACCCCAATATCTCTTTCATCCTGTCTCTCTCATGTCTCTTTTTTTGTCTCTGATGTCACATTTCTCTCTTACTCACTCTCTTCTGTGTCTTCCTCTCCTTCTGAAGTGCCCTCCTTTCTCTCTCTGTCTTTCCCCCCATCTCTCTTTCTTAGTCTGTGTCACCTTTCCTGTCTCTTCCCTTGTTTCTCTTTTGTCCATTTCTCATCTTTTCTCAGTGACTTTTTCTCTTTCCTTCTTGCTCAAACTCTTCTTTTTTCTGTCTCCCCCTCTCTCTGGGGGTTCTTTTCTGTCTCATACTAAATGTTTCTCTCTCTTTCCCTCCCTCTGATGTCTTATATGTCTCTCTGTTTTCCCTTCTCTGTGTTTCCATCTCTGTCCATGGGAGAGAAAGCAAGTGAGGGGTTCTTCACCTGTGAGATGATGTGCCTGGGATTCCCAGCCACGCCCCCACTGGGGCTGATCTGGGCTTTAGCTCTCCCTGTCCTGGCCTGAGGGCCCACTCTGAGTCTGTACCAGTTGGACCCAGAGGAGGGAGGAGGGGCAGCCTTGGCCCTTCATGGTCTCTATCGATCCTATGGGCTCTCATCCCCTCCTGTCTGGAGTGTCCAGAATTCCTGGTTTTGACCCCAGCCTCAGCCTCCTGCCCTCTCCCTCTGCATCCCTCCATCCATGACCGCCTTTTCCTATCTACCAGTAGGGCTCTCTCCCCCTTACCCTCTCTCTGTCTCTGTCTCTCTTGCTTCTTGTCTCTGTCTCTCCCTCAATCTTCTGTCTCTAGTCAGTCTGCCTCTCCACTTTCCTTCTTTTCTGTCTTTCCTGCTTTTCTTCTTTTGCTTACCTCCCTAAGACTCATTCTGCCTCTTCAACTGTTTTTTCAGTCTCCTTCATTCTCTGCTTCTGGTCTTTCTGTTCTCCCCTGCTTGCTCTTATCTCTCTCTATCCCTTTCTCTGCCCACCTCTATCTGACCATTTGGTTTCCTGCCATTTTTGTCTTTATTTTCCATCTCCTTCTTTGTCTTATTTCTATTTCACCCCATTACTCTCTGCCTCTTCCATATCAATTGTCTCTTGGTCTCTTACATTTCTCCTATATTGGGCTCTATCCTCTGTCTCTTAATTTCTGCTAGTCCCCCTCTTCTCTCTCTCTCTCTTCTCTCTGTCTCTTCCCCCTGTCTCTCTCTTTCTATGTTTCTCTGTTTCTGTCTCTTCCCCTTCTCTGTCTCTCTTTCTGTGTCTCTCTGTTTCTGTCTCTCTCCCCCCCCAAACACCCTACCCCCACTTCTCTCTATTCCTTATTCTTTGTCACTTTCTCTTTCATTACTTTGTCTTAACTCCTCATCACTTCCAACTCCCTGGCTTGTTCCTATCTTCTCTCTTTCTCTGCTCCTTCCCCTTTTCTGTCTTCTTTGTCTGGCTCATTCCCTGGTCTTTGCACTTTCTCTTGTTTCACTGTCTCTACCCCTTTTGTCCCTGTCTCTGTCTCTTCCATTTCTTTCATCTCCGATGGCAGTCCACAGTGCTTTGTCATCCAGCTCCCCTTTCCTGTCCCCTTCCTCTGCTTGCCAATCCCTGCCCAATCCCCTGACGGTCCCCTTGGTCCCTGGGGCACCGAGCACCCCTCCCCCGCCCCCCAGGAGCCAAGAAACTCAGCTTCGGGCCCAGCAGTGGATGCAGTGTCTCTGTGACCAGCTGGAGCTGCAGCATTTCCTAAGAGACTGTCAGGAGGTAAGGGGGGAGGAAGGGACACACTGGGTGAGAGCCCTGGATGGCTCCTTTCCTGAGAGCCCACTCAGATCCTCAGCTGTTAGAAAAGGGAGAGGTCGAGGTTGGGATGAGAGGAACCAGGGGGAAAAAAATCCCAGACTGCAGCAGGAAAAATCGAGGTTAGATTCAAGGAATTCTCTCCTTGGAGTAGCCTGAAAAGAGCCGGAGGGGGTATGGGAATCGGGTCTTCTGGGTCTCTGTTGGAATCCCAGGCTCGCCCCCCCCCTCCCCATTTCTCTCTCCATATTTCCTGGGGCTGGGGAGGGGGGCTGGGGGCAGGAAGCGGAGAGAGGGGGCAGGATAGAGAATTGACTAGAGCCACCAGACGGCGCCATCATCCCATGCTTCTTCGATGACTGCTGTGAGGCGGGGCTAGAGGATGCCTTGGCAACCTTGTTTCCTAGCAACGTAGACCCGGCCTTCGCGTGTGGCTGCGGAGGCACGTGAACCTGGCGGGGAGGGAGGAGAGCTGGCCGGTGAGCTAGAGCATGCTTCCCGCAGCTCAGGGGTGGGAGTTGGGGTGCACAAGGAAACCAGAGCTGTGACCTCATGGGGGCGGGGGCGCGAGCGCGGGGAGATGTATCCCCGCCCCCCCCAACCCACTCCCAGAATCCCTGGGAAGCGGGAGCTGGAGGGTGAACTAGATTCCTTACCCCCCTCCTCGTCCTCAGCCTCCTCGGTAGGAAGAGAGCTAGGTTTGAAGTCGGAGAACTTGGGTTCTACCCCCATCGCCTTTTACCTGCATGACCTTGGGCAAATCACTTAACCTCTTTAGTCTTCAGTAAAAGGAGAGTGTTGGACGAGATGAACTTGAAGGTCTTTTCCAACCCTAAATGGCTGATTCATCCTCCCGCTCCTTGTCCCCACCTCCCACCCCTCCCTAACCCCAACTTTTTCTTAGCTCTGTAACCTTGGGTAAGTCTCTTGACCTCTGTGAGCCTGTTTCGTCATCCGTAAAATGGGGGTAATCATAACTCCCAGGGCTGTCGTGAGGCTCATTAGATGACGCATATCAAACGCTTTGCAAACCTCCAGGCGAAACCTAAATGTCAGCTCTTCCTGTGGTGACCCTCATTCTAGCCTCTCAGTTAATTATCTAATGCTTCCCTCTTCCCCGTCTCTGCTTGCTCTCCTCCCTGTCTTGGTCCCTCCATCCTCAGCCTCCCCTCCTGATCCCTCTTCTCCATTTATTCCCAATCTTGAGAATTCTCAGCCTCTTTCCGCGTCCTAAACCCTTCTTACCCCCGCTACCTCTCCCCACTTTCCCCTCACTGTCGCCTCGAGGGCTCCTTCCACCCTCCTCCGCTGGGTCTCCCCTGTGCGCGCACCCTTAGAGACATGAAGGCGGGGGGAGGGGGAGACTAGCCGGCGCACTTGCGGGACCGCGGTTGGGGGGTGGGGAGGGGAGGGGCGGCGCGGGTGCGGGTGCGCGCGCGCGCGCGCCGTAGTTTTCTGTGCCCATTGCTGCAGTGGCCCAGGGAGCGCCGCCCGCCGCAGGTACTGCGCGCCGCCTCTGGGCTGGGGGCGCGTAGAGGAGGGGGCTGGAGCGCGCCCCCGTGAAGGAAGGTGGGGGTGGGGGAGGAGAGAGCGCGTGCGCCCCAAGAGGGCGGGAAGGGGGGTATCCCCCCCCCCATAGGAGAGGATGCTGTCCTTGGTGCTGAACCGGGGGGGGGGGCGACACGACAGGACTCGTGACTGCACTGGTCCCTGGAGGAGGGGGAGGGCAGCTCTTGCTGGGATAGGCCCCTGGGGAGGGGGTAGCTTCTTACTCAATTGGCCCCCCGGGGGGAGGGGTCAGCTGGCCATCTGATTGGCCCCTGGGAACTATCCGTGGTTCTGAAGCAGTCCCAGGGGTGGGGAAATGCAGGGTCCTCTAATATATTCTTGAGTAGGTGTTGTGGGGTTTATGGGGGGAGGGAAGGGGCTGTAAACTGTCTTTGGTTCGTATAGCGTTCATAACTGGCCCATAATAGGGAAAGCTCTGGGCCTGGCCTTGGCAGTGGTGGTTATAGTGGTGTTTGGGGGGAGGGATGGGGAGCTGTGACTTATTTTCCCCGAGAGTGATGAACTGGATTTGTTACTGTGTTGTGGTTGCCTTTTGGGGGGGGAAGGGGGTGTTTGACTGTCTTTGTCTGATGGATGTAGCTGTGGTTAGGGGTTGTGATTGACTGGGGTGGGGGTGGGGGGTAACAGGGACCGAATCATTTCTTGATTTTTTTTTAAGTGGAGAAGCATTATGACTAGTTTTCCCTTGGTGGTAGTGGTGAGGGTGGGGGGGTGGGGAGATTGGAGGAGGACTGACCTAAATTTGGCCATAGTTGGGGGGAAGGTTGATGACTGGCTTTGCCTGGAGTGGCAACCTTAGTCTGGCAGTGATTGAGGAGACATTTGCTTGGGGGTCCTGGAATTGGATTTAGCTTTGGGTGGGGCCTGCAACCGATTTTGCCTTGGAAGGGATGGGCTGTAACTGCCCCTATTTTTTGTGAGGTATCTATGGTTGGAGAGAGCTTATGGCTGCTTTGTCTAGGAAGGAACCTGGATCTCACTTATTTATTTCAGTGGGGTGGGGGGCTCAGGTAGAGACCTAGATCTCTTTTTGCTCTAGGGCTTTTGTGGGGGGGGGTATAACTGATTTTGCCTAGGTAGGAGATCTGGATCTGAGAGCTTTTTTTGGAAGGAGGGACTTGTAACTGGCTTTGATTCTTGGGCATGGGAGAAAGCAGCTAACTCGGGTCCCAAATTTGCCTAGAGACTCCAGGTGTTTTCTCGTTGGAGGGATGGCCTTGGTTCCAGGATATGAGGGAATGTGTATGCAGGCAGGGATGGGGGGGAGGGGGGCTGGAGTTGGTTTGTTCCTGGAAGGGCACTTTTCTGCTAGCTGCCTCCCTTCAGGGTTAGGGAGAATGGAGGCACCTCTACTACTATCTGGGAAGGAGGAGATAGGCCCAGAGCACCTCCTCAAATCTGTTCTAGAAAGCAGCCTTGCAAATCCTACAACTTGTTCCCTTGAGTCAGAGGGGAGGGGGCAGAGCAAGATTCATGGGGGCCCCTGGGATCTGAGTGCTCAAAGGCCTCAGTTTGGGGCCTGGTTTGGGGAACTGGGAGTGGGGAAAGCCAGAGGCTTTTGGACAGATGGATAAGGAGTGGGGGGGGGGCTAGGTTTGGCTACCTCTCACCAAGGGCTCCCCATCCCCCACCCTGCCTGTGTGCAGCTGGATGGCTGGATTCATGAAAAGATGCTGATGGCTCGGGACAGTACTCGGGAGGAAGGTCACAAACTGCGGAAGCGATGGCTCCGGCACCAGGCCTTCATGGCCGAGCTGGCCCAGAATAAGGAATGGCTGGAGAAGATTGAGAAGGTGAGTGGGGGAAGGGCATTCCCATACTCACAGACCATCTGCTGTCAGGTCTTTTCCTTCATGGAGCTCCTGGGCATAGAGGATGCTTTGTGAGAGAAATGGGAGGAGTTGTTATTGAAATCTGAAGGGCAGCCTTGAATGGTGGAGTCAGAGGCCCTGGGTTTGAATCGTGCATCTGCTTCCTGTTAGCTGGGTGACCTTGGAAAAGCTACTGTCTCTTTCTGGGCCTCAGTTGGTTCATTTGTAAAATGATAGATGATCTTTAAGCTCCCTCTCAGCTCTAAATCTGATCAATCCTTCCCAGCCTGAGCTTTGGATGAAATCCACCAGCAGAGGGCCCTGGGGGAACAGGCTTAGTAGAGCAAGGCTCAGCTCCTCTCCTTTCCTCTCTCCCTGGACAGCCCTGGGCATGAGGGAGGGTGACACATGTCTCCCAGGTGTGGGGCTCAAGGATGGGAAGGCCTGGGATCTGCTGAACTCTCTCCAGCCTGCAACACCCCACTTCTCTTGCCCTAGTGATGTAGGATAGAAAGGAGGGTGCTGAATGGCTCCAGTTACTCTCCCTCCTCAGCTCCTGGTTAAGCCCTTCCCCAGATCCAGGGGTTCAGGATGCTTCCAGAAAACATACTGAGTTCTGGGGCTTCCTTCAGAATTTGGCTTCATCCCTGGCAGGATCCAGGCAGAATCCTTGGATTCAGGCCTCAGATCCTACTCTCATCAGTTCAGCTCCAAACTGAGCAACTATCTAGTGGAGTTAGAAAACCACAGACCAGCTCTGTGGCCTTCCTGAATTCGATCATTTGACCAATCTTGATGATAGCCCATTTATTGTCTCTCTACCCATGTGTCTTTTTCTTTCCCCATGTTATTTACTCTCTTTCCTTGTTTATCTCCCTGGTTGTATGACTCTACCATGAGATTGTCTTTATGTATGAATCTCTCCCTGTATGTCTGTCTTTTTCCCCGTGTCTCTTCTCCACATGTCTCTGCTTCTTTGCCTGTGTGTTTCTGATCCTTTTTCTGTGTCTCTCTCTCCTCTATCTCTTCTGCTCTGTCTTTGCCCATGTGTCTTCCATGTTCTTCTTCCCTGTGTGTCTCCCATTGTGCATGTGTCACTGTATCTTTCATTTCCTGTGTGCCTCTCTGAGTGTGTGACTATCCCTCCCCCCACCCCAATGTCTGGGTATGTGTATATCTCTTATTGCATGTATCCCCCTTTCATTATGTATCTATCTTTTCTCCACTTCTGGGTGTCTATCTTTTTCACTGTTGTTGTTGTTTTCGTTGTGTGTGTGCACGTGCCTGACTCTGGCCTTGATTTCTGTCCTCCCCACCCCCACCTCCTGCCTTTTCCTCTGTGTGTGTATATATCTCTATCTCTTCTTGGGTGTCTCTCACTCACTCCTACCTGTCTCCTGTGGCAGGAGGGCCAGCAGCTGATGCAGGAAAAGCCTGAACTGGCGAGCTCTGTCCAGAAGAAACTGGGGGAGATTCGGCAGTGCTGGGCCGAGCTGGAGAGCACTACCCAGGCCAAGGCTCGGCAGCTGTTTGAGGCCAGCCAGGCAGACCAACTGGTCCAGAGCTTCGCTGAACTGGACAAGCGGCTCATGCACATGGAGAGCCAGCTTCAGGGGGTGGACCCTGGGGGAGACCTAGCCACTGTCACCAGCCAGCTGAAGAAGCTGCAGGTAGGCTGGGCCAGGCAGGCTGAGCTCTGGGGATTGGGAGGGATGACCAGGGGTGGGGGAAGGTAATATTTCTCATTTGGGGGGGATTTCTTGGTAAATGATGGGAACAGCTCCCATTTCTTTGAAGAAGTGGGGAACTATGGATGTGAAACACTTAATACGATATCAAATTTTTCTGATATGTGGTTTAGTTTTGCTGAGTCTTTTTTCTTCTTGAACATATTTCCTTCTTTATTTAAGAGATGACTCTCTGGTTAGAAGAGAAGGAAAGGGTACACTGGGAAATATAGGAGATATAAAATCAAAGTGCGCACACACACACACACACACACATATACACATATAAGATAGACTGATCTAGGAGTCATCTGAATAGAGAAGATGATTGTTAAAGCCATGGGATCCAATGAGTTCACCAAGTAAGAGTATAGAGAGAGAAGAGGCCCCAAATCCTTGGGGGACACCCATAGTTAGGTGCATGGTATCGATTATGAATCAGTTGAGACTGAAAAGGATTAGCCAGACAGTTGGTAGAACCAAGAGAGAGGAATATCGCAAAATCCCAGATAGGAGAAAGAGAGAGAGAGACAGAGAGAGAGACAGGGAGACAGAGAGAGAGACAGAGACAGAGAGAGAGAGAAGACAGAGAGGGAGAGAGGGAGGGACAGAGAGAAGATGGTCAGCAATGTCAAAAATGTGCAGATGAGTGTGCATATATGTATATGTATATACACTAATATATGCGTGTGTGAGAGAGAGAAGAGAAGAGAGTTATCAAAGCTGAATTTATGGGAAACCGATGTCCATAGAAGAAGAGAGAAAGAGAATGAAATTCTCACTCATGTGTTGTTGGGCAGGGACAGAGAAAGAGGGAGACAGGGACGCATACATCGTATGCTACAGAGACAGAGACAGAGAATGGCTGAATGATGCCTTGCCCCCTTCATCAAAAGGCTAAGGCTAAAACAGAGATAATGACTTTCAGTGAGTTGTGGCTTTCTGATACTGTATCTGTCTCTCCATAGCTCTGTCTTTGTCTCCATGGTGTCCTTTTCTTCATATCTGCCTGTATCTCAGTCAGTCAACAAGCATTTATTAAGCACCTGTTCCAGGCCAGACTCTGTGCAAAGCAGAAAGGACATGAAGACAAAAGTGAAGCTATTAAGGAGCTTATTATGTTCTATTGGGAGGAGAGAACAGGTCAATCTATAGATATATACAAAATAGATATAAGGTCAGGAGCAGTTGGTGAGATCAGAAAAGGTTCCATGATCTGAGTCTCCAAGAAAAGGAAGGATTCTGAGAAGCACAGATAACGGGGTGGGGGTATTCCAGGAATGAGAGACAGCCTGTACAAAATCCCAGTGATGGGCAATGGATTGCTTTATGTGAGGAACACCAAGAAAGCCACTTTGATTCAACCATAGAGTATGTAAAAAAAAACTAAACCTAAAACATAGAGTACATGAATGAAAGAAAGTGTGTAATAAGGCCAGAAAAGTAGGATGACTGAGATTTTAAAGAGTTTTAAATTCACGCAGGCATTTTATTTTATTCTAAAGGCAATAAGGAACCATTGGAATTTATTGAGAAGGGGCCTAATGTGGTCAGATCTGTTCTCTGGGATAATGTCTTTGGCAGTTGTGTAGGGGGTGGCTTTAAAGTTAGCAAAGCGCTTTGTATGTATCATCTCATTTGATCTTCATAATAGCCTTATGAGGTTGGTCCTATTGTTATGCCTATTTTACAGATGCAGAAACTGAGGCTGAGATTTAGTGAGAATTGTTTGGGGTCATACAGTTACTTGAAGCTTAGAGGATAATTTAAGGGGCTAGTGTAATTGTTGAGGCCAGAAGGGATGAGAACCTAAATTAAGGTGTTGCTTGTGTGGGTGGATTTGGTAACAGATGTGAGATGCTGCTAAAATGTTGGCAGCAGATCGGATGTATGGGGTGAGAGATAAGGAAGAGTGAAAAGGATGCCAAGGTTGTGAACCTGGGTGACGTCGGAGATGGTGGCCGTGTCCACTTCTACAGTGTCAGGAAATTTCAGAAGAGGGAAGGATTTAAGGGAAAAGACACAGAGCTCAGTTTTGGACAAATTGACTTTGATATGCCTGAAAACTATCCAGGTCGAAACATCCAATAGACAGTTAGTTGGTGATGCCATGTTGGAGCTCAGGAGTCTAGGGCTAGATATATAGATGTGGGAGAAATCTTCAGGGGGATGATGATTAAACCCATGGGAGCTGGTAAGAGGAGAGAGAAGAAAAGAGGGTCCAAGAAAGAGCTGTGGGAGACACCCACAGTTGGGGGCACTATCTGGTTAACAATCCATCGCAAGAGACTAAGAAAGATAGTCACACAGGAAGAAGAACCAAGAGATAGGAGTGTCACAACATCCCAGAGGAGAGAGAGAATACTTGGTATCAGTGGGAGGTTAATTGTGTAGAAGTACCTCCCTTTCTGCCTCTGTCCTTCTGACACTCTGTCCATCTTTTCTTCTTTCTTCTTTCTTGGCCTCCTTGTCTGTCTCTCTATGATACTGTGTCCTTTTCTTGCCTGTCTGCCTCTCTGTATGATATTATGTCTGCTTTTTTCTTGTTGGTCGGCCTCGGTCTAGGTTTCCAGTAGGGGTCATGGGTTTTCCAGATTACAGACGGTAACATTATATCCCTCCACAATCTGGGAAATTCATCAGTATGTATTTATTTCAGTGTCTGTTTCAGCCCTCTTTTTTATTCAGAGTTGCAAGGGGGAGACAGATGGATAAGGTGAAATTCCTGCCCTCAAGAAGCTCTTAGTCTAAGGGAGGAAAAAATATGAGCAGATAACATGAGGAGTGTGTTAACTGCTTTCTGCATGAGACAGAAGTCAAGGGCTGGAGGAATTAAGAGGTGGAATGGGAGAGGATATGGGCCGTGAAGGTGGTCGGTTCAGGCTTCTGAGAGAAGGTGGTTTTGGAGGCAGATTCCCGGGATGAGTGAGAGTAAAGTGTCTGGATGTTTAGGAGAAGAGAGACTGAGCACCTCAGAACTACATGTTCCATCTTGTCAGGGGGAAAGGGGCTGATTCTTTCTCCCCAAGACTAAAATGTATGTGGCCTCTTTCAGTCTATGTACAAGTCTTTTCCATACCTACTCTGGCCCCACCCCTGCCCTGTGTGCCTCCTCTTCAAGAACAGAGTACAGTCTCCCAATCAGCCTAGGGAGCCCAGAGGAGAGAGAGCCTCTTCCCTGCTTCCTCTCTAATTATATGGCTGTTGGGAACCAGGGATCCTGGGCTCCAGGGTACCAAAGAATATTTCTTTAGCTGTCAAGAGAACTTTGGAACAGACGGGTGGTGCCTTCTAGGCACCCCTTCTTGTCTCCAGATAGGCCCCAGGTCACCACAAAGAGACTGTAGTCTCTGAGTAAGCCTGGAGCCTGCCGGTCTGCCACCCCCAGCAGCACTGACTGGCAACTCTGCGAATCTGAGAGCCAGCGCCCCACCTCAGCTACCCCCAGCAAGGTACCCCTGGCTTGGCCCCCCAGCTTCGGCTCTGGGCCAGCTCTGGGTGAGGCTATTTCTGAGGACCCTTCCAGAAAGCTGAGTCACCAGGTTTAGTCCTTGGGTGAACCCAGCCAGCTGAGGGGACCTCAGGGTGGGAGAAGCATGTCATACAACCACTCTCGTTCCCTGAGGTCCAGGTGCTTGCTGGCCTGTCTGCTTGTACCATCTTCCCTCCCTTAGCTCTCCCATGTTCCTATTGCCCCTCAGCCTCATTCACTATCCCAGTCTCAGCTTGAGATGTCATTGTGTCCAGCTGTGTGTGTCTTTTTGTGTCCATCTTACTCTTTCCCTGTCTCTATGCAACACTGTATGGAACTCAGCCAGTTTCTGTTGCCTCTGGGTTCGCTGTGTGACTCTGCATCTTTTGTCTCTCTGGGATGGTGTCTCCATCTCTCTCTGTATGGGTCTCTCTGTGTTTCCAATGCAGCCTTTCTCTCTCTGTCCCTCTTTCTGTGTACCATTGTGGATGTTGATGTCTCTGCTGCTTTGCCAGTATGTCTTTGTCTCTGTGACACCATCTGTCTAAAAAATGAGGTACCTAGGACTAGATGGCCTCTGAGACCCCTTCCAGCTATGTTATGAGCCTGTCACTGAACCTGCCTGGGCCTCAGTTTCCTCATCTGTAAAATGTGACAGGACTGTCTTTTGATGCTTATCTGCTTCTCTCTTGACATATGCTTTATCTCTGCCTTTATGTCTTTTGGTCCACTCTCTGTCATTCATTCATTCGACAGACACCTACTCAGTAAAATAAGCAGTGTGAAGAAGAATGAGCTATTTGGAATAATGGAGAAGGGAAGGGAATAAACATTTATATAGCACCTACTGTGTGCCAGACACTGTGCTCAGTGCTATTAATCTTGTTCGATCCTCACAATAATCCTGGGAGGTGGATGCTATCCCCATTTTGCAGATCAGGAAACTGAGGCAAACAGAAGTTCAGTGACTTACTCAAGGTCACACAGCTAGTAAGTGGCCGAGCTCAGATTTGATCTCAGGTTTTCCTGACTCTAGGCCCAGGGCTCTGTCTGCCATGCCACTGGCTGCCTGCCATTACTTCTCTCTGGCCCTCCCCTGGTCAGGGCACCTGCTTTTTTTTGTCGACCTGCTCTTTTCCCCTCTCTGGTGCCAGCACCTAAGACCCCAGAACATTGAGGCACAGGGTACCACCAACAGCTTAAGAGGACCAGAAATGGCATAACTCAGCCCCCAGGGGTCTTGGCTGGCCCTGCCCCCCATCACCACCAATGGCCCCTTCCTGGAGGTAGTAGGGAGTGAGGAAGCCATATGGTGGAGGCAGGCCCAGAATCCAGGTCTTCTGCCTCCCCTACAGGACCCAGCCAGCTGGTCTGGCTGCTGCTACTGCTGCTGCTGCGGGGGAGGTGGCCTGTTTTCCTGCTTTGGAGGAGGCTAGTGGGAAGTGGTGGGGGGCAGGGAGAGACGAAGGGCAGAGACAATGGAAAATGCCTTGGAGAATCTGCAGCTGGGAGGAATTCTTTCCTGGTCTGAATCCTTCCACCCCCACCCCCCATCAGGGGTCTCAGTTGCCAATAATTTAGCTCTGTATATATCCTCTCTCCTCTCCCATCCCCCACCCCCACATCCTCAGCTTGGCTTCATCGACTGCCTCCCTCTCTTTCTCTCTCTGTTCTTTCCATTCCCACCTTTCCAAGTAGCTGACGTTTCCTCTTGGCTCCTGCTGCTCAGGCCTTGCTTAACACACCTTCCTTCTGTCTCTCCTCTTCCCTGGCCCTTAGTCCACAGCCTCTCTGTCCGAGGAAGATAAAAAAGTGCCAGCCATGGGATTGCAAGGGGTGAGGGAGAAGAAAGGGGACCTGGTGTGGCAGTTGGTTCCCCTCCCCCCCCCCCCCCCCCCCCCCCGCTTGCCACCCAGCAGTGGGGGTGAGATAAAGGAAAAGCACTAGACTAGAATCACCAAATCGATACACATTCTTTCAGGACCTACTATGTGCTAGGTACTGGAGATACAGAGACAGAAATAAAACATCCCCTGCCCTCAAGGAGCTTCCATTCTGATGGTGGGAGTGGGGGGCAAGATGGACACACTTATATGTAGATACTGAATACCTTTATAGAAAATATGAAATAATTTCAGGGATTAATGGACTGGCAGCTGGGGGAGATTAACCTTGACCCTGCCATTAAATGACCTTAGGCAGGGCAGCTAGGTGGCGCCATAGTGCACAGAGCAAGGGGCCTGGAGTTGGGAAGACTCATCTTTGTGAGTTCAAATCTGGCCTCAGACACTTACTAGCTGTGTGACCTTGGGCAAGTCATTTAACCCTGTTTGCCTCAGTTTCCTCATCTGTCAGATGATCTGGAGCATAAAATAGCAAACTACTCCAGTATTTTAGCCAAGAAAACCCCAGATTGGGTCATGAAGAGCCAGACTAAATAAAAATAACAGAAAATCACCTTGGGCAGTCATTCTCCTCTCTGAACTTCTGTTTCCTCCTCTAAAATGTCAGTGAGGAGCAGGGAAAAGTATACTGGCATCAGAACCAGTGGGCGGAGGCTTAGTCCCAGCAAGGATGCTTCCTAGATTTCATGAGCCTGTTCCCTCATCTATAAAAGAAAATTGCCACATGGAATAGTGGATATAGATAATAGTGGATGGGAGAGAGGCCTTGGGGTCACAAAACCCAGGTTCAAGTCCTGCCTCTGACAGGTCTTGGCTGTGAGACCCTGGGTAAACGACTTAACCTCTTAGTGTACCAGATGGTTCTCCGAGGCAGTAGGTTACAGAGGGATTGCCCTCCTACAGGGGTGTGGGAGTTTCCATACCCAGACACTCCAAGCATTGATGAAGTCACAGATCTGGACCAACCCTGTCCTTCCCCTCCTTCTTACCAGCTTGGTAACCCTTAAAGGATTCTAGAAATGAGAGCTATGCCTATTAATAGCTAGGATGATAGACTCAGAGGTCATTGAATCCAACCTCTTCGTTCATCTGGTCACCTAGCATTCACTAAGCATCTACTGTGGGCCTGGCACTGTGCCAAACACAGGGGATACAAAGACAAAAAGCAACCCTTGCTGTCAAGTAGATCATGGCCATTTTACAGAGATAGGAACTGAGGCCCAGAGAGGCGAAGGAGCTTTCCCAAAGTCACACACTTGGCAGGATTCAAATCCAGGTCTGCCTGACTACAAGTCCAGCCCTCTCTCCACTACACCACACTGCCCCATGTGGCTTCCTGGAGGAGGTGGTATTTAGCTTGGGTTCTCAAGGTTTCAGGAGATCAAAGGGGAAGGTGTTCCCGGAATGCAGAATGTAGAGACCGAAGGCACTGAAGTGAGAAAGTGTGAAACTCCTGAGGGATCCAACTCTCAGAAGAGTAGAAAGTCAGAGGGAGTGGCAGAAGCGATTAATAGCCCTGGTGTAAACAAAAATCAGGCTTTGTTTGGTGGCCTGGGTTTGAATCCCAGCCCTGATATTTACTTCTTGGGTGGCTTTGGACAATTTACTCAATTTTTCTGGTGTTATACTGGCTAATCTCTAGCCCATCCTTTATGACCTCTGCCTGTCCTCCAGGTAGATGATAGACTAACCTGGAATCTGCCTGGTTGGATCCTGGGGCCAAAGGGGTATGTCCTGAAGGAGGCAGCTTGGACCAGTAGAAAGAGCATGGGCCTCGGTTGGCATAGGACCCGCCCTCAAGCCTCACCTAAAAAGGAAAGGGTCAGACTTGATGGTCTGTCAGGTCCCTCCATGCGCTGAATCTAGGATCCAATGATGGATCTCTCCTCTCTCCCCTGCATCTGGCCACAGACCATGGAGTCCCAGGTAGAGGAGTGGTGCCGGGAAGTGGGGGAGCTTCAAGCCCAGACTGCAGCCCTACCTCTGGAACCCGCAAGCAAGGAGCTGGTGGGGGAGCGGCAGACAGCGGTGGGCACACGCATCGTGCGCCTCATCGAACCCTTGAAGGAACGGCGGCGCCTCCTGCTGGCCTCCAAGGAGCTGCATCAAGTAGCCCATGACCTGGAGGATGAGATTGTAAGTGGCCTGAGGTCGGGGAGGGGTGGTCCCCAGGCAGGGAAGTGGTGGCATTGTCAGAGACTCCAAGCTCAGTGTAAGTCAGCAGTGGAACCTAGCAGCCAAAGAGGAGCCTGGCAGTGCTGTTTTATGCTGCATTAAGAGACATGGCATCACAATCAGACCACATCCAGAGTATCGTGTTCAGTTGTGGGCAAGAAAGAACACTGACATGGTAGCTGTCATCAGATACCTGAAGGGCTAGATCACATGGAACAAGCATCAGGCTTGTTCTCCTTGGCACCAGGGGATAGAACTGGAAGCCTGGGGCAGAGAGACAGATTCGAGCCTGATGGAAGGAAGAACTTCCTAGTGGTTAGAGGTCCTGCTGCCTTAGGAGGTAGTGGGCTCTCTCTCCCTGCAAGTCTTCAAGCAGAAGTCAGATCATCACCCATTAGTGAAGGTCTTGGGTGGACTAGCTGACCCTGTGAGGCCCTTTGGAGATCTGTTGAGGGTGGAGGTTGGGGGCAGATGGGCTACCTCCTACCTTCCTTACCCTGCTTCTCTCCTCCTATACCAGGCATGGGTCCAGGAACGATTGCCTTTGGCGACTCAGACGGATAAGGGGAACAGCCTGCAATCTGTGCAGCAGCTGATTAAGAAAAATCAGGTGGGAAAGGGGTCTTGGAAGAGGGGGAGGGAAGACGAAGGGAACTTCTGGGTGGGGTGACGAGTGGTGGAGGAAGGCAGGTGTGGCGTCGACTCAAATAGATATGGAAGCCATCTGTACATAAGGATCCTTAACACTGACTTAGAAAACCATATATTGACATCATCTATGTTCTATTTTATTTTTACTTAATTTGTTAAATATTTCCCAAATATGTGTATTTGCACTCAGGGATGTCATAATGCTGTGTGTTTGATGCCTCTGTGAGGATAGGACAGGTTAGGGGAGACTTGACAGGACAAGTACACAACTGTGCTCCTAACTCTCGGTGCAGCCTCTATACATTCTTCAACTTCCCCTTTTATAAAGTAGAGGAGACATCATGGACTACTGTCCTGGATTTGGGGTCAGAAGAAGTGTTACAACCCCAGCTTTGACCCTGGGCAATTTGTTTATCCTCTTGGTGCCTTGGTTTCCCCTTCTGGAAAAAAGAGGAGGCATCAGGGCTTAGGGGAAAGTCTGTTGTCCTGGACTTGGACTTGTAACAGAAGTTCTGTTACAATCCCAGCTTTGACCTTGGGAATTCTTTGTGCCTCCCTGTAAAATGGAAAGTCGGATCAGATGACTGCCAGTTCAAATCTACTCCTCTGCTCTGGAAGTGCTTCAGACCTGGGGGTCCTACTCCACAGTCCTGGTGCTAGGATGCCCTGGGGGGGTTCTCCTTCCCCTTGCTCCAGGCAGGGCCCCCCTGCATTAGCGCAGAGGGATTTGGGGGGGTGCTGGGAGGCTCCCACACCTCTGCCCACCCACCCCAAGCCTGACCTGTCCTGGCATTTTACTGTAGTCCACCCTGCTGCAGAAATGTGCTCTTAACAGCAACAGCAATAATAACAATAACTCCTTGCATTTATTCTGCATTTTGTGACTGCAATGTACATTGGTCATCATTGCAGGAACTTCACTCCACCCTCTCCATTTTACAGATGAGAAAACTGAGGCTCAGAGATAGGGAGTCTCTTGACATAAGAGCTTTGGAGAGGTACAAAACTGAGTGATGCATGGCATCCAAAGGGGAGGGTTTCCCGGAGGAGGTGACCTTTGTAGTAGGCTGAATTTAAAGTGAGAAGGCATGGGTTTGAGTACAGAGTGTATCTCTTACTTGCTGTGTGACCTTGGGCAAAATCTGTTCCCCTTTCTGGGCCTGTTTCACCCTCTGTAAAAGAGAGAGTTGGACCTGATAATAATCTTTAAGGTCTCTTTGGGAAGAAGCAATCAGAGTTAAGTGACCTGCCCAGGGTCACACAGCTAATTAAGTGACTGAGGCTGGATTTGCACTCAGGTCCTCCTGACTCCAGGCTGGTGCTCCATCCACTGCACCACCTAGCTGCCCAGATCGCTTCTGTTTTTAATCCTCTCGTGCTATATTCCCTTTCCCGGTCTCTTCATCTGTAAAGACCTTGAGCTAGCTCTGTGTCTGTGGCCAGGAGCTGAGCCTGGGCCGGGTGTTCACTCGGTCTTCTTCTCTCCCCGTGTCAGAGCCTCCGCCGGGACATCCAGGGACACCGAGGCCGGGTGGAGGAGGTGCTGGAACGAGCCGGGGCCCTGGCCTCCCTGCGCAGCCCGGAGGCGGAGGTGGTGAGCCAGGGCCTGGAGCGCCTTCGGGGGCTGTGGAGCTCCCTGCAGGAGGAAGCCGAGCGGCGGCAGCAGGTGCTGGACGCGGCCTTCCAGGTGGAGCAGTATTACTTTGATATGTCGGAGGTGGAGGCCTGGTTGGGGGAGCAGGAGCTGCTGCTGATGAGCGAAGAGACGGGCAAGGTTCGCCCGGGGAAGGTTCACCTGGGGCCGGCCGGAGGGAGGGGCCTCTGGGGACCTGGAGAAGGCCAGCTGGACACCCCCCCCCTCCATTACAGCCCCTTTCACAGCCTCAGAAAGGATGGCTCAGAGTGTGGGACTTGGAGTCAGGAAGAGCTGGGTCCAGTTCTCCCTTTGATACTTCCTAGCTGGGTGCTCCTGGACGAGGTCCTCTCTGACCCCCAGATTCCTTCTTTGTGCCATGGAGGGGGGCGCTTGGACTTGATTGTTTCTAGACCTCTGATCCTATGACTCTCTTGTTTCCTCATCTGTCAAATGAGGGTCTCTAAGATCCCTTCCCTAGTCCCTTTGGAGGGTGCAGTGGGACAGTGGTCTGGTCCCCACCCACCCACCTCCTTGTCTATTCTGGGCCCACAGGATGAGCAGAGCACACTTCAACTCCTGAAGAAGCATTTGCTATTAGAGCAAAGCATTGAAAACTACGAGGAAAGCATCGCCCAGCTCTCCCGCCAATGCCGTTCCCTGCTGGAGATGGGGCACCCAGACAGGTGGGCAGGGTCATTGGCAGCCATCAGAGACCTTGCACGTAGAAGGGGAGATGTAGCTCTGCTTCCTGACTAGAGAGACATATCCCAGGCAGGGGTGGGGTCCCTGAAGGAGGAAACAAAGACCCTGCCCCACATCCTGGGCTGGATGGTCCAGTGAATAGGGCGCAGTTCCCAGAGTCAGGAAAACCTGAATCCAAATTCCACCTAAGCCACCACCTGTGGGACCTCTCTGAGCCTCGGGACTTTTTTGGGGTGGGGGAGACAAAGCAGTTGGGGTTAAGTGATTTGCCCAAGATCACACAGCTAGTAAGTGTCAAGTGTCTGAGGTCGGATTTGAACTCAGATTCTCCTGACTCCAGGGTCAAGGCTCTATTCACTGCACCACTTAGCTGCCCCTCCTCAGGATTCGTTGGCCTCTGGAGGTCCCTCCTAGCTCCAGCCCCTGATGCCTCTTGTCCTGCAGTGAGCAGATCAGCCGACGCCAGTCTCAGGTGGACCGCCTGTACGTGGCCCTGAAGGAGCTGGGAGAAGAACGCCGGGCGCGCCTAGAACAGCAGTACTGGCTGTATCAGCTGAGCCGCCAGGTGGACGAGCTGGAGCACTGGATTGCGGAGAAGGAGGTGGTGGCTGGCTCCCCGGAGCTGGGCCAGGACTTTGAGCATGTCACAGTAAGTGCAGACTCAGGATGGCGGAACCTGGCAGGGATCCCCAGGAGGAAGCTAGAGAGGAAGAATGGAGGGTCTGAACACAGCCTTTGAAGAGGCAGAGGATGAGCAGGGCCCCACAGGTCTGAGATCAGGAAGTGGAAAGTTTGGTGGGCACTTGGGTAGCTGGGACCCAGAGTTGGGCCAATACCAAGACTCTAGGATTTGTTCCTTGGGAGCTAAGAGGAGAAGATTGAGAAGTGGATCTGAGAACATCCAACAAGTCATGCCATCTCACCTGAAAGGGAGTGACTATGCGAGAATGTTCCCCTGAGAGGGTCCTAGGCTAGGAATAGAAATTGAGTCAGGAAGGGCTCAGAGAGCCTCTGCCTCTGCCTGGACATTGGGGGACAGGGGAGCTCCAGAGAGCATAGAGCTGGGAAAGATCTTAGAGATGACCAAGTCCAGTCCCACCCCTATATCCCCACTCAGGTCCTGCAAGAAAAATTCACAGAGTTTGCCAGTGAGACGGGTAACGCCGGGCGGGAGAGGCTGGCTGCCGTGAACCAAATGGTGGACGAGCTGATCGAGTGTGGCCACACGGCCGCGGCCACCATGGCCGAGTGGAAGGATGGGCTCAACGAGGCCTGGGCCGAGCTGCTGGAGCTCATGGGCACGCGGGCCCAGCTGTTGGCCGCCTCTCGGGAGCTGCACAAGTTCTTCAGCGATTCCCGCGAGCTGCAGAGCCAGATTGAGGAGAAGCGGAGGCGGCTGCCCCGCCTGACGGCCCCTCCAGAGCCTAGGTCCAACGCAGGCAGTATGCAGCGGGCACTGAGGGCCTTCGAGCACGACCTGCAGCTGCTTGTGTCCCAGGTGAGGCTCCTGAGCTCAGAAGTGGGAATAACAGTCCCCACATTATCTTCCTTCTGGGGGTAGCATACCAGAGGGTTTTGTTTTGTTTTGTTTTGTTTTAGTCTTAAAGCAGCAGAGAAATGGTGACAGTAAGTAAGTAAGCCTGGAATAAGAAGGATTTGCATCCAGATCCCAGCTCAGTGACATCCAAGCTGTGTGACCTTGGATAAGTCACTTCCCCCAAACTCCTTCTCTCTGAAATAGAGGGGAGGAGAGGCATGGATTAGCTCTCCATCCTGTGATCTCAGCTGTATGTCACTCTTCCCATCTGAGCCTCACTTTGTTCTGTAGGATAGGAATAATAGTATCCCTCCTGCAGGAATGTGATTCATTGTTATTTTTTGAAGCAATCAGGGTTAAGTGACTTGCCCAGGGTCACAGTGCCAGTAAGCATCTGAGTCTGGACTTGAACTCAGGTCCTCCTGACTCTAGCTAGGGCCAGTGTTCTATCCACTATACCACAGAGCTGCACCTTGCTTAGTTGTTAATAACCTTATGGAAGCCTTGAAATAAGAGGCATCTGAGTTCAAACCCCAGCCCTGCTATTATTGGGCTGTGTGACTTTGTACAAATCATTTTCATTCTCTGGCCTCATTGCTTTCCTTTATAAAGTAAGGGAGGGAAGGTGGGGCTAGTTATTCTCCAGGGTCCCTCCCAGCTCTCTGTCCTACAGTCCCAGAAGAAGACGTCCAGGCAGCCTGATCAGTTGTCTGGTAAACAGGCCCTGGTAAACAAACCCAAACCTGGACAGAATTGCCTAAAGGCATGGGGCAGCTAGGTGGCACAGTGAGTAAAGCACCGGCCCTGGAGTCAGGAGTACCTGAGTTCAAATCCAGCCTCAGACACTTGACATACTTACTAGCTGTGTGACCTTGGGCAAGCCACTTAACCCCAATTGCTGCCTTCCCCCCTGCAAAAAAAAAATATAAAAAATAAATAAAGAAAGAAATGCCTTAAGGCCAAGGGCAGGACCCAGAGCTTTGGAGCCTCCCAAGCTGACCGACTGCTGCTGTACCTGTTCAGATTGGCTGTAGCCCAAGGGAGGTGGTTTTAGTGGCCAAGTTGAGACTGCAGAGTAGGGATCCCCCAGGAAGCCTCCCGACTTGTACCCACTGAGTTCCTCTCCAGGGGAGCCTGCTCAGGGATGGCTGGGGATTTTGCCACATCAGTGTCTCCCCTAGTTACCAAGTCAAGATCCCTGTGAAGAGCCCCAGCCTCGTTTTGGCCAAAAGAAGGGCAGAAGAAGGCATCTGTCTGTCTCTGTGTTCTAGGATGTTGAGTTCTGCCAGTGTGCAGAGGACAGTGCCAGGCCCCCTTGGGGCAGGTGACCCTGGGGACATCCCAGTCTGGCAAAAGGATAAGGCATGAACAGAGGTCACTAGAATACCCAGAGTGCTAGAATGAATGCACCAGAGAGGGCCAGACCAGGGGACTGCATAACATGCAAGGGAAAACCATGTTATTAACCTGGAGCCGAGCAAGAAAGACTTATAATGTTGATAATAGTAATGATAGTAACAGCCAACATTGACTTAGGGCTTTACAACTACCGTCTTCTTTAACCCTCATGATAGGAGGCAAATGCTGTTATTATTGCTGCTTTACAGATGAGAAAACTGAGGCAGACAGGTTAAGTCAACCAATAAACATTTATTAAGTGCCTACTATGTGTTAGGCACTGTGCTAAGTTCTGGGGATACAAAAAGGGGCAAAAGACAGTCCTTGCCCTCAAAAAGCTTACAGTCTTATGGGAGAGACAACATGCCAACAAATAGATACAAAGCAAATTATATACAGGATAAGTAGGAGATAATTAACAGAAGGAGAGCATTAGAATTTTTAAAAAATAATATTTTATTTTTTCTCCAGTTACATGTAAAGATAGTTTTTAACACTGATTCCTTAAAAAATTTGTGAATTCCAATTTTTTCTCCCAACTTACCTCCTCCCTCCCTGAGACAGTAAGCAACTTGATACAGGTTACACATGTTCAATCATGCAAAACATGTAACTGTATTAATCATGGTGTGAAAGAAGACACAGACCCAAAGGGAAAAACATACACAAAAAATATAGAAAGTGAAAAGTAGTTTCTTTGATCTGCATTCAGACTCCATCAGTTCTTTCTTTGGAGGCAGATAGCATTTTTTTCATCATGGGTCCTTTGGAAATGTCTTGGATCATTGTATTGCTGGGACTAGCTGAGTCATTCGCAGTTGATCGTTGTTAACAATGTTACTGTTGTGTACATAGTGTTCTGGTTCTGCTCATTTCACTTTTGCTCATTTCACTCAGTTCATATAAGTCTTTCCAGGTTTTTCTGAAATCTGCCTGCTCCTCATTTCTTATACCACAGTAATAATTCATTACAATCATATACCACTTGTTCAACCATTGAAAGCACTAGAATTACAAGGGGCTGGGGGATGTTTCCAGTAAATGATGGGATTTTAGTTCCATCTTAAAAGAAGTAAGGGAGGTCCTGGTGCTCAAAGTGAAGAAGGACTTGGTTCTAAGACTTGGGGATAGCCAGAGGAAATGCCCAGAATTGAGAGAGAGCAAGCCTCCAGCTCACTGAACAGCCAGGAGGCAAATGTCACTGCATCAGGGTGGATGCATCAGGGAGTAAGGTGTAAGAACAATGAAAAGGTAGTTAAGTGACTTTCCCAGGGTCACACAGCTAATAAATGTCTGAGGCAAGATTTGAACTCAGGTTTTGGTGACTTCATGGAAGGCATTTGCATTTAAGGGCTTTAAAGCATAGAGAGAGAAAACATTCCAGGAATAAGGAGTAACAAGAATTACTCATTTGTGTAGTGCTCTATGTTATTTTGTTGATCCTCAACAACAGCCTCTCACGTTATGATGTTATTCCCATTTTAAAGAGGACATGGACACTCAGAGATTTTAGGTCATTTGGCCAGGGTCACATAGCTAGTAAAGCACTAAAAGTGATATTAGAACCCAGGTCTCTTCCGACACCAAGGGTGCTGCCTTTTCCCTGGGTACCATGTGAGTGGACACAGTGGGTAGGGGAGCCCAGGATGTGCCATGGGTCACACAGCAGGGCAGGGTGAGAAGTGGCACCAGAGTACAGCTCCCTGGACAGCCAGCCCAGGGCCTTGTCAGAGCAGAGGCCTGAACTCTTATCAGGTACGGCAGCTACAGGAGGGGGCGGCCCAGCTGAGAACTGTGTATGCGGGGGAGCACGCTGAGGCCATTGCAGGACGGGAGCAGGAAGTTCTGCAAGGCTGGCGGGAGCTGCTGGCCGCCTGCGAAGATGCCAGGCTGCATGTCAGCTCCACGGCGGATGCCCTGCGTTTCCACAGTCAGGCCCGAGACCTGCTGACCTGGATGGAAGGCATCATGGGCCAGATCGGGGCCACTGACAAACCCAGGTGGGGGCCCTCCCACCCTGCTCCTGTTCCTACTGACCAGTGGCCAAACCAAGGGTCAGAGGGAGGGCCCGGGGTCAGCCCACCCTCATCCAGTCTTCCACAGTCAAGCCCCAGCCATCAGCTAGTCCAGTTTAAATAGGAATCCTCTAATCTTTGACTCAGTTGTCTAGTGGCCCGTAGTAATAGGAACTTCCCATCTCCTGAAGCAGCCTACTTCACCGTGGAATAACTCTGATGACTAGTGTGCTTTCTTTCCATCAAGTGGGAATTGGCTTCCCTTTCCTGAGCCCTTCTCTCCTCCCCATTTCCCAGGGATGTGTCATCGGTGGAGGTGCTAATGAACTATCACCAGGGCCTGAAGACTGAAATCGAGGCCCGGGGCCCGGAGCTGGCCTCCTGCCTGGAGCTGGGCCGTTCCCTGCTGCTTAGCAAGAGCCCTATGGCAGATGAGGTGGGGAGGGGCCGGGGGGGTGAGGGGGACCCCCCACTATTGCACCAGGGATTGGGGCACATGGGGAAGACGGGGAATCCCCGGGAACTTTGCTCCCTCCCCTGACTTTTCCCTCCCAACTCACCCCCCTCCCCTGCAGATCCAGGCTCAGCTGGATAAATTAGTGTCTCGGAAAGAGGCGATGATGGAGAAGTGGGACCAGCACTGGGAGTGGCTGCAGCAGAGTGAGTGGACCTCTGAAGCCCCCCTGTGCATGCCTGCTCCATGCTGGGAGAATGGGTGAAGGCCCCTTGTGCATGCCTGCTCCATGCTGGGAGAATGGGTGAAGGCCCCTTGTGCATGCCTGCTCCATGCTGGGGGAGAGGGTGAAGATAGTGATAGAATGATGGGGGTGGGAGGTATTCAATGGTGGATAGAGAAGGGTTCAAAACATGTGTTGAACAGGAAAATCTTCTTTTGGGGGCACTGCTTATAATGAACAGAGGCCAGGGGCATCCTGACCTGGAGGCTTTCTGGGGGTGGTGGCCAGTGTTAGTGCCATCTCAGGTGGGCACAGGTCAAGCATCAGAGTAGAAGATGCCAGCCACACTTACACTCACCTACCTACAGGGCAGGCCCTTGGCCCCATCACCTGATGCCCACTGGTAGCCACTGGCAGGCTCTTGTTCCCAGGGGATACCAGATGAGGGAGGCTGGAGTGGGTCAGGTACATGGAGCCCTATCTCACCCCCTCTGGAGTGGGGGGGCAGGGGTGGAAGTGAGCCCCCCATCCTTCCCTCTCTCCCGCCTATCCCATACCCCACTTAGTGCTGGAGGTACACCAGTTTGCGCAGGAGGCCGTGGTGGCTGATGCCTGGCTAAATGCCCAGGAGCCTCTGCTACAGAGTCGAGAGCTGGGCAGCAGCGTGGATGAGGTGGAGCAGCTGATCCGGCGGCACGAGGCCTTCCGCAAGGCAGCGGCGGCCTGGGAAGAGCGCTTCAGCTCCCTTCGACGCCTCACCACGGTCAGCCCTCCTCCCCTCTTTCCTTCCCCTGCCTCTACATGGCCCCCGGGGGCAGGGCAGCCTGACAGCCTCCCTCTTCCTTCTCTAGATCGAAAAACTGAAGGCTGAGCAGAGCAAGCAGCCCCCCACGCCCCTTTTGGGCCGCAAGATCTTTGGGGACCCTACGGAGCTGGCGGCCAAGGCAGCGCCCCTGCTGCGGCCCGGGCCCTACGAACGGGCCCTGGATCCACTGGGCAGGAGGAGCCCAGAGCCTCTGGCCATCCCCAGCCGCCTGGACTCGCCTCTGGCTGAAGGCCGAGCCAGGGTCGGCTACGTGCGTCAGGGACTAAAGCCTGAGAGGTTACAGCCGAGGCTTGACCGGCTCCATGAGGGCACAGGAGAAGCACTGTCTGGGCTTGGGCTTGGGCTTGGGCTTGGGCTTGGGGCTGGGGCCGGGGCTGGGACTGGGACTGGGACTGGGGCCGGGGGTGGGGCTGGGGCAGAGGAGGCCATTGGACCTCGGCGGGAAAGGCTCGAGTCCCGAGGGGCAGCCCCAGTGGAGGTCACAGTGGAACGGGGCCGACCCGAGCCACAAGTATCCACCGAGCTGGAGGTGGGACGGGTAGAGGAACTGCCCCGGCGGAGAGCAGAGAGGCATCCGGAAAGGCAAGAGTCCATCGAACCTGAGCCCAAGCCCACTGCCAGCCTCACCCTGGGCCGCTATGAGCAGCAGGAAAGGCGGAGGGAACGCAGAGAGAGGAGGCTGGAGCGCCAAGAGTCCAGTGAGCAGGAGACCCCCCGGGCGGACCCTGCCAGGGGGTGAGTCCGGTACCTGGGGGAGGGAAGGTCTCTGCTTCCCGGTCGGCCCTGCCCCCGCCCCTTCCCCCAAGATGAATTGTGCCAGGCAGCCTATCAGGGGGTGGGTTGGACACCTGGGGAAGGGAAGGCTCGGGTTCCTGGTCTGTCCTGCCCCTGTCGCTTTCCCCAAAGTTGAACTGTGCCTCCTTATCTGAAGAGTAAGTTTCTAATCTCCCTAGGAGCTCTGACACTCTGGGATTCCACGGGTAAATGTGGAGAGCACTGGGCACTCTGAGAGGCTGGCTTGAGGTTTCCCTGGGCCTGTTCTGTATCCCCAGCCTGCACTCACTTGGCCTCACTGGGCACCTTTCCTTTCAGCCCATCTCTCCTTGCTCCCCACCCCATGTCTCTCCATTTATCCCAGGACTGGAACTGAGGCTCCAAATCAGAGAATAGAACCGGGTTTGACGATTAAGCTAGATCCCTCCTAGGTGTCTTAGGGTTGAACTGGCTGTTTTGGGGTCACATCCCTAATGTCAGGATGTCCTTGATGTCAGGATGTCTGAAACCTGGGCAACCAGGCATTGCCGCTGTGTAAGGTCAGGATGGGGCTTTTCATCCACCCACCCACCCACCCATCCATCCATCTACCCACCCACCCATCCATCCATCTACCCACCCACCCATCCATCCATCCATCCATCCATCCATCCGAATTTATTTAAAAGGCTACTAAGTGCCAGGCGCTGGGCATATACAGAGTTTTACATTATTTAAAGAGGAAACATCTCAGACATATTTAAATTGATCCAAAACGCCAAGATAAAAAGCATTATCAGGCTCTGAGGGCTGAAGAGCCAAAGACAAGCCAGCCCACTAAATACTGGCTAATTTAGGAGGGGAGACCCTAGCAGCTGGGGAGGGGGGCAGAAGCAGGAAAGGTGAAGCTTTGCAGGAGGCTGGGTCCCACCCCTGAGCGCAGGGGGCTAGAGCTCCACGTCCCTGTCCCCTCATGACCACCCCTAACCCTCTCCTACAGGAAGGCCACCCTCGCTGACATCGTCGAGCAGCTACAGGAAAAGGAGTCAAGCACGGGGCCATTAGCCAATGTCACCGCCACTGCCACTGCAGGGGTAAATGAGACAGCCCAGAGAGGCAGGGCTGAATGGGTGCAGGGAGGCCTCAGTGCTCAGGGACTAATACTGTCCCTACTCACAATGCCTGGGCTGGCCAAAGAAACTGCGCCTCAGTCGGCCTGAGCATGACAGGCTTGGGTCTGTAGACCAGACCTGCCTCCCCTACAGCCCACTCTCTCTTTTGCTCCCTCCTGGTTGGGTGGGAACCCTCTCCAAGTCAGAACACTTGGTTTCGGTCCATCTGCCTCCCTCCCCTCCCCCCGCCCAGCCTCAGTTTTCCCATCTATACAAGGAGGGGGCTGGATTGATGACTTGAATTGGAAGGCCCAGGCAATCCTGATTGGGGATGGGGAGAGGGCACCTGGGAGAACCTCAAAGCTCATGAGGCTTCCTTTGCTCCTTCAGCCCTCGCTCCCCCAATCCCGGGAACTCCCACCCTCATTCCCTGAGCGGATGCCCCGGCCTGACCGACCCCGTGCCCGCGACCGGCCCAAGCCCCGACGACGTCCTCGGCCCCGGGATCCCAGTGGTGAAGGTGGTGCTGGGCGGAGGTCTCGCTCAGCCCCAGCCCAGGGCACCAGTGCCCCGCCCCCTCCACCACCTACCCACACCGTACAGCGAGAAGGCTTTTTGCTTCGTAAGAGAGAGCTGGAAGGGCCCAACCGCAAGGCATCCAACAGGTGAAGGTGGGGGGAGGGGATGGGGGGGCCGGCGGAAGTGCACCAGACCATCGGCTCTAGGCATCCTGAGCTGCGTGGTCCAAGTGGGCATAGGGGCCCCCAAAAAGGAAGTGGAAGCCTAAGGCGAGGCCTTGCCCCCAACTCCCTCAGTTTGGGAGTTTCTAAGGTGTGAATCATGGGTAGGACCAATTGAATCCAAGTCCTCAGAGCTTCAATACCACCCCCCTCCCCAAGCCTCCTCTCCCTCCATCCCCTCAGCGTTCAGCCTGTCACTAAGTCCTTGTTGGTCTCTCTCACGAAGCCAACTCCTTCAAGGCTGGCTGAGCAGAGATGACCCTGATCCCTGGGCCCTGACCGCCCCCTCCCCTCAGGAAGCTTCAGGGAGACAGGTTTCCAACCTTGACTTGAGGAAGCATTTCTAATGAGAGATGTTTCCAAGTGGACCAGGTTGGTCTGGGGATGTAGCAGAGTCTGGGTGTCCCCGCTTCAGGTGGGTGACCATGGAGCTTCCTTTTTGAATGTCACTGGGGTGCCTCGTACCTCTAAAATTCTGTGATGCTGAGCAGCCTGGAAAGGCAGTGAGCTCTCCCTACAGATGGGTGCTCACTCTCTCACCACTCACGGGTGGTGGTGGTGGGGTGCTTGAATGGTGTAGGCAGGATGCCCTCTGAAGGCCCCTTCTAATCTCCTTGTCCCTGGTTCTGTAGGGGAGATTGGGATTTCCATTATGACTAGGGGGCTAGGACTCACCACTCCCATTTCTCCCCCTCCCCCCATCATGGAATCCTGTGTTCTAAAATGCCTCAGGGAAGAACCTAGGTCTAGAACCCCAGGCTTAGATTGGGGGGGAAGATGTAGCTGGTGATTTGTGCCAGACTGATGGGAAGCTAACTTAGGTGATTAGGAGGCTGATGAGGCAGGCAGGGAAGAGCTCCAGCTGAGGCCTGCTGAGATCAGGGCCTCTGCCTGCCAAGGTCTTCTCTCTACCCTCTCTTCCCAGGTCGTGGATGAATTTGTACTGTGTGCTCAACAAAGGGGACCTAGGCTTCTACAAAGATGCCAAAGGCCCGTCATCAGGTGGCACTCATGGAGGAGAGCCCCTGCTCAGCCTGCATAATGCCATCTGCGAGGTGGCCAGTGACTACAAAAAGAAAAAGAATGTTTTCAAACTCAAGTAAGCTTGCCAGACCAGCCCAGAGTCAGGGAGGGGGGCAGGAGACCCAGGCTCTAGCCTAAACTCAGCTCCAAGTGACCCTTGGGCTGTTTATTCAGTCATTCCACAAGCATTTATTAAGTGTCTGCTATGTGGAAAACATGGGCAGAGATACAGAGTTTGACTCCTCTAGCCCCTGCCCTCAGGAAGTTTACGGTCTAGTAAACAGATGAGGTACGAACAGGTTACCATGATGCCTGATATTTCCTAAGTGCCCTTGAATGGTTCAGAGGATGCTGTGAGACTCATTACACCAGTGGGGTAATTGAGGAAATCTTCATGGAAATGCGGTTCTTGAGTCTGGCATTAAAGGCTGGGCAGGTTTTGAACGGGACAGTCTGCCAGGCTCTGGTTCAGGGTGGTGGGTGACTGGCCAAGGGGACTGCCTCTGGCATCCCTAAACCTATGCCTCCCCATCCCTCCCTCCAGGACCCACGATGGCAGCGAGTTCCTTCTCCAGGCCAAAGATGAGGTAAGAGACGGCCTTCGTTTAAGAACAGGAGGATGTAGAGGGAGTTAAGACTAGTCCTCTCACTTGAGTCAAGGCCAGGGCCATTAGCTCGAGTTTAATTCAACCATTGGATTCAACAACCATTTATTTCCCATCAGTCTTGGGAATACAAAATAGTCAACAATATAGGTCATACCCTAGGGGAGCTCATATTCTATGAGGGGAGGCACACAGTTGGCATTTAATAAATGCTTTTTGAATGAATGAAATGAATGATCTGAAATGTACTGAAATAAGAGAATGTGACAGGGGACCAAGGAAGACCTGGACAAAGCAATCTGAATATTGGAGGTGGGAAAAAGCACTTTCAGGGTTGTTTGTCCTTCGTTCTAGATCAAGAGCTGAGTTTGAAAGAAAAGAATCCTGGGAGGGGAGTCTTAAAGAATGCACAGGGGCTGCATGGGGCAGGACAGGGTTGGGAAACAGTTTGCGTGAAGTAGAGAGGGTGGAGGAGCCCAAGACTGGAAAGGGAGGTTTTATTCACATTATGAAGGGCCTTGAATGCCAGGCTGGCAAATTAGTACTTTACCCCTTCATGTGAGAGCAACGTACTAAAGTTGTTTGAGAAGAGCAGCATGGTAGGACTTGTGCATTAGGAAAAGGATGTTGGCATCTTTGGGTTGGAGGCCAGACTGGAGGCAGGGAGCCTGGTCTGTGGCGATAGGGTGCCAGGACAATGGCTACCCGCTCTTCTTAGTTCTTTAGGATGTGTCTGCGAGGGGTTGCTGGGGGCACCTCTGCCCCCCTTTTGTCACCCCCAATCTCACTGTGTCACCTTATTCCCCCTTCTGGCACATGGGCCCCAAATTGGAGCCCTGTTTAGGAGAGAAGTCTGTGCTCTGCAGTTGGGTAGGAGGCATGGGGGCAAGGGTGAGAGCAGGGCTTAGGCCAGGCCTCCATCCTGGCCTCAACACCACCATCACCAATGCCAACCTGCCACCTTCCCAGGAGGAGATGAAGGGCTGGCTCCAGGCCGTGGAGAGCTCAGTGACGGAGCATGCGGAGATCTCCCGTTGGAGCCAGACGCTGCCCACCACATCTTCCACTGACGAGGCTAACCCAAGGCCAGAGGGCCCGGCCCCCCGAAGAGCTAGTGGCCGCCGGAAGTGACCCTGCCTCAGGGTCTCCAGCACTGTTATGGACCCAGGCCTTACCCCAGTGGGCGTGCCCATGCTGAGGGCCCTGACAACCACACAGACATGTCTTCCCCTCCACCTTCCCCACCTCCACCTGCCTGGGCATGGAGAAACTTCACCCTTCTCCCTTTGTGATGTGGAGAGATGCCCCCAGGCCTGAACCTCTCCTCTGCCCAGTGGGCATAGAGAGACCTGGACACTGAAAGAAGGGGGACTCTCCGGGGAGAAGTGTTCTAGGATGGGGGAGGGGCCCTCATGCCATCGGCCCCTTGCTGGAGGCCTGCCCTCACAAGCCATATTGCTGTTCCTGCCCCTTCCCCAGGGTCTTGGGCTTCTTCTTTTTTTTTTATGCAATAAATGAGGCGGGGGGAGGGGACAAGGGAGAGTAGTTTGGGTCAGAGCTGGGGAAGGGGGAGGGGAGAGCAAAATGAGCCAAATCTCCCTTCCCCTCACTCTTCCCACCCTTCAGGGTCCCTGGCCTAGAGGAGGGGGCAGGAGGACCTTCAGATCTGTGGGAGCAATAAATCCCGCCTCAGCCCCATATTTTTTCAGGGGACAGGGAGCACAATGCCGTAATGAGGTCAGGGTGGGTGGGCAGAAGCCTGTGGGGGAGGCCAGGTGAGGCCTATTCTCTCCCCAGGGAATACAGGGACCCCCCCCTATGGGGCAGCCAGCCCAGGGTGCTGGGGGATGTGGGGGTTCCCTCCTCTGCCTTTACCTCACTTCCAAAGCTGCCTTGTTCTGCCTAAGGGCCCAGTCGGGTGAGGGGGAGAGAAGAGGGGACCCCAGAGCCTGAGCCCCCCACCCCCCTCCCATGCTCAGTGCCACCTGGTTCCTCAGTTTCTGTTCGCAAACCTCCATCCTTCCATTGGCCTCCCTCTCATCCACCTGTAGAGACTCCAGCTTTCCGTAGGATTTGGGGGGAGGGTGGTAATCCAGGCTGTCTGCCTCTCGATGCCCCCAACAAGTGGGAAGGGGAGCTCCTGAGGCCTGCCAGTCACCACACGGCCAGGCGCTGCTGTCCCTGCATGCTTCAGGCCGGAGCCCTGCCCCTCCATGCCAGGCCCCCTCCCCTAGCCTCAGGAACAGGGGCTGGCCCGGAGGGAGCCCCAGGTGGGGGGAGGGGAGGGCAGCGGCCTTGGCGCACTGTATGCACCTTTAATAAACCCTTGCTCTGTCCAGTCTCTGCTTCTCCATTGCTGCCCCTTCTCTTTGGATCTGGGCTACCCGGGAGATGGGGTCGAGGGGGGGGTGTGGGGGGGGATCCAGAGCATCTGCTTGGCATCCTAGGCTTCAGGCCAAGAGCCGGGCCCCAAACCGTCTCCCAACCCCCATGCCCAGGGCTGCATCCTAGGCCCCCTGCCCAGCTGTCTGCTAATCTCAGGGGTTCCGAACCCCAATTAAGCAGCCTGCCCTGCCCAGGAGGGCTTCCTGAGCGCACTAGGCCACCTCCCGGGGTTGGAGGGTCCGCGTCTGGAAGCAGGAAGGTTTGTCCATGCATTTCTCCTTGCGTGGTCATAGGAGGTAGGTAGTGCCTATCTTATCACCCATTCCACGGAGCAGCAAATAGGCTCCTGGGAGCTCATGCGCCTTGCCACAGACCATAGGGGTTTTTCAGTGTCTGAGCCAGGACTTTGGCATTTCTGGAAACCCGGGCCAAAGAAGGCGTGTGTCCTCGGGCTCCAAGGGGAGGCCAGGAGTCTGGGGGCAGCGTTGCGGTGAGGGAGCAGGGAACGGTCTTCGGGGATTTCGCAGGGACTCTTCCGGCCCTTTAAGAGGCGGGAGCTGCTGCCGGACGGGCGGGGACTCTGACCAATGGCCGGCGCGCTGGGGAGGCTCCGGGGCCAATCGGCGGGGATATGGGCGGAGCCTCGGGGAGACCCGGAACCTGGCCCGGCTTGGCCCAAGCCATGGCGGCGGTAGCCGCGGTGGGGATCCCGGGGGCCGCGGAGGAGCTGGGTCGGGGCCGGAGCGGGCCCGGGGAGGTCATCCACCTGAACGTGGGGGGCAAGAGGCGAGTGCCGAGCCCCGGCCTGGGGAGCCCCTGGAGAGCACGCGGGCCCCCGCGCCCATTTCTCAGAGGGAGAAGCTGAGGCCGCGAGGGCGCCGGGGTGGGGGTGGGGGAAGAACAGATTGGGGGTGGTGGTCTCTGCCCTGCCCCGACCCCCGTCGTCCTCTCCCCGACTCATAGCCTCGTTTCCTACCCAGGTTCAGCACCTCCCGCCAGACGCTCACCTGGATCCCCGACTCCTTCTTCTCCAGGTGATGAGGGTGATGGGGGACCCACCCTTGCCCTTCTCCGTGCACCCCGGGCATCTTCCCCCCTTCCTCTGGAGGACTTCTCACCCCACCTCTCACCTCAGGGACCCTCCCCCCTCTGTGCCTCTCGGGGACCCCCGTCCCCCTCACCCCACCTCTCACCTCAGGGACCCTTCCCTTCTGTGCCTCTCGGGGTCCCCCTCACCCTTCCTCTTGGGGATTCCTATCCTGTCACCTCACCTCTCACCTTGGGGACACCCCCGTCTCTTGGGGACCCCTCTGCCCCCCAGACCCTCATCCCTTCTCTCTTTTTCCCCCAGTCTCCTGAGCGGGAGGATTTCCACCCTGAAGGATGAGACTGGAGCAGTGAGTTTGTGGGAACACGGGCTGGGAACAGGGGAGGGAATGAAGATGGGGGGCCGTGCCCTCCTCCGACCCCCCCCTTTGTCCCCCTCCCCCAGATCTTTATCGACAGGGACCCCACGGTCTTTGCCCCCATCCTCAACTTCCTGCGCACCAAGGAGCTGGACCCCAGGTAGGCTTCCCCCAGGGGAGGGGTCTTGGGGGTGGGGGAGATCCCCTCAGAGCAGGGGGTACAGGAGGGGGAGGGGGCCCTTGCCTTGTCCTGACCCGGCCCTGCCTCATCAGGGGTGTCAACGGCTCCCTTCTCCTGCATGAAGCCCAGTTCTACGGGATCACCCCTCTGGGTACGTCCATACCCCTTCCCACCCTCCCCTCCCCCCAAAAAGGAATTTGTTAAGCACCTACTGTGTGCCCGGCATCACAGCATCTGCCCAGGGGAGCTTCCAGTCTGATGGGGCTAGAGGAGGAAGGATTCCCAGACTCTTCCTGGGGGAGTGCGGAGATCCCCATTTGGACTAGGAAGCAAGTACTGCCCAGGCTGAGGGAGAACTTGGGGTCTGAACGGTGTGCTGGATGGGGAGGGAGGGGATGTGGCTGGAGGAACTCCAGGCGAAAAGGATACAGTGGGCCAGAGTGAACCCAGAACCCTTTGTGGAGAAGGGCACCTTTTTCTTCCATCCTGCCATCCATCCTCAGTCCGGCGTTTGCAGCTCCGGGAGGAACTGGACCGGTCATCGTGCGGGAATGTCCTTTTCAACGGATACTTGCCTCCACCAGGTGGGGCCTGTGGGGTAGAAGGGAGCCATTGATGGGCCTAGGGAACAGGATAGTAAGAAAGGAGGACACCTCCCAGTGCCCCCACCCCTTGCATCTTGTACCCAGGGGCATGATAAGAGTATAGTCCTGGGTGCGTCAGGGAGGGTGGCTCCCGTGAGGCCCTCATGTCCTCAGCCAGACTGTGAGGGGCTTTCAGTAAGAAACAAGGGGGTGTATTTGATCCCAGGGGTGATAGGGAGCCAATGGAGATTCCTGAGAAGGTGCATGGCAGGGGAGTCGCACCTACCACTACCATCCCCTCCCTTTCTAGTGTTTCCGGCCAAGCGGCGAAACCGGCACAGCCTCGCAGGTCCCCAGCTGTCAGGTGGCCGGCCAGCCCCTGTGCGCCGCAGCCACACCATGCCTCCCAACTTGGGTAACGCAGGCCTGCTGGGAAGGTTGCTGGAAGATAAGGCACCCACCCCCACCTCAGGTACTTCTCTGAGCTTCGATGCTGTCTCCGCCCCAGTCTGCCCCTGAGATTCCCCTGGCCCTGCTTCTAAGCCCCTCAGTCACATGGGGATTGGCTACTTCAAAAAGGCCCAGATCTTGGGTGCCCCCTCACTCTTGTGGCCACCCAGGGACTCCGGACGAGCCAGGCATGGTGCGGCTGGTCTGCGGTCACCACAACTGGATTGCCGTGGCCTATACACAGTTTCTGGTGTGCTACAGGTATGGCTGTGGAGGCCGTTGGATGGAGCTGGGGGCTGGGGGTGGTTCCAAATGAAGTCAGGGCCTGGAGGTCGGATGTTAGAGGCTGCTAATCAGACACAGGGAGTCTAGAGTGTGAAGATGGAAATCTGGAGGAGCCCGGGAGAGAGCTCAGGGAGGGGTAAGAGGGGTGATGAGGGGTCGGGGAGCCCCAGGCCTTTGTGGGGTATGCGGGGTGTCAGGGACTCACCATCCTGACAGTGGAACATCCCAGGAAGTAAAAGAGATCAGGGAGCAGGAGATGAGGACAGCAAGAAGGCCAGAGATGGGCCTGAGAGCTTGGGGCAGGGGCGTGCGCGCGCGCATGCACACGTGCACGCTCACACACATAAATGAGTCTGGATGTGAACACTGGCCCTCGCTCCTCACCAGGCTGAAGGAGACATCAGGCTGGCAGCTGGTGTTCTCAAGCCCGAGGCTGGACTGGCCCATTGAGCGTCTGGCACTGACTGCCCGTGTCCCCGGTGGTGCCCTGGGCGAGCATGACAAGATGGTGGCTGCCGCTGCTGGCAGTGAGATCCTGCTCTGGGCCCTGCAGGCTGATGGCAACGGCAGTGAGATCGGTGGGGGCCCTCCCGCCATGTGTGAATGCTTCCCCTGGCCTGGACCACTCTCCTCCCTTGGCCTCAGCCCGTCATGCTTCTGGGCCCCTTCCCCACCTGCTTTAGCTAGGACACCCTTTCCCAGCTCCTGCAAGTCATGGTTGCTTCCCAAGGGCCAGCACCCTTCCCCTACTCCAAGCATCCTCCTGCCTTTTAGATTCCTGAGTTGTGGGTTTCCTGGACTCCCTTCCTGGTAGCCTTGAGGGGCCCCTGCTCCCTGCCCTACCTCCCACCTCCGTTGTGTCTCTTCCTCCTCTAGCCCTTATGTTCCCTCTTGCTCTCCCTGGGCTGTCCCCTAAAAGGAATCAGCCCCCAGGCCCATGGGTCCTGTGCCCTCATGCTTTCTCCCATGTGTCCCTGGGGCAGGCGTGTTCCAACTGGGCGTTCCGGTTGAGTCTCTGTTCTTCGTGGGAAACCAACTCATTGCTACCAGCTCCACAGGCCGCATCGGGGTCTGGAATGCCGTCACCAAGCATTGGCAGGTTCGGGGGAAAGGAAGCATCTCAGTGACCTTCTGACCCTCCTGGGTGCCCAGACCTGTGCCAGGCGCTGGGGGGAAGATAAGGCTGGAGTGAGCCTCTCAGAGAAGGTTCCAGGCCAGGAGTAGGCCAGAGTGTAGGGCTCACCCTGGGGCAATGGAAGAAGATTGGGAGGAGGAGTGAGCCCTGGCTCACTGAGCCTGGGAAGAGGGGAGAAAGTATCTCCAGGGCCTCCAGTTCCCTCTTGTGGACTTGACAATCTCCCAAGAACCCTCCCTTCTCTGAAACTTCTTGGAAGGAAGGATGAGAAGGAGGGGGGAAAGAGGAAGGAGGGAGAGGAAGAGATGGAGAAAAGGAAGGAATAAAGAGGGAAGGGAGAGGAGGGGGAGGAGGTGGGTGAGATGGAAGGAAGGAAGCATTATTAGACCTGCTGTTTGCCCGGTGGGGCCTCCCTGTGCCCCCAGCCCATGCCCACCCCAGCCTTCTTGTGGCCAGGTCCAGGAGGTCCAGCCCATCACCAGCTACGATGCCGCCGGCTCCTTCCTGCTGCTCGGCTGTAATAATGGAGCCATCTACTACTTAGGTGAGGCCTGAGGCCCCCCGCCCCTGGCTCATGTTGGGTTAGATAAGATGGTCTCTGAGGCCCTGCCATGGCTGTGCTTCGGAAGGTGGGGGGGGGGGGCAGCATGGAGAGGATCCTTCTTGAGTGACCTCCTCCCCCCCCCCACAGACGTGCAGAAATTCCCACTCAGGATGAAGGACAATGACCTGCTAGTAAGTGAACTGTACCGGGATCCGGCCCAGGATGGAGTCACTGCCCTCAGTGTCTATCTCACACCTAAGACCAGTGAGCAACGCCATGACCCAGCCAGCTGACTGCCACTACCCCACCCTGCCTCTTCTGTCCCCCCATCTGCCCTGTTTCTTTTTCTCTTCCCCCATCTCTGCCTCTTCTGTCCCCTGTCTCTTTTTCTTTGTCTCTTCTCCCATCTCTGCCTCTTCTGTCCCCCTGTCTCTCTTTTTCTCTGTCTCTTCCCCCATCTCTGCCTCTTCTGTCCCCCCATCTCTCTTTTTCTCTGTCTCTTCCCCATCTCTGCCTCTTCTGTCCCCCCATCTCCCCTGTTTCTCTGTCTCTTCCCCCCATCTCTGCCTCTTCTGTTCCCCGTCTCTTTTTCTCTGTCTCTTCTCCCATCTCTGCCTCTTCTGTCCCCCCATCTCTCTTTTTCTCTGTCTCCCTTTGTCCCCCTACCTCCCCAGGCCATCTCTGCATCCCGATCTCTGACACTCTGCACCCCTGGCCCCAGGTGATAGCGGTAACTGGCTGGAGATAGCCTATGGCACCAGCTCTGGTGGGGTCCGCGTCATTGTGCAGCACCCAGAGACCGTGGGCTCAGGGCCCCAGCTTTTCCAGACTTTCACTGTGCACCGCAGTCCTGTTATCAAGATTATGTTGTCTGAGAAGCACCTCATCTCTGGTACGTGGGGCTTAGCTCCTGTCGCTGGCCTAGAGAAGCCTTAGACCTCTTAGGTCAGTTTGTCCCAGTCTGAAGCCCACAGGCCCTTGGGAGGGCTCAGGGAAGGGAGTCAGGCCAAGGGCCCCCAAGGGTAGAGGGTCAGGCCTTTGGTGGGGGGCTCAGGGGAGGGGCTTTAGGCCAAGGGTAAAGGGTCAGGCCCTTGGGGGGCTCAGGGGGGGGATTAGGCCCCTGGAGGGGCTCAGGGGAGGGGGTTAGGCCAAGGACCCCAAAGGGCAGAGGGAAAGGGTCCTCATGTCCCCACTCTCTTACACCATACCATTGGCCTGTCCTCTCCCTCTAGTCTGTGCTGATAACAATCACGTGCGGACGTGGTCAGTGACCCGTTTTCGGGGCATGATCTCCACCCAGCCAGGCTCTACCCCTCTGGCCTCCTTCAAAATCCTGGCACTGGAGGCGGCCGACAGCCACGGGGGCTGCAGTGCTGGCAACGACATTGGTGACGCCCCTGCTTGGGTCCAGCTCCCAGTCCTCCTGCCCTGGTCTAGTCGCCCCATGCCCAGCCTTCACCCCCTCTGTCCCTTCCCCATCACACTCTGCCTCTGTCTTTCCATCCTTCATTCTCCTGTCCTGTTCTTCTCTCCTGATTCCTCCATCCCCTCTGTCTGCCCCCTGTCCATTAGCTCTTTGTGACTATGGGGGATATCTCAGTAAGAGGAGTCTCCATTCCCTAGTCTTCGCTCTCTTTCTTTCTGTCCCTCCTCCTACCATTTCTCCATTTTCCCATGTATTTGAACTTCTTTCATTAATGGCGTTTCCTCAGCTGAGGGGTTCCTAGGTCCCATCCTTCGCCATCCCTCATCTCCTGCCCATGATCTAAGCCCCCTGAGGAGGGGAGGGTCCTAAGCATCTCAGACAGGACTGGGGGGTTTCGGGGGCGAGTTGTGACCCTTTGGGTCCTGTTCAGGCCCATACGGGGAGCGGGATGACCAGCAGGTTTTCATCCAGAAGGTGGTGCCTAACTCCAGCCAGCTCTTTGTACGACTATCATCTACTGGCCAGCGGTGAGGACCCCCTGCCACCCACCCTATCTTCTCCCCATCCCCCTGGGTCCCAGACCATGGCATTGGGGAAAACTGGATTCCTTAGGTCATGGGGAGCCGGAGAACATGGGAGGGAATGAAGAGGATAGCCTGGGAAAGGGGAAGCAAGGAGAGGTAGAGCTTGGACCCTGGGGTCCCAGGGAAAGTGATCCCTGCCCCCTTCCCCTTGGACCAGGGTGTGCTCGGTGCGTTCTGTGGACGGCTCTCCCACAACGGCCTTCACAGTCCACGAGTGTGAGGGTTCCCGGAGGCTGGGCTCACGGCCCCGACGCTACCTCCTCACTGGCCAAGCCAACGGCAGCCTTGCCATGTGGGACCTTACCACAGCCATGGATCGGCTGGGCCAGGCTCCAGGTAGATCCGCTGCCCCTGCCCCCTGAGCCACTGACTCCTTCCCCTGGACCACTGGACTTTGAGTCAGGAAGTCCTGGGTTCAAATGTTGCCACTTCTGGGATCTTGGGCACATCACTTCTTGTCTGAGGCTTAGCTTCCTTGTCTGTAGGGTAAGAGGGTTAGCCTAGATGATCCCCAAAGCCCCTTCAAGCTCTAAATCTGTGCTCCTGTGGTCTCTATGACCCTCCATTCCACTGACCCCTGACCTCTGGTTTCCCCTCTACTCTGCCCCTGGGAGCCCTGACCCCATCCTTGTCCCTGTCCCTGCAGCAGGAGGTCTGACCGAGGAGGAGCTGTTGGAGCAGCTGGAACAATGTGAGCTGGCTCCTCCTGGGCCGACAGTGCGGAGCCTGGCCCCTAGCCCCTCATCCCGGGCTTCCATCTGCAGGTATTTGGGAGAGGCTGTGAGGGGCCCACATTAGGGTAGAAATGGAGAAGGGCACGGGCGGCCCCCGAGGGTGCATCTGTTCTGAGCTCTAGGGGGGATGGGGGTCTCCCGGGGCTGGGGAGTGACGTGGTTACTTGGGTCTCATCTCTTATGATGGGCGGAGCAGAGGAAGGCTAGGTAACTTCTCCTATCTCTACTGATCTGCAATTCTACCCCCACTTCCTCCAATCCCACAGCTTCCAATCAGAGGCTAGCATAGACTCCAATCCGAGTCATCAGGGGAGCCCAGGCCCCCCACAACCGGAGGCCCGGAGACGGGGGGCTGGTAGCTTTGTGGAACGGTGTCAGGAGCTAGCCCGGAGTGGGCCAGACCCCCGCCGGCCCCCCACACCAGCCCCCCGGCCCCATCCTGGCTCTGGGGGTCCTCTGTTACCCCCAAAGGCTCCACTCAGCGAGACATCCTTCTGAATGCTTGGTCTGCCTAAGGGAGGGTGTGTGAAGTGCCTTCAGATGTCTGTCCCCACCTATCTGTCTATTGTCTTATTCCCTGTCGTCACCGTGGGGTCAGGGCTGGGGTCCCCATGGAGCCATCACTGTTACAACCCTGCCACAAGAAGCCAAAGTCACCCTGCACTCTCCCCAATGCACACCAATAAAGTGTTCCCCATGGTTGCCTATGTTGTCCTTATCTCTTATTTCCTTGGTGCCAGGTGCTAGGCTACTTTCCACCACAGTTTGAAGGTCTTTTTATTTTCCTGCTCTCTTTCTCACAACTACTGGGGAGGAAAGAAAGAGAGGCCTTATCTGGTTTGTGGGATCTTCAGATACCAGGTCCGGGAATCCAGCTTGGATTTGTGGGGGACAAAGCCTGAAAGAATGGGCGTCCGTGATTGCCAAGTAAACACCAGGAACCTTTGCCACTTTCTAGAGAGCAGGAGATGAGCCGCAGGAGTGGAGAGGTCCCAGTTTTCCCAAAAAAAGAGGAGAGAGCTGAGCTTGCAAATCATAGGTCAGGACATTTGACCTTGACATTCTAGGATGTGTTGTTATTAACAGAACTGTTGGTAAACGCCTAGAAAAGGAAGTGGTGATCGAGCAAACCATCCCATTTCGAAATTGGTCATGCGGCTGCTAACCTCATTTCCTTTTCTGATGGGAGTTAAGCTTGTAGGGCAGGGAAATGCCATAGAGAGAGTTTACATAGCTTTGTAGGAAAGGGCTTTCATGCTTTTGGAGACAAGGAGGAGGCATGCAGACTCTAGAGGAGTGTGCCAGGCATCTACGTTATTGGCACAGTGCTTCAAGAGATAGCCCCTGTATTGTGTGACAAAGTCAGGATCAACAGGCTTGGTTGTTGGGATGAACTTAATAAGATTAAATTAAGGGTGGCAGTTTGTCTGAAAAAGATCTGGAGAGGGACAGCTAGGTGGTACTGTAGATAGAGCACCAGTCCTGGAGTGAGGAGAACCTGAGTTCAAATCCAGCCTCAGACACTATGTGACCGTGGGCAAATCACTTAATCCCCTCGCCTTCCCCCCACCAAAAAAAAAAATTGAGAAAGAAAAAGATCTGGAGGTTTCAGTGGACTATAAGCTCAATGTAAGCAAATTCAACCTCCTCAAGTTACAGATGAGGAAACTGAGGCACAGAATTTAAGTAGCTTGCTCAGGATCTTGCAGCTAGTGTCTGAGGTGGGATTTGAACCCAGGTCTTTCTGATTCTGATTCCTATGCCTTATCCACCATCACCCTGCTTCTTAAAACTATATACCCAGTGGGATATTTTTAAGGACAGAGACTTAAAAATTTTTTCAGTTACAAATTCTCTCCCTCCCTTGCCATTAAGAAGGCAAGAAAAATGAAACCCATTATACATATGTATAATCATGCAAAACAAATTTCCACATTAACCATGTTCCAAGAAAAAGAGAAGAAAATATATTTCAATCTTCACTCAAGAGTCTATCAGGAGGGAAATAATAATCCATTTCGTCATGAGTCCTTTGGGATTGTGGTTCCTTGTTTTGTTGATCAGAGTAGCAAAGTCACAGCTCATTATAATTTTGCTGAGACTGTAGATTGTTGCGTTTCTGCTCACTCCTTTCTGCATCAGTTCATACCAGTCTTCACAGGTTTCTTCAAAGCCATCCCCTGCATCATTTCTTACAGAACAAGAGTAGTCTATGCCACATATACACCACAACTTGTTCGGCCATTCAGTGAGATAGGTGATCATCATTCCTGTGGCATTTTACTCTTCTTACTGTCCCGGCCAGGCTTGACAAGGGCTCATGATAAATGAAATGAAGGGCTCCTAGACCACTGAACATTTAATACAAAGCAAGCTCAAGGATCGCTACCATAGAAGAAGTCAGCAAGAATATAGCACTGTCATCGGGGTGGTACGTCTGGGAGACATCTGGTCAGAAGGGTGCATTGAGTGCCCCTGCCTCAGTAAAACATCTGTCAAGTCTGAGGGGTTTTCACTTTGGTACTTTTGTATGCCCCTGACTATGTCAGTGGCTTGAGCCCTGGTCCCCTGGATCAATCCAATCTCAGGGACGGCCTCCCTGCCTTTTACTTAGCAGGAATTCTGGCAGGAATGTTGCTCCTACAAATCTGGATCAGGCCACATCTGAAGGATTGTGTTTGGTTCTAGAGTTCACTTTTTTTAAAAACTCAGCTAAACTATATTACAAATATCAGGATATAAATGGACTTACGGCCATACAGAACATTAAAGAAGTCCCCATAGTATGGTAGCTGTGACTTCTCAATCCTGATCCTGCCCTTCTGTTTCTTCTTGCAGTCTTCCCCTGCTCATTCCAAGTGCCAGTTTTATGGAAGACATCAGTAAGTTGGAAACTTCCAGAGGAAACCAAGAAAGTTGGCCCAGAGTCTCCACGTGATGCCAATATGGGCATCCATCAGAGGAACTAGGGATGGTTCTCCCAGAGGAGAGAAGCCCCAAGGGACTCCTGAGGGAGCTATGTGCCAGTGTCTGAAGGGTGACCATTTAGAAAAAGGATCGGATTTGTTCTTAGCTCCCCAGAGCAGAACTAGGAGCCATGGGTTGGTTTCCAAGAGACACATTTAGGCTGGATGGAAGAAAAAATCCTAATGCGTGTAGCTACCCAGAAGTGAAATGGGCTAACTTGAGATATAGGGGATTCAATCTGACAAGTCTTTTTTAGGTTATTGTGCTAGGAGTTGACGTCTCCTTCTTTAAGCCAAACTGGATGAGAGAAGGGGATGGCAGAGTGGGGAAAGGAATAAACATTAGTAAGCACCTACTATGTGCCAGGCACTGTGCTAAGCACTTTATAAATATCTCATTTGATCCTCACAACCCTGGAAGGGGGGTGCTATTATTACCCCAGTTGAAGAAACTGAGGCAAATGGGTTAAATGACTTGCCTAGAGTCACCCAGCTATTAAGTGTCTGAATCTGGATTTGAACTCAGGTTTTCCTGACTCTGGACTCAGCACTCTATCCACTGCATCCCCAGCTGCCTTCCTGTTAAATATCTTTAAAATACATTATAGACAAAATTCTGTTTCAGGTATAGGTACAAGAACTTGATGGCCTCTGATGTCCAGACTATGAGATTCTGTGGTCAGGGCTGGGCTCTATGTTATGAAAAACAATGGGGGATTAACCAGAGTTGAATTTTTAGAATTTAGAGCAAGAAGTAACCTTAGAGGTCCTCTTGTTGGACCGATAAGGATAGTGAATCCAGCCCTTTTTATTCCTGATAGCTGTGGTCTAGAACTCACTGGGATTGGAAGTTTGAGGAATGGGGTGAGAGGTTGGGGTGGAGATCCTATACCATAGGTTGCTTCTCAAGGGGCCACAATGAAGGATTGGGACCTCTGCAAACCTGACAAATTCGATCACCAGTGTTCTATGGGCCTGCCTCACTGGGACCTACAGGAAACAAGAAGCATATCTCCTATTGCCCACAGGGGGGGCATGCCGGCCTGAAAGGAAGCCCTATTCCAGTCCTCCTCATTCTTTTGTTCTTCCTGGAGCTCGGATGGAATGGACTGCTTCAGGATGTAGTGAATTCCCTAGTACTAAAGGTGTTCAAGAAGAGAATGCTAGTCAAGGATGTTATGGAGATTTCTACAGGTATGACATGGACTAGCTGCCCTCTGAAGATCCTTCCCCTTCTGAGATTCTGCAATTCTAGGAAGCCTGTTCTCTTCCACTATGGGGGAAGGGATGAAGACCAGCTTAGAACACAGAGTGCCTAGAACATAGGCACAGCTAACATTTGAACAGAGGGGATGTCCTAGTCAGAGCTGGAGTCCTTTATTTATTTGCAGGAGTCACATTTTAGGCAAAAGAATGACAAACTGGAGCAGGTCTGCAGGAAGGTGACAAGGATCATGAGACTAGAGGGCACCTTTTGTTGGAGAATTGATTCAGTACTTTGTACATTGTTACTGAGCCAAGGCAATTTGTCTTATGCCCACAAGGGAAGAGCTCTAACATAGATGTGTGAAGAGGTGTTATAGCCAGGTCCTTTTCTAAAATGGGACAAATCTGAACATTTCTCACCGAATCAAGAAAACAAAAAGATAAGTGAGGGCACTGTGGAGTTGGGAGCAACTGGAACATTCCAGGAACAAGTAAGACAAGAAGAGTATAAGGTTCCAACAGGTTGAGCAGGTGTTTTGTATTGTTACGGAGAGAGAGAGAGACAGAAAGAAACAGAGAGAGAGAGAAAGAGAGAGAGAGAGGTGCAAGTTTCCCTTGGGAAAGACAATTTCCCATAATTCTTCAGAGTAGCAATGTCTAGTCTGACCCTATATAGCCCTTTTTAGAATGCCAGTTTCTAAAACCTAGAAAGACTTGTAGAAACTGATGCAAAGTGAAATAAGCAGAACCAAGAAAACATTGTACACAGCAGCAACGTTGTATAATGATCAAGTACGAATGACTTAGCTCTTCTCAGCAATATAATGATCCAAGACAAATACAAAGGACTCACGATGGAAAATTCTGTACACTTTCAGAGAAAGAACTAGTGGACCCTGAATGCAGATCAAAGCATATTATTTTCACTTTATTTTTTTCATGTTTTTTTTTCCTTTTGGTCTGCTTCTTCCACAACTGTGAATAATATGGAAATATGTTTTACTTGATTGCACATATATAGCCTATATCAGATTGCTTACAGTTTTAGGAAGAGGGGAGGAGAAGGAGGGAGAAAAATTTGGAACTAAAAATTTTGTAAAAATGAATGCTAAAAATTTTCTTTACATAATAAAGTACCATTAAAAATAAAATGAAATGAGACCTCAAAAAATAGAATGTCAAGTTCTAGTACAAAAGAAAAAAGATAAGCCTAGAACTCTGTTTCTGCTCATTCAAGGGTCAGTTGAAGGAAATGGGAAATCCTCAAATATAGTAAGTATTTAATAAATGCTGATTAATCTATTGATTACCACAATAACAACTTGATTTGGTAAGATACAGTACAACCTGAAAGGTTCTCCTCCAATGAGGAGTTTCTCATACATATGTTGAGATCATATCAGAGTCTGTGGTAAATGAAACCACAGAAATATCTCCAGCCACCTTTCACTATTAATATAATAATGTTATATAACATATTATAACATAATTATATATTACATAATAATTAATTTGTTATTATAATAATATAATATAATGATATATTATAATAATAATATAGGGGGCGAAGCCAAGATGGCTGCTTGAAAACAAAGATTTGCTTAAGCTCTCCCTCAAACCCCTCCAAACACCTATAAAAAAAAAAGACTCTAAACAAATTCTAGAGCCTACAGAACCCATGAAATAGCAGAGGGAAACAAATATCCTGCCCAAGACAGCCTGGATGGTCTCTGGGAAGGGTCTATCGCACCATGCTGGGAGCGTAGCACAGCCCAGCTTGGGCCTCGCCTGAAGAGACCAGGCTGGAGTAGACCGAGTGGAGCAGGCCTCAGGGCACTGAATCACTGGCAGCTGTGGAAGTTTCCAGACTTCTCCACCCACAAATGCTAAAGACAACAGAGCAAGTCAGTGGGAAAACTGCTGGATCTGGGTGAGAGGAGTGCGAGGTCCGGCCCCAGCCCTGGGGGTGGTAGAGGTAGCACGCAACAGCAGGAAGCTCCCATGGCTGCTTCCAGAGCTCCAGAGGCAGCTGCTTCTGGCGCCCCTGGCCCACATGATGGGAATAATCAAGTGGTAGATCAGGGCTGGTGCTGAGGCAAGGTTCCCTTGCTTTGCCCTGCTTGGATCTGTGTCGCAATCCTGGTTGGCAGTTCTTGGGGGAGGAGGAGCACTGGTGTGGCAGAGCTTGTGGTGATTGTGGAGAGGGAGTCCTCCTGGTGGCTACACAGCAGAAAGGAGTGCTTGCACTCACAGACCAGAGCACAGGCCAACAGAGGAGCATCATACCACCTCAGAATAGAAGTAGCTCTGAAAACAGCAGCACAAAACCCCTGAAACTTGGGGCAAAGCAGTCTCCACTCTGAAAGCCGTCATACCCTGACCAAAAGCTCAAAAGTCAAGTAATTGACTGGAAAAATGAGCAAGCAATGTAAAAGGACTCAGACTATGGAATCTTTTTTTGATGACAAAGAAGATCAAAACATAGTCAGAAGAAGTCAACAAAATCAAAGATCCTACATCAAAAGCCTCCATTTTCAGGCCATAGAAGAGCTCAAAAAGGATTTGGAAAATCAAGTAAGAGAAGTGGAGGAAAAATTAGGAAGAGAAATGAGAGCGATGCAAGAAAATCATGAAAAACAAGTCAATGACTTGCTAAAAGAGACCCCAAAAATACTGAAGAAAATAACACCTTAAAAAATAGACTAACCCAAATGGCAAAAGAGATCCAAAAAGTCAATGAAGAAAAGAATGCCTTAAAAGCCAGAATTAGCCAAATGGAAAAGGAGGTCCAAAAGACCACTGAAGAAAATACTGCCTTAAAAATTAGACTGGAGCAAGTGGAAGCTAGTGACTTTATGAGAAATCAAGAAATTATAAAAGAACAAAAAGAATGAAAAAATGGAAGACAATATGAAATATCTCATTGGAAAAACCACTGACCTGGAAAATAGATCCAGGAGAGATAATTAAAAATTATTGGACTACCTGAAAGCCATGATCAAAAGAAGAGCCTAGACATCATCTTTCAAGAAATTATCAAGGAAAACTGCCCTATATTCTAGAACCAGAGGGGAAAATAGAAATTGAAAGAATCCACTGATCACGTCTTGAAAAAGATCCCAAAAAAGAAAACTCCTAGGAATATTGTCGCCAAATTCCACGTCAATCAGAAAATATTGCAAGCAGGCAGAAAGAAACAATTTGAGTATTGTGGAAACATAATCAGGATAATACAAGATCTAGCAGCTTCTATATTAAGGGATCGAAGGGCTTGGAATATGATATTCTGGAGATCAAAGGAGCTAGGATTAAAACCAAGAATCCCCTACCCAGCAAAACTGAGTACAATACTACAGGGCAAAATATGGATTTTCAATAAAATAGAGGACTTTCAAGCATTCTTGATGAAAAGATCAGAGCTGAATAGAAAATTTGACTTTCAAATACAAGAATCAAGAGAAGCATGAAAAGGTAAACAGAAAAGAGAAATCATAAGGGACTTACCAAAGTTGAATCATTTTGTTTACATTCCTACATGGAAAGATGATATTTGTAACTCATGAGACCTTTCTAAGTATTAGGGTAGTTAAAGGGAATACACACACACACACACACACACACACACACACACACACACACACAGAAGGCCAGGGTGAGTTGAATATGAAAGGATGATATCTAAAAAGAAAAATTAAATTAAGGGATGAGTGAGGAATATATTGAGAGAAGGAGAAAGGGAGAGATAGAATGGGGTAAATTATCTCACGTAGAAGTGGCAAGAAAAAGCAGTTATAATGGAAGGAAAGAGGGGCTAGGTGAAAGGAAATGAGTGAATCTTGCTCTCATCCCATTTGACTTGATGAGGGAATAGCATACACACTCAATTGGGTATCTTACCCTACAGGAAAGTAGGGGGGAAGGGGATAAGGGGGTGGGGATGATAGAAGGGAGGGCAGATTGGGAGAGGAGGTAGTCTAAAGCAAACACTTTTGACCAGGGACAGGGTCAAGGGAGAAAAGTGAATAAGGGGGACAGGATGGGATGGAGGGAAATAGTCTTTCACAACATGACTATTTATGGAAGTGTTTTGCATAATGATACATGTGTGGCCTATGTTGAATTGCTTGCCTTCTCAAGGAGGGTGAGTGGGGAGGGAAGAAGGGAGAGAATTTGGAACTCAAAGTTCTAAAAACAGATGTTCAAAAGAAAGTTGTTTTTGCATGCGACTGGGAAATAAGATATACATGCAATGGGGTATAGAAATCTATCTTACCCTACAAGTAAGTAAGAGGAAAAGGGATAAGGTGGGGGGAGTGGGGTGACAAAAGGGAGGGCAGACTGGGGAAAGGGGCAATCAGAATACATACCATCTTGGGGTGGGGGGAGGGTAGAAATGGGGAGAAAATTTGTAACTCAAAATCTTGTGGAAATCAGTGTTGAAAACTAAAAATATTAAATAATAAAAAATAAATTAAAATAATAATAATATAATAATTCATTTAAAACTAATGGTTTTAAATTTTATTTTAAACTTAAAATACAAAATGAGAAAAGAAAAACATTGCCATGTACACAGCAGACCATAAGACAGGATTCAATGTAACGTTAATTATTAATGTTAATAAGTTATGTAAAACAGAGAAATATCTGCTCATGGAAAACATTCACCACATCTTGAAGGATGTCCTCCACAAGGTCCAAAAGGAGAAGTTCCCACTCTAGGCCCTCTGAGATACCCACCCAAAGTTGCATGAGCTTTCCAGGGAGGTGGCGATTTCCTCAGCATTGGAGATCTTTGATCAGGGGTTAGGTGACAACTTGTCTGCAGAGTTGCAGGGATGGATGTACATGCAAGTACAGGTCAGACTAGATCCCCTTGGAGCCCCCTTTTCTGTTGTGAGAATATGAAGTCTACAAAATTCTATTCAATTAAACAATTATTAAAGGCTTACTGTGTTCAGATCACACAATGGACTTGAAATGCCAAGACTTGGTTTCCTAGAAGTAGAGTAGGCATATTTAAACTACCCCATGTGCAGCAAGGGCCTCTAGCCTTTGGTGCATTTGGACCTAGAATGCAGAGACTCTAGAGCACTGGGGCACCTGAATTCTGAGACCAGGGGAACCTAGTAGAATCAACTACAAAAAATTTTGGAGTTAGAACGTCCATCAGTCATCTGACAATGAATTCCCATTGCAACACACCCTACAAATGATCATCTAGCCACTACAATGAAGACCTCCACTGGGTCTGCCTCCCCATCCCTTCCATCTGTCACCTCCTCCAACAATCCATTCCAATTGTGGGCAGCTCCAGTTGTCATGAAGGCTTTGGGTTTTTTCTTCTGATGTCATACCTAAACCTGATCTTCCATTCTGCTCCTAGTTCTGTCTTTTGGAACCAAAGAGAACAAGTCTGATCTCTCTGCCATGTGTTAGTCTTTTAAATATTTGAAAACATCTCTCTTCTGCCCCCACCCCCACCTCTGTCTTCTCTTTCCCAGGCTAAACATCCCCAGTTCCTTCTACCAATCTTCACAGAGCATGCACTCAAGTCCTTTTACCAGCCTGCTTGCCTTCTTCTGGACACTCTCCAATTTAACAATGTCCTTCTTAAATTGTGGCACTCCGCTGTGGTCTGACCAGGGCAAAGGATGGCAGGGCTTACACCTCCTTATTCCTTTTCCTGGAAAGCATGCCATTGATGCATTCTAAGATCACACTAACTTTTGGGGCTGCCATATCCTAGGCAGCCTGCCTAGAACCCAGGAAGTGGTGACCCAGATCCCAGATGAGTCTAGAATAGAGCCTAGAATCCCGGAATAATAATTCAAGAAGGTAGGGGTGACCCAGAAGTGCCACTGGGGCCCTGTAACTGAACTGACCCACTCCATTTTTCTCCTTTCTGTCTCCCTTGGACCAAGATGAAGATGCAGTTGCTTAGCAACCAGAGGGTGCAGTTGTGATGACTCAAAAGAGGAGGAGCCAGGGGTACAGAATCCTCCCTGTTCTAAGAACTTGGGGTGGAGGGGGCGGCCGGGAAATAGAGTCCTCCTAGAGTTGGGGGTGGGGTTGGGTTGGACTCCTCCCTGTTTTAAGAGGCGGGGCCGCCGGGAGGCGGGGCTTCCAGGCCCGGAGGTGGAGGGTTTTGGCCAAGCCTGAACAGGCTGACCTGCCTCCTCCTCCCCACCTCCGAGGAAGGGAAGGAGGCGGCGGTCTAGGGTGGCAGGGCAGACTGGGGCAGGGGCGAGAAGGCCCGGTTGAGGGTAGAGGACTCCGGAGTCCTGGCCTGGAAACAGCAGGTACGGAGGGGCTGGGGACCACACACACACACACACACACACACACACACACACACACACCCGCCCCCTTCCCCCCCAGTCCCGGGCTCAGAGCGCACTCACCCGGCCTCCCTCCCACAGGCTCCGGGGAGCCCTGGCGGTGGCTGCATCTGGGGACCGAGGAGTAAGAGGAGGCAGCAGCTAATGCTGCGAGGAGGAGCAGGGGCCAATGCTGCGCCTGGTGAGGAGACCCGCCCCCTCCCTTTCCTCCCCTTCCCTTCTCTCTCTTCCTTTCCTCTTTCCTCTGCTCCTGGGGCAAGTCTCATTCTCCAAGTGTGTATCTGTGTGTACTTGTGTGTAATTGTGAGTATTCGTCGTGTTACTGTATGTGTATGTACCTCCCTATGTCTATTTGTAGCAGTGTATAATTGTGTCGGTGTGCATGCCTGTGTCTCTGTATATATGTACTTCTGTATGTCTGCATGTGCCTGGGAGAGACTGGGTCCATGTCTGTCTATCTCTGTGTGTGGAGTTTGCTCTCTGTATGTTTGCATGTACTGCAATTTGGCACACGCCTGTCTCTCTCTGGGCATCCCTGTGTACCTACTCTCTGGTGTAGCACTCTATGCTCTGGGAACCTAGGAGTAATCGTGTGTGTCTGTGTGCATGTGTATGTCGTGTATGGGATTAGTTTTGTGTCTATATATTTGTTTCCTATTGTGCACTTGTGCATTTCTTTGTGTACTTTGAGTAATTGAGTGTGTATCTGTCTGTAGGTATCCGTGTGTAATTGTGTGTGTGCAGAATTCATTGTCTCTCCTTGCATATGTACGTGTGTGCACTTGGGAGCAATGGTGTGTTCATTGTGTTTCTGTTCATCTGTTTCTGTATCTCTGTTTAATTTTTTCCGTGCAACACTGTCTCTAGGTATCTCTGTCATATTCTTTGTACTCTTTATTTATCTCTGTCTCTGCATCAGTGGGCAACACCGTGGCTGTGGGGATGTCAGGGAACACTCATTCATTTCACAAACATTTCCTCAAGTGCAGGGAGGGCCCTAGGAGAGCTTATGGGAACATGAGAGATGAAGCCCTAGGCCTGGCTCTAAGATAACTCCCAGGCTGGCAGAGGCTTTCGATCAGAAACTAACCAAAACAATAATTCATAGCACTGGGAATTAGAGAAGGTAAGGATATGATGGTCCCTTTTTACAGAAGCTTGGAGGAGCACAGAGTTAGTGATTTGTCCAACCACACACAGGAAGTCCCTTGAGGTGGAATTAGATCTGGGATCTCTTGACTCTCCAAATCCAGGACCTGGTTAGGGTCAAAGGAGAGGGAAGAAAGTAGGTGAAGACCTTGCTTAGACTGGAGGGGGGTGGAGAACAGTAATGAAGAGGAGAGATGATAGTGAGGAGAGGGATCCTGGAGGTTGCACTGAACTGGCCTTTGAATGGTATGGATTTTTCTGTGTATATTAGGAGAATCCCAGAGAATAGCTTAGATGGGCCTTAGCCACCATCCATACACTTGGATGCTTTCAGCAAACCCCAGAGGAAGGCTCGTGTGTGAGAGGAGTCCTGGGGGTGGCCGGAGGGAGAAGCTGCTTCTCTGTCTCTCTGAGTCTCCCTCTGTATCGTGTCGTGTGCCTCCGAGCTCTTTCTTTGTCACGGTCTCCGTTTCTTTTTGTCTGAGTGTCCTTCGCTTCCGAGGTCTTTCTGTTTCTCGGCATCCTCCATCTCTATGTCTGTTTCTTGTGTCTTTGCCTTTCAGCCTTCTCTGTCTCTCTTGGTCTCTCTTTTGTGCCTCTGTGTATCTGAGTCTGTCCTTTTTTACTCATGGGGAATGGGGCCGGGCCTGGGGGGCGAGGGGAGAGACACTGGGCATGGTCCTGAGCGTCCGGTTGATGGGGGAAAATCTGTGGATAGGTAGAGATAGGGCCTCTTTCCTGCCCCCCCCGCCCCCCGCTTCCAGACCCCTCCTCAACTCCTTCCGTGATTTCTTCAGGAGGAAGGGAGGTTGCGGATGGAGGAGCCCCCGGAACCGGAGAGGGAAGAGAGGCTGCTGGCGTTGCTGGGCCTGGTAGGCACAGCACTCAACCTGCTGGTCCTCGTCTGTGTCTACGTCTACACCACCCTCTGAGCTGATGTCACCCACTTGGGGCGGGGCCCGGGAAAACCCTCTGAGGTTTTCCTTAGAGTCTATGGAGCTGGAGGCGGGGCCTTTACATCTTCTTAAGACTGGGTTTGCATGGAGGGGGTGGGGCCGAGGAACAGGGGTGGGACTTGGAACCACTTGCTGAGGGAAGAGCCACTGGTGGCGGGAGGCGGGTCCTGGAAAGAAGGGGAGGGGGCCTTCCCATCTACGGAGGGTGGAGCCCTCGGGACTGGGGGCGGGGACTGCCTTTCGTCTCCGAAGGTGGGGCTGGGTGGAGGAGGGCGGAGCAGGTAAGGAGGGAGCTGGATCCTTAGGTTCAGGTCGAACCTCACTCTATTGGGGGGCAGAATGGAAGGAATACTACAGGCCCTAGATGCCTTGACCTCAGCGCCTCCCACGTGGAGACTCAGTGAGGAGGGAGGAAGGCCCTGACTCCAAACACTCGGATGCAGAACCCTCCAGCATAGTCTACACCAGCGTGGAAGCGGATCCTCAGCTCAGTAGGGCTATCCCTCTCTCTGCAGTCCCTGGGGGGCAAGATTCCCGTGTGGGGTCCTGGGGAGCTATAAATCCGACCGCCAGAGGGTCTCCAGAATCTGAGTGCGAAGGCGGGGAGGATGGACTCTTTCTTTCCGAGAAGCCCTCTGGGGATCTGGGGTGGGATCAGATGGGATTCTCTTTGGTACTATGGAATTTGAAATAAACCCGCCCTTGGCCATGGTAACAGACGTGGAAGAGCCAGCCTCCTCACTGCGCCCGGGGCCTGGGACCGGAGGTTGGAACCTATTTCGGGATTCCCTAACCCACTACCTCTTTACATGCCTGCTGCAAGTGGGGGTCCGAGCGGGACGGGGGTCATGGACCCCTGCCTCCAAAGATCCATGAGAGATATGCTCTGCCACCCACCCGTGGGCAGTCCAGGGCACCCCCCTCCTCACTCCTCGAAGTCCTCAAGGGCACCTGTCTCAGACACCCCGCCCCGGTGACATCCTCATTGGCCCTTTCCGGGGCCCCCCCAGTCGGCACTGTGCTCTTATTGGTCAAACCTGGGCTCCCCCGGCCGGCGCCGCACCCCCATTGGTCCAAAGTTGGAGCCCGGGCAGCTGGGGAAAGTTGGTCTGGTGGAGCTGGCTGGGCGGGGAGGGCGGGGTAAGAGGAGAGAGCCCAGGGCGCGGGAGACAGAGGGGCCAGAGCCAGGGACTGGACGGGACAGGGACAAGGGCACGGACAGGGACACGGAGCAGGAGAAGATGCTGCTTCCCAGCCCCAATTGCCGCCTCCGCCACCGCCCCCTCCTCCTGCTCCTCCTCCTGCTGCTGCTGGTTCGTGAGCCGCGCCCAGGCCAGGCCGTCGGGGCTGCAGGGACACAGGGGAGTAGAGGCCGGGGCCGCCCAGGGGGCCAGGCCCGGTAAGTCCACTCACTTCCCTGCTTCGCTACCTTTCTCTCACTCTCAAGCAGCACCTCCCCCCCCAGAAGAGGGGGAGGGTCTCACAGGGACTGAAGTGGGTGGGGGGATGCCAAGGGAGGAGGGGGGGGCTCATAACTCAGGCCCCGCCCCTGCGTCCCAGGTGGTACCATCACATACCGCCCCCCCCGCCCCAGCCTGCAATCGGCGCCTCCAGAACTAGTAGAAAAGGAGAAAGAAAGGAAGGGGCTAGGGGGGAACGCAGAACCCCCTGAAGGTGGACAGAGAACAACCGCCCCTCCATTCCCAAGCCGTGCCAGCCCGCCCCCTCAGCCTGAAGTCGGTTTCCCCCCGCAGTCCCCGCAAAAGCGCGGAGGGAGGGACACAGAGCCCCGACTGTGTGCACGGGGAGCCCCCTCTTCTCCGCAATTCAGGTGGCGGCAGCACCGGGCTGCGGTCCATGCCCCCAGCCCTATTAGAAAGGAGGGAGGGAGAAGGGACGAAAGATCCTCACCTGACTCCCTCTACCCTTGGTCCCGAACTACCCTCAGTTTGTCCGGGGTGGAAGCCCAGACCCCATCCTCGGGTTTTGGGTGGAGAGAGCCTGGCCTGGTGGTTCTCCCCCGCCCCCCTGCCAGACCGGCCCCCGCGCTCCGCTACAAAGGGCCAGGGCTCGGGCTCCCGCCTCTGCGAATCCGCTTAGTAACCTGAGCTCAGCGGTGCCGCGCCGCGCCGGGGGCGGGGCCGGGAAGGGGTTAACTGGCAGGCCCGGGGGGAGGGGGCTTCTCCAAGGATTTTTTTTCTCCAAGGCTCCTTCTCCATGGGAGCAACAGGGGCCTGGAACTGACAAACAAAAGCTTGGTCGGACTGCCCCCCACGTCTTCCCACTTTTCCATCCCCTTCCTATCCTAGGGGCCTGAGCGCCCGTGTGTCTCTCAACCCCCTCCAGGGGAGAATGGAGCGGTCTTGGAGGGGTGCGGAGGAGGGGGTGCGCCTGCGCAGGGGCTGGAGGTGGAAGGGGAGGAGGGACGCAGGGGGTTTGGGGGCCCCGGGAGCCTGGCCCCAGCGCTGAGTCGGGGCCTCCGGGAGGGCGGCGCCACCTTGTGGAGGCAGGAGGGAATGCGTCTGGGGGGCCTTGGGGAGCTGGTCGAGGCTGGAGGATAGCAGCCCAGCTGACCTCCGCGTCTCCTCCCTCTGGCGACCCTCTGCTTCCAGCCCTGCAGCTGCCTGCCGCCGCTGCTGCGCTGGGCGCCCTCCACGCCCGGGCGCCTGTTCTAGAGGTGAGTGTCCGTCAGAGGCGGAAGTTGGACGGGGCGGTCGGGGTCGCCAGGGCAGGGCAGAGAGCTAGGGGCACCTTGTCTGAGCTTCTGCCGCCGTCTCTGGGGTGGCACTGGGCGCGGCGCGGGGTGGATGGAGGCTGAGTCGACGGCGCTCCTACCTCTGGTCCCCCCGAGCCCGGGGGGGTGGGGGTGGCTCTCGCTCACGTTACCGTGGTCTCTCCCCTGCAGCTCCCTGTTCGTCTCCGCAGTGCCCACCAGGGGAGCAGTGTGGAGCTCCTCAGCTGTGCCCCTGTCGGCTCGGTTGTCGGGCTGTTCGGGTTCCCCGGGCCACAGCGGCCCCCGCCCCCAGCCCCGTGCCAGTCACCCGTAGAGAGGCCTCCCTCACTTGGCAGCCGCTGACGTGAGTGCGAGTTGGGTGCTCCCCTCCTGACCCTGCTGCCCCTGCCTCTGATTGTCCGTCTGTTTTATTTTTCACTCCTTGCTGGACTTGCTGTCCGATAGTGACTGTGTTGCGTGCCCCCCCCCCCCCTTGGGAGTCGCTGCCTCCCTCTGGGTCTCGGCTGACTGGGTTCACCAACTAGAGGTGTTCTCTCTGGGTCTCTACCTCCATCTCTGTCTTCTTCAAGAGGCTGCTTGGTGCTTGGGAAAGGAGGCTAGATTCAGAGGAGAAGACCTGGGGGCAAACAAGTCCCAGCCCTTTTATTTTGGCAAGTACTTAACGTCCTTGGGTCTGTTTCCTCATCTGTAAGATGAGGGGGTTAGGCTAAATTACCTCTAAGATCTTTTCCAAGCCATAGATCTATGTTTTAGAATGTTATTGTCTGGTGTCTCTGTCTTTCTGTGGAAGGCCTGGAATCAATACGCTCTCTCTTCCTTTCCCCCAAGTGGTGAAATCTGTCTTCTCACCCGGGCTCTCTTTCCACGTGTTTCTCTGATAGATATCCCTATGTCTGCTCTCCATCTCTCTGTCTCTGACTATCTTCCCAGCTCATCTTTGTCTCTGACTGTTCATCTCTCTCTCCCTCTCTCTCTGTTTCATTCTTCCATGTCTCTGACTCAGAATCTCCCTCTGTGGCTCCATGCCCCCCTTCTCTCTCCCCATTCCCTTTCCTTCTCCCGCTCTCCCTCCTTCCTACCACATGTTGGTCTCTAGTGCCTTCCCTGTGGGTGGGCCCCGTTCTGTGAGTCTCATCTCTCTGTGGGTGTCTTTGCTCCCCCCCAGTCTTTCTATATCTACGTGGTTCTGCCTGTGTATCTGCATCTCCCTAAGTGTCTCTGGCTTGTTCCCCTGTCTTTCTTCTCTGTGTAAGCCTCTTTCTACTTACTCCCTTTCCACCTTGTCCAGGCTCTGTCTCTCTCCATGGTTCTATCTGCATGCCATGTATGTCTCACGTCTCTAAGTTGAATTCTCTGTCTCTTCTTAACAGTCACACTGTCTCACTCTCTGGCCCTGTGTCTCTCATCTCTTCCTCAGTCTCCTCTGCTGGCTCTCCAGGTTTCTCTTTCCCAAACTCTCCCTATGTTAGACAGTCTCTCTCAGGCATCTCTCAATATCTTGCTTTCTCTGTCTCAGATGGAAGTCTCCAGCTTTGGGTCCCAGTGGCCCTCTTCCCTCTCAGGCTCTCTAGCCCGTCTGGGTGTGTCTGTCGGTAGTTCCCAGGCTCACTTTTAAGGTCTCCACAAATCTCTGGCGCCCCCCCCCCATCTGTGTGTCTTCCCCGGGGCCGCGCTGGGATGAGGACTTTGCGTTGGTCTTCCCAGTCATAGCCGCATCGGCTCCCAGGTCTCTCAGCCTTTTGGGGTCCGTGTCTGGGTTTCTCTCTCCTGAGCTATCTCCCTTTCTGTCTCATTCACTGCATGTCTCTGGCTGTGTCATCGCCATGTCTCTATTTCCCAGAGGTCTCCGTTCTCTCTCTTTTCACGTCTCTATTGACAGGGCTCTGCGCCATCTGCTTCTCCACCGATCAGTCGCCTCTCCGGGTCACTAGGTCACCCATTGCCTGTCTCTAGTCTCTGAGTCTGTCTCTGTCTCAGGGCTCAAGGGGTACCCTCATCCTTCGGGCAGTGCCTGCAGGGGGCGCCTGCCTTAGCCTCAAGGCGGAGGAGGGGGGAAAGCTCGTGGGTGGAGTGGGGGGGGGGGGCTCTTCATTTTGCCCCAGGAGGAGCCAGGGGGCGCCCTCCCGGGCCGGGGCTGACCACTTCCCTTCCCCTCCCGTAGGCTGCAGGAGGCCCGGGCACTGCTGCAGCGCCGCCGACCCCGAGGGCCCGGATACAAGGGCCTTCTGCGGCTAAGCCGCCAGCTGGAGAGAGCGGCCGCTGTTCCTGCCCGGGCCCCCGGTAAGCGCTTCGGCCCCTCCTTTCTCCTCCCGCGAGGCCGATAAGGCCGTCTGGTTCCCACGCCCTGCATTGTCCAAGAGGAAACCCCAAGGGACCAGGAGTGCTGGTGGCGCCGCTGTCCCGGGTCTGGGGTGCCCTCTCGCGGGGCTCCAGCAGCTCTTTTCCCCAAGCCTCAGGGGACCAAGGGGTGGGAGTGGGGTGAGGAGAGGGGTCTAGGGTCCAGGATCTTCACGCCCTTCTCTTAACTCTCTCTTTTCCCTCCCCCAGGGCGAGAGCTGAGGGACCCTGGCATCCGGCCCCTCTCCCAAGGTGGCTCCGTGACAGCGGGCGTGGGGGAGGGAGGTAAGGTGCGGGGGGAGGAAGATTGTCAGGGAAGATGTTGTCCAGAGCCGCTGACCCATGGGGCGGCCGGCCCAGGGAGCGTACCCCACCCCCACCCATTTAACCCTTTTCTGGTCGCCAGCGGGGGGAACTCGGAGTCCGAGCCCCGCTCCAACTCCCAGGGGAAAAGGCAGGAGGGAAAGGAAGAAGGGTCTCGAATGGGCCCCACTGGCTAGGGAGCGAGGGGCATCTGGCGGAGCCCCCAGTCCAGACAACAAAAGGGATTGTGAAGCGGCGGCGCCGGTGGAAGGGTCTGGTCTGATATTTCGGGGCTGGGGGGAAGAGAAGAGGAAGTGGGGGTGTGTGTGAAGGAGGGACCTGGCGGCGCAGCCAGAAAAACTGGGAACCCTGCCTCCACCTCCAGGCTGGTCCACCTTTCACCAATGCCCCTGCCTTCAGCCCCTTGAAACATCTGTAGTCCCAGAATCTTCTACAGCTGTGCCTTTCTGCTGCCAGTTTCTTCCCTCAGCTGTAGCCCTCTCGGTCCCCAGATGTGCCCTTCGCAGAGCGCTGTCCCGCCCCCGACCTCTTAGTCCAGCAGTGCCCCGTCCCCCAGACTCCAAATGTACGCCCCTACTCCCTGCCCCCGCCGGGACTTTGGCTTCTAATTGTACCTAGTCATCTTTCCAGCCGTGTGAGCCCGCTCGGAGCGGAAGGGGGTGGGGGGAGATTCCAGGTGTGAGCCCCTGGGTCAGCAACTCGGCTATACGTGAGCCCCAGGAAGCGCCTGAGGGGTCCCTGGCGCCCCCACCTGTTCGCCACCCTCCCAACCACTTGTTGCAGCTGGACCGGGCTGGGCTTGGCCTGGACTGGGGGGGGGGGGGAAGGAGGGAGGAAGGGGAGGGAATGGGTTGAGGAAAGCAGTGTGTGTGAGTGGGGAGGGGGGCGGTGATCAGGCCCGCGCTCTCCCCCGCGTCGCGCACAAACATTGGTGTTGGCACAGAGCCCGGCCCCACGCGCCCCCGCGCGGTTGCCAAAGAGCTAGGAGGGGGTTGGCCCGGCTGGGCTGGGCTGGGCCGGGCCGGGCCGGGCCGGCTGGGCCGGGTTGGGCGGGGGCGCGTGGGGCCGCCCCCTCCCCGGTCCATCCCCCTCCCCTGTGTTCCCCTCCCTTCCCCTCCCTTCCCCTCCCCTCCCGCACTGCGCAGCGCTAGCTGCTGTCTGGGCTTGGGCCCCTCGGGCGGGCGGCAAGGCAGCTCAGTGCGCAGCTATGGCGGGCGCCCGGCAGCCCCGGCGCCTCGTGCTCCTAGTGCTGTCGCTGCTGCAGCTGCTGCCCGGCCCGGCCGCCCGGCCCGGGCCCCGCGAGCGGCTCCGAGTACTCTTCACCCCGGCTGTGTGCCGCCTGCGCTGCACTGGGAATCGCTGCGTGCCCCACTGCGTGCGCGCCAACACCACCAGCGTGGAGAGCGGCTCCCCTGGCGGGGCAGCGCCCGCGGGTCCAGGCTTCCGAGTCTGTGAGTGCCAGTCCAAGGATGAGGATGGGACTGGGGGGATAGGGAAGGGAGCCGGGAGCCTCACAGGGGAGGGAGCAGGGTGCCCCCTGGATGGATCAGTGATATCCCTAGGGGAAAGGGACAGAAGAGGGAGCCGGACACCCTTTGCCTGATGCAGGGAACCACACAGGAAAGGAAGCAGGATGCCCGTGGAGGGGGCAGGGAGCCATATGGTGGAGGGGCACAAGAGTCAGTTTCCTTGCTCAGGGTCGGCCCTGAGCCTCCAAAAAGGGAGGAAGCCTTCGAGAGCTGAGAGGAGGGCAAAGGGTGCTGCCTAGATGAGAGTCTAACATCCCCAGAAAACAAAGGGGAGGGAGGGCGTCCAGGGACCCCCTTCAAGGTGCAGACTATGAGACATTGGGGGAAAATTGGACTGCGCACCTCAGAGAGGGCCTTGAAAGAGGAGTACTAAGGTGCTCCTTCTAAGCAGTGCCTGGGGGCCCAGGGGGAGAGCCTGGCTCTCCCGACTAGGAGATGGAACTAGGTGCTCCCTTCAGGTGCCAGCTAGGTGTACGAAGAAGGCCTTGGTGGTTGAGTGGAGTGGGGAGTGACGACTGTACAGTTCCTGGGAGACAGCAGGGGTCCTTTAAACTAAGAGGAAATCCACCCATACATATCTCTCCACCCCACCTGTTCCTCTCAGTGGGGGACAGCGGTGAGGATGAGGCAGGATTGACCCAGGCTGGACACTGGACACCTGCCTTTGCTGGGCCACCCTTTCTCTCCCAGGCTTCAATTCCCCTCAGCGGGACGTCGCTCAGTTTAGCTGTGACTCGGATTGCGGAGTGAGGGGAGAGGGGACCCTAGCTCCCCTATCCTGGGCCTCGACCTCTACCCCAACTTTGAGCCTCTCCCCATCTCCTCACTTGCCCCCGGGGGCGGCCCCCAGCCTCAGAGACTGCGGCAGCCGGCGAGGAGGGAGCTGGGGGCCCCCCGGGCGCCGGGAACAGGCCAAGCCTGGCCCCGCTCCAGACCCGGCCGGCGTGAGCTCATCTCCCGCTTGGCCCCCGCCCCTTTCCCCCGCCCCTGCCTCACAGACCCAGCCCGGGGGGCCCCGGGGGAGCCAGGCATTCAGGCCCACGATGCCAGCTCTCGTGCCAGGGGCTGAGCCCTGAGATGGTGCCAGGATCCCTTGGCCTCTTGCCTGGGGAGGCAGGCACACTCGGGATGCTTGCAAGGCAGGGCCTGACCTTACCAAGACCCCGGCATCCTCGGGCCCCAGCCCCTCCTCTCCCCCTCCTCCCAAAGGGGCGGGAGGAATTGGCACTACCCCCAAGGAGCGCCCCGCCCATGGCGTGGGCCTGGCCCGTGGGAGCGGGGCTCTGCTGGCGCCAAGAACAACGGGGAAGAATTTCCACCGGACCCCTCCCACCCCTGCGCCTGTCTCTCCCCCTTCCCTTCTCCTGTGAGACCCCAGCTTGCAACACCCACACCAACTCTGATCTCCAAAACTGAAATCTCTGCCCTCAAGACTTTGACTGAAATCCTGTCCCTCCTCTTGCCCAGAGAACCCCTGACTTCCCTTCCCCCTTTTCTCCGTGATCCCCCTCCCTCCCTTCCCCCCCCCGCCCCAGCAAAGCTCCTAGTCCTAGCGCCTCCTCCACTTCCAGAGACCTAGGACCCCAGAGTTCCGCCTCCACTCCGGGCTTGGCTGGCCCCCGCCCGGCCCCACCCCACAGCTGTCTCCAGCTGTTGCCGCTGGCGGCTTCGGGGGCTCCCGTGGGGGAAGAGGCCGGCGGGGTAGAAAGGGGAGAGAGGAGGACTCAGAGTAGGACCCGCCCCTGGTCACCCGGAGCGCCAAACAAATGCCCACAGCTGGGCACAGCTGGGCATGGGGCTCAAGGAAGGCAGAGGCAGAAATGCCTGCTTTTTGGGTGGGGGGATAGAGCTGCACCCCTCAAAGCCCCCATGCTGAGCGAGGGGAATGCGGAGCCGCCCTCCTCCCCCCACCCCCATCGCCTTTGTTTACCGGGCCTCACCACTGGCGGCACCGCGCCCAGATGTCCCTGCGTGCGGGAGCTGGGCCCGATGTCCCATATGGGGACCACGCGCTCCCCCTCCCGGGGTGCAGCTGGCGCGGAGAGCTAAGCCGTAAAGTGGGGTGGGGGAGGAGTGGCTGAGGGAAGAGGACATTTGGATTGTGTGGAGGGGGGAAGTGTTGAAAGGGACGCTCAGCTTCTTCGAAGGGATGGAGAGCAGGCGTGCCTCCCCAGGCAAGAGGGAAGAGCTGAGCGAAAGGAAAAAGATGGGTTCTTGGACAAAAGGAGGGGAGAAGTGAGAGAAGGAGGCTTTTGGGTTTTGCTGGCAGAGGGAGGCAGGGGAGGAGCGGACCCGTGACCCGCTCCTGCCCCTTCCATGCCTTCCTAGTCTTGTGTCCACTCTTGTGCCACAACGGGGGTGTGTGTGTGAAGAAAGACCGCTGCCTTTGCCCCCCGGACTTCGCGGGCAAGTTCTGTCAGCTGCCTGCTTCCCGCACACGCCACGAGGCCCCTCCGCCTCCCCCACCTGGTGTCACCAAGTCGGTTTACACGCTGCCCCTGGCCAACCACCGGGAGGAAGAGGACGGTGAGGGGAGAAAGTACACGCCCCCCACTAGGCAGCCCTCCTCGGTCTGGGGAGCGGGGCGGGAAGCGACAGGGCTCTCTTGGGGTGGGGTGTGCAGTGGAGGCAAGTCCAGGCAGTGGGTCAGGGCGGCTGGCTTCTACCCTGGATCTCCTCCAGACAAGGTGTGGACTCGGCCGAGGGTCTATTCTTTAGGCCAGAACTGCTCTATCTGTAGGGCTAGATAAAAGGCCTTTTTGGCATGATGTATTGGGAAAAGAGCTGCATTCGAATACTGAATGCTTCTCTGGGTCTCAGTTTCTTCACCTGTAATGTGAAGGTCTTGGACTAAAGGACCAGATCGATGCTTTCGGGTGGTCCTTTTCCGGTCCACTGGTCTGTTTCCCCACCTGTGAAATTTCTGAAAAGTCCGTCCTAGCTTTCCATTCTTCTGACTAGAATCATTGACCCTACCATTCTCTTTCGTGGGTCCTCGCAGACCTACTCTCCCCGGTGAGACTTTGGCTTCCCCTCCTAGGTTGTCTCCCGTGGGGCCCCCACCCTGGACTGTGTTATTGAGTCCTAGCTCCGCACAAGCGTTCACTCTATCACCCCTCACCCCCCAGGCGTGGCGTCCCTGGTGAGCGTGCATGTGGAACACCCCCAGGAGGCTTCAGTCATCATCCACCAAGTGGAGCGTGTGAGCGGCCCGGGGCCCAACTTGGGCCCCGAGGAATCGGAAGCTACGGGCCAGGGCCAGGCCCGGACCTCGGGGGTGCCGTCGGACCGCTCCGCCTTGTACACGGTGCTGGCCCAGAGCAGCCCCCGGGGTGAGGAGGAAGAGGGCGGCGGTTACACTGACGCCTCAGGCTTCGGATACTGCTTCCGACAGCTCCGCGAAGGCGAGGTGAGCCCTGGAGCTGGGACCAGCGAAGGGAAGGTCGGCGCCGGTGCCTGGGCGAGCTGAACCCCTCCCTTTGTCCTCTGCAGTGCGCGTCCCCTCTCCCAGGGCTGCGAACTCAAGAGGTCTGCTGTCGAGGGGCTGGATTAGCCTGGGGAGTTCACGACTGCCAGCCGTGCTCCGAGCACCTCAGTAAGAACGAATCTGGCCTGGATTAGGGAAAAGGCCCTCTGTCCCCTCTGTCCCCCTCCCTCCCTCTCTCACTGCCCGAAAAGGAGCAAGGACACCGAAGAGCGCCAGGTGCTAAGCCTTTCCCTCCTATCCCATCTCATTCCTAGAGGGCTTTATCTATACTAAAGCCACCCCTTTCACTTTTCCTCCCCTCAGGGCTGGGGGAGGTCTCTTCACACCAAGCCCCGCCTCGACTCTAATCTCACTTTCTCCGGCTCGGGGCCTGGCTAAACTACACCCTCTCCTGTTTCCCCAGGCAGCTTAGGCCGGGTGGGATCCTCAGACGCAGCCTGCCCGACAGGCTTTGAAAGAGTCAATGGTTCCTGCGCCGGTAAGGTGGCACTCGAGGGAGGCGGGGCATGAAAAATATCCGGGAATGGGGCTGGTCAGCGTCTGGAGAACCGGGACGGGCGCCGGGGCACTGGATCCTACCCTCTCCACTAGGATGCCCTGCCCCCATTTCCCTGTCCCCCTTTCTAGATGTGGATGAGTGCGCTGAGCCAGGGCGGTGCCAACACGGGGAGTGCGCCAACACTCGCGGCGGCTATACGTGTGTGTGCCCCGATGGCTACCTGCTAGATTCATCCCGGAGCAGCTGCATCTGTGAGAGACCCCACCTTGCCATCCTCTGCTCCTCCCTCCCAGCCTTTGTACTTCGAAACCGCCTACCCCTAACCAAACCCTCAACTCATAAGCTCCGCCCCACTCCTTTCCAAAGCCCTAGCCTGCCCCTCTTAACCTTTCCCAGTTCAGATCCAAGCCCACCCCTCCGAATGCCACTGTGTGCTCGATACCAGGATTCTCCTCTGCCCCTTTTACCTCTGCTCCAAGCCCCGCCCCCATTCCCAAACCCTGCCTCCCCGCTCACTCCAAGTCACTCCCTTCCACCCAGCCTCTCCCCACTCAGTCTCCCTCTTCCCAAAATTGTCCCTCTGACCACAGCCTCTGGCCCCCTGGCTCTTCTCTAGCCCAGCATGTGATCTCAGAGGCAAAGGGCCCCTGCTTTCGGGTACTCAGGGCTGGAGGCTGTTCGCTGCCCATCCTGCGCAATATCACCAAACAAATCTGCTGCTGTAGTCGGGTGGGCAAGGCCTGGGGCCATAGCTGCCAGCTGTGCCCACCTTTTGGCTCAGGTGGGCCCCAGGAGTCCCCTGTATCTTGGTCTCTGTATCCTCCTTCTACATCCTGACTCCCTGCCTTCAACTGTTACCTCAACCTCCAGCATTTTCCAAATCCTGTACCGTCTCTATCCTATTCTGACTGCAAATACCCACACCCTGAGGGGATTCCCTAACCTGTACAGTCACACACCTTACACTCAATCCTGGTACCCTGGCACCCGGGTCACCCAAATTCTACATTCTGGATAGCTCTGTACCCCAATTCCCTTCATGTCTCACAGACACTCACAAAACTATCTGAGCCTCTACCCATCAGGACCCCCTAGGATCCATACTCTGTACATCTTTGTACCCAGAGCCCAAGCACTCCCCAGTTCCTACACTCTGCCTTCACATACCCCAACTCAATTCCTCTACAAGCCCTACTGTCTCTGCCTCCCTATCTTACTGACTTGAATCTGTCTCCCTCAATTTGTCTTTATAGCACTTCATTCCCTGACCTTCCTGCTTTTCCATCTCTCCTACAGAGGGTTTCAGGGAGATATGCCCAGCTGGCCCTGGCTACCATTACTCAGCCTCTGACCTCAGATACAACACTCGCCCCTTGGGCCAGGGGCCACCCCGAGTACCCATCAGTCAGCCCCGGGTACCTCCACCTGTCACCCCAGCACCCCCAGTCTGGGCCCCTACAGGTAAGCTCTGGGTCTTTGGGCCTCTCCATCCACCTTGAACTAAGTAATATAGGCAAAGATGGAGGTACATGGGTAGCAATGGATACTGCTGGGAAGAGAGGAAAGCATGGATGGCATCAAGTGCCCCCCCCCCCATGCCATAATCTTGACCTTCACCTATTTCCCTGTCTAGTTGTCTGGAACTACCCACCTACCTCCCGCCCGGAGCCCAGACCCAGACCCCGGCCCCAGCCCCAACCTAGGCCTGAGGAACCCCTACCCACTGTCCCCATCCAGCCAATCCCCGAACTCCCTGAAAGAGGTGAGGAGCCACAGACGATGGGTGATCTGGAATGGAAACTCTAAATGGAGAAAGGACCAGAGGGGAAGATCTTGGGACAGAGGAGGAGATTCTGGGGGCATGAGGAAGATTTGAGGGGAAAAGGGAGAGAGAAGTCCATTCATTGGGGAAGGAAACAGAAGAGAAGATTGTACTTCAGAGGAGATTGAAGGAGAGGCTGGGCACTAGAGCTGGGGCAACATGCTAATCCTTGGCTGGTCCACCAGGCCCAGTGGCAGGGGGCGTGTGTCAGCGGAACCCCCAGATCTGTGGCCCAGGGAGCTGTGTCCCCCGCCAGGGTGGTTACACATGTGTGTGTGACTCGGGCTTCTGGCTCAGTACCCATGGCACACACTGCATCGGTGAGACTGGGGACCAAAGGGGGAAGGATGGGGAACCCTGGAGGAAGGGGAGCCCGTCACCTCTGACCCCTCTGACTTTACCTCCTCTCTCTGTCCAATTCTCTGGGGCAGATGTGGATGAGTGCCGCCAAGTACCCCGGCCCTGTGCCCATGGGCGCTGTGAGAATTCAGCAGGCAGCTACCGCTGTATCTGTGCCCCTGGTTTCCATGCTAGTCCACAGGGCACTGAATGTCAGGGTGAGTCTTTGTCCCCCAGGATAAACACTTTGCCCTCTCCAACTCCTCTGACAAACTCTACCCACAGGCACAGATCTTTGGGGTCTGCATGGGGTGCAGGGAGGAGCAGGTAGTTGTGGGGATAGCCAAGATGACTAGGCCTGAGATGAAAGCTACAATCGTTAGCCACTGTCCACTCCTGATCCCTGGTTCTTGTGCCCCCAGATGTGGATGAATGTGTCCAGCAGCCCTGCACCAATGGGCGCTGTGAGAACACTCCTGGCAGCTACCTTTGTGTCTGTCCAGCTGGGTACAAGGCTGCTCCCCATGGAGCTGGCTGCCAAGGTAATCAGCACACAGCTCAACAAGGGGACGGGGAGGGAAGTTGAGGGCCAAGGGGATATAGAGGGTGGGGGATTGGGGTTGAGGGGCAAAGTAGAGGATTGGGAGGGATTGTTGAGAGATTGGACCCTACTTGGGTGTGCTCCGAGTTGAGAGTCAGGGGGTAAGTTCTTGGGCTTGCCAGAGGAACCCCACAGGCCCTTTGAGGGCAGAAAGGCTTCATTAGATGTCCATGTGGACTGGTGGCGAAATGCGACCCTAACATCCAGTTCTGTCTCCCCTCTCAGACATCAATGAATGTGCCCAGAGCCCAGGGCCTTGTGGCTGGGGCCACTGTGAAAATCTGCCTGGTTCTTACCGCTGTTCCTGCCCACCTGGCTTCCAAGGCCCTGACTGTGAAGACATAGATGAGTGTGCGCGGGACCCCCCTCCCTGTGGGCCTGGACGATGTGACAACACAGCTGGAAGCTACCACTGCGCCTGCCCTGCTGGATACCGCTCCCATGGGCCTGGTGCACCCTGTGTTGGTATGCCTCTTCTGCTCACCAGTACTATGCCCCACCCCTTCCTCTCCCTCTATTATGTGGAGGGGCTCATAGATTTAAGATCAAGGAGGGAACTTAGAGGTCATCTAACCTAATTAACTCATTTGACAGATGAGAAAACTGAGTCTTATTGTGGACTTGCTGGCATCAGAGGCAGGGAGTGAACCCAGGCCTTCCACCCTTCCACTTTGTCCCTCTGCCTCCTGATTTACTGGGCCAGCCCAGCAAGCCCTCTCCCATTTCTCAGCCTTGGTTCCTCCATCTATAAAATGGAGACTTAATGGACTTGGAAACTCTAAGTGCCCTTCCAGTTCTGAACTCCTGCCGAAAAGGAGACCACAAAGGGCCCCCTGACTCTTAGCTATGCAATCCTGGTCAAGTCCCTTCATATATCTGAGCCTCAGTTTCCCTATATATAAAATATAGATAACCACCTTATAATGTAGTGAGGGTAGAGTTTGGTAAAGCTTAAGAAACATAAGCTGTTTTTCTGAGGGGCTTTTCTTGGTAAATATGAGAGCTGGGATTTGAAACTACATTTCTTGGTTCCAAGCCCAGTTTCTTTATTACTGTCACACTGGCCTCAATATTACTATCTGTAGGATGGTGGGGGAGGGAAAGTGTTAAGATGTACCTTATAGTTACACCTTGAAGGAAGAAAAAGATTTCCATCCGTAGGGATGAGGATGGGCAAATTCCTGGAGCTGGAGACTGGGAGATGGAGTAACATCTTACTGGGAGTCGGGAATCTGGCTTCTAACTTTTTGCTCTGTCCCTGACTCTCGCTGTGATTCTGGGGAAAGCTCTCTGCCTCGCTGAGTCTGTTTCCCTATCTGTAAAATGAGAGGGATGCTCTAGATGGTCTGAGGGGTCATCTTGTTATGATGTAGGGAAGGGGGCGGTGGCCAGCCTCGGAAAAACTCTGCAGCGTGTGCCTGTGGGTGGGGGTGGGGGGTCGCTAGGCCCCGAGCCCCATCTGCGCCCCCGCATCTCCCGCAGACGTGGATGAATGCCAGCGAAGCCCCCCGCCCTGCAGCTATGGACGCTGCGAGAATGTGGATGGCTCCTACCTGTGTACCTGTCCCACCGGCTTCCGGCTCAACGCCGCGGGCCAGGCTTGCGAGGGTGAGGGGGCGGGGCTCGGATGGAGGGGCGGGGCTTAGGTGCCCCAGGGGCAGGGCTCATGCCCTTCCCTTGCTTGGTTGTCTTTCCCACCAGATATTGATGAATGTGAAAATCACGTGGCCTGTCCGGGGCAGGAATGCGTTAACTCGCCAGGGTCCTTTCAGTGCCGGGCTTGTCCAGTCGGCCATCGATTGCTCCAGGGGCGCTGCGCTGGTGAGACTGATTTCTCGGGACTTTTTTTAACTCCTAACCCCACCCACCTGGACCTTGACGCTTCTCCTTCTGAGGGCCCTGAGACACAGTCTTCTCCCCCGCTCCCCACCTCCCATCCCTCTGATAGGGAAGATCTGAACAATCCCTGCACACCCTGTGACCCAGGGACCCTGTGACCACACCCCCCCAATCCCTCCGACTGGGCGGCCCTGGAACATCTGCCCCCACCTTGTGATCTGGGCCCTGCCCCTGATACCTCTCAGTTCCTCCGATGGGAGGTTCTGGAGCACCATCCTTCAGCTGGACCCCAGACCTTCAACCCTCTGACCGAGGTACAAGCCCGTCGTCCTACCTACATCTCTCCCGATCTGGGAAGCCCAGGCCCCACGGTACCGCGATGAAATCAAACCCCAGATTCCTTCACTCACTCCCTTTATACTTGAGGTCTTCTCCCGACCCCTCTCCCAAATGTTGAGCGCTCGGAGCCTCATACCCAGGCGTTCCTGGTTTTCAGACGTGGACGAGTGCAGTTCAGGCGCTCCCTGTGGACTCCACGGCCACTGCACCAACACGGACGGTTCCTTCCGTTGCAGTTGCGAGCCTGGCTACCGGCTCCCACCGGGAGGGCGATCGGGTCCTTGCGCAGGTGGGAGGGGACTCGGGGAGTGTCTGGCTGGCAGGCAAAAAGCCCCGACCTCTCCAGGCCTAACCTTCATCCTCTCCCCGCTGCCTTCTCTAGACGTGAACGAGTGCCTGGAGGGAGACTTTTGCTTTCCCCACGGGGAGTGTGTCAACACCGACGGCTCCTTCGCCTGCACGTGTGCTCCGGGTTACCAGGCTGGGCCCCGCGGATCTTCTTGCATCGGTACGCCTGGCCCTGGAACAGAAGCGGGCTTTGGAGGGACCCAGCTTGGAACGTGGCGGGGCGGTATTTAGAATGTGGGGCATCGCAAACGGGCATGGGGTCTGGGACTGGAACAGTGTCAAAAGGGATTGATGGAGAAGATTGGGTGGGACAAGGGAGGAGGGCAGGGTTAGTCCATCCCTGGACTTCCTTCCTTCTGTTCTCCTGTCCCCTAGACGTGGACGAGTGCCAGGATGGAAGCCTGTGCCAGGGAGGCCTTTGCACCAACACCGATGGCTCCTTTGAATGCGCCTGTCCACCGGGATACCGCGCCAGTGCCGACCTGACTTCCTGCAGCGGTGAGCGCCCATGCTACCTCCTTTCCCCTCAAGTCCTCGGCCTTTAGCATTCCCTCAGTGACTGACCCCTTCCCGTGTTTGTGCTGCGTTCCTCAGATGTGGACGAATGCCGTGAAGGAGGTTCAGCCCTGTGTGGGACCCAACGCTGCGAGAACTCCCCAGGCTCCTACCGCTGTGTCCGCGACTGTGACCCGGGTTACCACGCGGGTCCCGAAGGCAACTGTGATGGTGAGAGGACCCACCGAACTCGCGAGGTGCTTGGACACCTTTCTACCCCCAGGATAGCCAATGTCCTCCTCCCCACTCCCAGGGGTGCAAGTGGTCTGAGGGCTGGGGGGCAAACAGGCTGGCTGGGACTGAGCAGGTCCCGCCGCCCTGGGTCTCCGAGGGTTCCAGAAGCCTGCGGTGTTTGGTTAGAATCCCCGAGGCCAGGGGACTAGGAGGAGTAACCCCTCTGTGTGGTCGGCTTCTGCGCGCTCGGGCTCTCAGAGCTGCGGGCCGCCGGTCCCTCTTCTGACCACGAGGGGGCGCGCCGACGCCCGTTCCTCTGCCTCTTCTGCCGTACTCTGTACTTTTCCTTCCAGATGTGGACGAGTGCCGAGAATACGGACCAGCCCTGTGTGGGACACAGCGTTGTGAGAACACCCCGGGCTCCTACCGCTGTGTCCCGTTCTGTGACCCGGGCTACCAGCCCACTCCCAGCGGTGGCTGCCAGGGTAATGAATGTTTGTGGCATGAATGAATGAGACCCCAGGTGTGCTCAACATCTGGGCTGCGCTGGGCAACTCTTGGCTCTCTGAGACTGCTTCCCCATCTGTCAAATGATGAAGGCAGACTAGTTTGTAGTCAGGAGACCTGGGTTCAAGTCTTGACTCAGCCTCTCACTATATCTGAATTTGGGCAGGTTACTTGGGTATTCTTGGCCTCAGCGTCCTTATCTGTAAAGTGAGGCAGTTGTACTAGATGACATAGGTCAATTCAATCCATCAAACATTTATTAAGCACCTACTGTGTAGGCTGCTTGGGTGCAGAGGTTACAAAGACATCATTGAACTGTTCCATCCAGAGCTAATTCTGTGGTTCCCCTAGGCTGTGTTCTTCTATGTTCCAGGCTAGCTCTGCTCTCAGTGTCTTCCCTAAAGCCACCAACCATCACCTTGTTTCTCCATGCTTCCACCAGAGTAAGGATATGCAGAGAGAAAACAAAATTACTGCTTTTTGCTGGTGATATGATGATGTGCTTAGAGAACTAAAGAAAGAAATGAAAATAAATGGAAATAGCTAACAACTCTGGCAAAGTTGCAGGATATAAGATAAAGCCACACAAATGATCAGCATTCCTAGATAGCAATCACCCACAAAACCCAGCAGGAAGAGCTAGAAAGAGAAATTCCATTCAAAATCACTACAAAAGCTAAAAGATACTCGAGAGCGTAGCCCAAGGTGCATCCAGAAACTCTATGAATCTAAGTATAAAACATTCTTTGTTGAAATAGACCTACCTAAACACCTAGAGAAAGATGCATTGTTCAGGGGTAGGTCAGGCCAATAGAATAAAAATGACAGTGGGAAGGAAAGGGGTCTGCCAGTACCTGTCTCAAACTATGCTGCAAAGTATTAATTCTTAAAATGATTTCATCTTGTGCTGGACTCTCTGTGACCCCATTTAAGGTTTTCTTGGCAAAGATAATGGAGCAGTTTGCTGTTTCCTTCTCCAGCTCATTTTACAGATGAGGAAACTGAGGCAAACAGGGTGAAGTGACTTGCCCAGGGTCACACAGCTAAGAAGTATCTGAGGCTGGATTTGAACTCAGGAAGATAAGTCTTCCTGACTCCAGGCCAGGCACTGTATCCACTGCTGTTCTAAATGATTTCGTACTGGTTTTTAAAAAAAAGAGTTGGGGAGGTCTATGCCTCCTCCAGCCCTCTCCCTATTGTAGGGCCTGCATAGGGTCCCCAACCCCCAGGCCTCTAGACCCACTCTGACTCAAAAGGCCCTTTCCTAGTAGGGTTTTTCAATATCCTTAGGTGACTCCCACATTTTAGTCCAGGGTTTTCTCCTGTCCTAAAGAATTCCATGAGTTTCAGTAGATTTCAAACCAGGAGGGATCCTAGAGGTTGTTAAGGCCAATCCCCTCATTTCACAGATGAAGAAACCCAGGTCAAAAGAAATTAAGTGACACATGACCCAGGCAGAGTCTGAACCTAGGTCTTCCTTACCCCAAGGCCAGTGTTCCGTCCATGATAGCACACGGTGGCACATGATCCTGGTGCCACACGAGGCTGGTGCCACACTGGGGGAGCCATTTCCCTCCAGGTCCCAGGGCTGTAGGAATGGTGGATGGGTAGGAATCCATGTAAAACTGCTGGTTTGATTGCAGATGTGGACGAATGTCGGAACCGATCCTTCTGTGGGGCCCACGCCATGTGTCAGAATTTGCCAGGCTCCTTCCAGTGTCTCTGTGACCAGGGCTATGAGGGAGCCAGGGATGGGCGCCACTGTGTGGGTATGATGAGCCCTAGGGGTTTCTGGGGAGAGGGGCCCTGGGGGGTGGGCGTGGGCACAGGTGGATGTAAGGGTGACTGGTGCTTCGACTCCTTCCTCTCCTACATCCGGCAGATGTGAACGAGTGTGAGACTCTTCAAGGTGTATGTGGGGCCGCACTGTGTGAGAATGTAGAAGGCTCCTTCCTCTGTGTTTGCCCCACCAGCCCTGATGAATTCGACCCCATGACTGGACGCTGTGTTCCCCCAAGACCCCCTGCCAGTGAGTGTCATTCCTCTCTCTGTTTAACTGATGGCTGCAGCAGACACCTGTGGGTCTGCAGCCCATAGCTGATTAAACCCAGTCGTTTAGTTGGTTGCAAAGGGGTCTGCACTACTTGGTGACGCCTCTTCTTCAGTCATTTTTCAGTCATGTCTGACTCCATGATCCCATTTGGAATTTTCTTGGCAGAGATACTGGAGTGGTTTGCCATTTCCTTCTTCAGTGCATTTTACAGATGAGGAAACTGAGGCAAACAGGGTTAGTGACTTGCCTGGGGTCACCCAGCTAGTAAGTGTCTGAGGCTGAATTTGAACTCAGGAAGATGAGTCTTCCTGACTCCGGGCCCAGGGCTCTGTGCACTATGGTGCCCCCTAGCTGTCTCTTAGGGCTCTTAGCAAGTAAAATAAAAAAGAGCTAGCCATGGGTCGGTCTGTCTCTAAAATGAGGGGCTGGCCCCGCCAGCTCTACAAGCCCATGATCTGGTGAGTTGCCACAGCATCGGCACCTGTCTTGTCCAGCCGCACAGACATCTTGATGTGCCCCTGAATATGGATAGCGGGCCATTGGTTAAATTAGAAAAGAAAGGTCAGGCTGAGACCCCGCCCTGACCTGCTGATGCTCCTGACACTTGGTGGACGTGGCATGTTTTTGTTCTGGGGCCTTGACGAGAACCCCTCATTTTCTCCATTCTCAGGGTCCAGTCCTCAGCTGCCATCGAGCCCAGGGCTCCCTGCCCGACCACCACCTCCACCAGCTCCTCCTCGTCGGCCCACCGCACCAAGGCCCGGCCCTGGCCCTGGGGCTAGCAGTGGGCGAAGGGAGTGTTATTATGACACTGGGGCACCTGATGCCTGTGACAACATCCTGGCGAGGAATGTCACCTGGCGGGAATGCTGCTGTACCGTGGGCGAGGGCTGGGGTAGCGGCTGCCGCATCCAGCAGTGTCCAGGCCCTGAGACAGGTGTCGGGGGATGAGGACACTGGCAGAGAATGGGGGCAAGGGGCCAGACCTGGTGAGGAGGTGGGAGGGGGGCACTGGGTGAGAGAGAGAGACAGACAGAGAGAGAAGAGAGACAGAGTGAGGAGAGAGACAGAAACAGGTACACAGAGAGACACAGAGAGAGGAGAGAGACAGACAGAGAGACACAGAGAGAGATAGAGAGAGAGACAGAGAGAGAGGAGAGAGACAAAGAGACACAGAGAGAGATAGAGAGGAGAGAGACAGACTGAGACAGGAGAGAGACAGAGAGAGAGGAGAGGGAGAGAGACAGAGAGTGAGGAGAGAGACAGAGAGAGACAGAGAGGAGAGAGACAGAGACAGAGAGACAAAGACAGACGAACAGAGACAGACCAAGAGAGAGACAGAGAAGAAAGAGGCAGAGACAGACAGAGAGAGGAGAGAGACAAAGACAGAGAGAGATAGAGGAGAGAGACAGAGAGAGAGGAGAGAGACAGAGACAGAAAGAGGCAGAGAAGAGAGAGAAAGAGAGAGAGACAGACACACAGAGAGGAGAGAGATAGAGACAGAGAGAGAGAGAGGAGAGAGACAGAGACAGAAAGAGACAGAGAAGGAGAGAAAGAGACAGAGACAGACACAGAGAGAGGAGAGAGACAAAGACAGAGAGACATAGAGGAGAGAGACAGAGACAAACAGAGAGATAGAGAAGAGAGACAGAGAGAGAAGAGAGACAGAGAGAGAGAGAAGAGAGAGAGAGACAGAGAGAGAGTAGAGAGACAGAGACAGAGATAGAGAGGAGAGAGACAGAGACAGAAAGAGACAGAGAAGAGAAAGATACAGATAGAGACAGAGAGAGACACAGAGAGGAGAGACTGAGAGACTGAGACAGAGAGAGAGGAGAGAGAGAGGAGAGAGAGACAGAGACAGACAGATTGAGACAGAGAGAGAGAGACAGACAGAGGCTGGGATGCCTGATTCCCAGGGCAGGAGATGGAGTCAGAAGACCCAGGTTTGCATCCTACCTCAAAAAGTCGCTAACATGTCCTTCTCTTTGCCCAGCGGAATACCAGTCTCTGTGCCCACATGGCCGGGGTTACCTATCTCCCCCAGGAGATCCCAGCGTCCGGAGAGGTAAGTCGGCTGGTACCGTGGGAAAGGCTAATGGGTGATGAGTTAGTATCCCCCTCTGGCTTCTTACTCTTTGAATGACCTTGGGCAGGTCACTTCTGTTTGGGGCTCAGTTTCCTTATCCCTAAAATGAAAAGGATAGATCAGAGGACTTTGATGTCCCAGCTGGCCCTGAGCCCATCCATCCTATGAGCCTGATCCCACCCTGATTTCTGACTTTCCCTTTCTATGGCCCTTCTATCCCAGCTTCTGGCTCCTGCCAAGGCTGACTGTTGATTGTGTCTGCCCCATTTCTTTCTCACTTTCCCTCCGGGCTGTTGGGTGGGATGAGGTTGGAGGAAGGTGGCCCTGACCACCACTGAGCCTTCGGACCCTCCCTCCCACAGATGTGGACGAGTGTCTGTTGTTTGGGGACCAGGTGTGCAAGAGTGGGGTGTGTGTGAACACAGCCCCTGGCTACTCCTGTTACTGCAGTAATGGCTACTACTACCACACCCAGCGACTGGAGTGTATAGGTAAGGCCCCCTCCCAAACCTGGGGAGCCTGCTAGGAGTCTGGTCTCCATGCTGAGAAGACTGGGCAGGAGAGGTCTTTGGAAGGGGCTGGGGCTTACCTTCCCCACAAAATCCACCCAGAAGTCTAACTTCCCTTCCTTCTGATGCATCAAGGGAGCTGATAAATCGGGGGTCAGGGGGTCAAGCTGAGGTCAAATGCCACCAGCCCATCCTTCCTGGGAGGCTTGACCAGCCTGAGCCACACCAAGGAGCTGGAGAGTGGAGGTGGCATCTCTGGGCTTCCCTCCTCACCATCCCCGTGTCTCCCCAGACAATGATGAGTGTTCGGATGAAGAAGAGGCATGTGAGGGCGGCCAGTGTGTCAACACTGTGGGCTCCTACCATTGCACGTGTGTCCCTCCATTGGTGCTGGATGGCTCCCGGCGGCGCTGTGTGACCAATGACAGTCAGAGTCTGGGTAACCCACAATCCTCATCTTAGCCCTTCCCAGTGGTAGAGGGAGGAACAGGTTTCCTGTGTGGAGAGAATGGAGACTGTCCCCTATAGAGTCCTCCACTCACCCTAGGCCTCCAGGTCTGGGCCGAAGCCCAGGCTTTGTGTATGGGGGTTCATTCTGGGAGAATCAAAGAGCCAGGACTCATGGCGACCAGACCGGGCACTAGGCCTAGGAGGTAGAGAGATGAGAAAAAGAGACAGATCTTTCAGAGGAACTGACTGGTAGGTAGGAGATTGCTTACGGGGCATTGGGTGGAAGATGGAGTGCCAGGCCAATGCCTTCCTTCCTTTCCTTTGCACCCCTATTCAGATGACAACCTGGCTGTGTGCTGGCAAGAGGTGGGACCAGACCTGGTGTGTAGCCGCCCTCGACTCGACCGACAGGCCACGTACACTGAGTGCTGCTGTCTTTATGGGGAGGCCTGGAGCATGGACTGTGCTCTGTGCCCAGCCCGAGACTCAGGTACTGCCTCCTTCCCCCTAAGCCCTGGGGCCTGGCCATACCCTTGACAGTGTGGCATAAAAGCAGAGAATTCATTTCTGAATCACAGAAAGTCAGCCAGGCTCAGGCAAGAAGGCTGGTTGATTGGTCTATGGCCTTGGCTACTACCTGCCACCTGGTGGCCACTGCTGGAATTACATGCATGGCTTCTAAGGAAATTGCAGCATTTCCGAGAAAGGCCAATATGCAAATCATAGGTTTAGAGCTGGAAGGGGCCTTAGAGACCCCCCTCAATATACGTGTGAGAAAACTGAGGAGAAGACAGGTTAAATATACTCAATTGTCATGAGGGTTTTAGGTGGCAGAGCCCAGTTTTGAACATGGGTCAGTATTATTAATAATAATTGCTAATTATTAACAGACAATTGTAGCATAACATATTATTATAATTAACAGTGCTATTGATATTTAACTTTGATATTTTATATTATAATTTATTATATTTAGCGTTTATTATAATATTTATCACATTTGTATATTTATCACTTAATTATTAATAATTCGTTGTTCAGTCATTTGCAGCTGTTTGACCCCGTTTGGAGTTTTCTTGGCAAAGATGTTGGAGCTGTTTGCTGTTTCCTTCTTCAGTTCATTTTACAGATGAGGAAACTGAGGCAAACAAGGTGAAGTGACTTGCCAAGGGTCACACAGCTAGTAACTCTCTGAGTCCAGATTTGAACTCAGGAAGTTCCAGACTCCAGGCCTAACGCTCTGTCCACTGCACCACCTAGCTACCTGTTAATTTAGTAATAATTCAATAATATTATTAATATGCTGTTATATCATAACAGTAAAATGTATTGCTATGATTAATAATGTTAATCATTAACACATTCTTGGCAATTATTATATTAATTATTATTCATAATATTGACCTGAGTCGTACTCAAGTTTCTATTTCATCAGCATTATTAGATTTCCCTCACAATAACCCTGTGAGCTAGAACCCATATTCCCCCATTTTCATGGGTGAGTAAACTGAGCAGCAGAAAGGTGGAGTGATTTTTCCAGGGTCCTACAGAGAGAGAACACATGATGTCATCACCAGAGCCAGCCTCCGAGGCAGGAAGACTTGAGGGCTCATGGTCTGTTTCTGATACCTCCTGGCTAAGTGACCCTGGGCCAGTCACTGTACTCCTCCATTTCTAAGATTAAGTTCATTGTGGGTATAAGACTAAGAACCTCGTGGGTCTGCATTGACTGAGGCAGGGTGTGAGGGACCTGGGAGTTAGGTACCTAGACCAATGTAATTACAGTTTGACACCCAGAGAAGGGCCATTTGGCTAATTATGTATTAAAGGAGAGATTGAACCCGGGTCTTCTGACTCCAGAATCTGTGGGACTACTGTCATCCCACCTAGTTCATAAGATCAGAAGATTTTGAGTGAGAAGGGGTCTTAGAGACCTAATCTCATGCTCCCATTTTATAGATGTGAATGCTGATGCCTTCAGCAGGAATGCCTAAGTTTATACCAGTCAGTGACAGAATTATTCATTCTATGAGATAGCTTTTGGGGAGGGGAGGGGAATGGATGCTGGGGAAGATGATGACAATATAAAAAACCAGAAGACGTGGATAAAAACTTATTTTTAAAAAGTGCAGTGTCAGCATTAGGCCTTGACCTAACACTCGGGCTCCTGGATTCCCAACTCAGGTCTCAGGCAGACAGAAAGACCTGAGGACTTGAAAGTTGATCTGGACCTTTGGCCCCCTTCTTTTACTCCTCTAGATGACTTTGAGGCTCTCTGCAATGTCCTTCGCCCACCAGCCTATGGCCCAGCCCGACCGGGAGGCTTTGGGATCCCCTACGAATATGGACCAGACTTTGGACCGGGCTATGGAGGTCTCCCCTATGGACCAGAGCTGTATCCACCCCCACCCCCACCAGTCCCTGGGCTGGGCTATGACCCTTACCCACCTCCTCCAGGGGCCCTACCTTTCCCTGGCCCAGGTAGCCCCTATGGCCCACCACCCTTTGAGGTACCTGACTTTGACTCGGTTGCTGCGGGGGCCTATGGGGAGCCTGAGGGCCGACCGCCTCTAGACTCTACTGCCCGATGGCGTTATCGGCCTCGAGACACAGGTGGCTCCTTCCCAGAGCCGGAGGAGGAGGAGGAAGAGGAAGCAGGTGCCCCCTATGCAGGTGAGCACCTCCTGAGTACAGACACCAGCATGCTCTTGGCTCTTTCAGGCTGCTGGATGGCACCACTCTGGGCTTCCCTCTGGGGTTCTAGGTTCCTGACCCATGCAAGAGAGGGGTCGGGTCCACTCTGATGCAGCAAGGGTTTCCATCTACTCCTGTCCTTTATGGCATTCCCTGCCACCCCCTCAGCTTCTCTCTACCTTCTTTAAATCCATCTTCCCTTCTTCCAAGGACCAGAGTCCTCCAGTATCTGGTCTTTATCGGGATCTCTGCTATCTTGGCCACTTTTGTCTGCTCCCTTTTATTGGCCTGGTCCAAGGAGGAAGCCATGACACAAAGACCTGCCTTTGCCCACCGGCCTCCCCCTGAGACCCTCAATGAAGGGTCAGTGGGTCACAGGATTCATCAGTAGAAGGGAAGTCTGCCTCCAGCTAGCTAGGTCTGCTCTTTCGTTTTCCACATCATCGGAAATGAGCCCCGAGAAGGGAAGGAAGGTGCCCAAGGTTCCAGTAGTGTGACCTCCCCATTTTTTACAAACCTCTGAAAGGAATAGTCAGTCAATGGTTAAACATTGATCAGGCCATTCCTTCCCCCCTCCTCCTGCCACATCTTTCCTATGCCCAAGGGTGGGCATCGTTCCCGTCCATGCACACACACAGACTCGCTCTCACATCCTGGACGGGCACTCAGTCAGGGGATGACCCCATGATGTGTCCCCCCCACGCTCCTCCAGCTGCCCGCTATGAGCCCTTCGAGGGGCTGCAGGCTGAAGAGTGTGGCATCCTGGACGGCTGTAACAATGGGCGCTGCATCCGAGTCCCCGAGGGCTACACTTGTGACTGCTTTGATGGCTACCGGCTGGACATGACCCGCATGGCCTGCGTGGGTGAGCTTGGATGGGGCGCCTGGACAAAGGAGGGCGGGGAGAGCGAGTGAGCGGCGCGGCAGAATCACACTCCCAGCCCCGCCCCCCAGATCTTGAAGTGGGCAGAGTGTGGGGTGCCGGATCCCTGAGGGTCGGATTGTCTGGGTTCCCTTCCCTTTGCACCCAAGAGGTCTGGTTCCTTTAGGGAGGTGGTGGCACCGGCCTCCTGGGTCCCAGAGGTAGTTCAGCCAGGTTTTTTGGGTGAAGAACCCTGAATGTCTCGGTACTAAATCTATCACGGCTCTCCACCTTCAGACATCAACGAGTGTGAGGAGGCAGAGGACCGGACCTCGCTGTGCGTCAATGGGCGGTGCCTCAACTCTGACGGCTCATTCCGATGCATTTGCCGCCCTGGCTACATGCAGTCACATCAGCCTCACCGGTGTGTCCCTGCTCGCCCCCAGGCCTGAGCTGGGTCATCCCGCCTGCTGTGGACCTGGCTGAGCCAGAGAAGGTCTTGTGGAAGGACCTGAGCCCAAGCCCCAGAGAGCCTGCTTCCATCAGGGGCTGGGCCTATTCAGCATGGCCCCAGGCCAGCCCCATCTACTGTATACCCCCTCCCCCGCCACACTCTGCACACGCGTGTCCCATCCCGCACACACGCTTCGCCTCACTCATCTGCTCAAATGCACGGGACACATGACTGGAGAGATGGGCAGAGGGACAGATAGATACCACCCCAGATACATGCCCTCCACCTCAGCCCAGGGTCCACAGCAATCCTTTCTCTCTTCCCCCTAAAGGAACTGTGAGGCACGAGTACCTGGGTCCCGGCTTACGCCCTCCCCTCCCCTCCCCTCCCCTACCCCTGACATCCCCCCTCCCTTTTTTTCAATAAATTTCCTTTTTCTACCTGTTGTCTCATGGATGTTGCCCAAGCCCAGTTCAGAGGGAGAGAAGATGTGGCCTTGTGTTTGGAAGCCCTGTGGCCCATTTTGCTGGGAGAGGGTCACCTACGATCTTGCTGCGCACTTCTTCTTGGGGCATGTCGGCAGCATCTTCTCTGGATGGTTTAGGATGACTCCTGGAAGCCATCTCCCTGCCATGGGATGTGTCTTCACTCAACTCCTTTTTAGTAAACACCTATTGGGAGTGATCCTCCTCCTCCTCCTCCTCCTCCTCCTCCTCCTCCTCCTCCTCCTCCTCCTCCTCCTCCTCCTCCTCCTCCTCCTCATTATCATAACTTTTACATGGCCAGATGGCAAAGTGGATAGAGCGCTGGTCTTGGAACTAGGAAGACAAATCTTCATGAGTTCAAATCCAGCCTCAGCTTACTAGCTGGGTGACCCTGGGCAAATCTCTTAACTCTGTTTGCCTCAGTTTCCTCATTTGTAAATGAGCTGGAGAAGGAAATGGCAAAACCCCTCCAGTATCTCTGCCAAGAAAACCCCAAATGGGGTCATGGAGAGTCAGACACAACTGAAACAACGCAACAACAGCCTCCTACAGAAAGCTCCTACTACGTGCCAGGCACTGTGCTAAGCACCTTACAAATATCTCATTTGACCTTCACAACCCCCCGGGAAAGTAGATGCTATTATTTATTCCCAATTTGGCTGGAATAAAGAATACACTGTGTGGGGTGGGAAGGGGGATAATGAAAAATCAACTTGGAAGATAGATTGGAGCCAGAAGTGAAGGGCCAAGGATGTCAAATGGAGGAGTTTACCCTGTAGGAAATAGGGAGCTAAATATAATTCTTGGCCAGGAGAGTAACAATATTGGTTTGGAGGCCATGTGCAGTATGGGTTTGAAAGGGGAGGGGTGGGAAGCAGGGAGACTCACTTTTGTAATGATCCAGGTGGGAGATAAATAAGGACCTGAACCAGGATGAAGAATGGAGAATGGTTCCAACACTGTGACCTGGATGAGTGAAAAGATGGTGGTATCCTGGAGAGAAATAGAAAATTTATGAGAGGAAGGGTGTGTGCGTGTGTGTGCGCACATGCACGCAGATGCGTGCGCGCACACACACACAATGTTATGATTGAGATACCTACCAGACAATCAGCTGAAGATATGGACCTGGTCACCAGCTCAGAAGACAAGAATGGAATTTGTAGAGTATACACACACACACACACACACACACACACACACACACACACACACATTCTGAGTGGAAATGGCTCTAAATTTGCACATCTCATCATTTCTTTTGCACTACTGCTCTGTTCATACAACATAGCATTCCTTCTTTGATGAGGGCATATCATACTAAGCGGTCCTGTGCCAGTCTCTCCCATGTCTCACAATCAATCCCAAAGTTCTTCAGAGAGACCTTGAGACTGTCCTTGTATCTCTTCTGACTTCCATGTGAGTGTCTTCCTTACGTGAGTCTGTAAGTCTTTTAGGCAAACGTACATTTGGCATTCAAACAATGTGGCCAGCCTATCAGAGCTGCGCTCTCTGAAGTAGAATTTGATCGCTTGGCACTTCTGTTCGAGAAAGGACCTCAGTGTCCAGTCCCTTATCTTGCCAGGTGATCGTCAGAATCTTCCTAAGACAACTCAAATGGAAGTGATTCAGTTTCCTGGCATGGCACTGGTAGACTGTCCGGGTTTCACAGGCATACAACAGTGAGGTCAGCACAGCGGCTCTGTAGACCTTCATTTTGGTAATCAGTCTAAGACCTCTTCTCTCCCACACTTTTCTTCAGAGTCTCCCAAACACTGGGCTGGCTCTGGCAATGCGTGCATCAGCCTCATCATCTACGTGAACACTGCCAAAATAAGTGAATTTATCCACAGTATTCAAAACTTCTCCATTTGCTGTAACCGATGATTCCATGTATGGATGATGTGGTGCTGGCTGGTGGAGACCCTCTGTTTTCTTGGTGTCATCAGGCCAAAATTAGCACAAGTGGCAGAGAACTGATCCATACTCTGTTGTATCTCAGCCTCAGAGGCTACACTGAGTGCACAGTCATTTGTGAACCAAAAATCATGCACCCCCCCACCCCAACACTTTAAAGTCTTGGCTTGTATTCTTTTCAATTTAAATAATATATAGTCACTGTGGCAGCTGACCTTAATGCCATTTTCATCCTTGTTGACGGTGTCTGACAACATGGCTGAAAACATCATGTTAAAAGCATGGGAGCAAGCACACAGCCCTGCTTTACTCCATTAGTGACTGGGAAAATGTGAGAGAGCATCATCCATTAACCAGTACCCAGGCAAGCATGCCATCATGGAACTGGCGTACAATACTGATGAACTTCTCTGGGAAACCTAATTTTGTCATCATTTTCCACAAGCTCTCACAACTGATAGTATCAAAGGGCTTGGTCAGATCTACAAATGTTGTGTACAGACCTCTCTTCTACTCCTGGCGTTTCTCCTGGAGTTGTCGGGCAGCAAACACCATATCTTCTGTTCCTCAGCCCTTTCTGAAGCCACACTGGCTCTCGGGTAGATGACCATCTTCCAGGTGAAGGATCAGTCCATTAAGGAGAAGAATCTTGCCAGCAATGACTAAGAGAGAGACCCCCCCCCCCCCCTGTGATTGTCACAGGACAATCTATTTCCTTTACCTTTGTAGAGATGGACAATGGAGGCATCCTTGAACTCCTGGGAGATAACCTCCTCTTGCTGTATAACCCAGAAAATTTTAGTCAGCTTTTGTATGAGCAATGCACCCCCTACCTTGTAAATCTCAGCTGCAATAGAATCAGCATCAAGAGTTTTGCCACATGCGAGGAGCCTAACGGCATTCAGAATCTCTTCTTCAGTTGAAAATTTGAGAGCGATTGACTCCAACCTGAGGTAAATGGTCACTGGTTTCAGCATTGATTGATGATGGTCTGTTAAGAACACTATGGCAGTGTTCAGCCCATCTCTCCAGGATCATGTCTTTATCACTAATCAACGTGGCTCCATCAGCACTGAGCAGCTGATATGCACCATGGGTCTTTGACCCATAAATAGCCTTCAGGACATCATAAAAGTGCTTTGGATCATTACTGTCAGCATAAAAGTGAATTTCTTCTGCCTTCTTACTGAGCCAAGAATCCTGCATCTCTCCAAGCTTCGTTTGCATTTTACTTTTGATGGGAGTTAAATTCTGCCTTCTTAGAGACAGATGAGCTATCCTGCTGGTAACCCCTGTGAAGTTCTCATTTTTTGTTTATCAGTTTCTGAATTTTCCCATCATCTTTGTCAAACCAGTTTTCGAGTGTTCTGACCCAGATGAGCAAATGCGATACTGTACGCCAAATCTCTGAAAGCTGCCCACTCCTTTTCTTCTCCACTGTTGCCAACAGTGTGTTGGCTCAGCTTTCCTTGCAAGTTAGCAACGCACCATTCCTGCTCAGGGAAGTGCTCTAATCTCTTGGCATTAAATCTTCTGGTAGTTGTCTTGCCTTGGGCCCCATTCCTTTTGTTAAACACAAATGTTTAGGATAAGTCTATGATCTGTCCAACTCTCTATATCACCTCCATCTCTCACATCCAGTCTGCCTCGCTCCTTATAATGACATAGTCCATTCACTGAGGCTGCTAGAAAAACGTCATGACTTTGGTAAGCTGGCCTTCATTTGCCAGCCTTGTTTCACTTAGAGCTGCCGTTTGGATGCGATGCCTGCTGATTTCTCTCGCAACAAGAGCTGTTCATCTTTCAAGTCTATTGAATTTTGTGTTGTCTGTAAGTGTGAGCACATTCCATATTCTAATGGTGAGTGGAACCGTCTTTGCAAAAGTTTTTACCGATGATAAGCTGGAGCTGATGATATAACTGGGAGGGTATATGTAGACAGAAGAGGTAAGGGTCTAGGCCAGAGTCCTGAAGTAACCTCACTTAGAGGCAGCTAGTGATGTAGTGAACAGATCTCTGGGCCTGAAGTTAGAAAGTTCTTGCTGTTATTCAGTCATTTCATATTTTAGTCATGTCTGACTCTCCATGACACCATTTGGGGTTTTCTTGGCAGAGATACTGGAGTGGTTTGCCATTTCCTTCTCATTTTTACAGATGAGGAAACCGAGGTAAACAGGATGAAATGACTTGTCCAGGGTCACAGAGCTAGCAAGTGTCTGAGGCTGGATTTTAACTCAGGAAGAAGAATCTAGCACTCTATTCACTGTACCACCTAGCTACCCCAGTTTAATCTGTAATCTGATTTAGTTTACATATGAAGTTTGTTTGATGACGTTTGCTCCCACCATCCCCTCCTCCTCCGGGCCCTTTTCCCGTTCCCATGAAATGTAGAGGGTCAACCTTGGAGTCCCCATTCTCATAAATTGCAGACCCATTTTGTATGGTCTGGTAAGTGGTGGAGCAGCGCCCTCTGGTGGCCACAGTTCCTGAGCCCAGTGAGTCTCCCCTCCTACCCCCCTCCATGGGCTCAGTCACCTAGGTCATTGTTGCTTTCCTGATGTGGGTGACTCTGAGGATCCCTTGGTCCTTGTCTCCTGCCACATTCAGAGCCGAGCCTGGGGTGGGTATGGGTGTATCTAGGGTAGGAATCAAAAATACAAATTAAGTGCCTCCTATACGCACTGTGAAACCATCAAAAGCTTGCCTTCTAAAGGGAAGATAAGGACATATCTATTGGTATAGATGATATATATAGATGTAGATGATATACAGATATATGTGATATATATATATATATATATAGGTGATATACATGCATATATACACATCTACTGCATAGATATGTTTATAATATAAACTGATAGTAATAGCTAACGTTTATATAATACTTCAGGGATTTTCATTTCAATCATCCCCCATTTTACAGACAAGGAAAGGGAGGCTGGGAGAGGTCAAGTGACTTGCCCAGGGTGACACAGCTACGTACATATGTCTGAGGCACAATTTGTCCTCTAGCCTTCCTGACTACACACCTGCTGCCTCAAAACAATTGAATACAAGATGGTTCGGGAGAGAGGTACTAGCATTTGGGGGAGGGGGTAGGGGGACACAGGAAGGTCCAGCACAGGTTCATCATGCGCTTCCTTTTCCTTCAGGTGGTGTGGGTGCAAAGACCTGAATGTGGAATCACACAGCCTTAGGTCTAACTGTCTGCTCCGCTGCTGCTGCTGCTGCTCTGGGGGAAGAAAAGCCCTTCCTGGCTTTCCCCTTCCAGTCCAGTTCAGACGTCCCCTCCCTCTGCTCCCCTGCTGTGCTGTCTGTAGCTTTTTCTCCACCCTTGCCAGATTCCCTTTCATCCTGGTTTCTTCCATTCTTCCTGCACTCATGGAAGCTTGGTTTCCTTTGGGAAACACCGTATTCAAGGCAGTACTCCTTAAACGTTAAAATACTAGGTACATACTAGCTAATACTGGCCACTATCAGGTTTCTCCCGGTCTCCTGGTGTCCCAGAATGAGAAGGTTATTCCATGAGAAGTCACAGGGCAGACACTCAATGCCATTTCTGGCCCTCCACCAGCCAGCACTATCACTAGCTCTCCTTTGAGGGGGAGCTTTGGACTGGTTCAGTGTGGGAGTAGTGTCCTGCATGGTCGCCATACGCATTTGACCTCACTGGTACCTATGGCTTACCTCAGGGCATGAAGCTAAGGCCCAGGCTTGGCTGCGCTGTTTCCTGAACATCCTCCTCCAGTTTCCATCCATTTGTACAGGCCATCTCCCATCCCTAAAATGTGCTCCTTCCTTATCTCTGCCTCGTAGAATCCCTTTTTCCCAAGCCTTTTCTGATCTTCCCAGGGGTCAGTGTTCCCTCTCTCCCTTGAGCCCTGATGGGCTGATATCGACTGCTCTGTCCCCCAGCAGGATGTAAGCTTGTTGAGGGCAAGTGGTATTTATTTTTTGTCTCTGCACTCCATAGCCCTTCAGTGCTTTGCACATAGTACTTGACTAATGAATGTTTAGCTGAGTCTGGAATCAGCTCCGGCCTGGAAAGAGACAGAAGATTTGAGATTGTTACATACTTTTTGTGATGTATCTTATTAAGTGGCTACTTGTGGAGGGGATCTCTCTCTCTCTCTCTCTCTGTCTCTCTCTCTCTCCCCTCCTCCTCCTCCTCCTCCTCCTCCTCCTCTTCCTCCACTTCCTCCTTCTCCTCCTCTTCCTCCACCTCCTCCTCCTCATCCTCCTCCTCTTCCTCCCCACCACCATATACCTTGGTGTCTAACAGCTGAACTACTTGTGTCCAGAAGGAGAGACTCCTATCTGTAGTCAGAGAGTCATTTCAAGGAATTGAAGGCACAGTTGAGGGAACAAAGACAGACGTTAGCCACACATAGATCCAGAGAGACATATTCCAATCTGGAAGCAAATCTAGGAGCATGATCCCTGACAGCAGAGTACAGAGCCAGCCATGGACTTCAGAGAGAGCCAGCCCTGGCCTGTGAAGGTGGATCTACAGTTTTTAGAGCGCTGGAGCTGGAGTCAAGAAGAAGTCTTTCTGACTTTCTGAGAACTCTTTCTGAGCTCAAATTTGGCCTCAGACACTTACCATCTGTGTGACCCTAGACAAGTCACTTGACTGCTTCAGTTTCCTCATCTGTAAAATGAGCTAGAGAAGGAAATGGCAAAACCACTCCAGTATCTCTGCCAAGAAAACCCCAAATGGGGTCTTGAAGAATTCAACATGATTGAATAAAAGACTGAACTTCAACTTCCTAACTCCAGGCCTAGCACTCTATCCACTGAGCCACCTACCTAGCTATATAATGTGTCTTATAATATATGTGTGTATATGTATACATGTGTTTACATATCAATATACAGAGAGGTGTGTTTGTATGGAGAGATATGTATATATAGACATGCATTTTTATGTATACATGTACATAGACACACAGTGTATGTGTGGTATGTGTGTATATGTGTGTAAAAACAATACACATATTTCTATGAGAGATAATTGCTACCTCTGGCACATGCCGGCTGTGTGACTCTGGATAAGTCATTCACCTCTCAGAGTTTAAAGACTACCGGTTGGGGAAAAGGTGCTAACTGGCACTAGTAGGACTTTCCTCATCCAGGAGTTCCCTATGCTGGTGAAATCACAGGTCCAGTCCCTAGACCTTTTCCCCTTACAATTTCCAAAATCTTGTAAGTGTCAGACAAGGACAGGAAAAGCAGGCCTGGGCGGGGAGTTGCCAGGTACTCTGACTATAAAGGTCGTTTGGGTAAGGTAATTTCATGTTGAATTGCAGGGAAACCAAGGAAAGCTGCTTTCCAGGAAACATGCCTGAGAGAAAGGCAGTGTAGACAGTGAGCTGCATTGGGAGACCCTTCCTCGGGCTCAGTGGCCACAGCTGGTGATGGGGACCATGCCGCATGTCCTACAGACTCACCTGGTGACAAGCCAGAAGGCAGATGCTTTCCCCAGAGCTGGGGAGGGTGGAAAGCACCAGTCACTAAGAGGAGTCAGTAGGAGGCATTTGGGGCTGGGCTGAAGTTCCATGTCCCGCTTTGGTGTCCGAGCCCCAGAAGGCTTTCAGGGATGATGCTCAGCCCGTGGGGAGCCCTGCGGCAGAGCGAAGTGCGCAGAAGCAGGTGGGGGCATTGGGGTTTCGGGCTTTGCCAGGAGCAGCGCACATTTAGGGGCAGCAGATGGGAGCTCAGAAGTCAAGGCCCAAAGCCTTCCTTTGGTGTCTAGTTAAGTGAAAGCATATTTAATTCCCAGGGAGCACTCCTTTCACGTTAGCACTGCTGAGATAATGCATGTAAGCAGCCCCACTCATAAGCATTCAATCAATTATGAATTACTGTGGGAATCTATTTATACCCTCGTTAGAACCCGGGCAAGGCGGTAACAGGCTAAGGGAACTTGAGGCTTGCATCGCCATCTGGTGGCAGATACTGAGATTGCGCTCTGAATAGCTAGACTCCCGGAGGTCCAAAGTGCCTGTGGAAGGCTGTGGTTCTGTGGAAAGGGGTACCCCTGCATTAGGACTAGAGTTCATAACCCTCGTGGGCCTCAGTTTCCTCATCTGTAAGTGGGGGAGCAGGATTAGATGACCTCTGTAACTCCTTCCACTTCTTTTTTAATTTTTATTTATTTTTTTTCTTCCACTTCTAAATTGATCCTGCTGCAGGCTCACCCTCATATGCCAAATCTGGGCTGTTCCCAATAGCTCTCGTATATCTCCCTTTCTCTTCTAGTCACCAAATCTAATTGTCTTTTCTCATTCCTCATCCTTCCTGCGACCTTCCACGCTGTATATCACCCTCTTGTTCTGGATACTTTCTCCTCTATTGGGTTTTTTTGGGGTTTTTTTTTTTGACCAATGCTCCTTCTTGGTCTCCTCCCTAACTGCTCCTTTCTCAGCCTCCTTTGCTGGAGCTTCATTTAGGTCACAATCACTAATCATTAGAGTGTAAGCTCCTTGAGGGCAGGGACCTTTTTTGCCTCTTTTTGTATCCCCAGTGCTTAGCACAGTGCCTGGCACACAGTAGGTGCTTAATAAGTGTTTTTTAAAAACTGAGTCAAGTCCATAAGTATTTATTAAGCATCTACTATGTGCCAGGTGCTGAGATAAACAATGAGAATGCTTAGGAAGGCAAAACCAGTTCCTGCTCTGATGGAGCTCACGGTGTCATGGGGGAGACAACACATGAACAGCTACATACAAATAAAATTTACTTGATCCAAGAATAAGATAACAGGCTCAGGAGAAACTGGAGACAATCTCGTGGGGAGGCACTAGCTGTCAGTGGGTGTCCCCTGTGGCTCTGTCCTGGGTACTGTCTCTCCTCTCACCTTACTTGGTGATCTAGTCACCTTCTGTGAGATGATTCTCAGATCTCGTTAGTCAGCCCTGACCTCTCTCCTAACCTCTACCCTGCATCTCCAACCACCTCCTGGGCCTCTGAAACTGCATGTGCTGCAGGTTTTCAAATTCGATGTGTCCAAAACAGAACTCATCATTTTCCCCACAAAACTCATCATTTTCCCCACAAAACTCTCCACTCTTCCTAAGTTTTCTGTTCCTGCTGAGAGAACCACCATCCTCCCAGTCACCAAAGCTTATAACCTAGGTATCCTCCTCTTCTCTCTCTCCTCTCTCTTCCCCTTTCTTCCTCTCTCTCTCTCTCTCTCTCTCTCTCTCTTTCTCTCTCTCTCTCCTTCCCTCCCTCCCTCCCTCCCTCCCATGTCTGTCTCTCTCTCTCTGTTTCTCTCTTCCCTTCCCTGTGTCTCTGTTGCTCTCTATCTGTCTCTCTGTGTCTCTCTCTCCTCTGTGTGTGTGTGTGTTTCTCTGTGTCTCTGTTTTTCTCTTCCTCCCTATCTCTCTCTCTCTCTCCCCGCTTTCTGTGTCTCTGTCTCTATCTGTCTGTCTGTCTCTCTGCCTGTCTCTGTCTCTCTGTCTTTATCTCTCTGTGTCTCTCCCTTTCTCTATCTCTCTATCTCTATGTCTGTGTCTCTCTCTGCCTCTCTCTCTCTGTCTCTTTCCCCATCTCTCTGTCGCTGACCCTCTCTGTCTGTCTCTCTATCTCTGTCTGTCTCTATCTGTCTGTCTGTCTCTCTGCCTGTCTCTGTCTCTCTGTCTTTCTCTGTCTCCATCTCTCTCTGTGTCTCTCCCTTTCTGTCTCTCTGTTTCTCTCTCCCTTTGTCTATCTCTTTATCTCTGTCTCTGTCTCTCCATCTCTCTGTCACTATCCCTCTCTGTCTCTCTGTCTGTCTCTCTCTGTATCTCTATCTGTCTCTGTCTCTCCCCCCACCATAGCCTGTACTGTCGATTCAATTTTTCCACATCTTTTGTATACACCCCCCTTCTCTCCTCTGACTTGCCACCACCTTGGTGCAGGCCCTTACACCTTATACCTGAACTGTTGAAATAGCCTGATGGTTGCTCTCCCTGACTCAAATGCCTCCCCACTCCAGTCTACCCTCCATTCAGCCACCAAAGTGCTTTTCCTAAAGCCCCAGTCCAAGCATGTCATTCCTACACTCAATAAATACCAGTGGTTCCCTATCACCTCCAGATCAAATGCAAAGTCTTTTGTAGCACCCCTCCCCCACCATACAGCCTTTGACAAGTCTTTCTATTCCCTGTTTTTTTGTCCTTAGTTCTTGAAGAGGACCATGACATCTGAGAAGTGATGCCACGATACGCACGTCAACTGGATTGAAGTGAGACAGCTCCCCCTCCCCATACTCTTCGACCCAATGACACTATCCTTTCTTGTGTCCTTGTCACTCAGCTCAGTGCCTGGTACACGTAGCAGATGCTTAAGAAATGCTCATTGACTATCTAACAGCATCTTAACCTGCCCTCTCCTTTCAAGCTTCTCCACCCTTGGATCATCTGTCCCTGTCCTATACATGACTACAGCTCGAACGCGTCCTTCTTAAACAGTGTTGCCCAGAACTGAAGCTGATGCCATGGATGAGGTCGAATGAGGGCAGAGGAGAGTGGAACAATCACCTCCCTATTCCTGGAAGCTTCGCCTCCTTTAATGCTGCCTAAGATAGCGTTCACTTTCCTGGCTGCCTCGTCGGAGCTGACTCACACTGAGCCTGACGCCCAATACTCCTCCCTGCCCCCGCCCCCACCCAGTGTTGTTCAATCCGCAGCCTCTCCGTTCCTCTACCATCTTGTCATTGGCAGCTGGAGTTTTGGTTCCCAAGAGTAAGACTGACATTTCCGCCTTTGGGATTTCATCCTTCCAGGGCCCCAGCACAGTCTATGTCGACCTGCTCGGTGTCATCTGCTATGCCTTAGTCCAAGCATTTATTGAGCACCTGCTGTGTGCCAGGCACTGTGCTAAGCTCTGGAGATACAAAATGGAGGCAAAAACAGTTCCTGTTCTCAAGGATCTCACAGATGAAATGAAGGAAGGAAGGAAGGGAGGAAGGGAGGGAGGAAGGAAGGAAGGGAAGAAGGAAGGGAGGGAGGAAGGAAGGAAGGAAGGAGTGAAGGAAGGGAAGAAGGAAGGAAGGGTGGGAAGAAGGGTGGGAGGGAAGAAGAGAAGAAGGAAGGGAGGAAGGGAGAGAAGAAGGAAGGGAAGAAGGAAGGAAGAGAGAGAAGAAAGAAGGGAAGAAGGAAGGGAAGAAGGAAGGGAGGAAGGGAGAGAAGAAGGAAAGGACGAAGGGAGAGAGGGAGGAAGGAAGGAAGGAAGCTAGCATTTATTAAGCCCCTACTATGTGCCAGGCACTGTGCTAGACACTTTATAAATTTATTTCACTTGATAATGGGGGAGATGTCATGGAAACAGCTATGTACAAATAAGATATAGACAGGATAAATTGGGGCTAGTCTCAGAGGGAAAGTGCTGAAATGAAGGAGGCCCAGGAAAGCTTCTTGCAAAAGGTGGCATTTGAGCTGAGATCTGAAGGCAGCCAGGGAAGCCAGACGCTAGCGATGAGGAAGGAGAGAATTTCAGATCATTAAACAGTTTGGGGTCAAGCACAGATGCCTGTGCCACTCCATTACAGACTTCCTTCCTCACTGACTTTGGACCATTAGCCATTCTTTGAATCTGACTGTCCAACCAGTCCTGAACCCTTCCAACTTTGGTATTATGTGATCCAGGTCTTTCCATCTTCTCCAGAAGAGTAGTATTTTTGTTGTTCAGTCATTTCAGTTGTGTCTGATTCTTTGTGATCCATTTGGTGTTTTCTTGACAAAGATATAGGAATGGTTTGCCATTTCCTTCTCCAGCTCATTTTACAGATGAGGATACTGAGGCAAACTGGGTCAGGTGATTTGCCCAGGGTCACACAGCTAGTACGTGTCTGAGGCCAGATTTGAACTCAGGCCTTCCTGACTCTAGACCTGGCACATTATCCACTATGTCTCCTAAAAACAGGACATTTGGGCTCTTGCTTTCCACAATCCTTTAAATACCAATGAAATGTTACTTACAGAGTGTCAGTAATCAGGTCTTCCAGTTCTTTTTTTACGCAAAGATGTACAATGGTGTGTAAACTAATTAGGATAAAGCTAGGTGGCGCCATAGTGGATAGAGTACCAGTCCTGGAGTCAGAAAGACTCATCAAATCTGGCCTCAGACACTGCAGAGCTTTGTGGCCCTGGGCAAGTCACTTCACCCTTTTCCACTCAGTTTCTTCATCTGTCAAATGAGCTAGAGAAGGAAATGGCAAACCACTCCAGTATCTTTGCCAAGAAAACTCCAAACGGGGCCACGAAAAGTCAGACATGACTGAACAACAGCAACACAATAAATTTGCTGCCTCTTACAACAAATCTTAAAAAAAAGTTAACGTATCATATATGCTGCCTCTGCTTCCATCACTTGTTTATATGATTTTATATTGGGTTTCAAAAATATTGATATATTCTTTAATTCTTCATGATGAAATTATACACCACTTTGGATTTTAAGTTTTATTTTGTTTTGTTTTTAACAAACATTTCATGACTAGCTTTGATTATATCCCTCAGGTTTTCCTTTTTAAAAAATTATTAAAATAGAAAATAACCTTTATTTAGCATACAAAACAGTATACGAGTTTATGAGATTGACTATCATGACTTTTCCTGAAAACTTTCACAACAAAAGCTGTAACTCTACTAAAACTTTCCAAATCTGTGTTCCAACAGGAAATAGCTATTTATGATTTGGCAGTAGCAGTGACATAATGCATTACTTCAAAGTACAATTCACTTGTTTACAATTCTGTAGTGCAAATCTTGCCCATATTCATCTTTGACCCACTTTCAATGGATAAGTATAGAAACATGTAACGTGAACTACACACATTCAGTGCAAGAGTTGACTAATTGGTTTTTTTTAAATATAGGTTCAAAGCATCTCGTCAGCTCACAAAAATAGTGATTAATCATGCCTTATTTTATGGTGTTTAATAAAAGAAAGTGCTTCTCTTGAAAATAGAAGTCAAGAGATCTATGGCCTGAGAGAAACAGCTTCAGCTAGTCATAACATGCTGAATTAACACTTCTCATTACAAAGATCCCAAAAATGCATGTAGTAGATATACACTATTCAATTACATGGTAGGATCTATGGATATTAAGGGCATGAATACTTAGCATTAACCTTGTCAAGGGATCAAACAACTAAGGTAGAGTTTGCCACTCACCATTTAAAAGGGAGCTCTGTTTCTCCCCACAGTCTATGACTCCCTAGAAAATAGACTCTGCCTCAATTATTGCATATTTTAAATTATATTTTTACAGAACTATTTAGTACCTGATGTAGAAAAACAGTAGCAAGTAATTCATTTTTTGAGAGTCATTTAACATGAATTATAAATATAATGTGTAATCAATACAAATCCATATTTGTCATAACACAGATGATAAAGGACAAAGTAAAAATAAAACTTAATCAAAATTTAACGGGCAGCTAGGTGGCACTGCAGCAGATAGAGTACCCAGTCTGGAGTCAGGAAGACTTATCTTCCCAAGTTCAAATACAACCTCAGACACTTATTAGCTATGTGACCTTGGACAAGTCACTTAACCCTGTTTGCCTCAGTTTCCAATCAGAGTCATTATCCTGCAAGACAGGTTGCTCTAGCATCTGCACCTGTTTTCTCCATGTCTTCCTTTTATATGGCTGGTCGCTGTTTTGGTGATTACCACCTCCTTGGGATGCCTGGCCACATTAGGCTTTGTGGACCACCGTCCTCTCTATATCCCTGCCCACACCCACAGTTCCCATAGTTATACCCAACAAGCGTAAGCATATCTGCCCTAGACACTATCATTTTCATCTCTACCATAGGTAATGTTGTTTAACATCCATATCCTAGATCATTCTTGTTGTTCAGTCGTTTTCAGTTGTGTCCAACTCTTCCTGACCCCATTTGGGGTTTTCTTGGCAGAGATACTGGGGTGGTTTGCCATTTCCTTCTCCAGCTCATTTGACAGATGAGGAAATTGAGGCAAACAGGGTGAAGTGACTTGTCCAGGGTCGCACGGCTAGTAAGCATCTGAGGCCAGATTTGAACTTAGGTCTTCCTATCTCTGGGTCTGGTACTCTAGCCACCGTGCCACCTAGCTGCCCATGCTTAGCCCAGTTTAGCTAAATAAACATTTTACCATCAATCTGCTTGTTCTGACTTAAGTAGATTTTGGAGCTTTGGTGAATTCCTCCATGTACTCATTCTGACCTCTATGCCAGTGGGGCTATTGGGGACTAGTGGCAAGTGCTGTGGTGAGAGAATTGAAGAGAGAGAATTGATGATGGAAGAGCATCCATACATTTTCTTTTTTTTTTTTTGATGGGGGAAGGCAGGGCAATTGGGGTTAAGTGACTTGCCTAAGGTCACACAGCTAGTAAATGTGTCAAGTGTCTGAGGCTGGATTTGAACTCAGGTCCTCCTGACTCCAGGGCCGATGTTCTGCCACCTAGCTGCCCCATACCCATACATTTTCAATGGAATTTATATCAGATGAGTTCCCGGGCCATTTAGCATGTTCATCTCCAATTCATGGATACATATTTTTTTAGCCTTTCATGATACGTGGCATGGTGCAAGACCATGTTCCATCTCAATCTGGGAATTTATGTCACTCCAGAATAATTCTATTTCTCAGGATATTAACAGGATTATCAGAGTTAATTATTCCCTTAATGGTGACAAGACTTCTAGGTACACTGGAAATAAAAAGAAAATTTCAAAGCATTTTGAAGGAGATGGCTGTTTTGTGTCTGATGCCAGATCTCACAGGCTCACCTGGACATCTGTTTTGGTATAGCCTTGAGTGGGAAAAGTGAGTTTCATTAACACAAACTATCTTCTTCTAATCTGTAGTACTCTGGTCTTTGTGTGATCTTATTTATACTAAGTGTCTTTTCTTTGTAGCAGTGTTCTTTTTTTTTTTTTGAGGCAATCAGGGTTAAGTGTTCAGGGTCACATAGTTATTAAGTGTTTGAAGTCACATTTGAATTGAGCTCCTCCTGACTGCAGGGCAGGTGCTCTGTCCCCTATTCTTCCAATTTCAAAAAGCTTATGCCACGCTCCAGAGAAATAAACAACAACCCTTCCCTCTAAAGGTTTTTGCTTGTTTTCCTGAGGATTAATTAGGTTGTTGTGCAGCAATATTTTGTCAATTTAGGGTGTTTTTTCTGCCCCCCCACTTTTATTTGTACTTTGGTGTGACCCATCCTCTTTCATGTTGGGCCTAAATGATTTTTGAAATGCTTGGCTTCCACACACCAACAATCACTGAAATATCTCTAGTAGTCATTGAAGTGTGCTCTTTAAGAGTTACAACTTTTGAACATTTCCTTGGAGTAACATCTATTATTTAAAATCATGAAATTAAAATACAACAAAAGAAAGCGTTTTAAGCCACATATAGTGCATAAAATCCAGCATTCACCTGCTAGAGAACTAACCAAAGGTGGACCAACCGGCTCAATCCAGTTTCATCTGGTCAAGGTCAGACATTCTGAGTCAGCCTAATGTTAGTAAGAGCACATATGCATCACCATTGCTGTCACAGAGCAGAACCATCTCAAAATTACTGCTTGTCCCAAGTAGTTCACACACCACCTGGTTCGCCTGTGCCCGGTGCCTTGAATCAAACACAATCAGGTGTTCTCTTACTTATCTTGTCTCTCAACTCCCGTAAGTCTTTCTTGTCATTTCAAGTGCAATATCCCATTCTGAACATTATTTCACTTTCCTGACACTTTTCAAAAGTAAATAATAATAATAGCTAATATTGGTAGAGTACCTACTATGTGCCAGGCACTGTGCTAAGTATTTTGCAATCACTATCTCACTTGATCCTCACAACAACCCTGGGAGGTAGGTGCTATTCTTATCCTCATTTTACAGATAAGGAAACTGAGGCAGACAGAGGTTAAGTGACTTGCTCAGTACCACACAGCTATGTTAAGTATCTGAAGCTAGATTTAAATTCTGAGTGTTTTTTTTCCCATTCCAAGCCCAGGACTCTATTCACTTTGCCAACTAAATATTTTTTTCAATTAATAAAAATCAATTTTCTCTTCCTCCTACCTCCTCCTCGCCACTGGGGGGCAGGGAGGGAAAAAAACCTCCCATAACAAACATGCAAAACCCTTTATTGGCTGTCTCTAAAACTTTACGTCTCCTTCTGCGCCCAGAGTTGATCACCTGTCTCCGTAGGAGGAGGGTAGCATGTTTCATCATCAGTCCTCTGAAATCATGGTTGACGTTTTTTCTGAGCCTTGGTTTCCCTATCTCACCTAGGCTCAAAGTGCTGTGGCCTCTCATTGGCCTGATCCCAATGCTGATCTGCAATAGATGCCTTAACCGGTTCCATTTTTCAGACCTGAGCTGGTTCAGTCCTTCTTAGTTTGTGAATTTTGAGCTATAGTAGCCCTGTGTGGTGAGCCCCCAGGGGCCTACTATGGCTCAGAATTCACAAACTCAAAGGATCCACCAGCCTCAGCCTCCCCAAATGCAAGGCCTATGGATGGGCATGTGCCAATAAGACCAGTTGTTAATGAGAGTCCTCAGAGACTTCAAAGTTTTTTATTTATTATTGTTGTTATGGCATAAATTGGATCTTCACGCTCCCCATCACGCTTCCTCACACTGGTTCTCCTAATGCTTCCATCATCTGTGATTTCATTGATGTGGGCACACATATCTGCAAGAATGGGGTTGCAATCATTTAATACCTTGTAGGCTTTGCAAGTCTTGTCCATTTCCTACTCCTATCGTGGCGGGGGGAGTGGGGAGCAGACCTTCTAGACCTCTTGTCATTGTCTGAACACCGAAGGAGCATGTGGGCTGTCCGTTAAGTGTACCTTGTAATCACGGCTCAATTGGCCCATCTTCATTTCCAGCCATACATTTTTCTCATCACTTCCTAGTCCTCTATTTAGCATTCTGGCTATACTTTAACCATCACCCGCATCCTTTCTCCCTCAACCCCTCAACTTTGGAATCTGCCCCTGAGCCCCATAGACATTATAGGGAACCTTTTGCCTTGTTTACTCTGGAAACCAAGCCTTCCAACCACCTTCAAGTGTATTCTTTCACACCATACCACTGAGCACATACCTACCCCCAGCTAGGGCTCTCTGCTCCCCACTCCCAATTTTCCAGGTCCACTTTATATGTCACCTTCTCCTATTAAAATGGAAGCTTCCTGAAGGCAAGCACTATTTTGCTTCCTTGGATTTCTACCTTCAACCCTTCACACGGTGCCTGGCACACAGTAGGTGCTTAATAAATTACCTGTTTATTTATTTAGCTACCTACCTGTTATGATAGGCCTTAAACCACTCCTGCCCATTTCTTCATTTGTGTAACTTCTACTTGGCCAGGATTTTTTTTTCCTTCTTCATTTTCTTGCTATTTCTAGGCACGAGACAAAAGCAGGAAATGTGCATGTGAATTGCCTGGGGCCATTCAATGTGAGAGTATTTGCTTAAGTCTATTCTGATGTCATATTAAAAAGGAGACATTTGAAAAGAACCACCACACCTTAAGGTAAAGACCTCAGAAAATGACCAAGGAGGCAGATGCTTCAGAAACACTCTGGAAAACCATGAGCAGATGCCAGTATGGTACCTGGCCATGGGCTCTCAATAACTCGCTTAAGATTATCTAGCAGACCTTCATGTACATATTGGCCAGGAAGACACTGAGTAGCCTGGCAAGGTAGTGAGCTGAAACTGTGGTTGATTAAGAAAGACCTCTAGGCCTGTACCCTTTACCTTGGCGACCTTTGAAAGGACCATCTACTGGATGTGGTCTTCGGGAGCACCTGGGAAACAGAATTGGAAGAACGTGGGGACAGAGCTGAAATTTTACACCTTGCTAGAAGCAGCAGGTCTATTGTTGCTTAGGAGTTTTAAAGTTGGCACTGTTCATTTAATTTTTACTGTAGTAAAGAGTTTATTTGGGAAGCCAAGTGGCGTAGCGTATAGAGCACCAAGCCTGGAGTAAGAAGACTTATCTTGAGTTCAAATCCAGCCTCAGAAATTTGCTTACTGTATGACCTTGAGCAAGTCACTTTACCCTGGTTGTCTCAGTTTCCTTATCTGTAAAATGAGCTGGAGAAGGAAATGGCAAGCCACTCCAGTATCTCTGCCAAGAAAACCCTAAATGGGGTCATGAAGAGTTGGAAATGGCTGAAAACAACTGAACAACAAAAGCATCTATTTAAGTTACTTGTGAAGGAATAATCCTTATGCATATTTGGAAGTTGGGAAAGAAGTTAGAATCTCCAAGAGATGGGAGCAAAAGAAAGGTTGATTATGAATTATGATGTAGTTAAATTGTACCCTTAGAAAAATACCCTACCCTTGTTTTCTCAACGCATGAGAGAGGTATGGGGGAGAATTTGGAACTGAAAAAAAAATAAAATTGAATATTAAAAAAATAAAAATAAAACACTCTAGACAGAATCCTAAGGAAAACAAAAGAAATGGTGGTTTCTAATAGGCAAATGGCTTAAGATTGAAAGCTAGGAATTGTTCATAATTGAAAAATGAGAGAGCTGGAGGAATTCAAACTGAGGATAATAGGGAAGATGGGAGGGGAGGAGGGTTTAGGCAGGGAAAGTCCTTCTCTCCAGTTTCACATATCTTGAGTTATTGTGAAGATAAAAATGACAGGCTTTGGCAACATATTGGAGAGGGTGAGAGAGAATGAGGATGCCATGTAGGTTCTGAGACTAGGTGATTGGGAAAATGGCAGTGCCCTCAAAAGCACTAGGTAAGTTAGGAAGAGAGGAGAGTCTTGGGAGAAATAAAATGAGTTTACTTTCTGCCATGTTGAATTTAAGATGTCTCTGTGACAGCTAGTTTGAGGTGTCTAATGAACAATTGGAGATGAAAGACTGGAAGTCAGGAGACTGGTTAAAACTGGACATAGATCTGAGAAGCATTTGCATAGAAATGATAATTGAATCCATGGGAATTGATGAAATCATGAGGTAAAGTAGTATTGAAGGAGAAGAGAAGAGGGTCCAGGACAGAGCCTTGGGGGACACCCATGGTTAGTAGAAATGATCTGGATGAAGATTCAGCAAAGGAAACTGAGGAGTGGTCAGACAGGTAGGAGGAGAGCAGGAGAAAGGAGAAAAAACTTAGAGAGAGGACAGCATTCAAAAGAAGATGGTCAATAGTGTAAGAGCCTGCTGAGAGGTCAAGAAGGGTAAGGACTGAGAAAAAGTCATTGATTTTGGTGATTAAGAAATCATTAGTGACTTGGACAGACTTTGAGTTGAGTGATGAACCTCACCCACCATGTGCCATTCCGAATCAATAACTGGCTTAAATTGGTTTAATTGGAATTGTGTTAATTGTACATGGTACCTTTCCATTTTCACCCTTCTAAATTGTCATTGATTTCTAAATTAGCTCTAATTAGTCAATAATCTGACAGCTAAAATGATCTTACATCTATAATCACTGATTTTCTTTCAATTAAGATTTGGTCAATTTCATTTTGGGGGCAATGTGTTGAAATTCAACCTACCTCCTTTTTTCACGGTTTTTTAAAAATTTTTATTTATTTATTTAAAATTTTTAGTTTTCAGCATTGATTTCCACAAGAGTTTGAATTACAAATTTTCTCCCCATTTCTACCCTTCCCCCCACTCCAAGATGGCATATATTCTGATTACCCCATTCCCCAGTCAGCCCTCCCTTCTGTCATCCCACACCCCCCATCCCCTTTTCCCTTACTTTCTTGTAGGGCAAGATGAATTTCTATGCCCCATTGCCTATATATCTTATTTCCTAGTTGCATGTAAAACTTTTTTTTGAACATCTGCTTTTAAAACTTTGAGTTCCAAATTCTCTCCCCTCTTCCCTCCCCACCCACTCTCCCTAAGGAGGCAAGCAATTCTACATAGGCCACATGTGTATCATTATGCAAGACCCTTCCACAATACTCATGGTGTGAAAGACTAACTATATTTTGCTCCTTCCTATCCTATCCCCCTTTATTCAATTTTCTCTTTTGACCCTGTCCCTTTTTGAAAGTGTTTGCTTTTGATTACTTCTTCCCCCTATCTGCCCTCCCTTCTATCATCCCCCCTTTTTTATCACCTTCCTCCTTCTTTCCTGTAGGGTAAGATACCCAATTGAGTGTGTATGTTATTCCCTCCTCAGGTCAAATCTGATGAGAGCAAGATTCACTCATTCCCCCTCACCTGCCCCCTCTTCCCTCCCAACAGAACTGCTTTTTCTTGCCACTTTTATGTGAGATAATTTACCCCATTCTATCACTCCCTTTCTCCCTCTCTCAATATATTCCTTTCTCATCCCTTAATTTGATTTTATTTTTTTAGATATCATCCCTTTGTATTCAACTCACCCTGTACCCTCTGTCTCTCTGTCCCTGTCTCTGTCTCTGTCTCTGTCTCTGTCTCTCTCTCTCCATATATACATATGTGTGTGTGTGTGTGTGTGTGTGTGTGTGTGTATTCCCTTCAGCTCCCCTAATACTGAGGTCTCATGAATTATACACATCATCTTCCCACGTAGGAATGTAAACAAAACAGTTCAACTTTAGTAAGTCCCTTATGATTTCTCTTTCTTGTTTACCTTTTCATGCTTCTCTTGATTCTTGTGTTTGAAAGTCAAATTTTCTATTCAGCTTTGGTCTTTTCACTGAGAAAACTTGAAAGTCTTCTATTTCATTGAAAATTCATATTTTGCCTTGGAGCATGATACTCAGTTTTGCTGGGTAGGTGATTCTTGGTTTTAATCCTAGCTCCACTGACCTCTGGAATATTGTATTCCAAGCCCTTTGATTCCTTAATATAGAATCTGTTAGATCTTGTATTATCCTGATTGTGTTTCCACAATACTCAAATTGTTTCTTTCTGGCTGCTTGCAGTATTTTCTCCTTGATCTGGGAGCTTTGGAATTTGGTGACAATATTCCTGGGAGTTTTCTTTTTGGGATCTTTTTCAGGAGGTGATTGGTAGATTCTTTCAATTTCTATTTTACCCCCTGGCTCTAGAATATAGGGCAGTTTTCCCTGATAATTTCTTGAAAGATGATATCTAGGCTCTTTTTTTGATCATGGCTTTAAGGTAGTCCAATAATTTTTAAATTATCTCTCCTGGATCTGTTTTCCAGATCAGTAGTTTTTCCAATGAGATATTTCACATTGTCTTCCTTTTTTTCATTCCTTTGGCTCTATTTTATAATATCTTGATTTCTCATAAAGTCACTAGCTTCCACTTTGCTCCAATCTAATTTTTAAGGTAGTATTTTCTTCAGTGGTCTTTTGGACCTCCTTTTCCATTTGGCTAATTCTGCCTTTCAAGGCATTCTTCTCCTCATTGGCTTTTTGGAGCTCTTTTGCCATTTGAGTTAGTCTATTTTTTAAGGTGTTATTTTCTTCAGTATTTTTTGGGGTCTCCTTTAGCAAGCCGTTGACTTGTTTTTCATGATTTTCTCACATCACTCTGATTTCTCTTCCCAATTTTTCCTCTACTTCTCTAACTTGATTTTCCAAATCCTTTTTGAGCTCTTCCATGGCCTGAGACCAGTTCATGTTTTTCTTGGAGGCTTTTGTTGTAGGCTCTTTGACTTTGTTGACTTCTTCTGGCTGTATGTTTTGGTCTTCTTTGTCACCAAAGAAAGATTCCAAAGTCTGAGTCTGAATCTGAGAGTGTTTTCACTGCCTGTTCATGTTCCCAGTCAACTACTTGACCCTTGAGCTTTTTGTCGGGGTATGACTGCTTGTAGAGTATAGAGTACTTTGTCCCAAGCTTGAGGGGATACGCTGTTGTTTTCAGAGCTATTTCTACACAGCAAGCTCTGCCCACACCAGTGCTCCTCCTCCCCCAAGAACCACCAACCCATACTGCGACTCAGATCTAAGCAGGCTCTGCACTCCTGCTCTGATCTGCCACTTAATTCCTCCCACCAGGTGGGCCTGGGGCCGAAAGCAACTGCAGCTGTAGCTCTGGAAGCAGCCTCAGAGCTGCACCACCTCCACCGCCCCGAGGCGGTGGCCTACCACAAACTCCTTTCACTCTGTCCTGCAATTTTTACCACTAACCTTCTCTGTTGTCTTTGGTGTTTTTGGGTTGAGAAGTCTGGTAACTGCCACAGCTCATTGATTCAGCGTGTATGGCCTGTTCCACCTGCCTCCCCGTCTGGTTGGTCTGGGCACAGCCCATGCTGAGCTCTGCTCCGCTCCACTCCCAGCATGGTGCAATAGACCTTACTCAGCAACCATCCAGTCTGTCCTGGGATGGAGCCCTGCTTCCCTCTGCTATTTTGTGGGTTCAGCAGTTCTAGAATTTGTTCAGAGCCATTTTTATAGGTGTTTGGAGGGTCCTAGGGGAGGCTTTAGGCAAATCCCTGCTTTCCAGCTGCCATCTTGGCTCTGCCCCCCTCTTTTTTCCCAACTTCCTTTTTTAAATTGTTTAAAATTTTTTGTTGCTCTCTTTTGTTTTTACATCACCGACAGTTCCCTACATATTCTTCCACTCCTCCCAGAAAGACATCCTTTATAATGAGGAACAAAAAAGAGGAGAAAACAGTTACGAAAAACCAACCAACAGGTCAACTAAATCTGACATTGTGGTATTTGTTCTATGCTCAGAGTTACCTACCTCTGCAAAAGGAAAAAAAAATGTACTTTCTCCTATCTCTTCATTGGGATCAAGCTTTGTCATTATCATTTCAGAGCATTAGATTCAATTGTTTTGTTGAAAGACAACTCTATCTTTTTATAAAGTAATATGTTTTCCCCCAAATTACACGTGACAGCTCTCTTCCTGAAGACATTTTTTCCTGGTAGGCATGAGTTTCTGAGTAATCTACAAGCCTTTGGTGTCTTTCATCTCCCTCTTTCCTTTCATGATCCCAAATCATTGCCCAATATATTTTTACCATTCTCTGCATCTACCTTTGCCTTGATGTCACTGGCTATCAGGGTTATGTTAACTTGACTTGGAGAATCTCCTCAAGGGTTTCTCTACCTCTCCATCATTTAAAAAAAAGATATTGATGTATGCACTTCAGTGAACTTCGTGGAGGGTTGTTCATTTGAGCTAATGCTAACCATGAATACTGTCAAGTGGGATGAGCCTTCAGTGAGCTTGGGGAAGTGAGGAAGCTGAGGTATGAGCTCTGTTGAGGAATGTTGGAACCACTGTTCTAATGAGGTGAATTGGGGTTTTAGGACTTGGGGGCATGCCTGAGTTGGAATTAGGTTTCTCTTTGGAATTTCATTGGGGAAGGGAAATCTCCTGCACCACCTCCCCACCCCACCTATCTTAACATCTTTATCATTTTTTCTCTTCTACTCAAGGGGGCTTTAGAAACTACTAAGGCCTTTTTCGGTTCCTGGCTTCCAAGATGACCAAGAAGAGGAGGAGCAATGGCTGCACCAAGAAGGGCCATGGCCATGTGCAGCCCACCTGTTGCACCAACTGCACCATGCTGCGTGCCGAAGGCCAAGGCCATCAAGAAATTTGTCACGCACAACATCGTGGAAGCCACGGCCATCAGGGGCATCTCTGAGGCCAGCGCCTTCGACTGTATATGAAACTACATTACTGTGTGAGCTGTGCGATCCACAGTAAGGTAGTGAGGAATTGCTCCCATGAGGTTTGGAAGGATTGGACGCCCCCACCCCAATTCAGACCTGCAGGTACTACCACCAGACCCCCTCCAAAGCCCATGTAAAGAGCTATCTGTCCATCAGCATTCCTGAACCAATCAGAGGAAAATAAAATGGTTGGTCTACCTTAAAAAAAAAAAAAACTACCAATGTCTTTGCCAACTCTGGGGTCTTTGCTTCTTCTTCCGGTGACTCTAATTTGTAGATGCAGGGCACAGAGCTGAAAGTCAGGACTTTGGTAGGGAGGAAAGGGGAACCCTAGTTCACAGATACAGGGCACAGAGCTGAGATTTATCATGGAAGGATTTATCAAAGAGGTTTAATCTGAGAGAGGGCTCCTAATCCTACCCCTTACCTGGTCCACCAAGACACAACCCTCATGGACTCGAAGACAGAAATGGAGAGAGCCGATGAACATTTTTTTCCTGCAAAAAACCAATATGGCAGTAAAAGCTGGTTAAAGTTTTCATTCATTAGCATTGTCTCCAGGTCTAAACAACCCAGACTGTCTGGAGTGGGATTCAGATACTTCAAGACTGGAAAGAAATGAGTCAGTCCTAGAACATCTGACAGTTAACAAGAAGAGGCTTATTTAGCCCTAATGGTGGAAGGCTGTTCAGAGCAAGAAAAGGATATGAGGCAAGAATGCAGCATTGATTCAGTTTGGCACAGCTTCCATCCCTCTGTGTTGCCCATAATGGTCTGCCAGTCACAAGTCAGGGGGAAGGTCCAGGTGACTAGTCAGGCCCTGGATTTTATACTAAGTGTTCCAGAAAGAAAATAGCCTGAGCCTTTAGCTCTGATCCAGTTAAATATCAAAGATGGTTTCAATACTGCTTAAGGAAATAACTGGTCTAGCTTGTACAGCAGAGGGTCTTTGGATGGTCATTCAACTAAACCACTGTTTCTCCCCAAAATTTCTTATTCTCTTCTTATTCTCAGTACTAAATCACTATCACTGGCTTGAAATGGACCCAACTTCTCCCTAGGCTCAGATCTAGGTGATAAGATGGGGATCTGCTCTAAGAAGAAACTGGTGTCCCCCTTTCCTCCCTACCAAAGCCCTGACTTTCAGCTCTGTGTCCTGCTTCTGTGAATTATTTCTTATGTACATATGCATGATCAACTCTATATTATATTTCCTTTCAGAATGGATAAAAGGTATAGAAAGATTGACTGCAAGCCAAGGTATATGGATGGGGACCAAAAAAGTTTAGGCACCTCTGACTTAGATCCTGGGTCTGCTGGGATAATAGTGTAGTGTTGTGAATGTATCCCTTAGATTTTCTCAGTTTGGGTCAATTCCCAGCACAAATGAACCCTGCTGGGCAGGAAGAGGATGTGTGAAGTGGGACGTGAGGTCAACAGAGCTGCAAAGCAGATCCACGTGGCTTTATCCCTCTCCTGTTTCCAGTCCTGCCCCGCCCCCCTTATATCTGGTCTGCTTGGTCAAATTGATAATCCTTTAGCATCCCTCTTTTTTATTTTCCCACGTGGAAGGAATCAGAGGGATGGGAAGCACCTGGGGCTTGTGTAGCCTCAGGGGATTAACAGAAAGTTTGCCGGAAATATTGTTCAACTGTTGGGCTGCGGACAAAAGCTAGCCAACTGCTTTGTGCCAAGCTCACCAGGAGAGGTTGAGATGAGGACATGCAAGAAGCTGGCTGGAGATTCTGCAAGTGTAAAGAGATTGATGTGTGAGACCCATAGGGAAGCTCATGGTGATGCTGGAGGACCTCTGGTGACCACCAGGAAGAGAGAAGATTTGTCCACTGAGTGCCCAGAAAGCAGCTGCTTTTTCTTTTCCCCCCCATTTGATAGTGTTTTATTTTTTTCCAATTACATGTAAAGATAGTTTTCAACATTCACTTTTACAAGATTTTGAGTTCCAAATTTTTCTCCCTCCTCTACCCTTTCCCCTCCCCAAAAGAGCAAGCAATCTGATATAGGTTATATACTTACAATCATATTAATTATACTTCCACATCAATCATGTTGTGAAAGAAGAGTCAGAACAAAAGGGAAAAACCAAGAGAAAGAGAAAGAAAGCAAAACAAAAAAGAAAAGTGAAAATAATGTGCATTGATCTGCATTCCAACTCCATAGTTCTTTCTCTGCTTGCGGATAGCACTTTCCATCATGAATCTCTAGGAACTGTCTTAGATCATTGTACTACTGAAAAGAGCTAAGTCTATCATAGCTGATCATCGTACAATGTTGCTGTTACTATGGACAATGTTGTCCTGGTTCTGCTCACTTCACTTAGCATCAGTTCATGTAAGTCTTTCCAGGTCTTTCTGAAATTGACCTGCCCATCATTTCTTATGCAGCTGCCATTTCTATAGGAGTCAGAATGGGACTCCCATTCCCCAGATGAAACTGTCCCTTTCCTATCATTGTAGTTGAAAAGCAGCATGGCAGAGTAGATAGGGCACAGGACCTGGAATGGGGAAGCCCTGTTTGCTGCCTCAGTCATTTAACCACTTTGTGCCTCATATTTATCTGTATGATGGCAAGGTCAGGCTGGCTGGCTTCTGAGGTCCCTCCCAGCTCTCCATCTCTTATCCTATGGTTGTGGTCTGGAAAGGATAAATGATTATCTTGCTCTGTAAGTGACTTCCAGGAAGATCTATTCCCTTCTGTGAAAGAGGTAACTGAGAAATCAGCTCTTGTCAGGAGCGGAGATTTCAAAGCCTTGCCAGAGAAGTGACATCACTTGAAATTTTAATGTATCTTCTTATTTCTGATTCCATCCCATAAATGTATTCTAATCAATACTGCAAGTGTGTGTCCCTCTGAGCAACCCGAAGTAGGGGAGGAGATGAGTAATGGAGGCGGTTGGTCTTGAAGACCTCCAAGGTCCTACCATGGCACATCCTTCTCCTGCTCAAGAGGGCTCAGCTTTTCTGGATACATTTACCTGGCCTTACTATCATCTGAACAATTAGGCTGAGCCAATATGAAATACTGAATGATAATGATTCTTACATTTAACAGCCTTGAGTGAGCCAAGTGGGCAGCCCCTAGGAGTCTGGGATCATTTCCTGGTACTGTCTCAGAGATCTCAATAGACAGCCTACACCTGTCCTTCCAGGAGCTCCAAGCCGGCATGGGCCAGGAGCACCACCTGGTGGCTTAAACAGAGCTTGTGCCTTGAGATGCTATTGTAGTCCTTTCCTTCTCCTCTCATCCAGCTTCCAACCTCATCAGTCAACTGAGGTTGCTCTCTCCAAAATTACCAATGATCTTTTAATTGCTAAATATGATGGTCCTTGTTTCAGTTATCATCCTTCTTGACCTTTCTGCTACAAGACACTACTGACCACCTTCTCCTCCCAGATATTCCCACCTCTCTGGGCTTGCATGGTATTATTCTCTCTTGGTTCTCCTCCTGTTTCTCTGACTGCTCCCTCTCAGTCTTTGTTGATTCATCACCCAGGTCATTCCCCCTAACTGTGAACACTCCCTAGGTCCCCTACGCTTCTCTTTCTACATTGTTTCTCTTGGTGACCTCATCAGCTCCCGTGGACTCAGTTACCATCACTATGCCAAATTACTCCCAAATCTATGTATCTAGCCCCAGTCTCTCCAAGACTTTTAATCCTTCACAACCAATTGCCTGTTGGTCAAATCAAAGCAGCTACAGACATTTCCCCCAACACCATCCCCTCTTCCAAGCCTCTCTATTTTTGTTTAAGGCACCGCCATTCTGTCAATCTCCCAAGGTCATAACTTTGTTCTTATCATGGACCCCTCGCTCTCTTTCACCCCACATATCTAGTAAGTTGCCGGACTTGCTGTTTCTACATGAAGAACTTTTCTTGAATCCAACCCTCTTCACACGCAGCTACCACCTCAATTCATCCCCTCTCACTTAGATTATTGTGGTGGCCTCCCCACTTCAGCCCATCCTCCAAAAGCTGCCAACTTGATTTTAAAAGGTGTAGATTTTACTACATCACATCCCTATTCAATAAATGCTAGTGGCTCCCCATTGCTTCTAGAATCAAACATAATCCCCCCTAACTAACTTTAAAGCTCTTCCCAACCAGGACCCAAGCTATCTTTCCAGTTTTATTACAGCAGTCTGTGACTCAGTCAATCTGGTCTTCTCTTTTTCCCTCAGACAAGACACTCCATCTCTTCCATCTGTCTGCTTATGTACTGGCTGTTCTCCATGCCTAGAATGCACTCCTTTCTCCCCCATGCTACAAAGAATTTCTGTCTTCCTTTAAGATGTAGTTGAAACACTAACCTATGTATGATGCCTTTTTTCATTCCCCCTAACTGCTAATGCCTTCTTCTAACTACCTTGTGTTTAATTGTTTTGTTTTTTAAAATACATTTATTTATTTTAAAATATATTCATGATCTGTACTACCTCCCCTCCATTAAATAACAATTAAAAAATGAGAAACAAAGTCCTCATCATAGACATTGATATATGACCCAGAAAAGCAAATTCCCACATTGGCCATGGCCAAAAATGTTATGTCTCTCTATACATTTCAAGTTTATCACTTCTGGGCAGATAGGTGGTGCTGTAGTGGACAGAGTGCCGACCCTGGAGTCAGAAGGACACAAGCTCAAACATGGTCTCAGATACTTACTAGCTGTGTGACCCTGGGCAAGTCACTTAACCCTGATTGCCTTCCAAAAAATAAATACATAAAATAAAACTATGGAGAAGAAAAAAATCTCATCACTTCTCTGCCAGGAAATGAGTGTTATCTTTTACCTCCAGTCTTCCGAACTCCTGGTTTATCATCAACGTTGATCACTATTCTTAAGTTTTTAAAAGTTATTTTTCTCTACAACGTCGTTGTCATTGGATTGTCATTTTATTGTCATTGCCTCCTAATTCTGCTCATTTCATTCTGCGTAACTGCTAATTTCATCATTTCTTACGGCACAATATTCCATTACATTTATATATAATTTGTTTAGCCATTCTCCAAGAGGAAGACAGTGCCCTAGGTTCCAATTTTTTTTTACTACTATGAAAAGAACTGTTATAAATATTTTAGTACATAGGGGCCCTTTCCCTCTATTTGATCTCTTTAGGGTATAAGTCTAGTAGCGCTTTTGCTTGGTTAGTGTGTATACACAATTTAGTGAATTTTCAGACATAGTTCCAAATTGCATTCCAGAGTGGCTGGACTCATTCATTGCTCTGCCAACATTGCCGCCATTTGTCATTTTCCAATTATTGTTGTCTTTTCCAGTGTGATGGGAATGAGGTGGACCCTCAAAGTTGCTTTAACTTGCATTTCTCTAATTTTTGATGATTTAGAGCATTTATTCAAAAAACTCTAGATAGCTTGGGTTTCTTCCTTTGAAAACTAGCTGTTCGTATCCTTTGATGATTTGTCCATTGGAAAATGGCTTTTAGTTTTATAAATTTGAAACTGTTTCTTGTATATCTTGGATATGAGACCTTTATCAAAGAAACTGCCAACAAAGATTATCCTCCATTTTCCCCTTCTAATTTCAGCTACATTAGATTTATTTGTGCAAAACTGTCAAATTTAATATTATAAATATTATAAAACAAATATTATCAAAATTTCCATTTTATCTTGTGTAACCCTGTCTAGACTGTTTAGTCGTGAACTCTTCCCTTATCCATATATCTGAAAGACAATTTATTCCTTGCTCCTCTAATTTATTTATGATGTAACTTTTCATATTTTTTATGTCTATGTGGAGCTTATCTTGGCATATGGTGTGAGATGTTGGTCTACATTTAATATCTGCCATATTGTAGCTCAATTTTCCCAGAAAATTTTGTCAAATAGCAAATTCTCTCCCCAGTCCTTCCCCCTGGAGTCTCTGGGTTTATCAAACACTAAGTTATACTGTGCTTGTTTTCGCTTGTTGCATACCTAATCTGTTCCAATGATTGGCCTCTATTTTTTAATCAGTACCAAATGGTTTTTAATGATTATTGCCTTGTAGTATAGTGTGAGATCTGGTACTGTTAGACTTCCTTCTCATTTTCCCTCCCATTAGTACCCTTGAGATTCTGGACCTTTGTTCCTCTGGATGAAGTTCCCTTTTTTCCTTGCCTCTGCAAAATATTTCTTTAGCATGTTTGACTACTTTGTGTTTATTTTCTTCATATTCATGCTGTACATATTTATATGTGTAATTGTTTCCTCCTAGAATATAAGCTTCTTGAGAGTAGGGATTGTTTCATTCTTTGTATCCATATCCCTGGCACCTAACACAGTGCCTGGTGTATAAGAGGCATGATAGGAATACTTGTTTCAGGATTGAAGTAGGAATTGCCTGCCCATCCCATTATCTTTCTACTCCCAGTGCCTATGTAAGATCAGGCACCTCCACAGAATGGAAAATTCCTTCCAACTATCCCATTACACTAGGAGGCATTACTTGGAGGCATCTGGTTTAGATGGCTAGAACCCTGGGTTTAGAGTCAAGAAGACCCAAGTTCAAATTTGGCCTCGGATACTTCTTAGCTGTGTGACCTTGAACAAGTCATTTCACATCTGCTTGCCTCAGTTTCCTCAAGTGTAAAAAGGGGATCATAATAGCACTTACATCCTAGGGCTGTTGTAAGGATCAAATGTGATAACATTTGTCAAGTGCCGAGTAGACAGTAGGTGCTATATAAATTCTTGCTATTATTATTAATTTACCAGGGAAGTTACTTTAAAATTCATGGTGTCAATAACTTTGAAGATGGGGATCTTTTAGGGAGAAAGGTACCTGTCCTGGGTTCAGTGTCTGAATGCATATCTCTTTGTATTAGAGAATCATCCTCACTCTATGCCGGGGGGTCGATCTGTCAGAAATGTTTTTCCTAGTTTGAAAGTCAGAGTCTCTCATCAGTCCGAGTTGAAAGTTGAGAACCAGAAATGCAGGAGCACAAGAAAACTGACTTAGAGCTAGAAAGAACATTGGAGGTTGCTGAGTCTGACCTCCTCAGTTTAAAGATGGGGCAACTGAGGCCTGGAGATACGACTTATGCAATGTCACACAGGCAGAAAGCTTTTCCCAAGCATTCTTTATCGCTGGGAGACAGAGCTCCTCTCGGTCTGGAAGAGGCCTTAGCCTACAGGAGGCAGCTCCAAAGTATGTAGACTTCTTCCGTCTGAGCTCTTGGAGAGTAGAGGCTGTTTTGTGCCTTTGTTCGATACCCCCAGCACTTAGCAGAATGTACATGGTAGACTCTTAAAAATGCTTGACTCTGCCTTTCCAGGATATGCACAAATAGAACAAATGAATGATAATCCATTGTCTTACTATATGATTCCTATGAGAGAACTAACTCATCCTTTAAGAAAACTAACTCCTCCAAGAAGCCCATGTTGGTCTTCCCCTACCCTTTCTAAAAGTACATGGTGTGGGGCTGTTGTTCAGTCATGTTCAATTCCTCATGACCCCATTTGGGCTTTCTTGGCAAAGACACTGGAGTGGTTTGCCATTTCCCTCTCCAGCACATTTTATAGATGAGGAAACTGAGGCAAACAGGGTTAAGTGACTTGCCCAGGATCACACAGCTAGTAAGTGTCTGAAGTCATATTTGAACTCATGACCCAGCACTTGGTCCACTTACTCACTTAAGCACTTAGAGAATGAGGTCATACCTCCTGCACATCCTGTCTCTGTTCTCCCAGAGGGCCTGGCCCAAGGTGAGCCACACAGCAGAGGAGACAATACAGATCCATTTATCGATTCTTCAAGTCACAGATCGAAAAGTTTCATCTCTCTGGAGGTTTGGAGAGGTGCCTGCTTTTGGTGGAGGACTGAAGTGGAGACAGGATCCAATAGCTTGAGCTATGACTGTCAACCAGAGGGGCATTTCTATATTAGATAGAACCCCCTTGCAACTTTCTCATTCTTCATAAACCTCAGTTTGGAGAAAAAAATTATTTTCTCTGAACTTTCCCATTTGGTAGGGAAAACACAGACTGAAGGTGAAGTGGAAGGTAAAGGATTTTGAACTGGGAGCTTGAAGGGAGGAGACTGTAGGTGTGAGCTCTAAGCCAAAGAGATATTGATTTTTTGGGTTGTCCCCAAGGTTGGAACCAGTCCACGAGTCCTATAAACTCTCCATTAATCAACCATCAACTTCTGCTCACAAGGCAGGGAAACCATCCTAGCTGGAGCAGCAAGGCATCCCAAGGGAGAGACTGGAGGCAGCGTGTGTCTGACAAGTCAAATGACAACCACCTTCTTGACCATCACCTCCCTTCAGGCACTTATGGAAACAGCCCAGGACTCAAGCCTTGGGGATACGGAAAATGAGTGCTGCCTCAGTCAAACCGAGACCTGTTAAAGACCTTAGCTTGAAAAGGCCAAGTTCTTCCACTGCATCCTGGGCCATCTCTAGTCATCCTGATCTATATCTGGCCACTGAACCCAGATGGCTCTGGAGGAGAAAGTGAGGCTGGTAACTTTGTGCAGCCCTGCCTCACTTAAGTCCAATTCACTTGCATGTCATGGCATCACCTCCCTGATGTCATGATCTTCTTTGAGAATGAAGGACAATACATCAGACTTGCCTGCAGCCCAGGGCGCTCAGTCATCAGCCTGGGAAGCAAATCCTGTGGAGATGCAGCCTGGGCACTGCTCCTGCAGGGGCTGTAACCACAGTTACTGAAGACCCAGAAAAGAAAGGTCTTGTCACCAAAGTCCTTGGCCCTGCCAAATGGATCAGCTTCAGAAACTGATATCATTTTATCAGTGGAGATGAAACTCAAGAAAATGCATGACCATCTACTTTGCCACCTAGGGGACCTTTGCCCTAAGGGACCTTTCTTGACTTGTAGCTGAAATCTTCCAGGTGTATTGTCTCTCCCATTAGAATGTGAGCTCCTTGTCTGCCTTACTTTTCTATTTCTATCCCTAGTGCTTTGCACACAGTAAGCACCTAATAAATGCTCCATTCATTCATTCAAAAGACCCCACACCTTAAGACATAACTGCTAACAACCTACAACTACTGCTACAATCTCCTGGGAGGCTGATGCTTAAACCTCATCAGAACATAAAGCCATTTGTGGGACTGTGGATTAGGCATGTTACATTTCACCTTGGCTCTGCATGTGCCTTCTGGCAAGGCAGGCCAGGTTTTGGAGCCCATCCTTTTGTTGGTGGTCATCCTCTTCCCTAAGAGTTAGTTGCTAAGGACTCCTCAGCTCAAAATGACCCAGGATCTTCAGATCTCTTGAAATCACAAAGCCACCTCCAAACATGTCCTTGGGATAGATATTCATTGACATAAGATCGTGAAACTATCAACACAGAAGAAGCGATCCAAAACCCAGGCTCTGGTTTGTCTAGACAAGATATGTGCTCATGGCCTCCAGGAACTGGGTTCTTCCATAGCTGCCTTTTTTCACTGCTGCTGCAGGAAGTCACACTCTTCAGGCCGGTCTCCTACCTCAACTGACTCTCTAGAGAGTAGACAGCTGCTGTACACATTTTACGTTGATCCCAATATCATGATATCATTTTGGTCCTCTTCAAACATGAAGGATGAATGACAACAAGGTATGTTGCTGTTTAAAGGGTCACCGGGAGCCTTGGGTCAGACAATGGCTAACTTCCCTCTAGTTCTATCAAGTTTGATGGAAGAACTTTAGACTTTATCAAGAGATAGCAAAATTTAAGTACTTTTTAATACTTGGGTAAGACCTTAACACTTCCTCACCAGCAGTGTAGCATAGTGGGCGGCACATAGTAGGCACTTAATAAATGCTAGTTGACTGACTCTTTGTCTTTCTTACCCACCCCTTAGGTTCTGTAAGGGGAAAGGAGGCAGGGAATGAGCACTTTTTTAATACCTACTATGTGCAAGGCATAGTGTTAAGCACTTTACAAATATCATCTCATTTGATCCTTACCACAGCCCTGGGAGGGAGGTGCTGTTACTACACCCGGTTTGCAGTGGAGGAAACTATAGGCAGAGAGAGGTTTAGTGGCTTGCCCACATCAAGGTGGATCTCAGGGGCATAGTGATTATAGGGCAGCTGGGCGGTACAGTAGATAGAGCACCAGGTCTGGAGTCAGAAAGACTCATCTTCCTGAGTTCAAATCTGGCCTCAGACACACACTAGCTGGGCAAGTCACTTAACCATGTCTGACTCAGTTTCCTCATTTGGAGGAAATGGCAAACCGCTCCTGTATCTCTGCCAAGAAAACCCCAAATGGGGTCACAAAGACCCAGACGCGACTGAAAAACAGCTGAACAGCAAAAAATAGCCATTATATGCCCCATACATACGTAAAACATTTTGCAAATCTTAAAGGGCTACATAAACGGGGAATTATTATTTCTCTTCATGCTGTTCCCTACTTCTAAATAATTGGTCCTTTTGGCAGTATTGGCACCAGCACCAAAAAGAGCATCTTGGAGTTTTTAGTAAAGGGATTATTTTGAAGGGTTCACATGTGTGTGGTGCTTGATTCCACAAAGTATCTCAGTGTGTATTATGTGACAAGCCCTGTGCTAGACTCGGGTTTCAAAGATTAAAATGAAATAGTTTCTACCTTCAAGAAATTCACATTGTATTGGGGAAAAGGACATCAACACATAGAAGTTAAGTAGTGTGTGTGTATGTATGTGTGTGTGTGTGTGTGTACGAGTATGTGTGAGTGTGTGTGTGAATAAGTGTGCGAGTGTACGTATTGGGTGTGTGTGTGAATAAGTGTGTGTATATGTGTCTACGTGCGCACACTCTGGGGAGGATCAAGAAAATTCTCATGGAGGAAATGTCATGGGAGTTAAGGTCTGAAGGGTGCTAAGGATTCCAGGAGTCAGCAGTGAGGAGGGTGCGTGTTCCGAGCATGGAGGAGGGACTACCAAAGGCACCAGGAGAAAGGGAATTCAGTCTCTTATGTGCCGAACAGCAAATAAACCAGTTTGACAGAGAGTAATGTGCAATTATCCTGTAAGGATGAGCCGAATGGCCAAGGGCCTTGTGTGCTAAATAAAGGCATTTATATTTTATCCTAGAGATGATATGAAGGTAAATATGACAAGATTTGGCAACTGACTGGATGGGAGGGGTGATGGGAAGTGAGGAGGTAAGGACAATTCTGTGGTCAAGAACACAGCTAACAGGAAGGAGCCAAGTGCAGTTTGGAAGAGAGGCAAGTTGGACACGAGGCAGTGTGAAATGGAAGACGTGAGCAGTGTTTTTGCCATACAGTCAGGGACATTCTCATCCCTTTCGGATCCTGGCTTATCTCCTTTTTTTGATTCTCTCTAGATTCAAAGGCAATCAAGAGGAAATATTATCAGTAAACCACTAAAGTTGTAGAAATTCTCTTCTAACAGGCTCATCCGTACTCAAGCATAAAATTGGCAAAATCCTTTCTTCCATTGGCTGGCTTCCCCATCTCAATCTTGAATCCTGAATTTACAGGCTTGGAAAAAATCACTGTTAGTGCCTTGTGATTTATTATTAGGATCAAGTAACATAGACACGCTGATAAACATTTAGGCAAAATAATAGAAGGCATGATGGGACTTGGGGCTGGAGGCACCTCTTTCCCCTCTTCTCCATTCACCTCCTGGTTGGTCTAGGAGGTAGGAGGAGGTTGCTGAAGAAAGGAACTAAGGTTTAAACTCTAGGAGGAAATCTTGCCAGTGCTGCACTCTGAGAAAAACAGGGGAAGAAAGGAGCTGTTGATTAGACTTCACTCTCACCAACTGCCACAACAGCCAGTCTGGTTTGGTTTGGGCACCAGTCTGCCACTGCCCCACCTCTCCTTCTTTCCTTGGAATTTCCAATCTACACATTCATCTGATTATATCTGTCTCTCACCTCTCCATTTCCAAAAACTCAGATGGAAGTCTCATCATCAAAACTCACAGAAACCCCCAAACAAACAGAGCTCTCCCGACTCTCCAAGAGTAGTCTAACCCAGTGGTGTCTAACTCAAATAGAAATTGATCGCTGCTGGCCACATATTGACTTAGGAAATCACAAATTAACATTCTCTATGTTTTATTGTATTTTATTTATTTATATATTATATATTTGTATAATATATATTTAAATATATAAATATATTTTATTATATATTTTTATATAATATAATAATATATTTATTATGTTATATATAAAATACATGAATATACTTCATTATCATACATTATAAAATACTAACACTATATCTATGGCATGTATAATATTTAATAAATATATATTTTAATTTGGCTTGGGCCACACTGGGGAGTTTTGTGGGACACCTTTAGTCTAGCCCAAAGATTCTCTACCATCACAGGAACGTCTTCTAAAGTCTCAGTCACCCCAGGCAACAGACATATGGAGTTTGATTTGTCTATGGAAAATCCAGTTCAGAATGTCTAAAAGGCAGCTGATGATGCAGGACCAGAGCTTAGGAGAAAAAGTAGGGCTGGAATCATCTGCATAGAGATGATAATTGAAAGAATTCCTAACTACAACAGCTGTTCAAATGTGAAATGAGGGGGCAGCTAGGTGGCGCAGTGAGTAGAGCACTGGCCCTGGAGTCAGGAGAACCTGAGTTCAAATCCGACCTAAGATGCTTGACACACTTACTAGCTGTGTGACCCCAATTGCCCTGCCTTCCCCCCTCAATAAAATAAAACAAAATAAATTAAATAAAAACAAATGTGAAATGAGATGACCTAAGAAGTGGTGGGTTTCCCCTCCTTGGAGTTCTTCCAGTAGAGCCTGTATAAACACATGGCAAGTATATTGTAGGGGGGATTCCTTTTAGTATGGATTGGACTAGATGGTTGCTGAGGTCTCCAGCAAGCCTCAGATTCTGTGATTCTGGACACCCATGGGAACTGCTAGGATCAATAATGGAGGTGGAAGAGAAGAGGTCCAGGAGAAAAGCTTAGGATACACCAACAGTTAGAGGATAGGGTAGGACGTGAAAGATGACCCAGCAAAGGAGACTGAGAAGAAGCAATTGGACAGGGGTTGTTGCAGTTGTTTGTCCTTCATTCTCAAAGAGGACATCAGGAAGATGATGCCATGACTTGCAAGTGAATTGAATTGAAGTGAGGCAGGGCTGTGCAAAGTTGTCAGCCTCACTCTCTCTTCTGGAGCCATCTGGGTCCAGTGGCAAGATATAGATCAGGATGACTGAAGGTGGCTCCCCATTGGAGAACTAAGAAAGACTAGTAGAAAGAGAACCAAGAAAACCCAAAGAGAAGACAGCACCCAGGAGTGGGTGATCAGCAGTGTCAATAAAGGCAGCAGAAAGGTCAATATATAAAGAATGAGGGCTGAGAAAAGGCCACTGGGTTTGGCAGTTATGAGATTATTGGTAACTTTGGAGAGAGCGGTTTGAGTTGAGGGAAGAGGTTGAAAAGCTGATTCCAAAGGCCAGTGGAGTGAGAGAAGAAAGGAAGTAGAGCCAATGGAATGGGGATTTGGCGGTGAAAGGGAAGAGAGATTTAGGATGATAGATTGAGAGAATATCATTTCAAGTGAAAGCTTTTTAAGGATGAGGGAGTGGATGTGTTTGTTGGCAGCAAGGAAGGGACCAGCAGATAGGAAGAGACTGAAGATTAGAAAGGAAGGAGTAGCATAGGATCATACATTTAGAACTAAAATGGATCTTAGAGATTATCGAGACCTAATTCTCATTTTGCAGATGAGGAAACTGAGTCTCAGAGGTTGTGACTTGCAGAGAGTCACATAGCCAAAAAGTATTTCAGGCAGGATTCACACCAGGTCTTCCTGGCTCCAGCACTTTATCCACTACACCATGTCATCTGTCAAGACCTTATGATGGCGGTGGATGGGATCAAGGGTACAAGTAAAGGGGCTGATCGGCTTTCGCCAAGAGAAAGGCAAAATCTTCATCTTTATCAGAGACTAGAGTGAAGGTGAGAAGAGGGAATGAGGTCAAGGTTTTGAGATACAGAGCAGGAGAGAAGAGGGAGCTGAATGGAGAATGGCCTCTTTTTTTCAGTCAGTATGAGGTGAGGTCTTCTGCTGAAAGGGAGGAGGTAGCACCTGTGTCTTGAGAATAGTGATTTGGCAGCTGTGTGAAGGATGGATTAGAGAGGGGAGGGATTGTAAGCAAGGAGGCCTCTACTCCTCTACCCTCCTGTCTCCTCCATGACCTTGTTCTATCAATCATGCCTGCTCTCTGATCTTCAGTTTCTCTTTATCTACTGGTTCCTTCCCTGCTGCCAACAGACAGGCTCAGATCTCCCCAATTCTAAAAAAACAAACCAAAACAAAAAAACTCTCTCCTATGGCCTTCCTGTCCCTTCAAGCAATCTCTCTACCTCTGGCCTCCCATTTCTGCTAAACTCCTAGACTGAAATATTAAAATGTACTCGGATGCCTCTCCTTCCTCACGAGCTACTCACTCCTCCAACCTCTGTCTTGTAGGCTGGCTTCTGTCACTAACTCTACTGAGGTACCTCTCTTCGAGGTAACCAAATGACCTCTCTGTTATAAGGCTGCCCACCTCATCTCAGGGCTCACTCTCCTTGACCCCTCTGTAGCCCTTTGCTCCTAGAAACTCTCTCCTGCCCTGCATTTCTCTGATAGTATTGTCTCCTGCTCTTCCTCCAGTCTGTTGGCTCTTTCTCTGGACCCCACTGTGGCATTAATTCAAATAAATTCGACGAGCACTATTTGAAAATATTTATTATTAATGACAGTAACAGCAAGCATTTTCATAATGCTTTAAGGTTTGCAAAGTACTTTACAAATATCTTGTTTTATCCTCACAGCAACCATGGGAGGTAGGGGCTACTATTAATTTCATTTTACAGATGATGAAACCGAGGCACAGAGAGGTTAAGATTATCAAGTATTTTATTTTTATATCAACTTCATTTTCCAATATATTCTTCCCCTCCTCCCCACACAGAGAACAATCCTCTATAACAAAGAATAAAAAGAAACTGGGGGAAAAAAGTTTGGCAAAAACAGCCAACACATCAACCAGTTTCAACATTGTTTACTCTCTCCGGGAGGTCTATTTTCTCATCCTTTCCTTGGGGCCAAGCTTGGTCATTCTAATTACCCAGAGTTCCGTACAGTGGTCATTTTTTCCAATAACACTGTTACAGTCATTGTTATATTGTCTTCCTGGCTCTGTTTAATTTTGCTCTCAGCAAGCATTCATTAAGCACCTACTTAATGCACAGCCCCGAAGACACAAAGGCAAAAAAAATCAAGTGATCCCTGACCTCACAGAGTTCATATTCTTTGGAGAGGATATAACGATCAATCCAGGGCCTTCTCTGCACTGTGTCAGATACATACATGAAATACATAGACGAAAGTGAACAGATCCTGGCCTCAGGGAGATTATGTCTTATCAGAGGACACAATGTATTCATGTAATGAGAAAAACAATCCCTTCCCCTACAATCTGCTGGACCTTGTGTCTCTTCCTAAAGGCTACATGACTCATTGCTGACAATTTAAAAGCAGTGATCTGATCCCTGGCAATCTCTTCCTTCTTGTCTCTGGAACATGTAGCAAGTATCCCCGGGGGTTTTGTGTGGTGCCCTTTCCTCAGGCCAACAGAAATATCCAAGTGCTCAAATCTGACCCTTGGCGAATGCACTGGCCTAGGCAAGCTTAAGATCAGGATTTGAGGTTCTAGCTACTTCTGTTTTATTTCTGTCCTTGAGAATGGGTGACTTGAATGGAGATCCCAAGGTGGGTGTTTTTCAGCCTTAGAGGTAACCTTGTGAGTTTTGAGAGGTTAGGACCCCCTGGCTTCCTCGATTGGTGCTGGGTATACCATGAGAGATGCCTCCTACATCTACTGCAGCACCTGCTGGAGGAGAAGATGACCACCATGGCCTGTCTTACCAAAAGATGTGGACCTCAAGGAAGACAGGGTGGAGCCAAAGTGAAGATGCTTACTTGGCAGTCTTTATGAAGTGTTTGAGACTTTGATGTCTTAAGTCATGTCGACCTGAAAGTTTGGTTAAAAGAGGCAAACAGGCTAGGTGATATATATCTATATTATTTATTCCCTTAAAGCTAGCAGAATACATACATGCATGGAGTCAGATGAAATCTGACTTTCTGATAAAAGAATGATAAGCTTTTTATATGTTTTAGGACAGCCCCAGGATATCTGTGTCCCTCAGATTTATGGTCTCAGTATGTGTTCAACTATACCAAGAGAAAGGAAGTTTCCTAGTTAAATAAGCTGTAAATACAATAAGACAAGACAACTGATAAAGTGAAGTTGGAAATTATGATCCCAGGATAGCATATGCCCATATCATACCAAGATAAGAGAAGTCCCACTATTCTGGTTGCAGGCATCCTGTCAGAAGCAGGAAGAATGCTCTTTGTCAGCCTGTCTTAAAGTTGCTGCCACAGAAAAAGGGCATTTTTAGAGCAAAGCAAAAAATAAAAAATGTCTGGTTGATTAGTTCAGGGGCTTATTGGGGTTCAAATGATCTGAATTGATTATCAGTCATCAACCAGCCAAGTGAATGTATCAGGAGTTACATTCTGCTCACTCAGGATTCTCATCATTCTGTTTTGGTGAGTCTCTTGGGTTTTTGTTGTAGCACACTAGCTCTGGGTTCACCATTCCAACTCTCATGCCATTAATAAACTTGGTCTCCAGAACTCAGCTAATTCCATCTCCCCTCCCTCAGGGTCTTGGTGGGGGGTAGGAGGAAACAATCTTGAGGTGTTGGGAGTTATCTAACACTGTCGTTCCCAAGCCAGTGTGTTCCCCACATTATGTGTACATATTGTTTCCTCTGATTGAATATAAGTCCCTTGAGGTCAGGGATCTATTTCACAGAGTTAGTCACCTATTTAACATTTACTAAGTGTGTGCTATGTGCCAGGAACTGTACTAAGAACTGGGGATACAAAAAGAGGCAAAAAAATCAGTCCCTGCCCTCCAAAATCTTACAATCTAACAGAGACAGCACGCAAACAAAGTAAGCTCTATACAGGAGAAATAGGAGATAATTAACAGAGGGAAGATGCTGGAATGAAGGGTGGTGAGGAAGGCTTCCTGTAGAAGGTGGGACTGAAAAGCCAGAGAGGTCAATGTTTGGAGTGCAGGAGGAAGAGCTTCATAGGCATGGAGGACAACCAGAGAAAATCCCTGGAGCTTAGAGATGGAAGATCTTGTCCATGAAATAGCCAGAAGGTCAGTGTCACACAGACTGAAGAGTATGTGGCAACTGATAAATTGTAAGAAGACTGGAAAGGTAGGAGGGAGCAATTATGGAGGGCTTCACAGGTGGAACAGAAGAATTTTGTATTTGAACCTGTAGGCAATAGGGAGTCACAGGAGTTTTTTGAGCAGGGAGGGTGGGACTTATGCTTTAGGAAAAATCACTTTGGTGGCTGATTGGAGGATGGACTGGAGTAGGGAGAGACTTGAGGCAGGCAGATGGCCCCACACCCCAGTCAGATTTCATAATAGTCCTGTGAGAAATTATTATTTTAATATTATATTAATAACAGATTATTAATTTGGGATCTAGGCTTTTCTCCTTGATTTCTTCATTTCAGGCCCAGTCCCTTTAAAAAGGTCAATCTCTGAAGGACCTGGCTGATCGATGAGGCTGTCCTGGCTCTAACAATGTCCTACATGCTCTTCAGTCTTGGAAGGACCCCAGGAAACTGGGAGACCTTACTTCTCTTTGGATTGTAAACAGAATCCAGTCTGGGCAAGTTCTTACCTGGAGGAAATGAGCCCCTGTCCTTCTACCCCTCTGATAGAGTTTAGGGTGACTCAACTCATGAAGGAGAAAACTAACCAGAGTGGTCTGGGTAGAGATGGATTCTCTTGTCCAGATTGCTGATGGTGGCTGAGTCTCATGATGAAGCCATGTTCTCAGCAGGAGGAGCTGAAGACTTCTAGCCCACCTCCTCTTTAAATATCCACCAATCAGGGTTGATTTTCAGTTGTCAAGAGAATTCCCTTTCAAGGATTATTTAAAGTTTTCAGGCCCTCCATGTCTTTTGTCCTTGTTGGCCAAGAGAAACCCCCATGGATTTATTGATTATTAGCTAGCCTAATTAATAAATTGATTATTAATTACCCAGAAACTGTCTCTTGGGTTTTTTCATTTGTCTCAGTTCAGGTATGAGTTACATCCCAAATATCAGTTGACCTGTTGATTCTTTCTCAGCATCAATTTGCTAAGTAACATGAATTAGCTTTGATAAAGGAATATTTAGTGAAAAGTTATAGTAAGAGCCAGAACAAAATAACTTCTGGAACTGGGAGCCTCCTCTCCTCTAACACTTCAGTCCCTGGGGAGAGTGGGCTCAAAATGAAAGCGATTCCTATAAACATCACCCTTGCCCAGTTTATTCCTGGGTGTGATGTAGCGGATGGATGACTCATCCCCTTGTTTGTAGGGTCTAAGGTCTCAGCTGCCATCGCTTAGTTGTTGGGCTGGATCAAGTGCTGGCTCCTCACCAGCCTCGGCTGTTGCTCTTGGCAGAGTCTACTATGGACTCCACTTGCTAGGGCTCTAGAGGCTCTTCTGACCTTTAGGAGAGTACAAGGTCATAAGAGTTTAGGATTTGGGAGATTGGGACCCAAGATTTCATAAACACTGAGGCTGCCTCCTCAAGCACTTCTCTCTACCAATGGAGACTGGCAACTGCTCTGAACCTTCCAGTCTGAGAGAGTTTTCTGGGAGCACTTAGGGTCCTAACGGGGGTTACACGGGCAGTGTGTGTGAAGGACAAGGGGTGGGCCCAACTGTTCCTGCCTCTGAGTTTAACATTCAATCTCTATCTGCTTCTCTGAAGGAGGGGCGGCAATGGAGGAAGCAAGGCCCATTTTCCATACCCTAGGGACCCCCAAGGCTCTGTCCTTTGTGATTGTTCTCTTGGTCTCTCTCTCTTTCCCTCACCCTTCCCCTCTGCCCAATCTCTTTCTTTCTCTCTGTCTCTCTCTCTGTCTCTCTGTATCTCATTGTCTCTTCTTCTTCTTCTTCTTCTTCTTCTTCTTCTTCTTCTTCTTCTTCTTCTCCTTCTCCTCCTCCTCCTCTTCCTCCTTCTCCTCCTCCTTCTCTCTCTCGCTCGCTCTCTCTCTGTCTCTCTCTCTCTCCCTGTCTCTCTCTTGCCCCTCCTCCTCCCCCTCCTTCTTTTTCTTCTTCTTCTGTCTCTCTCTTCCCCCTCTGTTTCTGTCTCCTTCTTTCTTTCCCTCTGTCTCTATTTCTCCCCTCGCTGTCCCTTCGCAATATCAATCGTTCCCATAGGTTCAGTTATGATTCCTATCCAGATGACTCTCAAACCTAGGTATCTATTCCCAGTGCCCCATTGAACTCTAGGTCTACATAGCCAGCTGCCAGCTAGATCTCTCTGCTTGGCTGTACCACCAGAGTCTCTAACTCAACAGATCTAAAACTAGTTGCAGAGACAGAAGACCTGGGTTCAAAACCCGCTTTTGATACTTACTGCCAGTATGATTTTGGACAAGTCATTTGATCTCTCTCAGATTCAGTTTCTTCCTCTGTTAAACATGGGTGTTGGACCAGACAACCCTCAAGGTTCTTTCCAGCTTCAGACCTGGATCCCTCCAAACCTTTCCCTATGTCAAACTTTCATTTCCACTGACATCACTCTCATCCTTTCTAGCCTTGGGTTCATGGACCCAGTCATCTTTGCTGTTACTTTCTCCCTGATCCCCTAAATCCAGTTGGTTGCCAAGTCCTGCCAACTCTACCTTGATCATCTTCTTGCTGTCTGCTCTTCTCTCCTGTGACCTCCAGCTTTGCTGGGTCCTGATCATCCACCTGGATGATTTTAAGAGCCTCCTAACTGCTCTCACTGCCCCTCATCTTTCCCTTCTACAATCTAGTAACCATAACTTTTCTAAGGCACATATATGACCATGGGATCATAATTTCCAACTTCACTTTGTCAATTGTCTTGTCTTATTGTATTTACAGCTTATTTAACTAATTTATCCCTGCTCAAATTCCTTCAGTGGCTCCCTATTGCTTCTGGGATAAAATAGAAACTTCCTAGGACCAGCATTCAAGGGTCTCTACAACATGATCCCCGCCTACCTTTTCCCACCTTATTTCATGTCCCTCCCCTTCTAGCACTTGGTCCTAGACACCCCAGACTAGGATCTATTCCCCAAATATTAGGAGCAGAGATTTAGGATTGGTGGTTTGGATTTAGAAAAGACCTTTAAAGCCAATCAATCAATCAATCACCAAGGTTTACTATGCCCTCGAGGAGCCTTCAGAGGACACATGTTGACATAAACTAACAAACAGAAGGTTAGGAAACTGAGGCTCTAAGGGATGAAATGCCTTGCCCAAGGTTACACAAGGAGTAAATTAGAGAGACAGGATCCTGACTCCTGATTTAGCACCAAGTGGACTGTCATCTTTTGCTCCTACACATTCACCCAGGACGTCTCTCCTTCCTCATACCACTACCCTGCCTTCCCAGATCCTTCTCTTCCTTCCGGGCCCAGACCAGGTGCTTTCTCCCCCGATAAATCTTCCTTGATCCCCCTTCTCCAAATTTTCCTGGCACACTAGGGAGCTCTTGTTTGCTTAACACAATTCCACTTGGTATTGGGACAAAAATTGAGAAGCCATCGATTAGACACTACTGCAAATTGTCCAATCAATGATGCAGAGCTAGGGAAAAAACCACAGTCTATTATGTTAAGAGCACAGGCATCATTTAACAAAAGACTCCATGAACCCTAAACAACAGTTTCAGCAGCCTTCTATAGGTTTTGGTAACATAAGCAAGTTGGATACAAGGGAATTTCAAAGAGCAAATAAAGGAAGATAATAATTTCTAGACCAAAGAACAGAAAGACAGAAGAGGAAGATCTATAGCATGTAAAATAGGAAACTAGCCGGTTAACCCTGGAGCTAGAGCTGGTATCTCAAGCTTGAATTTATAGACAGAGCAACAACTAACCAGTTAACTTGGGGGGCTACAGTCGATGTCTCAGCTTGGTTTTGCAGACTCTAACTAATTACATAACCTCCTCATCTTAAGGCAATGGCAATAAGAAAGCCAAAAATTCTCTCATGACAAAATCCTGCTTGTAGACTGTAAGCTTCCCAAGGACAGGGACTGTTGTTTTCCATCTTTTTATTCCTGGCACTGAGCAAAGGGTCCTTCATGCATCAAGTGTTTAATATATTAGACCTGGTGGGGGTGTGGGGTCTGGGCACACCCTGGCTCGGCTCCCCCTCTCCTGAGGAGGTTGCTATAGACAGACTATTTAGTGCTTATTGACTCTCTTCTCTTGGCAAAACCCCAGGGGCAAGAGAAAGTGTCTGATGAGTCTTTCTGTCTCTTTCCCAGAATCCCATGATGGATGGCTGTGTGTTACCTTGGACGATGCCTCTATCCCTGCGCCCTCCTAACCCCGGAAGATACCTCCTTTCCTGTGGCTCCTCCTTCTGATCGGTCAGTTCCTATTGTAACCTCATTTTAAAGAAATACCGGGATGAACCATATTTGGTCCATTTCTCTCCTGGTTCTGGCTCTGCCCCTGACTCTCTACACTTATTTCTTTACCACCTCCCCCCCCCCCACTCCAGTACCTTTTCTCTCCTCTCCTTTCAACTGGGTTCTTCCCCTAATAGTATGTAAACTCTCTGAGGGCACCAACTTTCTTTTGCTTGTTTGCTTGTATTTGTAAGCACAGTGCCTAGCACACAGTAATCAATTAATAAATGCTTGCTGACTTGACTGTCTAGAACTTCGAGTCTAGTTCGTAATGAGGAATCACAGGGAATTCTCATGGGGATATGGGTAATATTTGGTAAATAATTTTATTCTGTTGAATTTAATCTCATATTGATTAGGGGGTACAAGAAAGTTTGCTGAAATCCAAAAAAGGTAAGAAGAACCAATAGAGACAATCCTCTGCATTCCAAAGCAGCAAAGCCTTCCTTTCCATCATTCCCCTCATGCTGGCATCAGAGCCTACTGGAGGCTAAGAGCCTGGATGAATCTCTTGGCTCTTGAGCAGGAAAAGGACTCAGTCTAGGCTGGCTCCCAATACAGAAAGTCCCTCTAAGGTCCCGACAGGGGACAGCCCAGATTGTGTAGATACCTCCACTACAGGGAGTTCACTAACCAAGAAGGCAGCCTATCCCAGGCTTTGCTTCTTCATTCTCATTTACATGGTGCTAAGGATAAAGGTATCCTGAAGTCATACTCAAGTCCCTCCCTTGGCCCAAATGACTGTCTGACGTTGGACAAGTCACTTGCACTCCAGCGCAGCTCTCTAAGTCTCTGAGCTGCAGAGTGGGTTCACATTTGCTTTGGCATAGGGAGTTTCCTTTACTGATTAAATCATAGGTTCAGACAAAACACTGAGTTAAGGGGACAAGTATTTATTAAGCTCCTACTCTGTGCCAAGCACTTTATAAAGATGATCTCATTTGATCCTCTCACAACAACCCTTGGAGGTAGGTCCTATTTTAATCTCCATTTTACCAAAGAGGAAACTGAGGCAGATGAGGTTAAATGACTAAGCCAGGGTCACACAGCTAGGAAGTGGCTGAGGTTGGATTTAAATAGCTGTCTCTGGGTGTTAAAATCTGCCTCCCTGGTTTCCCTCTCCCCGGGAACCTCCAGAGGTTCCTAGATGGGAGAACCTGAAGGGATTCCAGAAGTCATCTTTCATTTCATAGATGAGGAAAGTTCAAAGGCTTGCCCAAGGTCACGCAGGTAGAGAAGGGATTTGAACCCAAGATCCCTGATTCACCTAGAGCACCACACTACCCTGATACACCCCAAGGAGCAAGGGCTGGTTCTCTCCTGCTTGTCTCTGCCTATCCCACTATCCGGGCAATCTCCCGTGCCCCTTCCCCACGATGGCCCTTCAAATGTTTGCATCCAGGAAACAGCCAGGTTAAGTATCTCCTGCTCCTTCACTGGACCGAGCAGCACATCTCCTGCCCTCCCCCACCCCCGAAAGGGACCAGAAGGCCTCAGTTTACTCATCTGTAAAATGAGCCGGTTGGTGGAGATGATCTCCTTCCAGCTCCAAAGATGAGCGGAGCCGGCCCCCATCCCTCAAGTAGTCGAGAGAGGCTGCGTACCCTCTTTTCAGAAACGCTCAAGAGCGCACTACAATTCGATTGGAAACTGAAGGGGACGGTCCCCTGGGAGCCTGGGTTCTTCCCATAGCTCTTTTCGAGCTGGCCTTGCTGTGGGATTCTGCGCAAGCCCCTTTTCTTCTCGGAGCCTGTTTCTCTGCCAATAAGATCGGCTGTGTGTCAGTCTTGGGAGGGGAGGGAGAGATGCCCCGACCCTCAGACTTCCCAGGAGGAAGGGCCCCCTCCTTTCCAGATGAAATCTACAGGGGGAGGCTGTAGAGGGGGGCGGAGGCGGGGAGCGGGGTGGGGCTCCCGGGACTAACCTAGCCCTCGTCGGCCTACACTAGCTCCAGGCGCCCAGGAAGGTGGGGGCGGGGAGGAGAGACGCGTCACTGGGAACAATTAGCTCCTTCCTTCAGAGCTCTCCGGGCGCAGTTCCCTCCCCGCCCCCTCAAAGTGCTTGCTGCTCAACCCAGATTGGGGTGGGGGGGAGGGAGAGCAGAGGAGAGGAGAGCAGAGGAGGAAGAGGAGATGGGGAGGGTGGGCAGAGGGGAACCAGGTGGGGCAGGGGTAGGTCGAGGCTGAGCAGAGCTCTCGGTAGTTCGGAGCCCAGGCCGCTGTTTCTCTTTCCACAGTCATTCTACAAACGTTTATTAAGCACCTAATACGTGCCAGGCGGCCCATCCCCAAACCCCCCACCTGCCAAGGAGCTTCGCACCTGGCCCACGTCCACCAGAGAGGGACAGGCAGTTCCGAGGGGGAGGAGAGTCCTATTCCCTGAGGAGCTTAGAAAGGGACCAGGTCGTCAGCATGAAGGGTCATACTGAGCTCTTACGGGACATTAGAAAAGGCCACGGGGCGGGGGGGGCACACCGAGCCCTGATGGGGCCTTAGAAAAGGACAAAACCACCGAAAGTAGGGGGCGGGTGTCACATCGCATTTGTGGGAGACATTAAGAAATGATACAGCCACTAGGGGGACATGGTCAAGGTCCATCCCCAAGAGACACCAGTAATGTTAATTAATAATAATAGCAGCGCTTAGCATCTGCAAAGCACTTTTACAAGCACCTCAGTTTATCTTCACAACAACTCAGGGAGGTGTTATCCTCATTTTACAGATGAGAAAGCTGAGGCAGATGACTAAGTTACTTGCTCAGGGTCAGACAGCTATTAAGTGTCTGAGGCTGGATTTGAACTCAGGTCTTGACACCAAGGTCCAGCCCTTAATCCTCTGTGCTACTTAGTTGGACTCATTAGAAAATGATGAGGCTAAAGAGAGGCTAAAGGTAGGGCAGCTAGGTCCTGCAGTGAATAGAGTTCCGGGTCTGGAATCAGGAAGACTTATCGTCCTGAGTTCAAATCTGCCTTCAGACACTTACTAGCCTGGGCTGGTCACCCTGGGCTAGTCACTTAACCCCGTTTGCTTCATTTTCCTCATCTGTAAGATGAGCTGGAGAAGGCAAATGGTAAACCCCTCTGGCATCTTTGCCAAGAAACCCCCAAATGGGATCATGAAGAGTCTGACATGACTGAAAAACAGCTGAACAGCAAAGGGATTGGGGTGGGGGTGGAGGGTGGGGAAGGAATGTTTCACTGAGGTCTGAGGGAACATTAGGAAAGGGCCTGGCTATAAGGAGAAAAATGTCACACCCTAATGGAAGTTAGATTTTGGAAAGCAAACAAATCACTCAAATTCATTTCCACTGAGGACAAGGAAAGAAAGGAAAGACAGGAAGCTGGGTACAGGCACCAGGACTTGTGGGCCATTGGCTTCCTCCTCCAACCCCTATTTCCATCTAGTTTGACTAGTCCTACTGATAGGAGCTTAATGAGGCCAACGGATCTTTCTTATCTCCTCCCCCAAAGTTATCTACCTTCAAATGGTGTAATGACTTCAGGCAAGTCTGTCTGTCTCTGGGTTCTTTCTTCCTCGGTGAGTAAGGGGTTTGAAGAAGAACCCTAGACAGGAAGTCAGGAGCCCTCTGTTCTCTAACCAGCTCTTCTCCCGATTCCCTGTGCTTTGGGAGGGGATCTATTCTTCTGTAAACCTCAGTTTCCCCATCTGTGTGGATCTTTCCTGACCCTCCCATTTTGTGGACAATTCCTCCCTCTTGGAATGATTTTGCATTTATCTGTATACATGCTATTTTCCATCGGAGCTAGCGCCCGCTATGTGCCCAGTGCTTATATGATCTCATTTGATCCTTACAAAAATCCCCGGAGGCAGGGGCCATTTAATAATTTTACAGTTGGGGTAACTGAGTCTGAGAGAAGTTAAGTGATTTGCCCAAGGTCACACAGCCAGTAGTATCTGAGGCCAGCACTGAACTCTGCTCTTCCTGACTTTAAGCCTATTGATGGATCATCTGGATCACTTCACCTGGCTACCTCTAGGTAAACTGTAGCCTCCATGAGGGCAGGCACTTTCTTTTTTTTCCCTTTTTTGTATCGCTGGCACCTACTACCCACCTGGCACATAGTAGGCATTTGGAGCTTAATAAATGCTTGTTGAATTAACAGTAAGTTTTCATTTTCTTAATGACAAAAGTGGTCAGTCAGTCAACAAACATTGATTAAGTACCTACTATGTGCCAGGCACTGTGCTAAGTGGTGTGGATACCAGTCATGGTGGAAGGCCAGAAAGGGCCCCTGGTCCCTCATCCCAGCTCTAATCTTGGACAGTGAGGTCCAAGAGAAGCTAATGCTGGCTGAACCCAAGTATGTGACTGTGAGCAAACCCCTCCCTCTCCCTCTCGGGTTCCTTCTGGGTCAAATGGGATTAATGTTGCCTGCCCCACCTACAGTGCTGCCTGGGGGGGCACCATGTGGGGTAGCAGAGAGGGCGCTGGGCTCTGAGGAACTTCCTAGCTGGGGGACCCTGTACCTCCCACTCTAAAATCGAGGGACTATGAAGAAACGGGTCTGCAAACCTTTGAGTTCTAGGGAAATGTGGATTTTTTTTCTTTAAGGAGCTCTAGAAAGGGGGTTTGTTATTCATTCCCTGGTAGGGGGGGCATTGGGGTCTTTCCTTCAAGAACGCAGATTTCTTTGGCACTTGCATAAAATGGGTCTTGCAGCATCTGGAGGAGAAGTGGCCACGGCCTCTGGAGGCAGGGGGAGCCGTCACATCTGGCTCGTGTGCGGGCACTTTAGGGAATACCAAAATATTTTGGAAGTCGCCCTGGGTAAATGAGTGACAGCCCCAATCAAGCCCCAGGGAAGGCTCTGCCTGCCAGCACGGCCTCAGGCTCCTCCATGTAGAGCCCAAAGGGATCTCAGATCTAGCACAACCCCCACGTTTTACAGATGAGGCAACTGAGACCCCATGTGGCTCAGTGACTCACCCAAGGAATAAGAGGCAGGGCTCTGGACTTGGGATCCAGGCTCTGCCTGCTATCCCCGCCACTGGAGAGGAAAGGAAAGAAAGATAGTCTCTCCCTCCTCCCCCATACAGCGTCTCCCGTAAAGACAGAAACAGTACAGGCAGAGTGCCCACTGTAATGGGAAGTGGCTTGTAAACATGTCAGTGTGCAAGGCCCTTTCCAAGCTCTCATTGAATCCTAGAAAAAGCTGAGGTCGGAAGGATAGGCATTGCTACACCGGTTTTTCAGATGAGCTAAGTGAGGCTGAGCGACTGGTCCAGGGGGGTGCTCCTGACACCAGCCAGAGCACCAGTCCTGGATTCAGGAGGCCCTGGCCTCCCATCCGGCCCCCAGGACTAGCTGCTTGACCCCGAGACTGTCAATTAACCTCAACCTCAGTGTCTGCCCTTGTAAAACAGGGATCATGAGGGCACTTACCTCCCAGGTTGTTGTGATGCCCCAGTGATAAAGTCCTATGTAAAGTCCTCCTTAAACCACAAGCTGTCATTTACGAGGTGAGACAGACCTGGAGCCACAAGGGCCCTCAGCGAGGAGCCCAGCTAGTCCATTTTGCAAATGAAGGAACTGAGGCAGGGAGGGTAATCGATTTGGCTGAAGTCATAGAGGCAGCAAGCCTTGGTGGGCAGATCTGAACTCAGGTCCTTTGTATCTGAGGCTGGCACTGTAAGCACTGTACCTCCTCTTCCAAAGCACTGACCCACCCTCGTAAGGGCATCCAAGCTCTCCAGGACAAAATGGGGTTTACCATATTTATAAAGCCTACATGGAAAGGACCGATGGTCCAAAGCGATTTAGAACTGGGAGACCTTTTTTCATCCAACTGGAGTTTTTCAGACAAGGGAACTGAGGCTGTGGAGGTGGGGGGCGTGGGGGCCCTCGGGGAGGTTCACTCTGTTGATCTGCAGAGGATTTCTTCCCAGGCCCCTCAGTAGGGTGAAAGGCAGGGATTGGACCCCTCTTTGGAAGGGGCTTCTTTCAGGGTTCTTTCCTAGGTGGTACAGGGGACAGCACCTTGGCTTTCCAGGCAGAAGAACCCAAGTTCAAAACCAGCCTCAGACCTTTACTAGCTCTGGTGACCCTGGGGCAATCACTTAACCTTCATCAGCCAAGTTTCCTCACCTGTTAGATGGGAATTATGATGGCAACCTATCTCCCAGGGTTACTCTGAGGGAGGCTGCATCCACACCTACAGGGACAACTCCTACATGAACCCTTCTCCCCTCTTCTGCCCCTTTTCTCCCCTCTTCAGTGACCTCCCATGTGTTTATTGATGGGTGTACAGCGGCCTCCTCTGATAAAATGTAAGGTTCTTGACACTCCCAGCCCCTGACACAGTGCCTGGCAAATGGTAAAGAGATGCTTCCTACCTCTCCCCGACCCTCTGGGCCCCAGCAGCTTCACCCAGACACTTCTGGATCTCCATTCAGGCCTTCTTCCACCATGCCATGCACTGTGAAGTAGACCCTCTGCACTTGGGCAGTCAAGGCATGGTTGCCATCTCAACTTTCCTCCCTGCCCCCCAGCTTGGACACATACAGACAGGACCCCCCGCCCCCCAAGGCTCCTTTATATTCCTTCTTTATTGGCTCTCATTGTATAATACAAATCTGCAGGTTTAGATACAAAAAAAAAATCTGGAGATAAAAGATAGAAAAGTCCAGGCGGTGATGGGCGCAGCCCCTGTGCCCGCCAGGCATCCATTCCCTGCTCCCCTCTTCCCTCAGTGGCGGGCATGGGAGTGAGGTAACAGCAGCTTTCCCCAACCCGCCCAGGCTCTGTGCAGGCCCCATACTCATTTCATCTCTCCCTGTCCCTCACCCCCAGTCCTGGGCAAGAGGGGGAGACCTGGACATCGCCTAGGCATTGGCAGTGGCAGTGGGGTGGGCTGGGGGGAGCCCCCTGTCTTGTGCTCAGGCATGGACCCCAGGGGCAGGCATCTTTCCCCTCACACACACCACCCCTCCACCCCCAGGCCAGGGGAGCAGGCAGAAGAAAATAACTCTTACCTGTGAGGGGAGCAAAGGGAGGAGAGAGACATAGCCCCCATTCCCCCAGTCATCAGAAGAGAACAGGGAAGGCAGTGCTAGGCCAATTTTGTGTTCTAAGGGGCAGTGACATGGGTCCATCCCTGAATTACACCCCCTTCACCATCCACGACCCGAATATGAACTCTTCCCTTTGGAAAAACGTGGGGAGAAGGGAGAGGAGAGGATAAGGGTGGGAGGGGACATGGAGCTGGGCGGATGGAGGGGAGAGATGTACAGAGATACTGGGGCTGGAGACAAGGGTGCCCACAGGCTTAGGCCCCCCAGACTACAGTTCAATCTCAAAAGTCTTATGGAGGTCTCCGGAAAAAGGGTTTGATGGTCGCTCAGGCTGGGGCTTCCCCTCAAGTGCTGCCCACTGAGCCTCAAAGGGGTCTGCCTCTGGGGCTGGGGATGGCCCAGGCTCAGGGGGCCAGGGAGCCCCATTGGGTCGAGGGGGTGGTGGTGGGGGGCAGGGGGCAGCCTTGCCGGCCAGGGCCACAGGCTGGGGCTGGGTGGCCGAGGGGGCAGCAGCAGAGCAGAAAGCATTGGCGACCATTTGGGAAGGTGTGATGCCCACCACGGGCACTCGGGGCACTGGTTGGTAGCCCAGGCCTGGGTAGGTGGGCACAAAGGCAGGCTGCATGTGGGGGGCAGGCAGAAAAACTGCCATGGGGGCAGGTGCAGCGGGGAAGGGCTGGAGAGCTGGTGGCAAGGACGCAGGTGCAGCAGGTGCCCTAGGCCCTGGCAGCCCCTGCTGCTGCTGCTGCTGTTGCTGCTGCTGTGCCTTGGCCACCTGGGCCACCTCCTCCAACCACCGCTCGGCCTCTGAAGGTGTCCTCTTGTGCCCCGATGGTGGTGCGGGCAGACTTGGCTCAGTCCAGGCTGAGGTCCCTGGGGAAGGAGGGGAGAAGACAGATGGGCACACGGGTGGCAAGGCTCAGGGGCTGCCTCCCTACCCCACCCCCAGGTGATGCTGGGCATTACCTGCAGTGGAGGGCTGGGGTGCTGGCAAAGGGGCGCCTGCACTGGCAAAGGATGAGCTGATCTGTGTGCACAGTGCATTGATACTGTCACTGTCGCTGGCCCCTGGGGGCTCCATCTCTAGCACTGGCAGGCAGGGACACAGAGAGAGGCAGTTACACATTCAGTCTTTCAACAAGCATCTATCGATCCCCTTCCAGGTGCCAGGCAATGTGCCAGGCTGGGGACACAGACAAGATGGGGCAGAGAGATGGGGGACCCAGAGGACTCCTGGCATCCCCAAGGGACAGCTGGGCCTCAGTCCAGGCGTCGGGAGCCTGAGGGTCCAAGACCCTTGCCTGCTCTGGGCCCCCACTGACTCATCTGTACACAGAGGGCAGGGTTGGCCTTGGGCAGCTCTCAGCTTCCCTCCTAGCTCTGACATTCTCTATTCTGGGGCCCGATTTTTCTTGGCAGAGATATTGGAGTGGCCTGCCATGTCCTTCTCCAGCTCATTTTACAGCTGAGGAAACTGAGGCAACCAGGGTGAAGTGACTTGCCCAGGGTCACACAGCTAGGAAGGGTCTAAGGTTGGATTTGAACTCAGGTCTTCCTGACTCCAGGTCTGGTGCTCTGTGCACTACGGTACCCCCTAGCTGCTTTGACTAGGCATATGGCCCATTTAACTTCTCTTGGCCTCAAGCTTCCTCATCTGTAAAATGAGGGGATTAATCAGGTGATCTTTAAGTCTATGCCAGTGGCTGCCTGTCTCTGAAACCTCCCTCATTCCCGGGGGCCCTCAGCCTCTGCCTCTCCCTGGCCCCCTGGCCACACACCCTGCCACTTCTCTGCCTAGTGCCCAGCTCGGTGCCCAGTCCGGTGCCCCTTTCTGCTGGGCACATCCTCCCTCTCCCCTTGCCCCCTGGCCACACACCCTGCCACTTCTCTGCCTGGTGCCCAGTCCAGTGCCCCTTTCTGCTGGGCACATCCCTCCCTCTCCCCTGGCCCCCTGGCCACACACCCTGCCACTTCTCTGCCCCGTGTTCAGCTCGGTGCCCAGCCTGGTGCCCCTTTCTGCTGGGCACATCCTCCCTCTCCCCTGCCCCCTGGCCACATACCCTGCCACTTCTCTGCCCGGTGCCCAGCTCGGTGCCCAGTCTGGTGCCCCTTTCTGCTGGGCACATCCTCCCTCTCCCCTGGCCCCCTGGCCACACACCCGCCACTTCTCTGCCCGGTGCCCAGCTCGGTGCCCAGTCTGGTGCCCCTTTCTGCTGGGCACATCTTCCCTCTCCCCTGGCCACCTGGCCACACACCCTGCCACTTCTCTGCCCGGTGCCCAGCTCGGTGCCTAGTCCGGTGCCCCTTTCTTCTGGGCACATCCTCCCTCTCCCCTGGCCACCTGGCCACACAGCCCACCACTTTCCAGCCCGGTGCCCCTTTCTGCTGGGCACATCCTCCCCCTCACCTGTGCCTTTCACCTGGAAGTCCGTGCGCCGCTGGAGGGTGGAGGGCAATTCATTAAGCCTGAGCGACAGCTGCCTTTTGAAGGGTGAGTTCTTCTGACTGAGGGCAGGGAAGCCCCGGAAAGAGCCTTGGCGCACCAGCTGCTCCAGGGGCGCATGGCGCCGGGGGATGGCAGCAGCTGCGGGGCCGAGGGGAGCTGGCCCTGGAGCGCCTGCCTCTCCCTTCTCCCCAGGCGATGTGGCCGCAGGGGTAGGGGACATGTGACCTGGCTGGGCAGGGCCTGGGGTGGGCACGGCGGGCACAGCGGCTGCCTCTGCTGTCATAGGCACAAGGCAGAGGGGAGTAGGAGTGATCATATAGCCAGCACCCCTGAGACTCTGCTTAGGCAGAACCTTAGCCCCTCCCTTCTCCACATGCTCGCCTCCCTGGCTCTCAACTCTTCCAATATCCCCTGGCCTGTGGGGCTCAGCAGCTGCCTCCTCAGGAAGACCCCCAGCTTCTCCCTCTTGCTGAAAATCTCTGCCACTCCCCGCCCAAGAAAGCCCCACCCCAACCCCACCAGTATTCCTGGTTCATTTCCCAGGCTGGGCCACCCACCTTTCTTCTTCTCTGGAAGCTGGCGCTCAGTGGGCCGGCTACCCCCAGTGAGGCGGAAGGAGCCCTCCCGGGCAAAGCTGGTGCGGCTGGCATCAAAGGCAGCTGTGACCCCACACTCCTTCTCCCTCCTCTGCTTCCTCTCCAGGCAGGCAGCGAAGGCACACCCTACAGCATGGCTCAGCCGCTCACCCTGCAGGGGCCCAGAGAAGATGGGGAGAACCAGGGTCAGCATGATGCCAAGGGCCCACAATGGCCCCGTTGGCACTGGGGGGACCTCTGCAGCCACCACTGCATCCAGCCCTGCCCCAACCAAGATGCCTCTCTGCAAAATTCTAAGTGAGAGCCCCTGAAGCCTTTCCTGGGAGAAGCCCACTAGCCAGGAGGCAGCCTAGGAGACACCTCCAGTGGTTACCAAGCTTTTCCTTCTCTTAAGCCAAAAGTTGCCTCCTTTGATTGCCCAGCCATCACTCCTCGTTCTTCCTTCCCTTCAAGACCAGGCAGAACCTGAGACTTGGGGCTCCTTGAACACAGCAGTCTTGGGGGCCCTGCCCCCAGCCTTCTCTTCCCCTGGACAAACAGCCCTGATTCTTTGCACTGATCCTGAGGAGCCTGCTGCCCAGAGGAGAGAGCCAGGGAGGTGAGTATGTGGGGAGGGGAGGGGGCAAGGTTCTGCCTAAGCAGAACAGGGCCCTCAGCACTGAATGCCAAACTGCAGGTGAGTCCAGAAGCCAGCTGCTGACCTGGATGGCGTCTGTAGTCTGGGTGAGTCTGCAGTGCTATCTAACCATACCCCAGCCATACTGAACTGGGGCAATGGATATTGGGAAGTCCAATGGAAGACTCTACATTGATTCTTTTTTGGTGCTGGAGCAGGTCAGTGCTAAGAGGAAGGTGAATGGGTGGATGACCCAGGAAGCAGCTTGGCAGAGTTTGATTCAGAGGGACCTCTGTTCAAATGTTTGTTACCCTTGTGACTTTGGACCAGTCTTGTTTCCTCCCTAGGCTTCAGTTTCTCTTTCTGTAAAATGAGATTAGACTTCATGACCACTGAGGTTCCCTCTGGCTTTACACCTATCTGAGCAACCTCGGGTGAGTTTCCTGTAAGGGCCTCAGTTTACCCAACTGAATAATGAAAATGGACAGGGCTGTGGGAAGGACTTCTCTGAATCAGGCGTGTCTCAGGGAAAAGTCTGGGGTACAGAGTCTGGGCCTTGCTCATGGGGGTAGGCTAAGGTCTGACATTCAGGGCTTTTTTTTTGACTGGCACTCAAGGCCTTCTGCTATCTGTCCCTACTCTATTTCCCATACTGCTCTCTCCTCTACGCTCTCTTCCTTCCAGTCAAACTGGAATTTTGTTCCCCAAAAGAGCACTGTGTGTTCCTATCTTGGTTCACACTGTTCCCTATGGCCTGCCAGGAATGTTACCCACTCCACACTCCAGTCCCCCACACCCCCAACCTCAGCTGGCTGAATCCTTTGAAAAACAACTCAAACACAAACACGGATGCAGAGCTGGAAGCACCTCACAGGCCACCAAGTCCGAGCCCACTTTATGGATGAGGAAACTGAGATGCCTGAGGCAGAATTAGAATGCAGGTCTGGCCCTCCAGTCACTGAGCCACAGCTGTCTCTCTGCAGCCTGCCCCAGGGCCCCTGGGACTTTGCATACCATGAGTGTTCATCCAGTTACCTCTGCTTATATCTCAGCAGCCTACCGGGCTGTGAGCCCCAAGAGGGCAGAGCAGGGACTGGAAGTTTATGGAGACTTTGTGTCTCGACTGAGTGCCATCTGCACCCAGCCCTGGGCCACTTAGTGCCATCTGCACCCAGAAGATGCTTAGGCTGGGAGCTGGGAAGCAGGGACCGGAAGAAAGCAGCCCTTCCACCCCTCCCCCAGGGCTTGACATTCCGTTATGTGAGGCAGTGGGGAGAACAGCGTGCACAGCTTCTGGGGAGGTGTTGGTAACATTGGTGGGCTTGGAGAACTGTCAGGATCCAGAGATCAAAGGTCTAGCCTAATAGATGATCAAACGGGGACTCCCACCCAGGCTTGCCTGCCTCTAAGGCCGGCTCTCGTACACATACATATATACATACATACATACATACATACATACAGATAGATAGATAGTTGTTCATCAGTCATTTTTCAGTCATGTCCAACCCCGTGACCCCATTTGGGGTTTTCCTGCCAAAGATACTGCAGTGGTTTGCCATTTCCCTTCTCCAGCTCATTTTACAGATGAGGAAACTGAGGCCAACAGAGTTAAGTAACTTGCCCAAGGTCACACAGCCAGTAAGTGTCTGAGGCTGGATTTGAACTCGGGAAGATGAACCTTTCCTGCCCCCAGGCCTGGTGCTCTATGCACTATGGTGCCACCTAGCTGCCCCATATCTATCTATCTGTCTATCTATCTATCTATCTATCTATCTATCTATCTATCTATCTATATACATATAATGTGTGTACATATGAACATGTATAAAATAGATTATACATATATATACAATATAGATAGATATATACATGTATCACGATCTCTACATGTTATATTGTATCTCTCTCTCTCACACACACTATCAATCTATTGTAAATAATTGAAAGTGATTAATTGGAGGAGGGGAACGAGGATTGGTTGCTTGGGCAAGTGGTGGCCAAGGATGGGATTTTGGCCAGAGCTAGTCCTTGAGCTGAGCTCTGTCTGGAGAAGCCAAAGGATTCCAGGAATTGGAGGTGGGAGCAGAGCCCTCCAGGCACAAGAGAAGGTGAATGAGTGAGAGTTGGCCAATCCTTCACTGCAGCTGCCTGGAGGAGGCCGGCCTTCAGGGTAGCAGTAAAAGCCCCCATAACGTAGGAGCTGACCTCCATTTCCAAGGTTAACTTACAGGATTCTCCTATGTGCCTTCTCCATGCCAGCTAAAGGAGCCTAGTCACTGTACCCCACACTCGACAACTCACACAGGTGGTGTGGCACGCACTCTCCTCTTGCAATTCCTAGCTTGGGGGTGGGTCAGAGACAAACATTTATTAAGCATCTACTGTGTTCTAGGCATTATGCTCAGCACTTTACAAATATTAGCTCATTTGATCCTCATAACAACAGTTGAGTAAACTGAGTCAGAGGTCAAAGGCCTTAGCCAGGCTGGTTCCACTGTGCTACCTAGTGGCCTCTAAGGCATTCTTCAGGTCCCAATGATGTCTTTTCTGTTCCTCCCCCTTTTGAGTTAATGTCCCTTCTCTCCAGAGATTACTTTGTATGGTCTGTATTGACTTATCTGTGTACTCATTGAGTCCCTCTAGGAAGGCTGGAAGCTGCCTGAGGACAGGGACTTTTTTTGTCCTTGTCTCTCCCTCCAGCAGATAACACAGTGCCTTATATGCAGTAGGCGCTTAATAAATGTCCAGAAAATTCAACTGGGATTTCAGGGGGACCTGGCTGGTCTTTTCTGGTTCCAGGGCCACTGACCGAGTCCTTGAGTGCCAGAAAACAATGGCAGATCCAACGTCGGGTGGTGCCATCCCTGCAAATGTAGGAGAAGGCTTTGTCTAGGTTTCGATCAGGGGCACAGAATGAGACCTTCTCAATGGTCTGGTCCACCAGCAGGTCCTAGGAGGGTGAGAGAGGAAGAGAGGAATGTTGTCAGGGCTGGAAGAACCTCAGAGCAGCGGACACAGGGCATTGGAGCGAGAGAAGCCTTTAGAATAGATCTTTTTTAAGAACATTTTTTATGTGCATACTCTTTGACCCAGCAATACCACTTCTAGGGCTGTACCCCAAAGAGATCATACAAGGGGGAAAAGGACCCATATGTACAAAAATATTTACAGCAGCAATTTTTGTGGTGGCAAAGAATTGGAAATCGAGGGGATGCCCATCAATTGCAGAATGGCTAAACAAATTGTGGTATATGAATGTAATGGAATACTATTGTGCTATAAGAAATGAGGAGCAGATGGACTTCGTAAGAACCTGGAGGAACTTATATGATCTGATGCTGAGTGAAGGGAGCAGAACCAGGAGAACATTGTACACAACCACAGACACATTGCTTCTGTGATGACTAACTTTGATAGACTTGGCTCTTCTCAACAATGCAAGGTTCTAAGACAGCTCCAAAAGACTCATGATGGAAAATGCTATCCACATCCAGAGAAAGAATTACGGAATCTGAATGCAGACTGAGGCAAACTGTTTGCTATCTCATTTTTTAATTTCATTTTTGGTTTTGTTTCATCTTTCTCATGGTTCATTTCATTGGTTATATCTTCTTTACAACTTGATTACAGGGAAAATAAGTTTAATGTGAAGGTATATATAGAACCTATATTGATCACATGCCATCTTGGGGGGGTAGGGGGGAGGAGAGGGAGGGGGAGAAAATCTGGAACTCAAAAACTTGTGGAATTAAGTATTGTAAACTAAAAAAAAATTAATTAATTAATAAAAAAGTTTTTTTTATAAGAACTTTTTTTTAGAACAAACTTACTCTCTAAAGTAAGAGAGGCCCTTAGAACAATTTTATTTTAAATGTCAGGGCTGGAAGGGGCCTTAGCAACCAGAATACAACCCCTGCATTTTACAGGTGGAGAAATTAAGACCTAGAGGAGGAAAGAGACATCCAAGGTCACAGAGTCAGGCTGAATTGGAGACAGAAGACCCACTTACTGTCCAGGCCTCTTTCCACTAAGCAGAAAGATGAGTGTAGGAGATGAGACAGGTATCAGCTGGAAAGGCTCGGGGAGGGAATGCTTTCTGGGCCTGTGGCATTAGGGCCTGAGATGGGGATGGCGATAGGAATGGGGCAGGAGGGAGATACCTTGGTCTTGTCATCCACCACACGTAGCCCATCTGCCGACACCCACAGCACAGATTTCACGGATTTCCGCCCAGTCTGGGGGAAGGAAGGGGAGACCAGGATGAGGGGAATATTGGAGGGGGGTGGGGCACAGCTCTCCCAGCCCTGCTCCAGGCCATGAGTTCTCACCCACTCACTAAGCAAGTATTAAGCACCTACTGTGTGCCAAGGATTCTGCTAGGCCCTGGGGAAAAGGACAAAAGTGAGAGAGCCCCTGCCCTCACAGACTTTACCTTCTATGGCAGGAGATGACATGCATTTATGTGTATACACATATACATATACCCCTATACATACACACACACACATACACACACATACACATATATTCATATATATGTACATATGTATATGGACAGCTATAAAAAGTAGGGATACAAAGCAGATAGAGATAACAATGAGGGGAGGTTCCAAGAGCCGGGCAGGAGTGGGGAGGGGGGGGGGTGTCAGGGACCAGATGGTGACTGAGCGTAGTCTCCAAAGAAGCCAGGCATGCTAATCAGGGATTCTCACTGACCGCCTTCAGCTTCTTTACGGCATCTTCGCACACGTGCATGCCCCGGGACTCCTCCACCTCGACGTGACCAAGGTACTGGGGGAGGGAGAGGAGGGCGAACTGACTCGGTACGTCTGCCCACTCCTCTGTCCCCTCCTGGTCCATCTTGCCTCTCACCTCTGCCTCCCTATTTTCTCTTCCCCTTCCTCTTCACCCCGCCATCCGTCCCCATTAGATCGTGGAAGACCCGGCTTCCAATTCTACCTGAGATTCTAACTAGCTCTGTGACCCCGGGCAGGCGGCTTGACTGCTTTCAAACTCAGTTTCCTCATTTGTAAAATGGGCATGATCACAACACCTCCGATCTCACAAAGCTATTGAGGATCAAATGAGATAACGTATGTAACACTTCGCTGAATGAGCTATGCAAATGTCATGGAGAGCAATGATCCCCAGCTCTCCTCCCTTCCTCCCTCCAGCCTCCAGCCCTTCATTCTTCATCTGTCCATTTGCATCTCCCATCTCTCTTCTCTCCATTTCTTCATTCCTCCTCTCTCCATCCCTCCATCCCCCCATCCCCATCTCTCCATCTTTCATTCTCCATTTCTTCATTCTCATCTATCTCCCATCTCTCTTCTCTCCATTTCTTCATTCCTCCTTTCTCCATCCATCCATTCTTCTCTCTCCATCCTTCCATCCCATCTCTCCACCCTTCATTCCCCAGATCCCCAGTCTTTCATCTCTCTCCCCCATCCTTTATGTCTCCACCCCTTCATCTTGCATCTCCTCACTCCCTTCATCCCCCATGTCTTCGTCCCTCGTCTTATCCTGGACATAACCTCATCCTGAGTTGCAGATTGTCAGAACTAGCAAGGACCCTGAAGCCATCCAGCCCAATGCCCTCATTTTATATAAGGAGAAACTGAGGTCTAACAGAGAGAGGAAATTTGCCCAGGGCCTGACGCACACAGGACAGGGACTAGAGCATTTTTCTCCCAGCTCCCCTGGGAGTCCAGAGCTCTTGCCCGCTAGAGCTCTTGCCCACTAGAGCTCTTGCCCACTAGAGCTCTTGCCCACCAGAGCTCTTGCCCAGGGCCCCACCCTGGTGCCCCCCACTCTCACCCTGACTGGGAAGCTGCACTTGCCCTTCCGAACAGCGTCCTCATCGGCTTGCCATTGGTGCGGGCGGGAAGCCTCGGGGACATAGGCTGGCTTCCTGCGCCGTAGGCTCTGACGCAGCTTGTTCATGGTGCCAGCGCCGTCTGGGGGCAAGGAGGGTCCTCAGGGTCAAGGGCCAGGGATTGGAGCAGCGGTGTTGGTGAAATGGGGGTGGGGTGGTGGTTGTGGAATGTGTGTGGGTTTTAGTTCTGAGCATGTGGCTTCCTGTGGCTGCATCTGCCCAAGGTCCACGGGGAAGCAGCTGAGGGGCTCAGATACTATTTATTACTTCTACTCCTAACTGGGCTCTAGCCTTCCCCAGGTAGGCTATGAGCTTTTCCATGGGAGTTCTTCCCTACAGACTTTGCCTCCCTCCCAGCTCCCTCCTAAGTTACCTCCCTTAGTCTCCCTGGCCCCATGGGCCCATGGGCTTTCCCCAAGACCACCTCCCCACTAGACTCTGTTGCATTCACTCACCGGGCTCCGTCCTGAAGGTTTGGGGGGGCCCCAGGGCCAGGCGAGGAGGGGCTGAGGACAAACGCTGATTGGCCCGTCTGGGCCTTTCCTGTCCAGACACAGGACCGAATTGTGAGGGCCTGGGGTTCCCCTATCTCACGGGGCTCCCCTTGCCTGTAACAAACTGATCCCTGCTCCACCTCTGTGACCTTTGGCATAGGCCCCTGGAAGGGACGAAGGACTCCTGCCCCTTCTGCCTTGGCCTGCCTGACTCCTGCCCTGGTTGCTATAGCAACAGTTACCAGGGAGACCATTCCCATGGTTATGAGGCCCCAGGAATGAGGGGGTGGGGGTGAAGTACCCTCCTAGTAATCCCAGATATCTCCCAGGGACACCCCTTTCCGTGGGCCTGGCTGATAGTGGCTCACTTAGTTTATATATTAGATAGGGTGTGGGCCCAGAAATGAGCACAGTTCAGCCACTTAGGGGAAAGGAAGGGGCTAGGAGATTTGGGGGTACAGAGGGAAGGCCTAGGTCTGTTTCAACTAAGACACACCCTGAGCAAGACAGACTCTCTACCAGAGGGACAGCTCTGGGTGAGAGCTGCAATCCCACAGGCACCCACAGTCCCACACAGACAGGCAGGCACACAAACCCAGCACCCAGACAGGCTTCGAGGCCTGTAGGCTACAACCACACCAACATGTAGCCTTAGCCATTAGCCACACATGATCGCAGACACACAAACATACAAGCAGAGACTCCTGCAGGCGGAACACAGAGACAATCACAGAAATCTACAATGATAGCCACAGAGCATACACCAATCACATGTTATCCCTCACACACACAGGCCCGGGGAGAGAGCACCATACCCACAGAGGTACAGACACCATCCCAGCCACACAAACACACAACTACAGCCATGGAAGACACACACACACAACCTGCAAAGTCACAACCCGTCTCACAGCCAGACAAACACACACACAGGGGCATAGACGCACAAGCACCCTCCATAGACACACACGAGTCCCCCAACCTATCTCGAAGTCATACACACACACCACACACACGAGGACTATCACACAGGGACATCTAAGAGCAGGCAGGAACATCCGTCCTGCACAGCTGGCTCTGAGGGCAGGGGGCTAGTGACGGTGAAGGTGACAGGTGACAGGGAGACACCCCGGCCCCTTCTCTCCACAGGCCTCCTGGGTCGGGTCGGGTCGGATCCGGGATCGGACTGGATGGGGGCGCGGGGGTGGGGTGGGGGGGAGGCAGGCCCGCATTGTCCGCGGGCGGGGCCCTCAGGCAATCGCCTCCACAACAGCTGGGCTGAGGCCGAGGACAGCCAGGGTGGGGACAAAGGGGCGGGGGCTGGACGGGGCAAAGGGCGCTGTCCTTGCAGAGCCCTCCTCCCATCCCCGGGTCCCCTCGCGGCATCCCCGTCCTCGAGTCTCCCCTTCTCCGAGCTCTCCTTGGGTCCCTTGGTCCCCGGGTCCCCCCATCCCATCCCCTCTCCTCCCATCCCATCCCATCCCGGCCCACCCCACCGCGCAGGCCGCTTACTGCGCTCGCTCCGCTCCTCTCGGAGGCTGCCGCCGCACTCCGGGACATCCAGGGGCCCCGGCGCCCCCGCCTTCCGCGGACCCCGGCGGGTCCGGCTTCCCTCCAGTCCCGGCCCGGCCCCGGGACAGCTCTGCAGCAGCGGAGCCGACTGATGGAGTCCGGGCACAGGGACGGAGGCCGGGGGATGGTGGGGGCCGCACACGCACGCGCCTGCTCGGCTCCCGGGAGGATTCCATTGGGGGGGCCACCCCCCCGCCCCAGCCCCGACTCCCCCTCACAGCGCCCCCTTCGCCCTCAAAGCCCCGCCCCCGTCCCCGCCCATTGGCCCGCCGCCCGCTCCATATGCAAAAGAGGACCTAAGCCCTCCCCGCCGCCACGTCCGACCCGGCCGCCTGGCCACGCCCCGTGCCCCCCACATTGGCCCACTGCCCGCTCAATATCCCCAACTGAGCCCACCTCCCCCCACCACTGGCCCACCGCCCACTCAGTATGTAAAAGACACCGCCCATTGGCCCAGCGCCTGCTCAATATGCAAAACAGCCCCTCCTCCTCGTGCGCTCCTAGACCCCGCCCTGGGCCGCCCCCCGAAAATGTTTGTCAGTAACAGTTGCTTCTCCCAGGCCTTGCCCAGCCAATACCCGGGTTCCGCTCTATGGTGCCTTTTCGCTCCAGGACCCCTGAGTCCGGGAGCCCACAATAGCTTATCTTGTCCATCTTCTAACTCCAAACCCCCAACTTGGGGGGACCGGGAGACTTGACACATTTTTAGATGGCGGGGTGGATCAGGGTTCTGGGAATCTTTCTGGCCAAGCCTGTTCTTAGGGTCCTCACCCCCTTCTGCAGCCCCTTGGTGCTTGGGAGAACCTTGGTTGAGGAGGAATATGCCTGGGAAAGGCAACTATGAGTCTTTGGGAAGTGGGTGGGGTTGTTTTCGGCAGCTCCAGGGCGACCCCCCCCTCCCCCTTATCCCATGGGCTTGGCAACTGCCGCCAGACCTGGGCATTAAGATCCATTAGCAGACCAGTCAGTTCAACCAAGCTCCCTTTGGGCAACAGAGAGGAACAGAGAAGGGACCCTGCCTTATTCGCCTCTCATTACACCCCCAACCCTCTTGCTCTTCTCTAGTCCTCAAGGCCCAGCTGTGCCCCCTGGGTGTCCCCCAGCCCCACCAGAGGAAGCTGGGATATTGGGGGGGGGGGCGGGGTAGGGGCCAGGCTGTCAGCTGGCAGAGCAGGTGGCCAGCACGTGGGGGGCAGGGAGGTTGTCCCTTTGGCAACAGATGGTTGGGGGCTTGGGCTTTTCAGGACTGGGGGGAAGGGGGAGGGGCAAGCCCAGCCAGGCCATCTGCACCTGGAGTCCCCACTCCCAGAAGCCTCGCCCATCTTTTCAGCCCCACTCCACCCCCAAACCCAGAAAACGAGAAGGGGTAGGAGAGAGGGAGGGTGGTTCCCCTTTATTTAGGGTATCATTGAATGCACTGCCCATTGGGCCTGAAGACAGCTGGTGGGGGGGGGGAGGACCCAGGCATACAGGCCATCTGGAACTCCACTCCCCTAGATGGGGGCTGGGTTGGGGCTCAGAACAAGAGGGAGAGAGGATGGTCACTAAGTTCCAGGGGGTATGTGTGTGGGGGAGGCCCCTGATGGGTCCCCCTGGACTAGCACAGTTGCTGGAAGCCCAGCGGACCAGCAGGGACAGGAGATGAGTCTCCGATCTGGTAAGCGGCTCCCTGGAGGTCTCTGGGAGCTCTTGGAGTGAGTCACTGAAGGGACCCTGAGGGCTCCTGCATGAAGTCCTTGGGTACTGGAGTGAGGGCTGGCCAGTGATTCCCTGGAGGGTCAGAGTTAGCCTGAAGGTCGGGGAGCCCAGTAACTCTCATAGACCTCATGGAACAAGTCCCCACAGGAGATGTTGGCCCCAAGTCGGGCACAGGCCAGGAAAGCCCCTGCCAGCTTTCGGTGAAGGGCGTAGGTCTCCTCTGGTGGGGGGCACAGCCGATGTCGAAGCATTATGGGGATCAGGTCCTGCACCCTGCGTGCTGTGTCACCTGCCCCAAAATCGTAGGGGCTGGTACTAGCGAAGGGCTCCCCTAGGATCATGACAGCCTCCACATGGGCCTCTGAAAATGCCTAGGGGAGTGGGGAAGAGGAGTTAGGAAGGCTTTGAGGGCCAGCCATTCCCTTCCCCCCGCTTCTCCCAATTACCCTCACCTTGGTCTCAAAACCCGTCAGGAACTTCAGGTCCTGGGATTTCTTTAGGACCCCAGCCCGGTCACCGTCTGCAGCAGCCTTTACCACCTGGGGATTTGGAAAGAACAACCAAACCATGGTCAGAGGGGTCAGGACTGGGGCAAGGGCCTCTGCTCACTCTGGGCAAATCGTACCTGGGGCTTCCGAGCCCCTCACTCAAGAGACTCCCAGCCAGGGGTCCTTTCTTCAGGAGGGCCTGAGGGTCACTCTCTTCTCCCTAGGGCACTGCCCCTGCTCACCTTCTCTGGCTTTCCAGGGGAGAAGGGACCCGGGAAGCAGCTCCTCTCCAGCCAGATTGCCCAAATTCCAAGAGAGGTCAGATAAGTGCAGAATCATCATTGATCCAGAACAAAGGGCCTTAGAGGGAATCACTCCAACCCCCTCATTTTACGGAGCAGGAAACTGAGGCCGGACTTGGCCAAGGTCATTCAGGCAAGAAAACTTTGGCAGTGGGATCTGAACCCTGGGCCTCTGACTTGAATCTGTACTTCTCCCCCTGCCCCCTTCCAGAGAACCAAAGCTGCATTTCAGAGGTGTGGAAGCCGGTCCCCTGTTAAGGCCTCCGAGGCCAGACAGGGACCCCTAGGAAGCCTGTAGGGGTGGGGGAACCACTCTATTCTTATATGTGTCCCCCTCCACAGCCACTCTCAAGCCCAACCCATACCCCAAACATCACGCTCAGAGCTCATGATTTAGCCTCCCACTTGGAAGGCCGGCTGATGGGAACTGCCTTGACTGCCCTCTCATGGACTCCTCCACACTTGGTTCCCAGCACCCACTGCTTCCCTCTGCCTACAGAGAGTGCATCATCCCTTAGGGAGAGGGAAAGGCACACCCATGTGGAGAGAGGCCCCAGGCTACCGTCTGAGCTCTGCCACCAGGTCCTGGGGGGCCAAAGAGAGCATCAAGCGGGGGCCCAGGCCCCTCAACAGCTGTGCTAATTCTTTGGGTAAAGGCTTGTCACACACGTAGATGACACAGAACAGGAAGGCAGAGGACGTGGGTTCAAATTCCAGCAGGGCCACCCACATATACCTGTGCCTCAGTTTCCCCATCTAGAAAACAAGATGAAATGACAGCCCTTCTGAGTCTGTCATCCTTCCGCCCCATCCCCTCTTCCTCTTTATTAACGAAGTTCTGGATGATGTCTACCACTGCAGTCTGTACTGCCATCCCCACTCTGCTGTGCTGTTGAGTCACGTCTGACTCTCCGTGACCCCATTTGGGGTTTTCTTGGCAGATACTGGAGCGGCTTGCCATTTCCTTCTCCAGCTCATTTACGGATGAGGGGACTGAGGCAGACAGCGTGGAGTGATTTGCCCAGGGTCACACAGCCAGTGTCTGAGGAAGATGTGTTCCTGCCTGCAGGCCCAGTGCCCTGTGCACTATGATGCCCCCTAGCTTCCAACTCTCTACTCAGGTCCCTGCCTGCTCATGCAGCTTTCTTCCCAGACTCCTCTAATTGAACTTGTGGCCAGGGCCTCCACCCACCATGCCAGCCACCCCCAAAGCTTCCCAGTGGGCGCTTAATGAATGCTTATTCTGAATTCAGACCTTGTTTCTGGTGGGCTGTGGGGAGCCTTTGCCCTCTTGGCCCTCTCCTTGCCATTTCCCCGCTCTATGCATGTGACTCCCAAAGACTCTCCAACCATGTCCTCTCCTCCTCCGGATGTCCGGCTAGCATGTCTTCTCAGATCTTATATCTTAGACGCTGGACCTCTTTCTTGTGGTTATCAAACTCACCAAAAGTGACCTCGGTGAGCCTCAACAAGGACCTACTCCACCCCCCCCCCCAAAAAAAACCCCACGCACCTCGTCCTCTGCCCCTTGCTGCTTGGACCCTTCCCCTGGGTGAGCATCCTTCCAGCCCCTGACAGGGAGTCCTTCTCTGCCTTCACACTATCGCTGTTCTTCATCCTCCCTGTGACCTGGACAATGCCCTCACGCCCCTTGCGCCTTTTCCGCTTGCACCTTGCCCAGAGTCAGTGCGTCTCCTAACTGGCTTCCCTGCTCCCAGGTTCTTCCCTCTCCAGACTGAACTCCACACAAGCTCGCTGACAGATTCCTCTACCCAAAGCTGAGCTCAGTGACCCCCTGCCTCTTGCTTCTGGGCCAGACTACCCCTCCCAGGTTTGGCCCCGAGACCTTCCCAACCTGGTTCCGGCCTGTCTTTCCTCATGTGTCAAAGCTGCAGCCCAAAGGGCACTGTTGCTGTTTCTGAAGATGCTGTGATTCAGAGCGGCTCTCAACAGACATGGCCCTGCCATCTCCACCCTCTGGAGGAACCCGCAGGTGCCCCCCCCCCTTCCAGAAGGCCTTTACCCCTAAGAGCTTCGAGTTCTCAGTCACCAAGGGATGGTCTGGGCAGCAGGCGGCCTGGTGGAGAGTGCTGGGCTGCGAGGTACCAAGATCCAAGTTCAAGTTCTCCCATCTCAGATCCCTGCTAACTGGGTGACCATGGGCAGGCCACTTGATCTCCCTCAGCCTCAGTTTCTCCAACTGTAGATTGAGGTTACAATAGCACTTCCCTCCTAGGATCACATGAGATTCTACTCACCTGCCTCCCTAGGCTGTTGCAAGGGTCAAGTTGAATCATATTTATAAAGCGCTTGTGATTGCCCTCTCATCCCTCGGCACAGCCCCTGCTGACCCACTCTGGCTTCTGAAGAGGGATCCCTGCTCTTGGGGGGCTGAGGAAGCAGTCCATGCCCAGCCAGACTGCCCAAAGGCATCATTAATCTGCACTCATTTTACAGCGGAGGAAACTGAGACCCATCAACCCTCAATACCAGCTACTGATGTTCTTACTCATCTGTCTCCGCCCTCCCCTTCCTCCCCCCCTCCATGTATGCTCTCTGACAGCTCTCACATCCCCAGTGCCGAGCACAGGGCCAGGAACACAGCAGCCGCTGAACTAGATATACCTAACAAGGGGTTCCTGGAGCAAATTAAATTAAAGGGCCCAGAACCTGGAAAGGAAGGGTGGAGAAGAAACATTTTGTACTGCCCCATGGTCATCTCTGGTGCCACAGACATTCAGAATTTAACAGGACACAAACTCCAAGAAAGGTTCCCTCAACAGAACACCTGCCTTCAGATTTCCAGGCCCAGACACCTACAGGAAAGCTAACGAGAGGTGAGCCAGCTATCTGAAAACAGGAGGCAAATGGGACCTTGTCAGTCATGGAGTCCCATGAATGGACTTGGGGTCCAGAGGGAGAAAGCTCAGGAATGGGGAGGAGGTGGGCAAGGAGACCATCACAGAGTGACAGGAAACCCAGGGAAGAAAAGGTGGAACAGGGTACAGGGCATCTGGGCCCAGAGCCAAGGAGGCAGAAAAGGCAGCTGTGGCACAGACCACCTGGGCAGCAAGGGGAGGCTGAGGCAAGTTCAGCACAAAGCTGGGACTGAGGCCTGAGAGAGTGGGACCCATAGGGGCATTCTCGCTGTCAAAAACAAGGCACCAGGAACTCCTTTCCTGGCCTTGACAATGACTCCATCCTGAAAATGGTGGAGGCAGCCCCTAGGGAAAACCTCCAAAGCTTTCAATTCCCAAGCACAGGGAGGGGCCTAGGAAAGGCCCACTCTATTGTACAGGTTTTGAGAGAGAGTGGGAAAGCAGAGCATCAGGTACCTCCTGGAAGAGACTACACAAGGTTCAGGGAAAGGCAAGGAAGCGTCTTACAGACCATAATCCTGTAGAAGTCCCCACCAGGAGGGACGGCAAGCTCTCAAGAATGAACTTCTGGAGACACAGAGAGAAACTCCAATGTGGCCAAGAAAGTGACAGCCAAAAAGAACCATGTGGCCCCAACAGAAACCTACTGAAAACGTTAGATTGTAAAGGGAAGATGGATTCTCCAACAGAAAAGTGGTCAAAGGATATGAGCAAACCAATATCAAAAGAATTGTAGCTATTACTAAGTGCAAAGCTAAACTGGGTTTCAACACACCTTCTGCACATTGACAGAGATGACCAAAGATAGAAATGTTGGTCAGTGGTGGAGAGGCTGTGGGAAGGTGGGCACACTAGGGCATTGCTGGTGGAGCTGTGACTCATGAGGTACAAACATAAAGCAACGTGGAATTATGTAATTAGAGTGCCTAAAATGTCCACAGGCTTTGATCCAGAGATTCCTCTGCTAGGTCACTGACAAAAAACCAGGTGCCATGGAGACCGTGATACTTACAAAGAAAAAGTCAATGCCCATTGACTGGGGAATGGTTAAGCAAACTGGTCTGTAAGATGGAACATGGTGGTGCAGTAAGAGATGACAACGAGATGGATGCAGAAAAGCCTGGAAACACTTAACATGAACTGATGCAGACTGCAGGGAGCAGAGCCTGGATGGCGACAATGACGTACGTGCAAACAACACCCCCCACAGAGTGACTGAATGAGCTGGCTGGGACTCAGAGGCAAGCTCGGAGGAGCACCGCTGGCCCAGCCACCTGTGCCCAGGCAGGGGTGCACGGATGCAGAATGCTGTGAGAACAGACCCCCTCCCCCTCCCCCAATCTGAGTGTTAGAAAGACACGAATGAGCTCCTTGCATGAGGAGGGGAGGCCCCTTCTCTGGGAGAGCCGCAGCCACACGGAAGCTGCCAAGGCGGCAATGTGAACGAAAAAGAGATGGAAACGGGATGAGAAATGTAGGCATCAGGTAGAATTTGGGCGCAGCCAAAACACAAGCTCAGGTGGGGCCATCGTCCTGCATGTGGTCACCACACACAAGAATGATCTGGGCAGACCCAGGAGCTGGGTGGGGTCTGGTGACATTCTGGCCATGGACAACCTTTTATCGCACAGAGTCAGATTTAAACAATATAATAAATCATTTTCCCTGCAATATAATGTTAGATTTTTTTAGAGGTCTATATTGATTTTGCTGACTTTTTCCCCTCTTTTTCTCTTTATTTTGGAGGCAAACAGGGGAGTAAGTGATCACACCCTTGCCTTAGGAAGACTCTCTTTTCAGGTGGGTGAAAATGATGGTAGTCCAGGCAAAGGTGATAGTTCAGGCCTGAACTGAGCGATGACTGTGAGTGGGAAGGGTACGGATATGAGACAGGGTGGAGGAAGAATGGACACCATGTGGCAACTGATTGGATTAAGAGGTGAAGGAGAGCAAGGGGTCAGAGATGAACACTGGGAAATATCAAACTGAGGGGAGGTCTGGAAGGAGAGGGAGCGTGGAGGAGAGGCGGGTTCAAGATGGAAGAGGAGGAAGAATTCTACTTTGGGAAAGGGACAGCCAGGTGAAGATACACTGGAAGAAGGTGGTGATGCTGGGCTGGGGAGACCAGAGCTAGATCCTGAGATCTCACAGAGAACATGCTTGAGCCCAGGGGAGCTGAGGAGATCAGCAGGAGGGGCAGCCCCAAGATGAGGGCTGTGGAGGACGCCCACAGGCACGGACTAGGGCAAAGGATCCAGCAAAGGAGATGGAAGAATGGTCAGACCTTCTGAGGCCATCCAGAAAAAGGTCCTCTGGACACAGCAGTTAAGAGATCCCAGATTTCTGCTGGATAATGAGATCAGAAGCTGGAGTACAAAGGGTTAGAATTAGGGGAAGGTGAGGAGGGGGAGGTAACGTGAACCCCCTGCCTTTTTCTAGGCATCTGGCTCAGGGATACAGGATGACGTTAAGGGGTGGCAGGAGAAAAAGAAAATGTGGAGATGGAAGAAAGAGAGTGAATGAGTAGAGGGGCGGGCTCCTGGTGTCAGAGGCCTGGGCAAAGAGGCTGATCTCTGGCCTCGGCAGGAAGGCCACCTCCTCATCAGAGTGGAGATGGAATTCAGGATCTGGAGGTGAGAGGTCAGGGAAGGATGAGGGCACAGACAAGAAGTCGGGACCAGCCACCAGCAGTGAGGGCCAGCATGGGCATCATTCAGGGAGATGTCTAGGAAGGTCTGAGCAACAAGGGGACATGATGCTATGGGGTTGGTTACCGGAGTGCCAAAAGGGGAGAGCAGGGAGGCCAAGGGGGGCCCAGAGGCAGAGGGCACAGGGAGCCTGGGCTCCAAGTGGTGTATGTCAGCGGGGAGGGGGCAGGCAGGGTGTGACTGAGGATGGGGAGAGGAAGGTCAGGCTGGGCCTTCAGGAGATCAATGATCTGGCAGTCCCGGGCTCCAGGGAGCGGGACATGGGCCACTGAAGTCCTGATATAGAAGGGTAGGTGTGGGGCAGGAGAGGAAGGCTGAGAAGTGAGCCAGATACACTGGGCTGAGAGAGAAGGGAGAGGAGGGGGAGGAAATGGGGGAGAGGAGAGGAGGATGAGGTAAGAAAGGGAGGAGGAAGATGAGGAAGATGAGGGAGGAAGGATGTGACAAGCAGCAGCTAGCCGGGGCTGAACCAGGCTTTGTTTGAATGCTGCCTCCAACACTTAGCTATAGCACTGACCAAATCACCTATGCCCTTGCTTTGCTTTTTAGGTGGCCAGGTAGCTCTGGAGCTCTGGGCATCAAATGTGGCCTCAGACACTTCCTAGCTGTGTGACCCTGGCCAAGTCATTTCACATCCTTCCACCTCAGTTTCTACAGCTATAAGGTGGTAATAACAGCAGCCCCCAGCCCCCAGGCTGCTGTGAGCCCCAAATGAGCAGCAGAGGCCAAGCACCTCCGCAAACACCCTGAAGCCTCATCCAAGTGCTTGCTCACTGCCTGCCTCGTCCTCCTCCCACTCTGTGGCTGGGATTGGGGTGGCCAGGGCCGTGGCGTTTTCTGGGACAAGGCAGACTTCTGTGAGTGTGAGGGGCCAGAAAGAGCATGAGGAGAAGTAGGAAATTTAAGGACAGAATGAGAATTCCAGAGGTCCCGAGACAGGGAAGGCCTGACTGGCTGGGAGCAGGGGGAGGGGATGAAGTGGACAGAGGTGAAAGGCTAGAAGCAGATTTTCTACAAGGCAGGGGGTCAGCAGAGGAGGCTGGGGTCGGCTAGCATTGTGTGGGCCAGTCAGATTCCCACCCTCAAGAACAAGGGGACGGTGGTGAGGAAAGCTAAGGATGACAAGGAAGGAAAAGCAGAGACCTTAACCAGGGTTGGCACTGCTGCCTGGGTCCGCCTGGACTGTGACCAGGCCCGTGACCAGGGAGAGAGGCCTGGGTGGTTCAGGCTCCTGTCACTTCTATTTTCTCTGCCCAGGAGAAGGATCTTCTGATGGAAAAGGACAGGATGAAAATAGGCAGCAGGGAGTCAGGGCACCAGGCCCATGTGATCTCCACCATCAGAAAATGGAGGAGGTGGCAGATGGGATGGCTGAGGCACTGTTGGTGACCTTTGAGAGACCAAGGAGAACAGCAGAGGGACCAGAGGACTAGAGAAGGGCAAACACAAGCCTGTCAAAGTGGGCAAAGGAGGGAGGCTGCGAAACTAGCCCAGGAGTGCCAAGGCCGCTTGCGTCATTCTAATGGATAAGATGGCGCGCACTCGGTGGCCATCCTGGGTGACACAGGAGACTCAGGACTGGCTGGGCAGCCATGCGGAACTAAGGAAGCCTGGGGGTCTGGGCTTGGCCCTGGCTAGTTGGCAGCTGAATCAGTTCTTTGGCTGAAGGCCTCGTTGGCATGCCAGCTGTTGGAGGCGGTGACCTGGGTTCAAATCTTGTCTCTGTCACTCGCTACTTATGTGTCCTTGGGCAGGTACTTGACCTGCCTCAGTTTCCCCTTCTGTAAAGTCTAGTTCCTGTTTTCCATCCCTCCCTCCTCTGCACTGGTAGTTTCCTAGCCAGTCTCTTGCCTCTCCCTGTGTCCTGAGGGCTGAGCAGGAGGAACTTGGTAAACACTGACTGGCTGGCTGCTCTGTGGTGTCCTCTTATGATGGCCAGGCTGGCCCCCAAGAAGCTCACACAGAGCGAGCTGAGCCGCTCTGCTGGAGGCTGCTCGCTTCCTTCTGAGCTCTTTGGGGTTCCCGGGGAGGTCCCTGGCTGTCTGCCTGGGCTTCACCCGTCAGCTCCAGTAGAGCCTATGGTAGATGATAACAAGGCCTTGGCAACCTGGGGGCTGCAGAAGGGTGGTCTCCTTCCATGAGATCAATGTAAGGTCTCATACATGGCATCCTGAGAATCCAGGTCAGGAGCCTAAGGTGGGGCTGGAAATGACTTGGGAGTGGGGGCATAGGTGCTGCTATGATCGCTGTTTTACAGAAGAGGAAACCAAGGTACACCGAAGGTGAGTCACTTGCACAGGGCCACACCGCTTCAAAGTGTCTGAGGTTGCATTTGAACTCAGGTCATCCTGACTCCAGGCTGGGGCAGGGCTCTACCTACAGTGGCGCCCACTAGTGGCTGCTCGGTGCTTTTCAATGCAATGTCTAGTTCTGCCCTCTGGGTCAAACAGGGCAGGTCTACCCCCTCTTCCATAAGCTATTGGTCATGTTCTTGAAGGAGCGAGCCAGCCCTCTCTTATTTGGGCCAGGACCCCCTACTTCCTTCCCCTGAGCCCTGCAGGACCCACTCACAGCCCCACACTTATCCACATCTGGGTCAAGGGCAACAAGGGGTGACCAGCTGCCCAAGCTTTCTGGGGCAGCAGCTGAAGGCTGGGCGAGCAAGCCAGGAAGTGGAGGCTGTGCAGCCTGAAGGGGTGAAGCCTCGAGCTGGCAAACAGATGCTCAGTGCCACAGAGAGGAGAGATTAGCTCTCGTGCTGGCAGGCTCAGGGGGCCTTGGTTTACCAAGGGCAGCACCTGGAGGCAATGTTTGGCTCAACATAACAAGACTTTCTAACAATCAGAACTGCCTCTCTGGGAGGTGTCCAGGCCCAGGCTGAGCCCATCCTAGAGGTCTGTCCTAAAGGGCAGACTAACCAGAAGATCCGGTGAGAAAGAACTTGAGGGGGGAAGGGTAGAGAGCAGAGGTGGGGGCCCTCCACCCAAGGATCAGAACCTCACCTCGATGTAGTGGTCTGTGAACTCTGACCTAAACTCCCGGCTCGCCCCGAAGTCCAGCAGGGTCACCTATGGGGGCAGAAGCAGAGGCTAGGGATTGATAAATGACATGGGCCCTGGTGCCCCCCTCCCATATGGGTGAGCCAGGTGTTGAGGCACCCACCTTGTGGCTAGAGAGATCATACAGGAAGTTGGCCCAGTTGGGGTCCGTCTGCATGAATCGGAACTCAAACAGTTCCTGAAGGCAGAGCCGCAGGAGCTCACGGCAGATCTGGGGGGCAAGATTGGGGTGGGGGGAATGACCGTAGGGATTCTGCCCTCGCCCTATGGTTACCCCCCATCCCTGCCAGATTCACACATCCCCTCCTGCCTCAGGGGATCCCAGAGCTGACCATTGCCAAGGACTCTAAACAAGATGGGTTGAATGGTTCTTGCAGGTTTTCGCCTGCCTCTCCAAAGCAGGTTCTCTGATTCCTCTTCTAGCCCGAGTGCCCCTTACCTGGTTCCGGACATCTTGGCTCAGGCCCTGGCACTGGTCCAGGGGTACCCCGCTGGCCAACTCCATGGCCAATACCCGACTTGTGCTCAGCTCCTCGATCACAGCAGGCACCCGGAAAAAACGATCCCCTTCCAGGAGCTGCCTGCGGGTCACAGGGACAGGAGGTGGGAAGAGGAAGGGGCCCGGCCCCCTCTGGGCCTGCTCTCCTAAGAAGCTGTGTGACCTGGGCAAGGACCTCCCTCACTGATAAAATAAGGCTTTAAACAGGAAGCTTAGTGATCTCCTTCTGGCTTTGCCCCCAGAGACCTGGCAGCCAGAGGCCCAGGCTCTGCTTGTCCCCCAGGTGCCTCCCTTCAAAGCCCATCTCCTCCCTAAGAACTCTCCTGATCCCTCCCTCAGGAGCCAAAGCCTCCTCTCTGGACATGATGGTGTGTCTTATCTGGCTTCCTCTCAATAGAATGGAAGCCTCTTGAGGTCAGGGTCCATAATAATGCCTGGGATTTCCTGGGGCACCAACCTTGAGGTCATAGTCTTAGACTTGTCACTGGCATGGAAGGGTGAAATCCAGACCTTCCTGACCATGTGCCCAGCACACGGTAGGTGCTTTATAAGTGCTAGGTGTAGAAAAGCTAGGAGCGAGCCCCTCCCCACTCCTCTGTCGGGAGTGGAGGGTCCTGGGGTGTGGGACATGGCAGAGGACATCAGGCTTAATTGACGTACTGAGAAGCTTTGCTGGTTTTCTCTCTTTTTTCCTTCAAAATCCATTCTTTGTTCTATATTCTATGATTTGTTCCTCTGGGAGGGAAGATGGGAGGAATACTGGAGAAATTCTGGCTCTATTATCCATCCAGATGTGTGGAATAAATATAGCCATGCTTGGCGAGATGAACTCCAGTCAGCATGTCCTGGACTGGAATCTTGCCTCAAGCACCCATCGACTTTGTGACTGAATGAAGCCGCTGAGGGCTCTGCCTTCTGGATGGACTCGGCCTCTTATGCATCTCCAGGACTAAATCTGGGGTCCTCTGAGTGAATCCTTCACCTGTGACCTCCCCTCTAGAACAGTAAGCGTGCTGGCCCCTCCCTGGCTGAGGCTCCCAGCCCTAGAAGGCCAGAGCTAAGGAGAGCCTCAGTTCTCTGCCTGAAGACCACTGAGGCAGAGGGAGGCTCACATTTACTTCAGACCAGCTCTGACCATCAAGAGGCATTCCCAGACAGTCAGCCTCGACTGACCCCTCTGGAATTCCAACCCACTGTTTTCTGAGGTGAAAAAGGACGAAGCTAAGCCCTCCAAAGGGCTGCAATCATGACCCTCCTGAGCCTTCCTTCTCCAGCCAAAAAATCTCCAAGTGTTTGTCAGGTGACACAGACTCAAGGCCCCCCCTGACCTGGCTGCCCTCCTCTGGACACTGTCTAGCTTAGCAATGTCTATTTTAGGATGTGGTGGCCAGAAGTGGACACACAGCGCCAGACAGATGTGGAACAGATGAGGGGCTTCCTTGTTCTTGGAAGTTCTGGGGTGTGTGTATGTATGTGCACGTGTGTATGTGTGCGTGCATGTGTATATATGTATGTATATGTGCACATGTGTAAGCATGCATGTGCGTATGTCTATGGAGTGAGACACTCATCACCCTTCTATCTACTAGGTTGTGGCTTGGGTCATTCAGGGCTGGCCACAGGTCTGAGCCTTGCCTGTCACTGCCCAGCCAGGGCCAAGTGTGGGGCCACAGTGGGGGAGGGCAGCCTGGTCAGGGCTCAGGCAGCACTGAATGCCCACTGCTCACCTGAAAGTACGGGCGCAGGCAGCCTCCCGGCGATAGTCACACTCCCAAGCCAGCTCCCGCTGCAAGGCCTGAAGACTCTGCTCAGCAAAGAGGCCTGTGAGAAAGGGCATCACTACCAGCCTGCACCAGGCCTTAAAGGGTACAAAGCTGATCTGACTGAGCTGGGAGGGAGGTGCTATTCTCATCTCCATTTTACAGAGAAGGAAATGGAGGCTTCAGGTTGTGTCATGACCTGGGGGCCAAGGATTCCAGGCTCACCTTCGGGCAAGGTCACGCTCATCTTCAACACGGCTAGCAGATTCTCCACGTCACTCCGGATGCTCTGGGACACACCTGGGTACTGTGGGGAAAGGGAACATGTGCCACTGGGACCCTTGACACCGCTTCAGGACTGGATGCCTCGCTCCTCTCACCTGGACCTGTGGCTCACCTGGATCTTCACAGCCACCTCGGTCCCGTCCTGCAGGATGCCCTGGTGCACCTGACCGATGGAGGCAGCGGCAAAGGGCCTCTCTTCCAGGGAGGCCATCTTAGTCTGCCAGTTCCTGCCGAGTTCTTCCTCCAGGACTCTCTGCAGCAGAGGCAGGCCATTGGGCAGTCAGGAGGGCAGCCCTAGAACCACCCCTCGGGAGCTGTCCAAGGCAGCACCCCAGCCACTCACCATCATCTGCCATCGGGGCATGAAGTCAGCGCTCTGCCGGACCCTCTCAAAGATGCGCTGCAGCTGGGGGCTGATGAAACTGTTGTCTGGGGATGGCAGGAAAGGGTGGGAGGGTCAGGGAAGGAGGAGCCCAGGGGGCCAGAGCTGAAGGGCTCAAGAGTGTGTCCAGGGCCCTGGAGCCGGGGGTCAGTGTCCGGGAGGGTGAGAGGCTATTAGGACTGGGCTAACTGGAGGGGCCGGGGGTCCGTACCCTGGATGCTTAACATCTGGCCAACCTTGAGTGCTGCTCCTCGGACTGTGCACAGGGTCTTCACTATCCGCTCAGCATTGGCTTCAGAGAGGAAGGGGCTGGGGCCCAGAACAGGGCCACCTTCTAGGGAAGGAATGGTGCAAGTGGAATGGATGGAGCACCTGCAGCCAGGGCAGCTCCCCCAGCCCCTCAGGTGTCCTCACTTACCCCCATGCGTCTGCCCTCCTGACAGCGATGTCTTGGCCACTTCGACCAGGGCGCCAAGGCTCAGGCCCACTGCTAGTCCTGCAGTGGGAGGCAAAGTCAGGCACTGTTCCGGGCCCTGACCCCCATGCCTCCCTTTTCTTGTCCTCTCTCAGTCATCAAGCCCCTCACGCTCGCTCCATCTTTCCCTTTGGTTCCGATCTCTCCAGCCTAATTCCCTCCCATCATCTGTCACATCACACATTTTGGAAGTCACACGAAGGCCAGTGAGCGCTGCCCACTGGAGGGCCTCCCTAGGTGGCCTGGCCCACTTCTGTGCCACTCGCACTGTTAGCTCCAGCGCTCTTCTTGCTGTTTTACTAGCACGTGCCTCTCAAGCTGCCTTTTACTGTGTTTTAGTCACAGGCTCAAAGCTTTCAAACAAGAAGGGATTTCAGAGGCTGTCTAGTCTAACCCCTCAGTTTACAGATAAGGAAACTGAGTCCCAGAAAGGTTAAGCAATCCATCCCAGGTCACACAATACTAACTGGCATAGCCTTTTTCTCAGCTCCCCTGCTTTGACCCCACCTCTCCTACTCCCGTGTACCGCCCCTCCCTGCCCTGCTTCTCTTTCTGACCTGATTTCCCATCTCCTCCCTTCTGGGCTCTATGGATTCATGTGCTCTTTCCCCAACTTCACATTCTATCTCCCACCTCCGTACCTTTGCCTAGGCTGTTCACCCCTGATAATCCTGACCCTCCTTCTGGGCTCAGCACAGAGGTTCTCTCTTACAGTTGTTAGCACTCTCTCCCTTAAACTTTATCAATTTATTTCTACAGTACTTCCAAATACTTGTTTATCAAGTAAGATTCGAAGAGTATTCGTTAAGCATCCACTGTGTGCCAGGCATCGTGGTTGCAGATACAGAGACGAAACTGGAACAGCCCCTGCCCCGAAGGGGCTTCCAGTCTGTCAGGGCAGCCCCACAGCTACACAACTAAGTACAGAACAGTGCCAAAGGGATTTCCAGGAATTGGCTGGGAAGGTCCTCATGATCCTATGGTAGGGAAGGGCCAAGTGAGGAGAGAGGGATTGCAAGGGGAGAGGAAGGGAGGGAACAAGGGAGGGAGTGTGAGTGAGTGTGTGTGTGTGTAGGGGGGTGTCCTGCTTGGGCAAAGGCTTGGAGATGGGAGATTGAAGGTTCCATACAGAAACCAGCCAGCTGGCCAATCTGACTGAGGACCCAAAAGAACACTGGAAAGAAAGATGCAGGACAGACACTGGAAAGCTTGAAATGACAACTTCGGGAGTTTGTATTTGATCCCGGAGGCAACAGGAAGCTGTTGAGGATTTTTTATCTGGGGGGCTGTAGAGGCATGACAAGGTCAGATTTGTGCTTTAGGAAAATCAGTGTGGAGGCTGGATGTGGGTGATGACCCATCAGGAAAGCGATGAGGGCAGGCACTCTAAGCAGGAGACACACGTGATGGAAATAGGATCGACAAGATCTAGCAACCACCTGGTTGGCGAGAGAGGCCGAGGAGTGGGGGCCCATTCTGGCTGAGACTGGGTGCCAGGAGGGATGGCAGTGCCCTCAGCAGGCAGATGGAGGTTGGCCATGATGGGTGAAGACAATGAGCTCCACTGGAGACATGTTGAGTGGTAGGTTTAACCCATGGTAGTCAGTGAAGGTGGGGCTTCCCTCTCTCTGGGCCTGGAGTCAGGAAGATCTGAATTCAAATCCAGCCTCAGAGGCCTACTAGCTGGGGGACTCTGGGCGAGTCATTTAACCTCCGTCTTAATTTCCTCAACTGTAAAACGGTAAGGATCACAGCGCCTATCAATCAGCGCTGTTGTAAGGAACAAGTGAGGTAACTGAGATCTGGCTCTGCATATGTGTTTATCCTGTTCCCCCCAGTTAGGGGGATGGTAAGAATGGCCTGCACTCTGTCCCAGGAGGGGAGTGCTGGCTCCTTCTCCTGATCTTGCCCTCTGACTCCCGTGCCGCTCAGCGCTTTGTTCCGGGCCCTCTTCTCTTCTCCCTCCAAAGGACATCACCTGGGGGGGGGGTCTCATCAGCTCTCATGGATCCAATGACCTCTCTAGGCTGACAACTCTCACATCTACCTTCCCCACCCCAGTCTCTGCTGACCTCCCATCTCCCCTCTCCCACTGCCTCTCAGACATCTCTACCTGGAGGTCCAGTAGACATCTGAAACTCAACATGTCCAATATGGAACTCATTCCCCCCGCCCCCAAGTCCTCCTCCTCCCTGGCACTCAGGTTCCTAACCTAGGAGTTATCTGTCACCCTTCCCACCATGGCCCTATCCCCTAACCAAGCTGAGGCCAAGGCCAGCTGCTACCACCTCTGCAGCATCTCTTGGACACGCCCCCTTCTGCCCCAGATATGGCCCCTACCCTGGTGCAGGCCCTCATCCCCTCCCCACTGGACCACTCCAGTAGCTGCTGGGTCTCTCCCCACTCCGATCCCCCTTCATTCAGCCACCAAAGGGATGGTCCTAAAGTGCAGGCCTGTCTGATCATGCCACGCCCTACTCTGTAAACTCCAGGGGCTCCCTATCACCTTCAGGAGCAGATACAAAATCTTCTGTTTGTCGTTCAAAGCCCTTTCCTCCCCTTCCCATGTTCTTACACCCAACTTCCAGATGAGTTCTCCTCAGTCCTGGATTCCTATCTTTTGCCTCCCGGCATTGTCTCGGGCTGCTCCATGCCCACCCCAGGCCAGCCCCCTCCTCCACTCTAACTACTGACCTCCAAAGCTTCCAAAGTCCCAACTTTAAAATCTCTCCTCCTCCTCCAGGAAGCCTTCCCTAGCCGCCCCGCCCCCCTTCATTACAGAGCCTTAATTATCTCCTATTTATCCTGAGATAGCTTTGTATAGATTTGTTTATGTGTTGTCTCCTCTGTTAGATTGTTAAGCTCCTAGAGGGCAGGGGCTGTCTTTGGCCTGTCTTTGTAACCCCAGCCTTTACCCTTAATACTTGTGGACCAGCCACCCTGCTCTCAGTCTCTCTGACATGGGCTCTGTTTCTCCTTGCCTGGCTTGTCTCCCTCACCTGATTCCACTGTCACAAATCATGGAAGCCTGGTACTAAAAGGGATGAGAAATAATGGTGTCCAACCTGTGGCTGAACAGTAATGCCTGTCAAGTGATCCCCCATCCCCATTTCCCTGGTCCCTTGAACAGCTCCAGGGATGGGAACACCTGCTACCTTCTGAGGTGTCAGATTGTATGGTCTGTGCCCCTGGAGACATCTTGCCTCCAGCTGCACAGGGTGGTACCTACCCCCAAAGTTGGCCAGGCGACTGATCCGAGAAGCAGGCACCTTTCGCTCCCGGGCACGCTCACTCAGCTGGGGAAATGGAGGGGAGAAATCGGGGTAGTTGACTAGTGAGGCCTGGGGAGGGGCACTGTGGGGAAGGGGCCGGGGTTGAGCCAGTGGGAGCCATCGGTCAGGAGATAGCATAGAGAGTACTGTAAGGGGCAAGGTCATTGGACAGATGGTGTGGGCACAGGGGAGGCATTACCTGGGGCCTCTGCCCCACTTTGGGCCGGGCTGCTTCCCGGGCTCTCTGGATGTCTTCTTTGCTCAGCCCAGAGGCTTCGGCTAGCCCCTCACGGTTCTGAGTCCTGGCCGAGGAGGCATCACATGGGTGCGAAGGCGAGGCTGAGGGCCACTGACAATTCCTTCTTGGGATAGTGGAGGGGTGCAAAGCCTGACCCAGTCTCTGGGCACTGCCTCTTAAGCGTTCAGACCACATCGCCTAAGGGAGAGAGGAGAGGAGGGGTCTGAGCTCTTCCCTTCAACATGACTAGGGGCCCCTCTCCCTTTCCTCTTCCCTTTTGTGGGCTCAGGGTTATTTGCCTCCCCCGCTCCCCACATCTTCCTTTTGCCTTCTTTCTCCATTCTCTTTTCTTTGCCCCTTCTTTTGGCCTTCCCTTTCTCTCCAGGGTTCTTTTCTACTGCCCCTCCCCCTCCTCAGCACTCTTCCTTCCTCTCCCCCCATCTCCTCCTCCTCTCTCTCTCTCCTGACCCCCTCCCCCTTTTCTTTCCCCCTTGGCCTCCTCTTCCTACTCTCTAGCCCATCTCCCTCCTCTGTCTCTCTGGCCCCTCTCTCCTCCACCCCCTTCCCCTTCTCTCTCTCTCCTGATCTCTCTGGCCCCCCTCTCCTCCACCCACTCCCCCTTCTCTATCTGACCCCTCTGTCCTGGCCTCCTCCCCCCCCCCACCCCTCCTCCTCTGTGTCTCTAGACCCTCTCTGCTCCACCCGATCCCCCTTCTCTCTCTGGCCTCTCTCTCCTGGTCCCCTCCTCCTTCTCTCTCCCCCTTGGCCTCCCCTTCCCTCTCTCTAGCCAGTCTCTCCTCCACTCGCTCCCCTATCTCCCTCTCCCCTGATCCCCCCTTCTCTCCCCTGATCCTCCTCCTCTACCTCTCTGGGCCTTCTCTACCCCCTCCCCATTTTCTCTCCCTGACTCCCCCCTCCTCCCCCTCTCTGCCCCTCCTCCCCCTCTCTGCTCCTCCTCCTTCTCTGTTCCCCCAGCCCAGCATCGTTCCGCTCCCCCCCCCCTCCGTTGCTAGGCACCCACAGCTCCTCCTCATGCAAGGTCCCCCTTACTCCAAGGCCCGTCCGTAAATTCAGCACTGCCCCCCAACTTCCGGGATATGCGGCCCCCCCCCCCCCCCCCCCCCCCGCTGCTCGATCCTGGCCAATGACAGAGCGGGCTGCCGCGCTGACTGACGGGAGCCAAGCCTCAAGGGAGGAGGGTTGGACTGGAGCTGGTGCGCGTGTAGAGGCGGGGGGCGGGGATAGGGCCTCGGGGCGGGACTAGGGGCGTGGCTGTGCGTCGCGCTGCGTGCGCCTCTTCTGTCCCTCGCTGCCCTCTGACGCCCCCTTCCCACTCTGCACACTTTCCCTCCTCTTCCATAACAGGCGTTCCCACTTCTTCTCTCCCCTTCTTTGCACGGCCCCCCACTTCTGCTACCCTTTCCTTGCAGGCCCCCCACTCCTGTTTCCCCCTCCTTTGCAGGCTCCCCATTTTCTGCAACCCCCTCCTTTGCACGCCCCCCCACTTCTCCCTCCTTTTCACGACCCCCCGCTTCTGCTTCCCTCTTTGCATGGCCCCCTACTTCCGCTCCTCCATCCTTTGCACGGCCCCCCACTTCCTCCTTTTCACGACCCCCCACTTCTGCTTCCCTCTTTGCATGGCCCCCCACTTCTCCCCCCTCCTTTGTACGGCCCCCCACTTCTCCCTCCTTTTCACGACCCCCCGCTTCTGCTTCCCTCTTTGCATGGCCCCCCACTTCCGCTCCTCCATCCTTTGCACGGCCCCCCACTTCTCCCTCCTTTTCACGACCCCCGCTTCTGCTTCCCTCTTTGCATGGCCCCCCACTTCTGCTCCCCCCTCTTTTGTACGGCCCCCCACTTCCGCTCTCCTGTTGCATTGTCCCTGTCTTCTGCCTCCCTCACCCAGCTTTCCTTCCTCTTCTGGAAGCACTGTAGGAAACGCTATTCACATCCACAGACATCCTCAGGCTTAGTTCCACCAGGGCTTCTTTCGCCTCTCTCCATACTTCCCTCCTCCCTCCCTCCTGTTTCTCAGGTTTGAGGACGTGGGGAGAACCTGGGGGAGGGGGAGGGTGCTGTGCCCTGGATATTAATGAGAATGAGATGCAGAGCGGTGGGCACCTGAGTCAGCTCTGACATTTTAGGAAATCCGAGGTGCGGGTGGGGGTGGGGAGGGGGAAGAAATTGGGCCACCAGGTGGGAGGGCCTGGGAGAATTCCAGTCTCCACACACACAGCCCAGGAGTGAGTATAGCTGACTCATCCCAGCACCTGTCATTTCTTCCTGGTCTCATTCTCCCTAGAGGGCTAGAGAATGGAGCCCCAGAAACCTCCTTACTTTCAGCCAGTTACCTTGTGACTCACTCTAGGTTGCACCTGACCCCAACCCCTCGGAGTGACTCAGTTTCAGCTGAAAGTCCCCTCTATGTTCTCACCATCCCTCACACTTTGCTGTGGTGAGGCATCGACTTCTGAGTCAGGTGGTGGGCTGGTGACAGGTCCTATCTAGATACAGACATCTGGACCCAGACGCCCGGAATCTCCCATTACAAGGGGACTTAGGTGCCTGTCCTTTGTCCCCAGCTCCCTCACCTCCACCACACACTCTGCCTTGCCTTTGAAATTACCTCACAGTGATACGCACACACTGTATCTATCTTGTATGAACATTGTTACTCACGTGTTGTTACTCCAGCTCTTAACACAGTGCCTGATACATAGTAAGAGCTTAATAAATGCTTATTGCTTGAGTATATTGCCTTTTGACCTAACTGAAGGACCTGTGCATTCGGTGTCTTTTACAATAATAATCATTAACCTTTGTACTTAGCTTTAAGGCTGGTAAATCGCTTTCCACGTATTTCACAGGAGGCTTGAAACAGCCCTGTGTGATATAGACTGCAGGAATTGTTATCCAATAAAAATAACAATACATAATAATAAAGACGATGATGCCGCTGCAATTATTTTCAGAGTCTGTACTAGCTACTCCCCAAAAGAGTAAACTGAAGTTGGTTCACTCAAGATGGTGACACGCGCCTTCCGTAAGTCTCAATTCCAAGGATGACATATACTTATGTTTCTACGAATATATAATTTCTCTCCTCCTAGCTACGTGACCCATCCAGAGAATAACAAAAGAGAAAAGGGGTTTTTCTTACCTAGGAGTAGGGTTAAGTAGCGTGTTGGGCGTCCAGACCAGACAAGTACTTATTAAAACTGAAGAGGAGGCTTAAATTGTTACAAAGGAAAGAAGGTCACTTTTAGCATGTCCATTTACACAAGACCAAAGGACCTGGGACCTTCTTTACAATCCGCCCATCAATTAGCATTGTTAAGGCCCTACCAAAGTCCTTTATCTCCCGGATAAAGAGGTTGACGACTTTGAACTCTGGAGATCCTCTCAAGTTTTCTAGGGTGGGCTTGAAGAGATTAAAGAAAGGGAACTATAGAAAGAGACTTGTTCTGCACAAGTCAAAGAGGCATCATCCCACGGAAGGAAAAATGGCAAATGCAGGACAAAATGGAGTATCAGTTATTTTCTCCCCAAAATCCCCTTTCAGCAAGAACCACAGTAATAGCTAGTATCGGTTGGAAAAGCATTTACACGTGTTAACTCATCAGATCCTCCATTTAACAGACGAGGAGACTGAGGCTGAAAGGAGGTCACTTTTTCTAGATTAGGACACGGAGGGAGCTCAGAAAGGCCAAGATGACTAATGCGGAGGCCTGGGGTCTTGTAGAATCCGAGTCCAGTTTTCGGGCCTCAGCTGGGCCACTCCCCGGATGTTTGGAAGACGCTTGGAGAGGCTCCCTGGACCAGCCGGTTTCGGTCTGGGGGGCGGGGGGGGCGGAGCCAGGGATTCCCTCCCCCCTGGCGCGTCACCTCACGCACGTCCTGGGGCGGGGCTCAGGGCTTCCCCGAGGGGAGGGGGCGGGACCGGGAGGAGGCGGGGCTTTCGTTAACCCCTTGGTGGCCGTCGTCGGGCCGGAAGGAAGCGGCTGCTGCGGAGGGAGGGAAACCCGGAACCGCGGCGCCCGGGGCCGACCACACCCCCGGCTTTAAAGGGGCCCGAGGCAGATCTCGGGCCGGGCCGGGCCGGCCGGAGCCAAGCACAGCGGCCTGCGGGAGGATATGAGACGCTGTCCCTGCCGGGCGCCGCCGGCCACGGAGGCGCGGAGACGGCGGAGCCGGGGTCCAGGGCCCGAGGGGGGCGGGCTTCCTCCGCCGCGGGATCGACCGGACGCCACCGGTGCCCGGGGGATGCTGGACACAGCTAGGGATCCGCCGGACACTGCGGGGACCCGGGGGACGCCGGACACGGCTGGTGATCAGCCAGACACTGCGGGGCCCCGGCGGACGCCGGACACGGCTAGGGATCCGCCGGACACCGCAGGACCCTGGGGGACGCCGGAAACGGCTGTGGATCCGCCGGACACTGCGGGGCTCCGGGGGACGCTGGACATGGCTGGGGATCCGCCGAACACTGCTTTGGCCAGAGATCGGCTGCACACACAGGATCTGGAACCTCAGCTTCGCCTCGGGGGGACCCAAGGTCAGCGGGGCAGAGACGGGCCGCAGGGGCCACTGGACACTACCAAGGCCCGAGTGGATACTGCTGGGATACAGGCTCAGCAGAGCAGAGCTGGGCCCCAGGGGCCGCTGGACACCATTGAGCCCCAGGATCAGGTGACCAGAGCCGGGCTTCTGAGGATGCTGGTCACCACCAGGTCCCAGAGTCAGCCGGCTGGGACTGAGCCCTGGGGACAACCTGACATAGACATCCCCAAGCCTGAGCTGGAAGGAGGAGGCTCTCCAGGATGGCCAGAGAGGGCTGGCCCTTGGGAGTTGCAGGACAGAGCAGGCCCCCGGGGAGGGCCCTTCAGAGACAGCCATAGAACAAGGCTGGAGTGGGAGAGCTCTGGGGACCAGCCAAACAAAGACAGCCACCAGGTGATTCCTGGCAGAGCTGGGCCCTGCGGATGGAAGGAGGGAGACAGTTCTGTGGCTCAGCTGGACAGAGACAGCCCTCAGGGACAGATGGACAAAGCTGGCCCCTGGGATCACTGGGACAAAGATGGTCCCCAAGGGAGACACAGCAGAGTAGTCTCCCTGGTAAGGCCAGAGGAAGCTGGCCTTGGGGAACAACTGGGTACAAATGACCATCAAACAAAATGCACTGACCAGCACCATTCCACTCCAGGGCAGCCAGAAAAAGATACCCCAAAGCCTGAGACTGAGAGAGCAAGCCTCTGGGGACAGCCAGACAAAGATATCCCCCAGTTAAGGCCAGGGAAAGCTGGTCTCTGCAGGCAGTTGGACAGACACTACTCAGAAGCACAGCCAGATGGAAGCATCTCCCAGCCCAGTGCAGAGAGAGATGCCTTTTGGGCACTGAACAGAGACACCCTCCAAGGCTGGCTGGATGGAGATGGTCCAGAGAGGGACAACCTTTGGGGCCAGCTGGATGGAGAGGGCCTTGCATTTCGGCCAATTGGAGAGGATCTCCTGGGAAGGCTGGACATTAAGATCACTCTTGGGCAGCCCAAGAGAGACAAATCAGAGTCACAGTCAGAGGGACAGCTGGACAGACACTCCTGTGTGCCACAGCCGGACAGTGAGGGATGTCCTCTGGGGAGGCTAGACGGTGGCATTTCCCAGGGGCAGCCAGTTAGAGACTGCCCAGCAGTGAGGTCTGAGAAAGACGGCCTCTGGGGATGGCCGGGCTGTCCAGGAGGACACAGACCAGGGAATGAGGGTCCTCTGGGGAAACAGGCTGGTGATGTCCCCAACCATCAGGCCAGTGGACACGGACCTCCTACAGTACCAGAGAAAGCTGACTTCTGGGGACAGCTGGGTAAAGATGTCCTCATGGGACACTTGGACAGAGACAGCTCCCAGTTATTGGCAGACAGGGATAACTCCTTGGTAAGGGCAGAGAGACCCACTACCTGGGCACAGTCTTACGGATATGGCCCTGAGCTACAGCCAGGAGGTGGGGGTCTGCTGGAGCAGCTGGACAGCAAGGTCACTCTGGGGCATCCAAATAGAGATGGCCCCCTGGTGAGGACAGAGCAAGATGGCCTCTGGGGGCCGAGGGACAGAGACGTTGGCACTGTGAGGCAGCTGGACAGAGGAAGCCCTGAGATCGGGCTCAGTAGAGAGAAGCCTGGTCATTTGGCCAGAGATGACTCTGAACCCAGGCTGGGCCTAGATGGACCCCTGGCTACTCTGGACAGCAGCTTCGCTGTGGGGCAGCTGGAGGTGGAGGGCCCAGGGGAGACCCTAGAATTCCTTCTACTGGAAGAACGATGCCACCACCTGCTCTCCAGGGGTCCGCAGGGGCCTGTGCCCCGGGTGATCATCACCTCTGAGCCTGGAATGGGACTGCTGGGCCGAGAGCAAGAAGGCCCTTTCCCCCATCCTGTGGGGTCCCCAGCCAGAGGCCCTGGCGGCAGCGGAGGCCTGTCATCTGCTTCTTCCTTTGATGAGTCTGAGGATGATGTGGTCATCGGGGGTGGAGGCAGCAGTGATCCTGAGGAGGGTCCCAGGGTGAATAGAGTCCTGGCCATCCCACCTGTCCCTTGTTTCCCCACACCCTTCCCCAGAACATTCTTACTCACCTCCCTCACCCCCACTGGCCCTGGTCTGTCCTCCCTCACCCCCACTGGCCCTGGTCTGTCCTCCCTCACCCCCACTGGCCCTGGTCTGTCCTCCCTCACCCCCACTGGCCCTGGTCTGTCCTCCCTCACCCCCACTGGCCCTGGTCTGTCCTCCCTCACCCCCACTGACCCTGGTCTGTCCTCCCTCACCCCCACTGGCCCTGGTCTCTCCTCCCTCACCCCCACTGGCCCTGGTCTGTCCTCCCTCACCTCCACTGGCCCTGGTCTGTCCTCCCTCACCTCCACTGGCCCTGGTCTGTCCTCCCTCACCTCCACTGGCCTTGCTCTTTCTTCTTAATGAGGGTCTTCACTCAACTTGTTCTTACTCCTTGCCCCATTCCACATCCCCTCAAAAACATGGGGTGGGGCCCATGAGTCAGGGCTCAGCCTGCCCTCACCAGGCTGGTTTGGAAGGACCGTGGGCCAGGTGTGTGAGTGATGGAGCAGGAATTCTTTGGTCAGACACCTGGGGGTTGGGGCAAGCTACCAGGCTCTGTGAGGATGCCAGCTGTGGCTGCCCCACACCCAACCTCTCTCAGTCTAGGAGGGGGCTTCTTGGAAGAAGGAATGCTGGGAACAAGCTTCAGCTGAGACCCCGCCCTCCCCCCCCCCCACTCCATTAGGGCAGGAAGTGCAAAGGAAATCCAAATTCATGCATAGGCATGAAGGTACAGTAGGCCAGGAGAATGTAAATAGACACATGAAAAGGATAAGTTGAGACATGCATGTGCATAAGGGAGGCTGGCACATGTAATCATGTGCTATGTTATGTTACTCTTTGTGTCTCAGACTCACCGTCGTTGTCTCCCCTCCATCTCTCAGAGTTGGGAAGGACCTTGTAGGCCCCAGTCCATTTTATAGATGGGAAGACTGAGGCTCCAAGGGGGAGGGGAATGTCCCAGTGCCACCCCGTGAGTCAGCGAGGAAAGTCTTAGGTATCCCACCTCTGAGGCCTCTGAGCCTTTCCCATTGGTATACCCCAATTACATTTGTCTGGGACATCACCCATTTATTTTCCCACCTCTCCTGCAGCCCATGGAGCTGCTCCTTTAGCAGCTCCAGGAGGGCTTGATTGGAGCCTCCTACCTCGTGCTCCTGGCCGCATCCCCACAATGGGAGTTGGGGGGGCATCCCAGGAAGGTGGCTGTCTTAGCATCGCTGCCCATCTTCCCAAGTTCCTTCTAGTCCCCTTTCCCTTTGTCATCTGCCCATCTTCCTCCCCCTCTTTTGTCTCCCTCTGTCTCTGTCTCCTTGTCAGTCTCTCCATTTTGGCCTTTCTGTCCTCCCTCCCCAGCTCTTTCTCCCTGCCCTTTTCCCTTTCTCCCCTAAGCCTTATTGAGAAGGGCTGATCCAACCACAGAGTGTAGTCCAACCTTTGTCAGTGGGGCCATCCCTGGGGGGAGGGGTTCCCTCATCCCTCTGGCCTCTCCCCCACCTTGTCAGTGGGGCCAGCCCTGGGCGGGGTTCCCTCATCCCTCTTCCCACCTTTGTCAGTGGGGCCACCCCTGGGGGGAGGGGTTGCCTTGTCTCTTAGGCCTGGGGAGCCCTCCTGCCTGCACCTCCCCTTCCCTCCCCTCCCCCCACCCGTTTAAATGCCATTCTGCTCTCTCTCAATCAGAACGTGTCCTGGAGGAAGCTGAAGACGACTGTGCACTGTGCACCCTTTGTTGTGTCTTTCAGAAAGCACTATCCCTGGGTCCAGCTCTCAGGACACAAGGGTACGGGCTGGGTTTGGGCATGGGAGGTATGGAGCTGCTCTGGCCCAGAAATGAGGTGGCTGCAGGACAGGGCTGCCAGGATCCCAAGCTCTGCGCCTGGTGTGTGGAGGAAGGCGGGGTCTCTCTCTGCCCCAGTTCTGGCCCCCTCAGAAAGTTGCTGCTTTGCTTCCAGGGAACTTCCAGGCTGGGGAGGATGGGCGGATCCTGAAAAGGTTCTGTGAGAGTGAACGGCGGAGCCTGGAACAGCTGATGGGTGACACTCTTCGTCCTTTTGTGCCGACCTATTATGGGGTGGTGGAGCAGGACGGAGAAGCCTTCAACCAGATGGAGGACCTGCTGGCTGACTTTAGCACACCTTCCATCATGGACTGCAAGATGGGCACGAGGTGGGCTTTGACAGGATCTACAGGGCTGCTGGGTGGTCTCCTTAGCACTGAATCATCTCAGGTGGGCACAGGGTAGCTTTGGGGAAATGACTGGTGGGCAATAAGCATAGAGGGCACAGGAGAGAGCTGGGGGGACTCTGGGGAACCCTAGGGGCATCTGGGGGGACTCTGGGATCTGAGGAAGGTACATAGTTGTTTGAGGCTCTTAGCCTGTGCAACGTGGAGGGTGGTGGTCTCTGAAGCCCTCCCTCCCCCTGGCATCTTCCCCCAAGGACATACCTGGAGGAAGAGCTAGCCAAGGCCCGAGAGCGTCCCCGGCCTCGAAGGGACATGTATGAAAAGATGGTGGCCGTGGACCCCAGTGCACCCACCCCGGAGGAACACGCCCAGGGTGCTGTCACCAAGCCGCGCTACATGCAGTGGCGGGAGACTGTGAGCTCCACGGCCACACTGGGCTTCCGGATCGAAGGCATCAAGGTGAGGTGGGCTCTGGGTGAGAGTGGGGGTGGGGCCCGGGTGCCCCAGAGGCAGGATCAATCCGGAGGAACCTGAGTTTCCCTCCACTTCAGAGCCTGCAGCTATTCGCTTCATCTTTGAAATGGGGCTTTATACTTGCATTTTGTATCTTTGCAAACTTTAATTTGAGGGATGCTAAATGGGGGAGGGGGCAGGGTTCCTTTTCTCTGACCAGATGGGTCCTTAAAGTTTTTGTGTCTTGGATCCTTTCTCGGATTATTTTTAAAAGCATAAAACATGAGGTTACAAAGGAGACCAATTCATATTGAAATTCATTTATCCAAGTAGTGAAACAAAAATCGTCCCCCAAGTTCAGACCTTCCCACGTGAGGCCAGTGCTCCTGGCCCCAGGTGGGAGGGTCTGCTTGGGGTGTAAGGGGTGACCCTGGTGCAGGGGAGGTACCGTCCTTGACCCCGCCACACCTCCATGCTCCCTCAGAAGGCGGATGGCACCTGCAACACTAACTTCAAGAAGACCCAAGGAACAGAGCAGGTCACCAGAGTCCTGGAGGACTTTGTGGATGGTGACCGGAACCTCCTGGTGAGTGAAATAGCCTCCTTCCCACTCATTTCAAACCCTTTGATCCCTCAGGAGCCAGAGGACCTGGGTTCAAATCCTGGTTCAAACCCACCATCTCATTGAGGCGGGTCCTAGCACATTTATGGGCCTCCGTTTCCCTGTCTGCTAAGTAGGTTGAACTCAGTGGCTTCTAGAGCTCTGGTCCTGACTGGATGAGCTCAGAATCCTGGGGTTCTCCTTTGGGAGGCCATCTTTAGAGGCAGACATCCTGAGTTTGGGGGAGTAGGACAGGGAGGAATGAAGACATGCCTCTAGTCCTGAGAAGTTGACAGCTTCCCCATTTCCACAGAGGAAGTATGTGAAGCGCCTGGAAGAGCTTCGAGGAACTCTGGAAAACTCCGCCTTTTTCCGGACTCATGAGGTAAGCATTGGACCCTCTTGGGAACTGCATCCTGGACCTGAGCTGCGGTGGGGGGGAGGGGCTGGTCTTCTAGGCTGCCGTGTGCATGCTGTTCCTGTGCCCTGTCCTCAGCACCATGAGGCCCTTCTGCAGGGCTTTCTTCTAGAGACTGGAGTGCAACAGCTCCTAGGAAAGAGGGCTGGTTACCTGTGCCTCAGTTTCCCCTACTTGTTCATCTCTCTGATGGCTGGGTCTTTGGGATGGGAGGAGGTGCTGGCCTGCCTGCTTGGCCTCCTCTCTCTCCTGCCCTTCCTGTCATGTTTCTCCCCTAGGTGGTGGGCAGCTCACTTCTCTTTGTCCATGACCAGACTGGCCTGGCTAAGGTCTGGATGATCGACTTTGGCAAGACCGTTCCTCTGCCTGCATCTCAGACCCTCAGCCACCGGCTGCCTTGGGAAGAGGGCAACCATGAGGATGGCTACCTGTGGGGTCTGGACAACGTCATCCAACTTCTGGACAGCTTGGCTTGGAGTTGAGCCAGGGATTCTGGGGCAGGACTGAATTGGGGACTGGAAAGGAATAGCCCCTAGCTCCCACCTTGGGATTTATTTATTTTAAGGTATTTAAGCTGTTGAGACAGGAAGGGGGCAGAACTAAAATGAAGACTGCTAGGGGTGGCATCTGAAACAGGATGTGCCCATCCCTAGTGACCCCAGCTCCAAGCAGGGGGACCCACACTGGGCAGGGGAGCTGAGACTCAGTGCCAAGGCATGATGGGTGAGTTCAGGTCTGCTAAGTATCCCCCCTGAGAGCCTGTATCTGTGTACGAGACGCTAGAGCCCTAAGACAGGTTGCTTACTGTGCCGTGGGGTGACTCATGGGCAGAGAAGGTGCTTTCACCCCACTACCAGCACCAGCTTTGTGGGGGGAGTGTCAGGGCTAATGTTAACACTGTGATTTCGACTGTCTTCCTCACCCTCTCAACCCCCGGTGGTGTGACCTAACCTTCCTGGTTCTGGGGGCCAGCCCTTCAGGGTTCTGCTTCTGCCAGGGTTGTATCCTGCTCTTCCTCCCAGAGGTCTGCCCTTCCCAGCTTCAAACTGGAGGGCAGAAGCTGACAGAGGGGGGATAGCCAAGAGAGCCTCCTCTGGGAAGGTTCTCTGCCCTCCCCCCAATAGTAAAAGGTGTGACTACCACTGCCTATAAGTTCCCAGGGCATGGAGTGGGGAGCACATGGCATGTGTACAGTGTACATGCTGGCAGCATACAGTGCCAACTCTTGCCCTCTCTGAGCACAAGAACCAAAGACTACTCCATCCATGCACCTTGAGGGTGAGGGAGGCACAGGGGAGAAGACCCTGGTCCCTTGTCTTCCTTCTCCCCAAGGAGGAGTTGGGGAGGGGCCTGGATTAACCCAGGAACTTGAAGAGGCTTTAGGGAATGATTTAGTCCACATCTCATTCTCAACCCAGAGCTATGGGAAGTGGCAGAGCTGGGGGTTCAAGGCCAGACCCCCACCACTCCCCACTGCTGTCTTTTCACTACATACCAGCTGCCTCCCAAGAGTTCTAGCCTTAATGAAGCTTCCTTTCCTGGCCTGGGGGGTGGGGGATGGAGAGAGAAGGGGGGGGATATGCGCTTTCTACTTATTTATAGAGTGGGCTGATGCTGGAAGGGATGGGATGAGGCAGGGGCCTCTCCACTCCCTTAAATAAAGCCTGGTGAGATTATTTTCCACAAGTTTTGGGCTCTGGTGAGTTATCTTCAGAGGGGGAGTCTCAAGGATGCGAGAGTTGGCAGAAGAATGATGATACCAGGATGCTCTTCTCACATCAGCATGGCCTTTTATGAGACCTTATATCCCATCACCACACCCCACTGCATAAAGGGGGAACTGAGTCCCAGGGAAAAATAATAGCCCAGAGGGCCAGGACTAGGACTCAGCCTCTGGTCTCCAGGTCCGATGTTCCTCACTCTACCACCATCGTAGCTCATTCGGGCTTCTCAGTATCTCCGTGGGCCAGGCAGGACAAAGGATGGATGGGGAAACTGAGGACCCCAGCATAACACTGGTGCACACGCAGCAGGCCTGGCTTCCAGGGAAGGCCTGAGTCCTAGGGTCGGAGCAGCAGGCTCTGACCACAGAGCCCTGCGTGCAGCCCGCCAGGAGGCACCACGTAGACCTTGCCGTCTGTGGTCCTGATGGGGGCCAGCTCAGTCAGCTGTAGGTTACTCTCACAAAGCTGCTCGTAATCCCAGAGCTGGTAATGCCAGCTCTTGCCCTGCTTAGAGAGGAGGTAGATGGCCTCAGGAGGGTCTTCCGGGAGGCAGGGGGGCTTGTCAGGTGCTGGATAGAATAGGCCCTTCAGCTCTGAGTCCTCCTCATAATCTGGACTCAGTGTTGGACCAGGAACCCCAAGCAGAAGGCCTGTGGAAGAGGGGGAGGGAAGGGAGGTGATTTTGCTTGGATCCCCAGCAGCGGGCAGAGGTCAAGCAGAGCTGAGTTCGGATGTGGCCTAACACACTTCCTGCCTGTGTGACCCTGTCACTTTCCTTCTCCCAGCTTCAGTCTCACCAGTGAAATGGAGATAACACACCACTCCCCAGGGTTGTAAAAGGATCAAAGGAGATAATATTTGTAAAGTGCTTAGCACAGGGCGTGGCACATAGTAGGTGCTACAGATGGCTTACTTATTATTAAGGCTCTTCTCCTTGGCCTTTCCCCAGGAAACGTGGGGTCCAGTCCAAGGTGGGGGGAGTCCTATCCCATTCCTTCCAAAGATGATGAACCTGATGCTGAGGGTTCATCCTGACCCTGGCCAGGGCCCCCAGCCACTGCCCCAGTACCTGGGTGCCCAGCACTAAGCCTCAGGCACTGAGGGGAGGCGTCTGCTGCAGGCCAATCCCCATTAAAGTGGTGCTCTGTGCTGAGGCCCAAGGGAAAGTGACCCTCACCTCCAACCTGACCGAGAGTTACCTGCACTGACTGCCCAGTGGGCCTTGTGCCCCCTCTTCTTACAGGGCTCGTGGTTATAGTCTTCATCATAGCTGGGCAGGGGCAGTCAAGGCCAAGGGCTGGAGGGCAAGGAGACACGAGTCCCTCTCTTGATCCATACTACCCTAAAGAATACCCACTGCCTTGGCAGGCAAAGGATACGGGACCAGCAGTGGGCAGCCTGAGATGAGGTGCTGGAGAACGCGGCATCGATTGGGCTCATCCAGGCCCCCAGAGAGCAGTTCCACCTGGCATCCAAAGACCTCCTGGGCCAGCCTGGCCATGTTGGCTGCTGCAATGAAGGGGGACAAGGTGTCAGTCATAGGCAGACCCAGCAGTCCCACCCCGGCCTGGTTAGATCACAGATGGGGGGGGGGCGGGAAAGGGGGAGATGGTCCAGCCAGCCTCAGGCCTCTGGCCACCTCCTCGGCTTCCACTGACCTGAAAACATCTCTCCTTGAGCCGTGTACCCTCTCTCCAGAGCCACGGCCACAATCCTCTCCAAGGGGATGTTCTGGGGGAGAGCCAACACAGAGCCCGCCATCCACAGCGCCACCAGCCCACACCTGAGAGGAGATGTAGGCAAACCAATGTCACCCCAACCCTGAGGCTCCTTCCCAACCCCCAGCATGTTCCCAGGCCATGGGAGAACCAGAGGAAGGCCAGCCCAGGACAGGAAGAGAAGGGACTTCCATACAGGTAGCTCTCTGAAGAGACTAAGGAGAATTTTCCAGACCAAAAGGAAACCCAGGGCTAGAGTTGGGGGCTCATCCTGGGAGGCTGGGGAAGCAGACAGAGGTGTGAGAAGAAATCCTAGGCCCTAATGCCTTCTTGAAAATGGGGAGAGGGCCCAGTAAGGTTTAGCAGGATGGAGGGGCTGAGAAGGCTGGGAAAGTATTCTGGCTTGCATCAGCCTGGGGACCAGAGCAGCCTGGCTGGGCTGGGGGAACTGGGATCCCACAGAGAACATCCTGTTTGTGGACTCTCCTCTCATTCCCGGCATGGTGCCAGCACCAATTCGAGTCAGTGAGGAGGGCTGGCCCCCCTTGTCCAGACCCCTCGATGAGGAGCCTGGAGCTGGAAAGGACGTTTCTGGATTAGCCTAAAGCCTTTACTTTATAGATGAAGAAATGGAGAGATTGAGATGGAATTCAAACAGCCAGTGCCTCTTTCCATGGTACCCGCTGGGTATGGGCAGCCCTGGGCACCTGCACTTGGATACTGGCTGTGGGCCTCTCTCAGTGCTCTTGGCTATGAAACAACTAATATTTACAAGCCGGGCTTGTCCCAGGGATGCCTGAAGGACTCATGGTGCTTCACGCATCCTAATCTTATCCGAGCCTCAAGGGAATCAGGACAGGAGTGATTGTGCTCACCTACCAGACAGGAAGACTGGGGCCCAGAGGAATAGGCCAAGGCCACACAGTGAGTCAGCGGGGCAAGGCTGGCCAAACCCAGGGTTCGGGAATCCCAGCTCAGTGGCCCCCTCGACTACAGCACACAATCCTGACCCGGCCCTTCCCCGGGAGCTCTTGCTAAGGCACCTTCTGACTCTTGGTTCTTCCCAGCAAACATCTTACTGGGCCCATCTCAGTTCTCAAGGGTGGATGGACTTAGTATTAAGGATCTCTCTTCCCTGCCCCACCCCAGGAGAGTCTGAGAGTGGTGGAGAGGGGGTGAGGGCTACCTACTGAGGCCCTTCTTGGATGAGGGACGGCACGTCCGAACAGAAGAGAATCCACTTCAAATCACTCCTGAAACTAGATGAAGACACGTCATTGCCCAGAGTCCCTCGGAAGCCATATTCCACCAGTCGGGGATACTCCCAGAGAGATGACCAGAAGGGGTGAACGTGTTATCTCAGGGTGCTGTCCTCATCTCATTCTTCTCCACACAGGGACAGGCAGCCTCCAATGACTCATATTTTATGTTTTCAGTAAAAGAGGCATGGCCAGAGACGGTCACCCTCAGCCACTCGGGACAGAGGCGTGGCCCAGCTTGGTGCTTTCCCAGGCACCCACTACAAGGTTCAGGGTCACAGAGCATTTTGTCACAACCACCCTAGGCGGTAGGTGGTGCAAACAGTGACTGACCTTGATAGCACCTACTGTGTGCTGGGCCCTTGGCACTTATCTCATTAGAGCCTCACAAAAGCCCTGGAAGGCAGGTGCTATCGTACAGATGAGGAAAACAAAGGCATATCCAAGTGACGCAGCCAGTAGGCGTCTGAGGTCCCATCTAAACTCGGGTCTTCTAGTCACAAATCCGCCTGGCACAGGGCACACCCATGGCACGGACCCCGGGCCAAGCCATCCTCCCCCAGGTGCCTCCCCACCGAGGGCAGACCATCAGAGGGTCCTCTTCGTTGTGGGCTGAGAAAGCCAAGGTCCCGCTGAGCATCTGGGACCAGCCAAGGGAGGACAGACGGAGCTTGGCCCCTTCCCAGCTGGGTGACCTCGGACAAACCCTTCCCCTGCTCGGGACTCAGTTTCCCCGTCTGTGAAATGGAAGTTGGATTACATGGTCACTAAAGGGTGCAGCTGACCCCCCCCCAAGTTTGTGACCCTGGGGGGCGGAGTCGCCGGTCCCAAGCGTGGGCGCTGGCCTGGGCCGGGGTCGGGCCCTACCGGTCTCTGCGGAGCCTCAGGAGCCGTCTGACGTCCTCCCGAGCCCCCAGCCCCGGGTCCGACCTCGCCAGGGCTTCCTTCAGGAGCTGGCTCTTCTCGAGGCCGAAGACATGTGGGGGGGCTGCAGTGGAGGCTGGGGGCGGGGGCACAGGAGGGGGCGGGGGGCAGCCTACGGCAGCCATCTGGGGGCCCAGAACCTCCGAGGGTGGGTGTGGGGTGGTCCGGGCCGGAGCAGGAGGAGGGTCTGGGGGCTCAGGCCGACGGGGGGCACCAGAAGAGGCAGAATAGAGGGTCAGGGTCTCCAAGAGCCCCGGGAAGGGAATGTCAGGGGTGAAAACGGTGGGGGTCAGGGATCGGGGCAACAAAGAGAGTGGGAGCCCAGGAAAGGTGGGCGTCGTAGGGGTAGGGGCCTAGAGTAGGTCCGGGGGAAGGCTATTTTGAGCAAACAAGCCCAAGTCTGGGGCTCATGAGAGCTGGGGACAGCCTCTGGAACAACGGGGAGGTTAAAGGGCAAAGGTCAAGTCGAGCCCAGTCTAAATGCCGGCAAAAGTTGGATGTCGGGAAAAGAAATGAGCTACAGGGCTGAGGTCCAAAGGGCAGGAAGCGCAAGGAGTAGGGCGAAAAGAAGGCTACAGAGGTCGAAGTTTCCACGCTCCCGCCCACGCCCCCAAACCAGCACCTTCTCAAGATGGCGGCGGCCGCCGAATCACGTGACAGATTGCCCCTCCTCCTATTCCCCATCAGCTTTCATCCCCGCCCCCAATGAGACCCCATGATATTCGAGCCGCGTAAAGGTCACGCGCAGCACACTAGGGAGTGGCGAGGGAAACGAGACTACAAGACCTTCCCCACTCTTCTTGTCCATTCCGAGACGAGGCGGGAGTCCAAGGTGCATTCTGATTGGCGAAGAGTGCGCAGGTGGGGCGGGGATATCTCTGGTTGGCCAGACGTCCGGAAATTCCGCGTCTGGATTGGTTCTCCTAACGATGGAAGGCGGGGCCTAGCGCTGCTGAGCCCCGAGGAGGAGGGGCCCATCAGATTGCCGCCGGCAGGACTCGCGGACGAACGCCATTAGTAAGTATTCTCCGCAGGCGGCCGTCATCGGGCCTGGGCAGGCGGGGCGCACGGCACTGTACGTTCCTCCGCCCCTGGCCTCCAGCCTCCGGTGCTCGGGAGTCCCCCTCGACGACCCCACTCCCCATTCTGCCCCCTCCATCCCCTACCGGTCCCCTACTTACGGGCTCTTGTCTCCCGGTGAGGGGCGGGGCTATGCGAATGTCCGCCTATGGCGGCGCGGCGGTCTGGGCCTCGGACACGTGGCCGGGAGCGCGCGTGGGATCGCGCGAGGCCGGAGCTTGGCAGTGGCCTTAGCTGCGACCCTCCCTACTCCCCCCTCCTCTCTCGCAGACCCAGCCTCCGTGGTTCCGTGGGGACCCGGGAACGCCGCTGCTCTTGGATCAGCCGTTCGGGTGGTGCGGTGGCCGGAGCCCTGGATTTGGACCTAGAGTCGGGCGCGTACACGTCACTGGTTCCCGTGTGAATCGGGCAAGTGGTGGTGGTGGGGGGGGCACCTCGCTTACACTTTACCCTTCCTTACCGCTTCCCCGTTAGGGTGTAAACCAAAAAAACCTGGCTTTTTGTTAGTGTGCGTGTCCCGGCACCGCATAGGCTAGTCGCATAATTAATACTTGTTGAGTTGGCCAAGACCAACTTTGGAAGGTTCCCCTCGGTGGCAGGGTGAATAGCAGCGTAGGGCTTGAGAGTCTAGAAGACCTGCATTCAGATCCAGCGGTATGAACCTGGGCACCGTGGTCTTTAGCGACCTCACTTTTCTCATCCAAACGAAGGGCCCTTGATTGTTTAAATTGGACCGTCTAAAATGGCCTTTTTACCTAACACGTTTTTCAGCTGGGCCGCCTTAGAAGACTTACTTTCCATCCGGGCTCAGCTTTGAATGCCGTTTGCTCTGCCCATCAATCTTTCCTCCCAGATATGTTTTTCCCCTTGATTCCCTGGGTATCACTGTCTTTTGGCCTTTGCCTTCACAAGCACCTCTTAGTTTGCTTTGTCATCTTCACCTCCCAACTGTCCAGGCCTTGTTAGTGTTCTCCAGTCTGTATATCCAGCCCTCATCTTTCTTCAGAGCTCTGCTGCTTCTTGGGTGTATCCCTTCCACATGGCGAAGTCACTGTATCCAAAGTGGAATTCTGTGTCTTTCCATCCTGAAGCCATTGTTCTTTAGTTTCACAGAGGGTGCCACCATCTGTCCAATCATCACATGAGGTCAGCCCCTCACAGTCCCCCTCAGCTCTTCACTTGCCTTCATTCCTCTGTATCCTGTCAGTTATAAAGCCCTGTCCGTTGTTACGCCACAGCCTATTCCACAGGCTTCATCCTCTCTCGATCCAATGGGCTGCCACTGGCCTGGGGTAATTGTATTAACCTTTATGTCCTGCTGGCAATTTGCTCCCTTCTTTCCTCCATCTCTTGAGCACCCCTCTGGCCTGGGCTGTAATGCTGTCCAAACCTCATATGAAACCTTCTCTCAGTTACAGTAGCTCATACTCTCCTCCTCATGTTACCTGGCATGTGCTTTTCTTGGCCTGGACTTGTGCTATTTCTCCCCCATCAGAATTGGAGTTCTTTGAGAGCAGGGACTATTTGAACTGGGCCCAGCACATAGCAAGCTGAAATAAGTGGTGATCAGCTTGATTGAAATGGATGGATGTTGGCTTGAACCACAGGCTGGGCAAGAAGTTTGGGAGATAGTTGGGCTGGGGCCATCTTGGAGGGCCTAGAATGCCACATGAAGGCAACAAGGGATTATTAAGGTTTTTGAGCATAGGGGTTGATGTGCTTTGGAGAGGTACCTGTGTAATTGAAAGAGCCCTAAACTTGGCATCACCACCCAGCTTTGAATCTTGGAGGAAGGTCAGATTGGGGTTGAGTTGTCCAGGGTCACACAGCTAGTACGTGTTTGAGGCTGGAGTCCTCCCGACGCTAGGGCTGGTGTTCTGTCCACTTCACCATCTAACTGCTTGCCACCTTTGAATCTTATTATCACTGAGCTGTGTGACTTTGAGTCCTCTGTTTATCTCTTGTGTTTCCGCTTCCTCATCTAAAAATGGATGTAGTGGCGTCCCTCCTTACTACGCAGAGTTGTTGGGATGATAGGACATGACAAAGTATTTGAAAGCACCATATCCAAAGAACTTCATGTTTGGTTTGGCCTCTGGTTTTGTCCGGGTGGGAGTTTCCCCAGATCTAGTCAGATCAGTGGCTCATCCGCTTGCTTGTGTCACTGAGCTCCTCCCCAAGGGCCCCCCAGGCAATATGTGTCTGAGGCAGGACTCAGTTTCCGTAGGCTTCCCCTTGAGCCTCAGTGCCAAGCCCAGTGACCTTCCTCTCCTGTAGTTCCTTTACTGCTTGGTCATGGCATACACATGGCCCTTGGTGCCCCTTGTAGTGTTAATGATATTCCCGTGTTCTTTGGTTCCAACAAGCATTAATTGAACTGAATTGAGAGCTTGCTTCGTTGTGGCCATACATGAGATTCAGTTCAGTAAGCATTTCCTGGGTGCTCTACATCTTGCCGCTAGGAAGGTGTCTAGGACTGGGTTGGTGAGGCTTCTTCCCTCCTGCTGCACCACTCTCTTTGGGAAGTTCACGGGAGATAGGTCAGGAAGGGAAGAGGAGTCAGACTTTCGCTGCTTGAGGCTAGAAGGCAGGACTAGAATTGGCAGATTTTGGCCAACTTGTGAATGCTCAGAAGTGTCCCAGGGCCCCAAGGGCTGCTTCACGAGGTGTTACGGCAGATGCTTCTCTTCCCAGAGATGTTGGAGCAAGAAAGACCTCTTGCTGTCTTGCCTGTGGACATAGGCAGTGGCCCTGGGATTTTTGGGAGGAAGCAGCTGAAGGAGGCCTCAAGCCAAACTAATTCAGGCCCACCATTCTTTCAGGCTAAACTCAAGAGTTTTCCACCATGGCAGTGCCCGAGTCACGTCCCAACCACACAATTTACATTAATAACCTCAATGAGAAGATAAAGAAGGATGGTGAGTGTGTGAGGCCCTTTCCTTCCCCTGACTCCTCCCCCCGCCCCCACCCTTGGGGAAGCCCATCCGAAGCCTGAGAATGAAGGCTTGACCTTGGTCTGGCTCAGGGAGTGTGACAGCTGGGGTCTCTTCTCCCTGAGGGAGGCTCCTGCCTGACAGTCCCATCTTGGGGCTTTCTTTCCCCAGAACTGAAGAAATCCCTCTATGCCATCTTCTCCCAGTTTGGCCAGATTCTGGACATCCTAGTATCAAGGAGCCTGAAGATGAGGGGCCAAGCATTTGTCATCTTCAAAGAGATCAGCAGTGCCACCAACGCCCTGCGTTCCATGCAGGGTTTTCCCTTCTATGACAAGCCCATGGTTAGCACTTTAACAAATTCAGCTCCTTTTAAACATTGATGAACATTCCGAGACCCCCACAAGTGGGTCAGGCATCTCAAAAAGGGCATGATCCCTCATTTGAAGAGGTAACCTCCTGGGGGTAGAGATAGAACACATGTCAAGAAGCATAACAGGAAGCTGGACGTGGTGGGGCAAAGACTGGATCTCTTTGGGTTTGGGAGGTAGGCTGGAGCAGGGCCTCAGCAGCTGGAGATTGGGAATAGGCACGTTCTGGGCATGGTGAGCCTGTCTCGTGTGTGTCAGAGGAGAGGCTGGACCGAAGCTGGTAAGGGGATAGCAGGTCATCCTGACTGGCCCAATGCTGTGTTTGATGCGTGTGGGGATGGAGACTAATGGGAGAGATGAGTGTAGGGTTATGGAGAGCTACGAATGGAATGAAAAGGCATAACTCCTACTGTGTGTAGCGCTTAGCTGAAGAAATACAGGGTCCACATTCTAACAGGGAGGACTTTGTAGTTCAGCCTAAAGCTATTGGGAATCCATTAAAGCATGGAATGTGGAACACCTCCCACCTAGAAAACCACATATTATTAACATTATCTATGTTCTATTGTATTGTTAAATATTCCTCAATCCCATTTTAACCTGGCTCATGCATAGGGTCCCAAGTTTGGCTCCTCTGCCCTCGAGGGTTTTGAGCAGGGGAGCAGCATGGGCCCACCTGCTTGGGATCCTCACAGCAGGCTTAGAAGGCTGCCTGGGAGAGGGCAGAGACCCCCAAGGCTTGGGAGGCTGTCTCAGGTGTCTGTGAATAAGGACCTCTGCCTGTGCATTGCAGATGTCAGAGCTCTGGGGAAGGGCTTAACTTGCACCTCACCCCACATTTAACGGGCTCATAGACCTAAGAGAGGCGTCTGCTCCAGCTCTCTTATCTTACAGAGGAGGAGACAGGCCCAGTGAGGTTAAATGAGTTGTCTGAGGTCACACAGCTAGAATATATAGTGTATCAGTAAGGCAGCAGTAACGCTGTAGATGATACTTGTCAAAATGTGTATGTGGTTCTGTATCGGAAAGTATATGAGACTCCACACAGAAGGTAGAAGAGGTAAACCATTTATTCAGACACCAGGGAACCATGTCCCCACAAGCCATTTACCCAATCTATCAGCAGTAAAACATTCCATATGTAATATTACAACGTGGAGCCTCGCCATCCCAAAAACCTCTCTGACCCCCTGCTGGGGTCTTCCCAAAAACAAACAGTACAGCTAAGCCAGCTGTTCAGCTCTTAACTATCCTGGTGGCCATCAAAGATGGTTTGAATGCAAGTCCTGTGGCCCTAGCCGTAGTGGTCTTTCCCAACGCTGGCTCCCCTCCGTGTGAGAGTTGCTGGGGCCACCAAGGGCCAGCCAGGGAGCTAGCTTTGTGCTGGGCCTTTGGGCATTGGGGACGTGTCATTGTAGGGGAGGAGGTGGCTGGCCCATCTTCCCTGCGTCTGCCCCCTCCTCATCCCCAGTAGCTGCCTGGATCAGAGGCCCTGTAGGCCCAACCTCTTCTCCATCACAGAACCATTCTAACATGGCCCCTCAGGAGCCATCCTTGGTAGAAGATCTAGGTTCCAGGCCCAGTTATGATTCTATCTGTATTGTCCCACTGGGCAAGTCAGTTATTCTGGGAGTTAAGTATCCTTTTCATGAAATGGGAATACTGTATTTGAACTACCTATCTCATGGAGCCAGTGGTCACTCAGCTAACATTTAACACCTACTGTATGCGAAATGCTGGGGGTGCAAGACCGTCCCCCAAGGAGCTCACGATCAGATGAAGACATGCAGACAACTTTGGACAAGCAAGGGGGCTAATGGATAGAGCGCTGGGCCTGGACTCAGGAAGACCTGAGTTCAAATCCAGCCTCAGATACTTCTTGCATGTCACTTCACCCTGTTTGCCTCAGTTTACTATAAAGTAGCATGATAACAGCATCCACCTCGCAGTCTAGTTGTGAGGACCGACTGAGGATGTGTCTAGCACATAGCAGGCGCTTGATGAATGCTCATTTTAGTGAAAGAGGAAAATGCTTTTTGAGCCTTAGGAAAGTGGGAGTTATGTGGTGTGGGCCCTGGGCCTCATGCAGAAATAAATGGAATCTGCAAAGCCTGATCACCTGACCAGCTGTGTCTTGGTACCGTCAGGACAGGTGATGGGGAGCTCATTATCTCCATAGGAAGAGCTCGTTTTACTACTTCCTAGCTTAGATTGCTGAAGTTCTTGCTTATTTTGAGTGGAAAGGATCTGTGAGTTCTATCTGAAAAAGCCAGGCTTGAGTTGGTTCAGCAGCTTTGAGTTCCAGTCTTTGCCCCTGAGTGTTGACAGGCCCTATTTACAGAAAAGCAAAGGTTTGGATTTGGGGGGGGGGTGGGGCGGGTCTCCAAGGGCCTCCTGGACCTTGTTGGAGGGTTTTGGTTAGCTGCTGCCTCCCCTTCTCTCATCACTGCCCAGTCCTGCCCCGCCCCCCCACCCCACCCACCCAGGGCCCTCAGAGCTGCTCTGCATCTATCAGGGAGGGTGGGTGGAGGGGGAGCCCGTTGCCCACTCATCTTTCTGGGTGATTCAGAGAATCCAGTACGCCAAGTCGGACTCGGACATCATTGCCAAGATGAAGGGTACTTACGTGGAGCGTGACCGGAAGCGGGAGAAGAGAAAACCCAAGGGTCAAGAAACACCTGCAGTCAAGAAGGCTGTTCCAGGTGGGGCGGCTGCCCCGGTCGTGGCCGCTGTCCAGCCTGTCCCGGTGAGTGTCTCCTGGCTTGTACACAGCTGAGTTTGTGGGTGCGGTGTCCTGTGGCCCTCCCACATTGGGACAGGCACGTGCACGCCCACGTACTTACACATCTGCACACGCCCATCCGTCCTTGGACTGACTCGAGAGCTTCTTAGTCTCCTTGTGTTGGATTCAGTCTCCTCACAGTTTGATGACTGTGACTTGGTCATTGTGTCCTGCCTCCTCCCCATGAATCACCTTTTCACCCTGATTTTCTATCATAGTTTCTCCTGTGATTCTGATTCTTTGTTTCTCTTTCCAAGGGGATGCCACCCATGACCCAGGCACCCCGCATCATGCACCATCTTCCAGGGCAGCCACCATATATGCCCCCCCCAGGGATGATCCCGCCACCTGGCCTGGCTCCTGGACAGATCCCGCCTGGCGCCATGCCCCCACAACAGATGATGCCTGGACAGATGCCGCCTGCCCAGCCGGTGAGCCCAGCTTTGTGCTTTTTAGCTGCCGTGAGGGGAGGATTCAGCCTGGGAATCTCTCCCTCATGGCTGGCTCTTTCTTCCTTCATAGTTGTCTGAAAACCCGCCCAACCATATCTTGTTCCTCACCAACCTGCCAGAGGAGACCAATGAGCTCATGCTGTCCATGCTCTTCAATCAGTAAGTCTGGTGGGATGGGACAAGGAGACTCGGGGTCATGGGTATGGCCAGTGCAGACCATCAGCCCTCTCTTTGGAGCAGTCCCGCTCCTCAACCCCTGATGATCTGAGCTGTCTTTCCTCTCTTCTTGCTCAGCCACAGCTGGGGCCTGGGCCAACACTTGCTTTAGTTCTGCCTTGGGTGACATGTCTCTTTCTCTTCCCATCTGTTTCCTGGCTGCATCAGGGAGTCTGAGCCAATTTGTAGTTCATGGCCAGGTCATGAGACCCCTTGGGGCCTTAGTTTCACTTTTGTGTGAAATTGAGTCAGACTGGATGGACCTCCAAGGTCCCTGCTGTTTCTGGCAGTCTGAGAGTATAGGATTCCTTGAGAGTTCTGGTGTCATCACCTCCATGGTTCCTAGTGGAGGTGGATGCCTTGGGTTTGTTGGCTGCATTTCTTTTCCGCTTTGGCCTCAGTTTCCCCTGTGTCAGAAGTGGGGGCTCCTGAGCTCCTCTCTAGGACCTTTCATGCTGAGAGCCCTGGATCTCCCCGCTAGGTTCCCTGGCTTCAAGGAGGTACGTCTGGTCCCTGGGCGCCACGACATTGCTTTTGTGGAGTTTGACAATGAGGTGCAGGCCGGAGCTGCCCGAGATGCCCTTCAGGGCTTCAAGATCACCCAGAACAATGCCATGAAGATCTCTTTTGCCAAGAAATAGCCCCACCCCATTCCTCCCTGTCCCCCCTCTCCTCCCCCTCCTTCCAGGGTGGCCCTCCCCCGCTCCTCTGCTCGGGGCTGTCGTACCCTGAAGGTAAGTCCCTGCTCCCTGCTCTTAACCTGGAGTGTGAGTGTGCCTCTGCCTCAGCATTGTACCCAGAGTCTGCCCTTCAGACATTGCACCTGGAGCTGGGGGCGAAAATAAAAGGTTGGTGGCTTAGGTTTTTTCACAACACTGGTGTCCTCAGTTCACTTTCTTGGCCAAGTGGCTCAAGCACACAAGCCCTCTTTGGGGGCTGCAGAGTCCTGAGACTCACCCGCCACCTGCTGTGATGCTGGGCTGGGAATACTCTGTCCAGTCAGCACCACCAAGGCTTGCCTCTGCTCCCCTTGGCCCCTGTGCCAGGCTTCTCCTTGTATGTAGTGTGGGTTTATGGATCCTCATGCACCCTTCTGGCCATATGGGCATTGGGACAATCTAAGCCTGGGCCAGCTCAGTCAGCACTAGATAGCTGTATGTGAGGCCCTGGGTCCAGGTGATGGGCATACAGTGCACACATGTGCACGCATGCTCATGCATACACGTACATGCACGCACACATGCATGGACACGCGCATGCATATGGGCGTGCTCTCGCTCTCTCTCCCCCCTGTCCATGAGGATGTTTGTGGATTTTGTAGCCTCTGTCTAGAGGGTGCTCCCCTGCTTCAGGGCCGGGTTCCAGTGCTGGGGTTCCTGGGTACCTGCCTTCCAGCTGTGCTTCTCTTCCCCAATCTGCTGCTTGGGTCCTGGATCACCAGCAGGTTCATTCTTTCTCTCCTGTTGTAGGCTGCGATGCAAACCTGCATCTGGAGCCAGTGCAGGGCTTTGAATCTCAGGCCCTTTCATTTGCCACATGAATTGGCAGGGAGGGAGGCCAAATCTTTTGACCTCCTGAGCCTCAGTTAACCCTGTGTAAGATGGGTGTGAGGGCAGCTAGGTGGCACCATAGTGCATAGTTCTCCAGGCCTGGAGTCATAAAGACCTGAGTTCACATCTGGCCTCAGACACTTAGTAGCTGTGTGACCCTGTGCAAGTCACTGAATGCTGTTTGCCTCAGTTTCCTCATCTGAAAAATGAGCCAGAGAAGGGAATGGCAAACCACTCCAGTATCTGCCAAGAAAACCTCAAATGAAATCACGAGACTGATACTGAGATGACTGAAGAACCAAATGTGGAGGACCATTCTAGCCCTCAATCTCTGCTCCTTTGATGGCAGAAATGACATGCAGACAAACAGCTGTGGGAAAAAGAAAACTCCATTACTTGTTCAGTGTGAGGCACTGCTGGGGGTGGGGGAGGGCAAGCAGTGGGACAACACTTGTATTTCCCTTTGGGAGTGAAATATGGAATTGAGTCTATGTACAAGGAAAGTGTGAAGCACTTTGGAGGGAGAAAGTCTGTTCCGGGATGGTGACCATGGGGGTGGCATGGAGGAGGTGGTGTGGGACCTGGGCCTTCTTGGTGTGGACAGTGGTATTCCCTAGCACCTTGGGCAGCTCCCTCATGGGAAAGTCCCACCCTGCTTTTCATCACAGGGTGCTCTTTTCTAGGATTCCAAGTTAACTTAGGGCCCATGTCCACTTAGCAGTGAGCCCCCGCTGCTGTGGTTTTTCCTCTTCTCAGAGAATGCAGTTATTTCAAAACAAGGCATGAAATAAAATAGCTTAGTAAGATTTTCAGCTGGGTGTTCCTTCCCATAAACTGGGCAGAGCAGCTAGGAGGTGAAGTGGATAGAGCATTGGCCCCTGAGTCAGGAGGACCCAAGTTCAAATCTGGCCCTGAACACTTAGTAGCTGTGTGACCCTGGGTGAGTCACTGAACTGTGATTGCCTCAAAAAAAAGGTGAGGAGAAGGGATGGAAATAGGAAGGGAGGATTCTCACCCAGTTTGGCTGGAACCCTGAGAGGACAAGACCTGAGATTTCCTTGATGGTTCTCAGTGAGGAAGGTCAGTACTATCTCTGAGTTGCCCAATAGGGTTCATCATGCTTGTCCAGCATTCCATGGACTACCTAGCAGTGCCAAAGGCAGCTTTAGTACTCGGGTCTTTCTGGCTTAAGGCCAGCCTTCTGGCCACACAGCCTTCTGGGTGGTGGGCTGGGTGGGAAGAAGCAGCTTGTGCCAGACAAAGGAGTTTGTATTTCTTATGGGTGTGGAGGCAAGAGACTGAAGATTTTTACTCAGGAGTGACATGTTCCAACCTGAGATTTAAGGATATTAAGGTAACTGGAAGATGGGTTGGGTCAAGGGTGGTGGTGGAAAGGGAATGGAAAGCAATTAGGGACCTTAGCTTGGGCAGAAGCCATGTGAGTCGGGAGAGATGGGGAAAGAAGCAGTGGCTCTTGGGAACTGGCCATGGGGAGTGGGAGGAAAGCCAAAGCCAAAGTGGTGAATGTGGGTGATTCCCAGAAGGTGGCACAGGATTTTAGGGGAAAGGTGAATTATATTTTAGATGTGCCAAATTTGGCATACCTTCTATGAGGAGATGGTGATGGGCAGCATGCAGGCACCCATGAGAAATAGATACGTGCAGAAAAGAAGTAGAAGCGGGAGTATATCAAGATTTGGGGGGTCATCTTTGTAAAGCCATAAGTTGAGCCCATGTAGCACCTGAGATTGCAGAGAATTGAGGAGAGAGCCTGTGGGATGACATACCCCTGCTTTGGACCCATGCAAAGGAGTAGTGTCAGGGAGAAGGTGGTTGGCAATGTCAAACTTGCCAAAGAGTTTGGCTGAGAAAAGAGGGAGCAATGGACCAGCTGGAGGCAGGGTTAAGTCAATTTTTTAAATGTGGGAGGAGACCTGAGTCCATTTGTGGGTAGAAGAGTCAGTAATGGGTAAGAAGTAGCTAATAGGCAATGGTTGAAGGGAAGCTTTGGGGACACCCAAAGCTTGGGGAAACCATATGATGAGTATGAAGTCCTGGGAGGGAACTGGAGGAGACTCCAAATGCACATGTTTGTTTTTTTTGGTTTTTTTTTTTTTTGGAGGGGGGAAGGCAGGGCAATTGGGGTTAAGTGACTTGCCCAAGGTCACACAGCTAGTACATGTATGAAGTGTCTGAGGCTGTATTTGAACTCACGTCCTCCTGACTCCAGGTCCAGTGCTGTACTCACAGTGCCACCTAGCTGCCCTTCCAAATCCACTACTTGTACCTGGGTGAATCCTGTTGCACTTAGAGAAATGGAAAGACTTCAGCTGACGTGAAGAAACCTCCATCCAGTCATGCCAGATTTCATTTCCACAGAGCTGGAAGAGGGTGGGATGAGAACCAGGGGATCCAGTGAATGTTTTTTGGCCTTCTAGTGTTGCTCAAAGGATGACGGGGATTATGAGGCACAAAGGATGGCTTCGTAGCAGCAGAAATGAGACAGGAAGAATGTCTGGCTTCCTGTGAGACAAGGTTCATGAGCTCCTTAAAGGCTCAGGCAGTTTTTACCCCTCCCTCTCCCCAGCCTTTTTTTCCTCTTTATAGTCAGTCCCTGGCACATAGTGCTTAATAATTGCTGACTGCTTGGCATCCCAGTGCAGAAAGTAGGAGCAGTGAAGAATGATGGAAGAGGTAAACTTCAGCACAATGGGTCCAGAAATGAAGTCAGCTTCCCTGAGAGGTAGATGTATTGAGTTCCTTAGCATTGGAGGTTCTCAATTGGATGACCCCTGGTCAAGGATACTATAGGACAGGTGCCTGCTCTGATGCAGGCTGGAGGACGGACCCTAATGAAGTCCTTTGTCAATTAGAGTCTGTGACTCCACCTTGTCTTTCCCCTCGGAGTGTGTCATCTCTCCACCTGCAAAATGATAGATTTCAGGCCCCTAGGTTCTTTGTGGTTTGGGGAAAACAGAAGTGGATTCAGAATGCTGGAGTCAGCCCTGCTATTTCCTCTCTGGTGACCTTGGGGGTCCTTCCCCTTTACAGGCCTCAGCTCTGTAAAATGTGGTGGTTGGGTCAGGTGCCTTCCAAGGGCCTTTCCACTTCTCAGTCCTCTGAGCCTCTGCCCTTTAGCTAGTCGTTCTGAAATAATGGGGTTGGTCTACCTGGAGCCTCTCACTACTATCTCCCCCAGGGTTGAGATGTCTGCCATTCTGTCTGACTGCATTGGGAAGCTTGTTGGAGCCAGTTGGGAGGGAGGTCGCCAGGGGATGGGGCAGGCTAAGAGGCGGCTCCCTCTCCACCCACTCTCCTCAAGAGCCTCCTTGTTTCCTTGCCCACAGGAAATTCTCCGCAGGATTCCAGGCCCTGCCTTCCTTTCCTGTGATTTTTCTGGTTGTGGGGCCAGGAGGCAGAGCGGGAGGGTGAGATTTGATGCTTGGTAGGTCCTGGGGTGTCTTGAGAACAGGGTCCTTTTTCAGCATTACCAGGAGGGTAGGAAATTCCAGACTGGGTCCCCAAGAGAGGGCTTAGTAGCAGTTCCCTTGACCACTCTAAGACTTGAATCTGCCTGGATTGGTGAGGGGTTGGTAGCTTAAAAGGTGAAAAGGACTCCGGGAGGGAATGGTAACTACAGAATTGACAGGCAGACCCCCAGGTCTGGTAGCCTCAGTCTATCCCTTAGACCTCACACAGATCCAGACTCCCCACACACCATGATCCGGACCCCTGCATCTCTGCTCCTTGCTGCCATCGTCCTCAGCAGCCTCCTCAGTCTAGGCTTTGGGGGACGACAAATGGCTAAACTGGCATCCAGGAAGCTGTGTGCGGATGAAGAGTGCAGCTGTGAGGTTTTGGGGCAGGGGGTGTGGTGCATCAGGTGCTGGAGGGGGAAGACTGGGGCTTTTGGCTAGGAAGAGAGGGACTTCATGGCAGGAAGGGCCTGTGATGGGCACCTTATGTTATCCTGGAAAAGGGAACAAGTGTGGTACTGTGCTACCTCTGGGTCTTCCAGGATGGTGCCAGGATTGGGTCTGAGCAGTACTGGGTTTTCCTGTGAATGCTCTGGAGTGGAGGGACGTTCATGAAATGGCTTCCTGTGTACCCCCATCAATCCTTTCTCCCCCAGACCCCATCTCTCAGGCCATTGCCCTTCAAGACTATTCGGCCCCAGACTGCCGCTTTCTATCCGTGCAACAGGGCCAGGTCGTCTTTGTCTACTCTAAGCTGATGGGCCGAGGTCGCCTTTTTTGGGGAGGCAGTGTGAGTCTTGGCTGGGGCCTGAAATTGGGGAGGGATGCCAGGAATGATGCTTTCTGGGAGTTGGGGGGGGGAGAAGAAAAGCGATGTGGTGGAAAGGGATCCTGAACACCCTATTTAAACAAAAAAAAGGCATCTAGGTGGGATAGTCAGTAGAGCTGTGGACCTGGAGTCAGGAAGGTGGAATTCAAAGCCAGGCTCAGATACTTGCTAGCTGTATGGCTCTGGGCAAATCACATCAGCCTGCAGGCTTATTCCCCAGGGCTGTTGGGATGGTCTGGGGTGGTTCTGGCTTGCCAGCCCTTACCACCTCCCCAACACACACCAGGTTCAGGGGGAGTACTATGGGTCCCAGCCTGCACGCTTGGGCTACTTCCCAAGCAGCATTCTTCGAGAGGACCATGTCCTGAAGCCAGGAAAGGTGGAAGTGAAAACAGACGTAAGTGTCTAGTAGCCTTTGTCACTGCCCTTCCCGCTCTTTCTGCCCCCTGAATGGTCAAACCCTGCGTTCTGATCCCTGACCTACCACCTGACAATCGATGGTGAGGCAAGCAAGCCCTGTTACCTTCCTTGGGCCTCAGTTTCCCCAGCTGTTGACTGAGAACCTCGGACTGAACAGGTGACCTTTTTGTTTCCTCAGTTTCCTCACCTGCAAATCTGAGAAGGGTTGAATTAAATAATCCTAAAACCTTTATTATTTTTTATAGTTAATCTCTTCTGAGACCTGCTTGCCCTGAGATTCCCTGGGTCCTCAGGTTTTTGTAGAAATATTTGTTTCTCTGGCAGGGGACTGGCATTTTGGGGACGCTCATCCTCCTCCAAACGGTTACTTCCCCGTCTCGCTGCATCCTACTCCCCTCTAGCCCCCGGGATTCCCGCCCGCAGATTGTGCCCTCTTTGCCCATCCCCCCTCCCCCACCCCCGGTCTCTTTACAGAAGTGGGACTTTTACTGCCAATGAGTCCAGGCCGCCGCTGCCCCTGCCCCTGCCTCTGCCCGGCTGGAGAAGCAGATGCTGACCCCGAGCCCCAGGACGTCTTCTTCCCGCCCTTTCCACTGCGCCCCTTGCCCAGTTTTGTGCCAATAACACCCGTGTGCAGCAAAGAGCCCGGTGGTGGTGATTTTGTATGTGTGTGTGTGTGCGCGTGAGCGAGTCTAGTAGGTGCAGGGTTTGGGGGACACCTGAGTCTCGGATTCGGGTTATCCACAAAGCCGGCTTTGTGACCGTCACTAGTTGCCAGGTAGACGTTCTCTTCTAGAGGGCTCCGAGGACCCGGCTATTCTTGCCTCCTTCCAGCGGAGCATCGGAAATAAGCCTATGAGAAGGAGGAGGTGTGGCTAGTCCAGAGTGGAGGGAGGAGCCATAAGGGAAGAGATTTAGGAGAACTAACTCAATGGATGCCGAAGTGGGAGGGGTCCCAATGGGAACAGGCCAATCAAGTTGCGAGGCAGGGTCGCCATCACTCAATAAGAAGCCTCTTGGGAATCGTCGAGCCAATCAGGAAAATCTCTAGACGAGCGGCCGCTGCTCTCGTTGCACTCGGGGGTCCGCGATGATTCTTGATCAGTCATCAGAGGGTGGGGCGATCCTGTTGCCCTTTTCTCTGCTTTCGTCGCCGCTCCTGGTCTCCTGCGCCCTCTGGGCTAGCCCCGGCCCTGTTCTCGTCCCCTTCGTACCCTTCTCTGCTGATTCCAGGCTCCGGCTTCCCAGTCCTTTCCTCTTCGCCGATCCCCGGACGTCCTCTCGACCCCTTTGATTCGTCCCTGGTCTATCCCGGGCCGCGTCGGGCCCCTCCTCCGGCGCTCTCAATACCTTCCCTTTCACGGCCCCGCCTCCTATCCCAGAGCCCTCCTCCTTCTCCCTTCTGACCAATCGTGGGCCCAGATTCCTCCCTCCCCATCCAAGACCCTCCCGGCTCTGGTCTCCAACCCTCCCTTGCTAGCTCTGCCAATCCACGGCGTCCCCCCTTCCCCCTTCCGTGTCCAGGACTAATCAAGCGCTGCGATCAGGACCCTGCCCACTTTCTCCGGACCCTTTCCGCGGGTCTTTCCCCGGACCCTTTCCGCGGGTCTTTCCCCGCAGCCTCGGGCCCCCCCCCCCCCACGCCCCCACCCCGCGCCGGCCTCGAAACCAATCGCTTGCCCGGGCCGCGGCTCCGCCCCCTCCAGGAGGGGGCGTGTCTTCAGAGGCCGCAGCGGGGCCGGGGCAGCGGCGCGGAGCCGGAAGAAGGAGGCGCGGGGGCCGGAGCAGGAGCCGGATCCTCAGCCGCAGCGGCCGCCGCGGCCAGACATGGCCGAGACGTACGGTGAGGGGGGGCCGGGTCCGGGCCGGGGCGGGGCGGGACCCCGGGCTCCCCCTCCCCCCAGAGCTGCTGTGTGACGCCGGACTGGGCGCTGCCCTCTCTGGGCCCCGCGCGCCTCTCCCTCTCCATCTCCATCTCCATCTCCATCTCCATCCCCATCCCCATCCCCATCCCCATCCCCATCCCCATCCCCATCCCCATCCCCATCCCCATCTCTGCCTTGGTCTCTGCAGATTTCCTCTTCAAGTTCCTGGTGATCGGCAGCGCCGGCACCGGCAAGTCATGCCTCCTCCACCAGTTTATCGAGAACAAGTGTAAGGACCCCCCCACCCGCGTCCGTGGTCCTGTCTGGGGAAGGGCTCGTGGGAGCAGGGCTGCGCGGGTGTGTGTGTGTGTGTGTGTGTGTGTGTGTGTGTGTGTGTAAGGACCCCCCCACCCGCGTCCGTGGTCCTGTCTGGGGAAGGGCTCGTGGGAGCAGGGCTGCGCGGGTGTGTGTGTGTGTGTGTGTGTGTGTGTGTGTGTGTGTGTGTAGCTCGGGTCCCTGCGCGGGCGCTGACTCCCCCTGCCCTCCCCAGTCAAGCAGGATTCTAATCACACCATCGGCGTGGAGTTCGGCTCCAGGGTGGTCAACGTCGGGGGGAAGACCGTGAAGCTGCAGATCTGGGACACGGCCGGCCAGGAGCGCTTCAGGTGTGGGCGCCTGGGGGGCTGCAGGGAGGAACCGGGCAGGGGTCTATGCCAGAGACCGCACCTTCGGGTGACCGGGCATGGGACACATCCGCCGCTCTTTGCAGGTCAGTGACGAGGAGTTACTATCGGGGAGCGGCCGGAGCGCTGCTGGTCTATGATATTACCAGGTGGGTGACTGGGGACCTGGCCGGAGGCCCGAGCGGGAGGGGGGACACGCCACTGAGTCTCTGCTGCCTCCCCTCTGCTACCCAGCCGGGAAACCTACAACTCCCTGACCAACTGGCTCACGGATGCACGGACACTGGCTAGCCCCAACATCGTGGTCATCCTGTGTGGGAACAAGAAGGATTTGGACTCGGAGCGCGAGGTCACCTTCCTGGAGGCCTCCCGATTTGCCCAGGAGAATGGTGAGCTCCCAGTCACACCCCCCGGGCGGGTTGGGGCAGGAAGCAGCCACCTGGACTGGGAGACTCGAGCTGCCCTGAGAACTCTGTGTCTGGGCAACATATTATGTGTCAAGGTTATCCCAAGCGGATGCTCCCTGTTCTAAGGCTGCTCCAAAGGTTCTATTTGTGATGCTGTGTTCTAGGATTCCCCCAGGGTTCCATCGACCTGTGATACTCTGTGTTTTGGGATATCCCAAAAACTGTCCGCTGCTTAGGATAATTCTGTGTTCTAAGGATGCCCAAAGGGCTCTCTGAACTTGTGACACTGTTCTAGAATGCCTAAGGATTCTGTCCACTTGTGATACTCTGTTCTGAGGATGCCCCAATGATTCCATCCACTTGTGACACACTTGTGTTCTAGGATACCCCAAGGGTTCTGTCTCCTTAGAATATCGTATTCTAAGGATGCTCCAAGGGTTCTACTCATGACACTGTGTTCTAGGATATCCTAAAGGCTCTGTCCACTTATGATTTTCTTTATTCTAAGGATGCCCTAATGGTTCCATCCACTTGGGACACTCTTGTATTCTAGAATGCCCAATGATTCTGTCTAGTTATGGTACTCTATGTTCTAAGGATGCCCCCAGAGTTCTGTCTCCTTGTGACGCTCTGTGTTCCAGGATACCCCAAGGGCTGTGGCCACTTATAATACTCTGTGTTCTAAGGATCCCCCAAAGATTCCATCCATTTGTGACATTCTCATGTTCTAGGATACCCCAGTGGTTCTGTCTACTGAAGATACTGTATTCTAAGGATGCCGCAGGGGTTCTACTCATGACACTGTGTCCTGGGATATCCTAAAGTCTCTGTCCACTTAGGATATTTTCTATTCTAAGGATGCCTTAATGGTTCCATCCACTTGGGACACTCTTGTGTTCTATGATACCCCAAGGACTCTGTCCACTTGGGACATTTTGTGTTCTAGGATATCCCAAGAGCTCTGTCCACTTGTGATGCTCTGTTTATGCTGCTCCAAGGGTTCTGTCCACTTCTGACATTGTGTTCTGGGCTGCTCCAAAGGCTCTATCTACCTTATGATACACTGTTCTAGCCTGCCCCAAGGTTCTTCTGTCTTGGGGTGACAGTTGCTCAATATTCATTAATAACATTCTGTGGTCTAAGTGCCATATGGGTTCTGCCCCTCTCTGATACTCAGTGTTCTAGAGGTTGAGGGAAGGGAGAGTAGATGCCATCTCTCCCACTCTGATCCTCTGGGGGTCAACTGGTTCCTCGATTCCTACAGAGCTGATGTTCCTGGAGACCAGCGCCCTAACAGGGGAGAATGTAGAAGAAGCTTTTCTCAAGTGTGCCCGAACCATCCTGAACAAGATCGACTCGGGTGAGGTCCCATGGGCGGCCAGGGAGAGGTCTGGGGACATGGGGCCGGGGAGGCACACAGGGCCCTCTTTATCTCCATCTGTGTGCCTGTCTCTGTGCATCTTTGTGTTGCTGTCAGAATCAGTTTCCCAGTGGGCCTTTCTCTCTGGGTCTGTCACATCCCATACCTCTTTCCCTCTCCCTTGTCTCTTTTCCCCCTAGGTGAACTGGACCCAGAGAGGATGGGTTCGGGCATCCAGTATGGCGACGCCTCCTTACGCCAGCTTCGCCAGCCCCGGGGTACTCAGGCCCAGAGCAGACAGCAGTGTGGCTGCTGACTTTCCTCTCTCCCTTGTGGCTTTGAGGATTGGACATCTGCCCCCACTCTGGGATGCCAGAGAGAAGCTGTGGATCGGGGACCTGGGGACCAGCTGTATCCAACACCTTTTCCCCATTCTGTTCCCTTTCTTTGCCTGGTTTGGCCCACAGTCCTCCCTCTCCCATCCTGCCCCAGTTTCTCTGAGAGGGCATTAAGCACAGAGTGGGCTCCCTCTGTACTCCAGGGGGGACTGGGAGGGACCCATGTCTGAGCCATTGGGGGCAGAGCTAGGGGGAATGCCCCCCCATCTACAACCCTGAGCCTTGGGGTGGCTATACCTGGCTTGTCACCAACCTTATGACCTTTTCCATTATCTAAACTCTGGGACCAGGGGCATGAGCCCCCGCCAGTCTCTTCCCTCCCAGAACCCCCCAGGGCCCTGCTGACCCTTGTAAATGGTATTTATTAGACTGGGGGGGCATTAAGGTGGGGAGGGGACCATCACCAAGTCTGTTTCCACATACACACGCACACACATTATATATATTGATATATAAAATGATGTTTTCTTTTCCAACTCTGTGTCAGTTTCCTTAGTCATGGTCAGGGAAATTCAGGAAAAGGGGTGGGAACTCTAGAATGATAACTTTGGGACTTAGAGGGTGGGCAGGCTCCAGTGGCTGGTACGGGTACTACACATAGGTGAATACACAGAGCCCGAGGTCATGGCTGGGGTGGGGTGGCCTGGCCTGGGTGAGGTCTGAGGACTGTGGAGTGGGAGCCAAGGTCAGGGGTGAGGCTTGGAAGGGAGGAGCCTGGGCAAGGTCCCAGACCCAGGATGGGAATTAGGAAAGGGGAGGGGGTTGGGTGGATGGGTGGGGTTCAAAGATTAGGTTGGGGACTTGGGGGGGAGAGGTCACCGGAGCCCAGAAGGCAGAAAGGTTGGGCCTGCAGAGTTGGAGGTCCAGAATGGAGACTGGGATAAAAGGCCTGTGGGAATCTGGGGGGGGTTGGGGGGTAGGGTTCCCCACTCCCTTCCTCAGACACATGACAAATACTTTGCTTTGTCCCATCAGGAGAGGCCCATCAGCTCAGGACAGAAAAATTCCATTTGGGGTGGGGGGATAGGGAAGAGAGGGGCAAGTGGTGTCCTTAGTCCCCTTCCTGGGGTTCCCCAAGGCCCGGGTCTCCCAGAACACATCTCAGCCCCAACTGTCGAAGCATCCAGGCCTGGGCAGTTCCTGGAAGGCTCCCAGCCCCCTTCCACCTGTTCTGGGGGGTGGGGGGTGGGGAGGGAGTGTGGAATGTGTGCCTCCCTCCTCGCCCCCTGGCTGCCTGGGTCACGTACCCCACGTCCCTGTCCCTGTGGGATAGTCTTGCCAGGGAAGGGGGTGAGTGGAGGGCACAGGAGGGGGTATTTATAGTGTCCTGCAAATCCCCCTTCCAGGGATAGCAGGCTGACATCCCGTCCCCCCACCCTCTGAGATTGCCTCTGGTTTCCCTGTAGATACAGATCTTACAAGGCCAGAGCTGTTTGCATGTGAGCTCCTTGAGGGCAGGGACCCTGATTTTGCCTTTCTTGTGTCTCCAGCCTTAGCACAATGGCTGGTGCCTAGCAGGTGCTTAATAAATGCTTGGTTACTATTCCCTCAGACCCTGGTGTCCTCCTTCCTCCAGCCTCACTTCTTCTGGGAGATGTCCTCTGTGGGAAGGGGCATCAGGGGCTGGAGGCCAGGAATGGCCAGCCCAGGCCCAGGGATCTAAAAATGGGGAGAGGGGCCAGAAGGATTGAGGGAGGGAGGGAGTGAACAAGAGGGGACCCTGAGGGAGAGGCTTTTGGGAGGAGGGGTCGCTAGGGGAGCGCTGGGTTTGACGGGTCAAATGTAGCCTCTGAGCACTACTTTGGGTCACCTTGGGCTAACCCCTTCTCTCGACCTCGGTTTCCTCATCTGTAAAATTAGGGGCCTTTGGACGACCTGACTTCTGGGTTCCTTACAGCCTGGAATCTGCGACCCTGGCAAGGGGGCACTGGAAGAGACATGGGGCACAAGGACTGGGGGGGAGAGCGAGAGGATCCTGGGGGAGGGGTCACTGGGAGGCAGTACGTGGAGGGGACCGGGGGGGTGTCAATGGGGTGCTGTGGGCGCAGGGGCAGGGAGAGGCAGAGAGAGACGTGGGAAAGGCTCTTGGGGGCCAGGGGAGGAGGGTGACCGAGAAACACGGTGGGGAGAGGTCCCTGGGGGAGGGGCCTGGGGTGGGGGTGGGGTCCCCAGTTCCTTCCCCTCCTGGGCCAGGCCCTGCCCTCCCCTCCCCCCTCCTTTCGGTTCTTGCGCACGCGCGCACTTACTCCTCCCCCTCCTCCCCCTCCCCTCCCCCGCCGGCTCCTCACGGTCACGTGCAGGGGCGGGGCCCCGGGGCGGGGTCTGGGGGCGGCCGGGGGCGGGGGATGGCGCGCGGCGCTGCGCGGGGCGGCTGGCACAGGCGGCGGCGCCGGGGCCGGAGGAAAAACCCCGGTGAGTGGGGGGGGAGGGGGGCGCCCGGGCGGGGGGCTGCCTCGCGGAGGTGGAGGGGGAAAGCAGGGGCCCCCGCGGGACCGGGCGGGGCGGCCGTTGGGGGAGGCGAGGGGCGCGCGCCGCTCCTCCCCCCCAGCTCCCCACCCCCAACCGCTGCCGTGTCGGCTCTGCCCCGCTGGGAGGGGGTGGGGAAGGGGGAATCCGGGGCTGGGGAGGGGCGCTCACCTGGCCCGTCTCCCTAGCTCGCCTACCTCTCTGCACTCCTGGGTCCACCTTCCGCCCCCCACGCCCCCTCCCTTATCCCCCTCCCCACTCAGGGTCCTCCTTCCTCTCCCCCCCTGCCACTTCTGGCTCCCCCGTCTCTTCTCCCCTCGACCCCCCAGGAACCCCCCCTTCGTCCCCTTCCACCTCTGGGACCTCCCTCCCCCCCCCCATCCACACCCCATACCCCTTCCTCTCCTCTCCCACCTCTGCGTTCTCCCTCCCCTCCCCCATCCACACCCCACATCCCTTCCTCTCCCCCTCTCCCACCTCTTAGTCCTTTCTCTCCACCCCTATCCGCACCCCGGGATCCTTCTCCCTCCCTACCCTTTCTGGCCTTCTTTTCTCCTTCCTCTACCTCCCAGGCTTCTCCTCCTCCTCCCTTCCCGCTTCTGGGTCCCCTTTCCCTTACCTCATCTTCACCTGAGACCCTTTCTTCACCCCTCCTACTTCTTGCTCCTTCTTCCTCTCCACCACCCATCCCCCAGACTCCCTCTCCCCACCATTCCATCCCCCAGACTCCCTTCTCCCCTCCACTTTCTCCCCCTCAGGCTGCTTCTCCCCCTTTTTCACTTCTTGGTCTCCCTTCTCCCCCACCTGCCCCCCAGTCTTTCTCTCCTCTTCCCCTCTCATTCTTGGACCTCCTCTCATCTCTTCCCTCACCTCCTACAGCCCCTTTTTGCACCCTGACCTCACAGACTCCCCATGATCCCTCCTGTCCCATCCTTCCCACCCCTCAGGCCCTCCCTCCTCCTCCTCACTTCCTATTTCTGGGTCTGCTCTCCCTCCTCCAAACTCTCTCTCCCCAAGCCCTTTCCCCCTCTCCCCCCTATGCTGCACCCACTTCCTCTCCTCTTGCCCCCCAGGCCACTTGCCCTTCTTCCTTGCCAGTCCAAGAGCCCCCTCTCTCTGCCCCCTTCTCAGGCCTGAGTCCTTCCCTTTTCCCTTCTGCCCCTCAGGCCCCACTTTCTTCCATCCCTCTTCTAGGGGCCCTTTTTGTTCCCCACTTTTCTTTCCCAGATTCCTCAGCCCCGCTTCCATCCTCCTGTCCGGTGCCCGCTGGCCCTCCCCCTTCTCCTCCATCTTCCCCTCTGGCATTCTTGGATCCCCTCTCAGCCTGTCAGTGGGTCCTCCCCCCTCCCTTTCCACCTCTGTGTCCCCATTCTTGTCTGGCCCAGGTCCCGGTTCCTCTCCCCCATTCTGGGCCTGGGTCCCGTTCTGCCCATTGTCTTCCTCACAACCCTCTCCCTCTTCCCCCTTCTCTTGTGAGGATCCCCCATCACCTCCCTCCTTTACTGCCCTCCTCCAGCACCCCCTTAGCTCCTTTTCTTCTCCCTGACTGGGGTCTTCCTGCCCTCCCCCTCTCCATCCGCTCACCCCTGGGCCTCCCAGTGCCCCTGCCTTGCTCCCCATCCAGGGTCCCACTTCCTCTTCCCCCTCACTTTGCCAAGACCCTTGCCCCCTCTTCTCCCGTACAGTCCCGGGATCCCCTTCCACCAAAAGCCGCGGCTTTTCCCTTTGGGCCTTGAGTTGCCCCCCACCCCCTCTGCCTTCTCTTCCCAGTTTTCCCTCCCCCAGCTGCCCTCTTTTCCCGGGGCCTCTGGATCTCACACCTCCCTCTGTCTCTCTCTCTAGCCCCCGTTGGTCATCTGCTTGGCCCATTGCTGCCTCACAAAGGCCCAAGGACAACGAGGAATCATGTCCGAGGTTCCTGGGCTATGAGAAGAGCTGCCTGCCCAGTCCCATTCAGTCCTGTGCCAGGCTCTGCCACTGTTATCCACAGCTGCAGTGAGAGGAGGAGGAGGCTGGCACCATGGGCCCAGGCAGTGTCCTCCGTGCCTGGGGGATGAAAACGCTGCCATGGACAGTCCATGCCAATCTGACCTCCTGAGCAGGAGTCTCCCTCAGCTGCCCACTGTGGACACCCCTGGGCACAGCCTTGCCAGGATGGGCTTGGAGAGCTATGTGTCCTGTCCTTCGCAGCCCTCCTTCCACCTGTCTGCTCCTTGCGAGGCTTCGGCTGGCCCCAGCAGCAGTGGGGGTGGCCCTCTGCCCCCAGGAGCCGGCATCCCCTCAGCTGCAGCCAGCCCCATGCCCGAGGGGCGCAGTGGGCAGGGGGGAGGGGAGCTTCGACCCCTGCAGAGTGAGGGAGCTGCTGTGCTGATCACCAAGGAGTGCCCACTGCTGGCCGCCCGGGGGGCCCAGCCCGAGGCCCCCAAGAGGAAGCGGGCCGAGAGTGGTGGTGACTCTCCACCAGGCAAGCGGCGCTGGGCGGAGGAGGGCAGTGAGACGTCGGTGCAGAGGGAGGCTGTGGTCTCTGCCGCCGAGAGGCTGGCTGTGGACTACATCGTGCCTTGCATGCGGTGCTATGGCATCTGTGTGAAGGACGGTTTCCTTGGGGCAGCCTTGGGTGGCCAAGTGCTGGCGGAGGTGGAGGCCTTGAACCGAGACGGGCGCTTTCGGGATGGACAGCTTGTGAGCCAGCGGGCCATCCCCTCGCGTAGCATCCGGGGAGACCAGATCGCCTGGGTGGAGGGCCGTGAGCCTGGCTGCGAGAGCATTGGGGCCCTGATGGCCCACGTGGACGAGGTGATCCTGCACTGTGCTGGGCGCCTGGGCAGCTACGTCATCAATGGCCGGACCAAGGTGAGGCCCAGGCCCAGGGGCTGCCCAGCTCTTCGGGGCTCCGAGGCTCTTCTCCTTTTCCATGGTGGCCTTAGGGGGCTTGGTGGGCACAAGGCAGATTCTGCCTTGTTGGAGCCAGCTGGGCACTGTGGCCCCCGGCGGGTTTGTGACTTGTTTCTTTTCCTCTCTGTAAAAATTTGGAATCCTGGGATTTGAGGAGCATTTGTGCCTGTGCATGTGTGTGTGTCTGGCCCCCACTGGCTCTCTCTTTCCTCTTAGGGGTTTGTTCTTCCTTCTCTCTCTCCCTCTTTGACTCTGTTTCCTCTCCCTCCCACACTGCCCATCTCTCTGCCTTCTTTCCTCCCATTTCATTCTCCCTCTTTCCTGTTTCTTCATCTTTCTTCTCATAACCCTGTATTCCTCCTTCTCCTCCCCTCCTTCACATCTCTCTTCCCGTCTCTCCCCTTCCCTCCCTCTGTAACTCTCCCTGGGCAGGGGTTATGTAACTGGGAACCCCTGCTGGGGAGGTGAAGGCTGCTCCCCAACCCCCACCTGGGCCAGGCCTTGAAGGCTTCTTTCTCTTCCTGGTCCCTCCTGTTACTTGATAGCGCCTGGCCCGTCCCTCCCTTGGACTGGCCCCAGCTAGTGGATGGATCCTGGCTGACCCTACCCTCTGCCCCTTGGAACCAGCCCCAAGCTGTGTGTCCTCAGTCTCTGGGCCTCCTCTGTCAGATGGGGATGACAAGGCTCAGGACATCAGTGGCCCTCATTTGGAGTCTGTGCCAATCCTGACTCTTCAGGTGTCAAGTGACCTTGGGCCAGTCCCTTACCCTCTTGAGACTCAGTTTTCTTATCTGTCAGATAAGAGGGTTAAACTTAGGTGCTCTCAGCACTATACCTGGGAAGGATAGATGCTCATGGAGGTCGGGAGGGGTGTGGAGAGGGGAGCTTTTCTTGGCCATCTCTAGGGGCCTTTTCTTGACCAGGTGTAAGAATCCACCTTGTAGGAATGAGGGAGGGGAGAGGATAGGCTAGGATGGGCCACTGGCCCCTCCCAGGCCCTCCTCCTTTCCCCAGAGACAGCATCTGTGGGCTTTTCCTGGCTTAAAAGGGCACTCGCTGGGGGAGGGGCTGAGGGTGGGGCTGGGGGTGTCTCTCCAAGCTCTCAGGAGGCAAGAGACTGACCCGGTGTGGCTAGCAGAGAGGGCACCGAAAGGGCAGATGTTGGTTGGTCTGTCCTGGGCTTCTTCCTGTGAGTGTCCTGCCCCTCTCCTCCCTCCCCCGATCCCTGTGTGTACCCCTGAGCCTTCTGCTCGGGCTGTCACTGTGGGCGTGAGGCTGGGCCAGAGGGACCCAGGTTCCTTGGATACTTTCTTAAGAGCTCTCAGTGGGTGGGGCCTACCATCACTGCCTTTGGCCCTAGTCTCTAGGAGGCCCTTAACTCTTTCCTTTCTGGACATTTGGCTCCCAGTCAGCCTAGGGCTGGGGGTGACCTGGGAGAGGGGCCTTCTTACCTTATGCCCAAGGCCCTGTCCAAGCTACTGGGGTCAGGAGCAGGAAATCAGATTTCCCCAGAGTCTGAAGCCCTGGATCAGGCCCTTTCCAAGGTTGGCAAGGTTGGCGTGCCACAGGAAGGCCCTCTTTACTCCCCTGCGTGGTGCCAGGTCTGGGATGGGAAGTGTAGGGAAGTGGTAGAGCTGCCTGCCCACCTTGTACTTTAGTCGGGGGGACCATGTGTGAGACAGCCTCATCCTCACCAGAGCGGGGTGGGGTGGGGGGGACCTTCCCAGTCCATCCTTTACCTCCTTATGTGGCACAAGGGGAGGCTGAGGCTTGAAGGCCTTTTGGAAGTAGAGGAGGGTTATCTGTGTCCGTGTCCCCGTGGGCCGGACCCTGACCTGGTCTGAAGAGTCCCAGACCCAAGTTGGAGCCAGATCTGACTCTGCTGTTGATTATCAGCTGTTTGGTCTTTCTCTGGGCCTCAGTTTCTCTATTTGTAAAACAGGGTTGGACCTGATGGTTTCATAGGCCTGTTCCAGCTCTAGCGTTCTAGTTCTATCTTTAAGACATGAGCTCTACCTCTGAGGAAGCATTTATTAAGTGCTCACTGTGTGCCAGGCACAGTGCTAATCATTGGGGATCCAGAGAACGGCAGAAGGCAGGCCATGCTTTCCAGGAAGCTCACAGTCTAATGAGGGAGGCCCCTGGTTTCAATTTGTACTGGCCTCAGTTGGGGTACAATGAGATTTCCCCTTGAAGACAGAGTTCCTTTATGGAGAGGGCTGGGAGTCAGGAAGGCCTGGTTCATATCCCACCTTTAACCCTCAGCAATTAGCTTGAGGGAGGGAATTCTCAAGGCAGCAGACTCTTCTAAAGTGGGCAGCAGCTCTGAGCTCTAGGGTGCAGGCATTTTCCCTATATGACAGATGGGGAAACAGAGAGGTGCTGTGATTTGGCCATGGCCTTGGAGTTAGTGAGCACCTGGGTACGGCGGCCCCAGGCAGCTCCCACGTTCTGGGGCCTGGTGGAGTCAGAGGTGCCAGATCTGCCTCTGACACTCAGCAGCTAACCGTGGGCTCCCCTTGCTGCCTTCTCATGTGTTGGGTTAGATGGCCTCTGAAGAGATCCCTGACAGGGTTAGGAGTTGTCATATGGGTGGAATCCTTTAGGGCATGGAGGTGGTGTCCTCATCGAGGAGGGAGATGGCAACCAAGTGTGGCGGTCTCTTCTGCCCCTGCCGACTCTTGAGATTCTGTGCTGGAGGTGGTGAGGGCTCAGGTGCCAGGGAGCTGAAGAGGCAGCAGACCTGGGAGCCAGGCAGTGCCAGGGAGAGAGGTCAGGGCATGTGGGCAGTTCTCCAGAGGAGCTGTGGTGGTAGGTGCGGTGAGGATAGCTGGTCTCTCAGTTGTGGCTACCCCCAGGCCCCAGGGTTGTCAGTGAATTTGGCATGTCCCATGGCCAGATGTCCAGGGTCACAAGGTGGGCACCGTCTGTATGCTGAGCCTGGATGGAACTGATGTAAGGGGCTGAAGGATGGCATATTCCCAGTTCCTTTATCCTTTTCTGGATCCACCTTCAGCTTAATCTTCACCATGTCATATGTGACACCTCCCAAACACCCCCATTTGACATTCAAGGAAACCAAGGTGGCCCAGTGGTTAGAGCCCTGCACCTGGCATCAAGAAGACATTCCTTGTGGCGTCCCCAGCAAGTCACTTGACCTATCTCAGCCCCAGTTTTCCTCCTTTTTAAAATGAAGATGATAACGCCTACTTGCCAAGGTGGTTATGAGGATCAGATGAGGTAGCCATTGTCAAGTGCTTTGCAAGCCTCCAAGCATTCTCTAAATGCTTCCTGTTCTTAAGGAATCCTGGAGGCAGGCAGAGCAGGAGTGGGTCTGGACAGACAGGCATCTCAGAACTAGGCCCTGGACCTTTCCACCTGTCTTTGATTGGGAACCGCTGAGCAGCCAGGAAATGGAGATTTGGCAAAGGCGCAGGGAACCAAGCAGTCAAGCACCAAGTATTTATTAGTCACCTACTGTGTCCTAAGCACGATGCTAGGCACTGGGGATACATGTACAAAGTGTGAAATGAGTACCAAAGTCAGAGAAGTTGTCCCTGGGGGTGGGAAGAGATGATGTTCTGAATCAGAGCATCTCTTAGCCCAGGCAGGCCAGGGGCCTGTAGAGGACCACTCTCACCTGCTGATGGTTGGGGGGTGTTGGGCTTCTCTGAGTTGAGTGAGTTGGTGGGAAATGGACCTGCCAGCTGAGGTGGTGGGAGGGTCAGTGGGACCGGGCCTGGGGGATGGTATTCTTGGATTGAAGAAGCTGGAGGGCTGAGGGTAGGGCCAGTGCCTAGGCCAGCACCACCTTTGTGGAGCTATTGAGAAGTGTTTGTGGAGTCGAATGGGGGCGCTCCTCCCCCATCTGAATTTGGTCATATCGGGTCACTGTGGCACAACAGCCCCCTCTCCCTCTTCAGCATCCCCTAAGGACAGCCACCCATGGGCCAAGACTTCCCTTGGCTCCCCGTGTCCACACCTCTCACCTCTCTTGGAAGCCCTGCTTAGATGCTGCTTGATCAAGTCAGGAAGTCATTCAGGGTGGTTGCCCTGTTTTTGTGGTCAGTGGGGAGCTGTAGTTTGTCTTAGACTAAGTTTTCCTGGGTTAAAAATAGCAGCATTTATATAGTGCTTTACAAATAGATCTCATTTGACCCTCCCAACAATCCTGTTAGCTTGATTTATTGTTAAGTTTGGTTTACAGATGAAGAAACGGAGGCAGGCAGGAATAACGTGACTTACTCAGGGTCATACGGTAAAGATTTGAGCTCAGGTTGGTCCAAGGCTCTATCCACTGGGCCACCCTGCTTTCTAGGCTGCTTCATATTTGTCACTTAAAAAGTTCCATTATTCTACCACTTTCAGAATATGTTCTTTGCATCTCCAGAGAACTGCCCCTTGTGACAGCCAACCCTCACCAACCCATGGTCCCCCTCTCTCTGGAAAGGAGTTGGTGATTCATGTCCAGGGCCAGGTGTGGTCTTTATAATCAGACACCTGGCCCAGGAGCCAGGGACACCTTGTAGGCCGCCTTCTCAGCCTAAAGTGTCTGCAGAGGGCAGGCTTGCTTTTGTGGAGGGAACAGCCTCATCGGGGAGGCCCCAGGCTCAGCATCGATTCCAATCCCTGCCCATTTTTGTAGAATCACTTCACATGAGTTTTCAGGCTACTCTGAATTCTTTCTGTTCATCATTTCTTCATCTTAATTTAAAAATCACATTTTCTAAAAGGAAACTCGATGGTAGAGTGGATATATCCTTGGACCTGCTTTTGGGAAAACCTGAGTTCAAACCCTGCCTCAGGCTCTTACTGGTTGTGACCCTGGGGCAAGTCCCTTAACCTCAGTCTGCCTCAGTTTCCTCATCGGTAAAATGGGGTCACACCAGCACCTGCCCCTCAGAGTCGTGTGGATCCAGTGGTGTTTGTAAAGCACGTGGCCAATCTTAAAGTGCTGTATAAACAGCAGTAACCTGGAACATGGCATTGCTCTCACACTCCCTGAGAGCTGGGCACCCACCCTTCCTCACAGTTCTTTGCCTCCAGCAGGCGCCTCTCCCTCTGCCCTTGACCCCCGGGGCTTGGATGGCTCAGAGGTGGGCCCTGTTTTCTTAAGGCTCAATAGGCCCCAGGCGCGGGGATGCCTGCCTTTCCACAGCCCTGCCAGCACGGCCTGGGCTTGGGCACCAGTTTCTTTCTCGAGCCTGCGTTTAACTTGCCTGGTTTTCTGGAGGGAGGTGCCTCCTGACGGCCCTGCCCCTCTGTGCCTCCCGCAGGCCATGGTGGCTTGTTACCCTGGCAACGGGCTGGGCTATGTGCGGCATGTGGACAACCCCCACGGGGATGGGCGCTGCATCACCTGTATCTATTACCTGAACCAGAACTGGGACATCAAGGTAGGGCCCCTGAGAGGGAAGTGGGGTGCATGTATGTGGGGTTGCCCTTGGGGGGGGTATGCCCAGCTGTGGTTTAGTTCAGCATTCCTCCGTGTGAAGATGGTGCAGTCCTTCCCATCTCCTCCCCTTCCTTCCGTATGGCCCCTTCCATGCCTCCCCCACCCAGTGCACAGAATGGTGCCGTCCACCGGCCCTCCTCCTTCCCACACCTGAAATGGCGAGTTCTGTCCTGGCTTCCCCCTCCCTTGGCAGCTTCCATTCCTCCCCTACCCCATGCACAGATTGGTGCAGTCCACCTCGGTCCGTAATAAACATCTTCCCTTCCCCCCCACTTCCTGTCTTTGGTGGCTTCCTGGACATCTCTATGGCAACGGGTTTGGGGATGGGATATCATCCCTCCCCTTCTGCAGCTGAGTGGGGCGGGGCAGTAAATATCCCCAACCTCTGAGTTCTGCGCCCCCTGGTGGGAAGTCCTGGAGCATGGAAACCCCTCCGGGTGTCACCCGCCCCCTAGTGGGAAGTCCACGGGGATGCAGAGGCTGGAGGTGGGGCCAGTTTCGCTCTGGCGTCTGACTTGGCTGGCTTGTTCCCGGGCACAGACCCACGGTGGCTTGCTGCAGATCTTCCCCGAGGGTCGGCCTGTGGTGGCCAATATCGAGCCTCTGTTTGATCGGCTGCTGATCTTCTGGTCGGACCGCAGGAACCCCCACGAGGTGAAGCCAGCCTACGCCACCAGGTGCGCCCTTGCCCACCCTCCTCCCTCACCTCCAGCTGCTTGGGTCTGGACAGGGGCACCTTGGGCAAATCTGGCAGCCCCTCGGACCCCTGCTTCTCCAGGGAGAAGGGGTGCTGACGTTTATGTGTGGCCTCAGGTGCACCAAGTAAAATGTGCAGGGCCCCAAGGAAACCCAGTATGTCTCAGTCCAGCTCTGCAGATAGCCAAAGCCCAGACCCCTGCAATCTCTCCAGGGTTTGAATCCTGGCTCCGTGTGTGACCTCAGGCCAGTCGCTCCCTCCTCCCCGGGCTTTCCTTTACTCATTTGCTAGATGACTTCTCAGTTCTTTTTCATCTCTAGATCTAGGATTGGTCCATAACAGCTCAAGTGTGGGTTTGGGGGCTCATCCCTGCTGTGGGGATGGGAGCTCAGTACCCCCTTGGGTCCTGTTTAGAGCCAGGACCCAAGAGAGTCTGACCCCAGGGGGTCACGCGGTGGGCATTCTTTGTGTGCCCAGGTACGCCATCACTGTCTGGTATTTTGATGCCAAGGAACGGGCTGCAGCCAAGGACAAGTATCAACTAGGTACCTGCTTCCTGGTCATCCTGTGGGGCCCCTGATATTCCCTCCCCCACTGTCCTCCGCCCCATGGGGCTTTCCATGGCCCCACCCTTGCATTGTCCTCTCCCCAGCCTCCCCTCTCTCTCCTTCAGTTTGTGGCCATTCCGCTTCCCTCCAGCCTCCTGGCCCCCTCCTCTCCACCACATCCTTCCTCCCTTCCCTGGGATCAGTCAGGTGACTCATTCTTGGCCTCCAGTTAACAGCTGCTTATTTCTGTGTCTCTCTAGCCTCAGGCCAGAAGGGCATTCAGGTGCCAGTGTCCCAGCCAGGCCAGCCTACCTAGTGGAGAGCACTTGGAACCAGCCAGATGGCCGGCCCCTGGGTGGGGCTGCCGGCTCCCCCACCCTGTGCTGCTCTGCTGGCTGCCAGGCTGGGCTGTCCTGACACCCTGGAGTTCTCTCTACTGCTGCTTCTGCCTTTGCCTGCCTGCCTTCCCCCTCCCCATGTGGGTGGAGGGGTTACTGCCAGCCCTGGAGAGGAGCAGGAGTGCCCATTCCTGGCACAACAGGAGCTGGGCAGGGACAGGCAGCATCCCATGCACGTGGCCCTTCCCCCAGCTCCGTAAGGAGTGAGCCTCCTATGGGCTTGCCCCACAGCGGGCCCCTCCGGCACTGCCCCCTCTAACCAGGATACAAGATTGGAATTGTTGGGGGTGGGGAGGGTCATGGCCTCTTGCTGGCAGTGGGAAGATAGGGGGGACTCTGGCTCCCCCCCTCCAGCCTGGAATGTGAAGTGCCCCCCCACCTTGGCCCTGGCCTCCTCTGGACTGAGCCTCCTGTGGGGGTAGGGGTGCTCAGCGGAGCCTTGGCTGCAGACTTGCCGCCCACCCCCAAATAAAGTTTACCTCAGATCCCGTGTGTGCTGCCTTTTGTTGTCCTGCCCGCCGCACCCCGATGAGCAGCTCATACACACACACACAGTGCCTTTGGGGGTGGGGTTTATTCAACAAAAGACATGGGTAGGGGTGGGAGGGATCGCCGGTGTCCCCTTGGACAGGAGCTCAGCGGGCCAGCACGCGGAGCTCGTAAGTCGGGGGCACGTTTCCCAGGCCTGTGAGCTGAGGGGTCAGGTCTATGTCCTCAGGCTTATCCACTGGGCTCAGTTTGAAACGCTGGAGGATGGTGGTGAGGAAGAGAAAGATCTCCATTCGGGCCAGGCTTGCCCCTAGGCACATGCGTTTCCCTGCAGGGAGGGCAGAGGCTGTTGGTGGCCCTGGGGCCTGGCCAGAGAGCTGCCAGGGTTGGATCTCAGGTTGGGTAGTGCTAATGTCCCTCACATCTTCCTGGGAGCCCATGCAAAGCCTCCTACTTCTAAGGGTGTAATGGGAGTCTGAAGAGCTGTGACTCAAATTTGGCATTTTTCCACTTCCCCAATTCTCTCCATCACCTCTGTAACCATGCCCTGGATGGCCCTTACCTGTAGTGGAGGGCATGAAAGCCTTGTTTGGTCGGAAGGCCCCTTTCTCATCCAGAAAGTTGGTTGGGTCAAAGCATTGTGGGTCCTTGAACTGGATTGAGTCCCGGTGTGTGGAGACCAGGAGTGGGATGATATGGGTGCCCTAATTGGAGTGGGAAAACAGTTAGTGCCAGCCTCAATGAGTCCTGTTGCCAGAGTGAAGAGCTGGCAGATGGACTGTCCTCTGTCCAGCAGCCCCAGGACCAGCTTAGGAGCCAGAGGAAAACCATGAAACCTGTGGGCCCTCGCTGCATCGGGGCAGTCATCGACCACCTCTCAGGTGGCATCACCTTCCCTTTCATCCCTGCTCCAGCCTCCTATGATGCCACCACCTCTTCCATGCTGCCAAGAACCTCAAATGTCATAAGAAAAGTAGATGCCCTTGTGCATCTCACATCAGATGACTCCCTCCACCATTGACTCTACCTACCTCTGCCTCATGAAGAGGCAACCCTTCAACATGCATCCTTGGTCCCATTCTGTCTTACCAATCAACCCCACTTTAATCTTTAATCTCCCATGTCTCCCACCCCCAATCCTTCACTGATCTGACCATCCCAACTAGCTATCATCCTCCCTCTTTGTGGCTAACCTCCAGGAGAAAGCCATCTGGTTCTAGGGGCTATCTGTTCTAGGTGCTGTCCCTTCTCTCCATTCTAAACCTTTTTCAGTCTGACTTTCAACTGTCATCCTCCTGAAACTGCATTTCATCATCATCGGCCATCTCTTAATTGTCAAGGGCGATGGCCTTTTCTCTGTCCATCCCTCTTCTGATAAATTTTTCTCTCCCGGTTTCCCTCTTAAGTGTCTGATTCCTCCCCAGTCTCCTTCGCTGGATCCTCATGCAGAGCATGTCCACTGACAGTGGGTGTCTCCCAGGGCTCTGCCCAGCTCCCCCTTCTCTTCTCCTTCCATACCACTTCTCTGACTGCTCTCATCAGCTTCCACGGATTCAGTTCCTTTCCCACTCGGCTGATTCCCAAACTAACTTAGCTAGCCCCTAAACTCTCGATGATCCTTCGTTTGGCATTAGAGAACTGCATCTCTAACTGCCTCCTGGACGTTTCCAACTGGGTACCACATAAACACCTCAAACTCAACGTGTCTGTATCAGAACTAATAATAATAGCTAACAGTGATGTAGCACTTTGAGGTTCTCAAAGCATTTTACACTAGCCATCTCGTTGGATTCTCACTGCAATCTAGTAAATGCTATTTGCCCCCGTTTTAGAGATGAAGAATCTGAGGCAGACAGAGCGACTTAGGTTAACTTGCCCAAGGTTACAGATCTTAAAAGTATGTGAGGCTGGATTGGATTCAAGTCTTGGTGACTCCAGGCCCAAAACTAGATCCAAATTTTGCTCTTACTGTTGAGGCTACCACCATTCTCTCAGTCACCCAGTGCCATCCGTAACTCTTCACCTAAACTCAGTATTATCTAACCTGTTCTCAAAGTTGTATCTCTACCTTCAGGCCATTTCCTATCTGTTTATGTGGGGGCCCTCTCCAGTAGTCCTGATCTACATCTGGCCACTGGACCCAGATGGCTCCGGAGGAGAAAGCAAAGCTGATGACCTTGCACAGCCCTCCCTCACTTCAATTCACTTGCAAATCATGGCATCATTTTCCTAATGTCATGGTCCTCCTTGAGGATGAAGGACAAAAAACAACAATGTCTGTCTCTGTCTGTCTATCTCAGTTAACAAGGTAGGTGGTGCAGAAAAGTTCTCTTGCAGAAAGTGGGATTCGAGCTGAATCTTGAAGATAGGGAAGTCCAGTGGAGGAGAGAGCATCCTAGGGAAGAGGACCCACCAGGGAAAATGACTGCCACTCTCTCTAATCTTCAGTCTCCTTTCCTGCTGCCTACCAATGTTCCTGTGTCTTTCAGTGAAAAGTCAGGAGGGAGATGGGAGGGTTGTGTTTGAGGGTCAACTGGTGTTGCTGATGAAGAAGAGGGATTATGGGCTTTAAAAGCCAAAGAAAACTCTTGAGAATTGATCCTGGAGTTAATAGGCAGCCACTGGAATTTATTGAGTAAGAGGTGTGGATGACATGGTGAGACGTGTGCTTTAGGAAAATTGGTTTGGCAGCTGAGTGGAGGGTGGCCCAGAGTAGGAAGAGATGAGGCAGGAGACCGATGGAAAGGTTAACTCAATGGTCCAGGTGAGAGGTGATGTGGGGCTGTACCAGGGGGTTGGCTATGTGAGTGTACGAGTGGAAAGAAGGGGAGCTATTAGGAGAGATGATGTGAAGGTACAAATAACAAGACAGCAATGGATTGGTGAAGTGAGTTGAGTCTAACATAGAGGTTTTGAGCCTGGGAAGATGGGTCAGAGGGTATGACCTGGAGGAGAGTTCAGCCAAGGAGACTGAGAAGGAGCAGGTGTTGGTGACTCCAGACCCAGGAGGAGAACCAGGAGAGAGTGGAGAGTGCCCGCGAGGAGAGGATGATCCACAGTGTCAAAGGTGGCTGAGAGATCAAGGAGAGTGAGAATTGAGAAAAGGGCATTGGATTTGGCCATTAGGAAGAAAGAGCAACTTTAGCTGAATGTTGAGGTCAGAAACCAGATTGCAGAGGGTTTGTGATTGAGGATACTAGGGGATAGAGGGTAACAGCTTTCAGGATAGAGGGCTGCAGGCCCTTAATAGCTCATGCCTCAGCTGGAGCCTTCTGATTGGTCTTGTCTCCAATTCCAATCTATCCTTGACTGAGATGTCAAAGTGATCTTCCTCAAGTGTAAATTTGAGTGTTACTCCTCTGCTCAATAAACCCTGGTGGTTCCCCATTGCCTCCAGGATCAAATAGAAAGTGCTCTTTTTTGCTTTGGAAACACTTCACAACCTGGCCCCCTCCTACCTTTCCTCAGCATACTCCATGATCCAGCAATGCTGGCCTGCCTTGCAGGTCCTTGAACAAGGACTGTCCCTCATCCCCCAAACTCCAGGCCTTTCCCCTGGTTGTCCCCTATGCCTGGAAGGCTCTCCCTCCTCAGTTTGGCCTCCTGGCTTCACTGTCTTCCTTCAGTATTCACATCAAAGCCAATCTTGGGTAGCAAGAGGCCTTTTGTGGTCCTTTTGTCTTGCTTGTGACACAGATATCAGTATCTATTTATCCTGCCTACCTACCTATCATATCTATCTGTCTTTCCATTTGTCTGTCTGTCTATCTATCATCTGTGTTTCTATCAGTCTATTATCTATATGTGTTTCTGCCTCTCTCTCTCTCTTTCCATCTATCTATCTATCATCTATCTGTGTTTCTATCTATGTATCTGTCTTTCCATTTGTCTATCTATTTGTCTATCTATCATCTATCTGTGTTTCTGCCTGTCTATCATCTATATGTGTTTCTACCTACCTATCTCTCTGTCTTTCCATTTCCATTCTATCTATGTATCTGTCTTTTCATTTGTCTATCTATCTATCTATCTATGTAGCTATCTGTTTCTCTCTCTCTCTCTCTCTCTCCCTCCCTCCCTATCTACTTACCTACCTCCATCTGTCTGTCTATCTATCCTACCCACTTACCTGTCTGTGTTTGGGTCTCTGTCTGTCTGTCTCTCTCTACATGGTTGGTTGCATGTTGTCTCCCCAATTAGCCTGGGAGATTTCACTTTTTTTTAAATAGCCCCAGCCTTTAGCACAGTGCCTGGCACATAGTAAGAGCTTAATATATGATTGTTGACTGTCTAGAATCCCAGGATGCCAGGCTTCTCCTCCTCAGATCACCTGCATCTTCCTCCTCCTTCTGCCTGTCCTACTGGGTCTCCCCAGCCCTCCATATATGGTGTGGATCCAAACTGAGCACCTTGGGCAGGATGTAACCACGAAAATGGGTGTCCTGTGTGACAGCTCGGGGCAGGGCCATGGGTAAGACACTGATGAGTCTCTGGATCTCATGCAGGACTGCGTTGGTGTAGGGCAGATTTTCTCTGTCCTCCAGGCGAGGAGCCCTGTCCCGGCCCACTACGCGGTCTATCTCTTCTTGGGCTTTTTCTGGGGAAGTAGAGGAAAGAAGAGAGGACTCTGAGGAGACTGTCCTCTCTTGTTCCCATCCTCAGCTCACAGGATAGAAAGCACCTCAGAGGCCATTCAGTCCAACCCTTTGTTTTACATACAAGGAAACCAAGGCCTAGAGAAATGAAGTTCCCGGGGGTCACTCAGGTGCCAAGTGCCAGGGGTGGGATTTGGGCTTTCCCATGGTACCATGTCCCCTAGGGAAGCCTCCAGTGGGCCCCAACTCCCTCCTACAGATGGGGGACTCATGGAGGTGAAGGGCACCCACTTGTCACTTCGGGATACTTGAGCAAGATCAGCAGCCCGTAGCGAAGGGTGGTACTTGTGGTCTCAGTGCCCCCGAAGAATAGATTGTGGGTCGTCATCACTAGTGTATCCATGTAGAAATGACTCCAGGGGTCCTGCTTTTCCTGTGGCAGAGGAAGGAAGCTGCTGCTTATGGCAGGAGATGGGGGGGAGGTGGTGAGATCAGGCACAGGGCAGGGAAGGGATGGGCATGGGGAAGGGACCCAACCTTTTCTATCTGATCTAGGAAACAGTCAATGAAGTCCCGCGGCTCTCCTGGCTTCCTACTCTTCTGGTGTTTCCAAATCTGATCATAGATGAAGGCCCGTAGCAACTCAAAGTTGTGGTAAATTCGCTGGTGGGGACCAGGAACCCAGTCCATAACAGAGGGGCACATGTCGTACATCTGCAGTGAGGGACAGGAAGGAAGAGGCTCAGGTGGGGAGGAAGGGAGCGCTGCATGACTATCTACTGGCCATGAGGCAGCACTGGGGACTTAAGAGTCAGGAAAAGCTGAGTTCTAATTCTGCCTCAAACACTAGTTAAGTCACTTAACCTCAGACTCAGCTTCCTCATCTCTAAAATGGGAATGATAACAAACCCTACCTCCCAGGGTTTTGGAAAGATGAAATGAGATGACAGTGGTTAAGATGCTTTGCAAGCCTTAGAGGACTAATCAATGCTTGCTCTTGTTCTTCCCTTTCTCTAACTTTTTGTTTTCCCCGGGTTGTGTCCAACTCTCCATGACCCCACTTCGGGTTTTCTTGGAAGAGATACCGGATTGGTTTTCCCTTTCCTTCTCCAGCTCATTTTACAGATAGGAAACTGAGGCAAACAGGGTGAAGTGACTTGCCCAGGGTCACACAGCTAGTAAGTGTCTGAGGCTGGATTTGAACTCAAGAAGATGAGTCTTCCTGACTCCAGGCCCAATGCTCCACACGCTATGGCGCTACCTAGTGATCACAACTGTTATCGCTGTCTTGTAAAAATCTTAGATTTTGCAGGTGAAAACAACGAAGCCCAGAGAAGGGGGCATTTTGGGCCTCACAAAAACCTTGTGAGGTAGGCACTACTGGTACAATTATCTCCATTTTGCAAATGAGGAAACTGAGAGGTTAAGTGACTTGTCCAGGGTGACACAGCTACCAAGTAAGAGAGGCAGGATTAGAGCCCAGGCCTCTAAAGCTCAGCCCTGTGCTCCACTTTCCCCAGTTCAGGGTCTTTCTCATGTTCCCTGAAGCCCACAGGATCCCCATTTTTACCTTTCTCCTTGGCATTCGATGCCTCATTTGTTCTGGCCTTCTATTCTCCCTGTGGGCTATGTGACTGCTGGGGTCCCATCCCTTTCTAAGATGCCCTTTCAGTTTGGGTCCCCAGAAATGCTACCTCCCCTAGGTGGCCAACCCCCAGCCCTGGCTTCTCTCCTGATTTAGTGATGTCTCCTAGATGAGGTCCGCCATGGGAGGGCCCAGGGGTGGGGGGCTCACCTGGCCCCATTGGGAACTCATAAGCTTGAAGTTGTCATTCAGCAGATCCAGCAATGTTTTGAAATCAGGGTCGTCATAACTGTAACGGTGTCCAAACACCACAGCACAAATGACATTGGCCACGGCGTTGCTTAGGAGCTGACGGGGGTTAAGGGGAGCATCTGGAGGAAATGGAGGAGGTTGAGGGTCAATCCAGGGCTTCCCCAGGGGAGGGAACGTGATTCTGGTGTTATCTCCCACGTCTGCCGGCCCTGGATCCCTGTCCACTCTCCTCTGCGTCTCTCTGCCTCCCTCCCACCACCACATCCCTCCCCATATCTCTTTGTCCCCTTCTTCTGTCCATTTTGGGGTCCACTCGTGCCTCTGCCCACCACATTGTCTTTCTCTGTCCCTTCCCTTCCCAGTGTCTCTGCCCCTACCCCAGTGTCTCTCCCTTTCTCTATCTCTGGGTTTCTCTGCCCTTCCCCTCCCAGTTTGTGAGTCTACCCCCACCCATGTCTCTCTATCTCTGGATGTCTCTGTCTCACTGTTTCTCTGCCTCTCTCCATCCCCTCTTGCCTCCAGACTATATTTTTGCCACCAATGTCCTTCAGCATCTCTGTTCCACCATGTATCTGTCTTTCTGTGAGGCTCCATATCTGTCTCTGTCTCCTGTCCAGTCCTCCAGTTTTTCAGTGTTTTTGCTCCGGTGTCTCTTCCTGTCTCTGTCCTTCCTACCCAGATTCTGTCTCTGTCCCCTGTCCTGTCCTCCAGTTTCTCTATTTCTTTGTCCCCAGTGTCTCTCTGTCCTTGTTTCTGGGTGTCGCTGCCCCTCCACCCTCCCCCAACGATCCTTTGGTGTCTTTGCCCTCCAATGTCTCTTCCGATCTTTCTCTCTGGGTGTCTGGCCCTCTCCCTACCCCCATTCTGTGTCTGGGCCCTGCCCCCGTCCCCTGTCCCTCGATGTCTCTCTGGCCCTCTCCCTACCCCGATTCTGTGTCTGGGCCTTGCCCCTATCCCTCCATGTCCCTCCGTGTGGCCGTTTCCCAGCCCACCCTGAACACTCTAAGGCTCCCCCCGCCCCCACGCCGGCCTCTCCGGTCTCCAGTCCCGGCCTGGGGCGGGGTGGGGAGCCGCACCGCGGGCTTGGCCGAGTTCTTTGCAGAGAGCGGCCGCTTCTTCCTGAATCCGCTCCTCTATGCTGCGTGTCCCCAGGCCCATGTCCTTCAGGGTGCTCATCGTGAACGTTCGAAGCGTGTGCCATCGGGGGCCGTTGGAGAAAGCGATCCCTGCCCAAGGGGATGTACAGACGCCAAGAGACATGGGGAACTGGGAGACTAGGACAACGGGTGGGGGACGACGACGGCGACGGCAACGACTGGGGGCCAGGGGTCTGCTTTGGCCCTAAGATCCCAGATGGCTCTTAACACGAAGGACAGCACGCGGAACAGACATAGGACGAACAGGGGGAACAGGGGGAGCAGATGGAGTAGGAGGAGCAGATGGAAGAGGCGATGGAGAGGCGGGGGAAGAGGGAGCAGGTCAGACGAGGGAAGGGGCACCGGGGGTAACAGAAAGGGGAACACAGGCGGGAGCACAGGGGGCGACGGCGACGGGGGAGACACAGGGACAGAGGGGGAGGGAGACACAACGGGTAGATACACGAGGACAGGGAGTAGCGGGGGTAACACCGGTACGAACAGGGGTACAGACAGTCATAGGAACACAGGGAGGAGCAGAGAGACATGGGGAAAAGACGCTGGGGACACAGACGGGAGCAGAGACACGAGGAGTGGAGAGACAGATACGAACGGACAGACACACGCGGGACAAAGGCCCCCCCCCAACTCGCCACCCGCTTTAGCTCGTTCCCTAGCTCGCTCGCTCACCGTTGCCCCGGGTGAAACGCTCGAACGTGGGCATGGCCCCGCGACCGCTGAAAGCATCGCCCTGCAGCAGAAGCGCCTCCCGCAGCGCGGCCGAGCCACTCAGCACCACCGCCGGCTGTGGGCCCAGGTGCACGGTGAACACCAGCCCGTAGCGGGGGCTCAGCTGCGGGATGGAGGGTAGGGAAGGTGGGCGACAGGAGCGCCGCCTTAGCGGGAGCCGGTATCCAGCCCCGGACCTCCCCCGCCCCCCAGTACACGGGGGCCTGGACCCCTAGCCTAGAACTTCGGGGATCCAGGCACCCCACATCCTGAGCAAAGAGAGTTAGGCATCTCCATCTCCAGATGCACTGGGATCCTGGATCCCTCCTCCCTCCAGTAGAGGGGATTCAGGCATCCCACATCCTGAGCAGTGAAAGCTAGGAATCTGCAGATGCAACCCAGACCCATGAACTCTGAAAACTGGGACAATGGGATCCTGAACCCCCCTCCAACTGAAGGGATCCAGGCATCTCACATCCTGACCAATGGGAGCTAAGCACTTTACTCCACCACACCCTTGCAACCCAGACCCATGGACCCTGAGCGCTCCAGCTCCAACTCCCTGGGACAGTGGGATCCTGGACCCTTCAACTGAAGGGATCCAGGCATCCGATATGCTGACCAATGAGAGTCAGGCACCCTACCTATAATTCAGCATCTGGGGCCCCCATTCTTTGCAGCCCAGCTTTTGGAAACCCAGTCCCTGAGCCCTGAGGCCACAACCCCCACCTCCTGGGATGTTGGAGTCCTGGGCCTCTGACTTTCATCCTGGAGACTCAAGCATTTTGGTCTCTGAGTGTCCCCTGCCTTCCCATTCTCTCATCACCCTCTGCAGTTCAGCCTCTGAGTCCTGAGATCCCAGTATCTAGGACCCCAGCCCCCAGCTCTCAGCCCTGGGACACTAACAGGGGTCTCCTAGCCCAGTCCTCATTCCTCCCTTCCCCCACCTCCAGCCAACTCCTTCACTCTGGGACACTGCTAGCCCCTGCATGTCTCCTCTATCCTCTGTTCTTCCCCTCCCCCAGTCCTGGCCCCATTACCCCTTTAGATGCACACTCTTCCCTCACTGCTTCCAGGAAGCCAGCCCCTACCCCCTGAAACCCCAGTCTCTGGGGCTCCCAACTTCCTTCCACCCAGGCCCTTTAACCCCTTCCTTTCCCCACTCTACTCTGGAAGGACACGGATGTCCCAGTCAACAAGCTTTCATTACGTCCCTACTGTGGACGAGGCCTTGTGCTAGAAGTCAGGGAGACAGAAAAAACATTATATTTCATTGGAATCCTGGTCCCAGTCCATATGAGGCCCCAACATCCCAGTCCACTAATCCTTTGACACCTGTGTCCAGGACCCAGAATTGCATTCTGGCAGACCAGATAGGAGCTTCTCCAATAGCCTCTTTTTACAATTGGGGAAACCAAGACCCAAAGAATGAAAGAGACTTGCCACTGTCAGGAGGATGACAATCGGCAAAACCAGATCTTAAATCCAATGGGGTACAGTGGAAAAAATGCTCAAAGACTTGGATTTGCCTCTGTGGCTTTTGTATATGACTCTGGGCAAGTCTCTTCACCTACCTGGGCCTCAATTTCTCCAGCTGTAAAAAAGGGGGAGATTGGACACTAGATGACCTCAAAGGCCCTTTCTAGCTCTAAGGTCCATCTGAGTTTAGTCTCTTTCTTCCCCCCCCCCGCCACCGCCTCCCCACCCCCGTCATCTCTGGGGCTCCAGGATGGTTTGGCCTTGGCTTTGTCCCCCACCATGTGTCTCTGTCTCTGTTTCTCCAACCTTTAGGGTGTCTCTCTGTTCCAGTGAGCTTTGCCATCAGGACCCTAGCATCTGGGCCTCCCAGCCCCTAGCCCCAGGACTGAGCACCCACTCCACTGCCACCTCCTCCCACCTCAATGAGTCGTTGGTCCATCTTGGAAGAGCCAAGCTGTAGCAGGTTCCCAAGCAGCGGTAGTGGTGTGGGACCAGGGGGCAGCTTGCCCTGAGACCCCTGAGAGCTCCTGCTTCGGAGGGCCAGAGTCAAGAGCAAGAGACAGAGTAAGAGAAGTAGGAACATTTCAAGATTTGAACCCCAAAGTGTGTGTCAGACACAACCTGCCCATGCCTTATAAGGCCCCTCCCTGCCCAGCCCCCTGGCAGCAGACACTGGAGCCTGGGGGCCTCTGAGCCTGGCCCCCTTGAGCCTGGCCCCCATTGTGAGGGAGTTCGCCCCTCTGAGCCTGATCCCTGCTCTGGGGGAGCCAGGCCCTTCTGTACCCTGATCTCTGTTAACCAGTCCTAGCTACCCTTGACTGTACTGGGAGTCCTGCCCTGGGTCTCTCATTCTGGGCTTGTTCTCTGGCAGAAACAATAACCAAGGAGTTAGGTTAGGTCTGGGAGGTCTGGAACGCTTCCATCCATATTTCTAGTGAAGGCCCTGGCCTGCGGGAGGACAGCTGGAATGCTCACTCCTCCTCCACTGGATCCCTGGGATCCTGACTCTGCTCCCTCTACCTTGGACTGGAAGAGGCCAGGAAGGTGAAGGAGAAGTCAAGTGTCAGCTTTTCTCTGTGGTCTCTTTCTTCTAGAACTATCAGGCTTATCTAAGTCAGCCTTATTTGCTGGGAAACTGAGGTAAAGAGAGGGGCAGGGACTCAAAGGTGACACAGGGAGTCAGGGCAGGGCACAGGCTACAGCCTGCTGTTCCCTAGCTCCAGACCCAGAGGGTTCTTATGTATTTGGTTTCTTTGGGGTTTTTTTTGGGGGTGAGGGAAGACAATCAGGGTTAAGTGACTTGCCCAGGGTCACACAGCTAGGAAGTGTCACAGGCCAGATTTCAACGTGGGTTCTCCTGACTCTGGGGCTGGTGCTCTATCCAGTGAACCACCCAGCGGCCCTGGCCCAGCAGGTTCTTGGCCACTTCCTTCCAGCCTCACATCTCTGTCTCTGCAGCTCCATCAGCTTCCTCAAAGAAATGTCTCTCCAAACATTCCTATCTGCTTCTCATATTTTTGTTTCTGTCTCTCCCTTTTTCTGTCTCTTTGCCTCCATGCCTAGCTTTGAGTCTCTTTCTTTACCAGTGTCTCTGCCTCTCTAGGCTTTTGTCTTTGCACAGCTTTCTTGGTTTCTCTGGGGGTAATAGCCCATCTTTGCCTGGAGGCAGCTTCTCTACTCATGGTGTTGCTGGTGGTGTCTTTCCTGGTTTAGGAGGCAGGACCCACCCAGTCTCTACATGGTCCCTGAGCACACTTCTCATTCTCCCTCCCTCTGCAAGCTGGCTTCCTCACTCAGCATTAACTGAAACTACTCTTCTAACTTACCAATTATCTTTTTGCTACCAAATGGTGTGGCCTTTCCCCATCCTTATGCTTTGGGATCTCCTTGTAGCATCTGGCACTTTTGACCATCTTTCTTCTCTCTGGGTTGTCCCCACATTCTCTTTCTCTCTCCCTGTCTCTCTCTCCCTGTCTCTCTCCCTGTCTCTCTCTCTCTCTCTCTCTCTCTCTCTCTCTCTCTCTCTCTCTCTCTCTCTCTCTCCCTGTCTCTCTCTCTCTCTCTCCTTGTCTCTCTCTTTCTCTCTGTGTCTCTCTCTCTGTGTGTCTCTCTCTCTCCTCTTCTTTCTCTCTTCTCTTTCTCTTGCCTCTTCTCTTCTTTCTCTCCTCTTCTCTCTCCTCTTCCTCCTCCTCCTCTTCCTCCTCCTCCTCTTACTTCTCCTCCTCTTCCTCCTCCTCCTCTTCTTCCTCTTCTTCCTTCTCTCTCTCCTCTTCTTTCTCTCTTCTTTTTTCTCTCTCATCTCTTCTCTTCTTTCTCTCCTCTCCCCCTCCACCTCCTCTTCTTCCTCCTCCTCTTCTTGTTCTTGTTCTTCTCTTCCCTTCCCTTCTCTTCTCTTCTCTTTTCTTCTCTCTCTCTCTCCATTTCTCTGTCTCTGTCCCTCTCTCTCCCCATTATTTTTCTATTTCTCCATCTGCTTCTCTTCAGTATTATTTACTGGACCTTTGTTGTTGTTGTTGCATAATATTTTGCAAATTATTTATTCATTCATTTTTATAGGCATTTATTATCTCCCCCTCACATTGTCCCTTTCCAATTGAACAATTAGGCAAAAGTAAAACCCTTATAACAAAGATACATAGTCTGGCAAAAAAGGAAAAGTCCTCCCATTGGCCATATTAAAAAATGTATGTCTCTTTTTGCATTTCAACCTCACCTTTCTGGCTGAAGACAAACGTCTAGTTTCATCTTCAGTCCTTCGGACTCATGTTTTGTCAGATTTGTCACAGTTCCAAAGTCTTTCAAACTTGTTTTTCTCTGTAATGTGGTTATCACTGTATAAATTGTTCTCCTAATTCTGATCACTTTGCTCTGTATCATTTCATAGAGATCTTCTCAGTTTCCTCTGACACTATTTTTCCATTTCTTATGTTATAGTTGGGCAGCTGGATGGCGCAGCTGAGAAGACTCATGTTCCTAAATTCAAATCCGGCCTCAGACACTATCTGTGTGACCTTGGGCGAGCCACATCACCCTGCTTGCCCCAGTTTCATCACCTATAAAATGAGCTAGAGAAGAAAATGCAAACCACTCCAGTACCTCTGCCAAGAAAACCTCAAATGGGATTATGAAGAATCAGACATGATTGAATGACAAGAACATGGCACAGTAGTGTTCCATTACATTTATATACCACAGTTTGTTAGCCATTCCCCAATAGATGGACTCCTTCCTAATTTTCAGGTTTGGGCTAATATGAAAAGAAATACTATAAATAATTTAGTATATATAAGTGTTTTTCCTTTTTCTTTGATCTCTTTGGGGTAGAGACCTAGTAGTGGTATAACTGGGTCAAGAACATGCCTTTTTTTTAAGTAACTTTTGGGTTATTGTTCCAAAGTGCTTTCCAGAATGGCTGGGCCATTTCACAACTTTTTCAACCATGTGCTCGTGAGACCCACAAAAGATTGGTGGCTCACCCACTGCCACCCAGAAAATCTGTGGCATGGTTTGAGTCTTATAAAGGACACATTTACCCTGCATCAAAGCCCTTCACTGATGCCTTGTGGTGGCATGGCAGGGACCCTTAGTATCAGACACCTATACCAGCAGAACAGAAGCTCAGGCAGGTCCCAGTGAGCTCAGAAAGGCTTTTAGGATGATCCCAGTGACTGTGCATCTATCCTGAGGAGCCCAACTTTACCACCACGCTGGCAATCAGATGACTTAATATTTTCAGCCACAGCAACATATGTGTTATGGGATGGAGTACCCACTTGGACAAAGTCACAGATCACTTAAGGACAATTAATAAATGACTCCACTTCTAGGAATACTGGATTACCCGTTTTCCCCAAATCCCTTTCATTTGCCACATCTTCATCCATATCACTTCCACTAACTTTGGGCGTGTCCCAAGACACTGACCTTAACCTTTGCACTCTTCTTTCTATCCTATAGCTCATGGAAGAAGAGGTTACTGGGGAAGTCAGTACAGGAGGATGGGAGATGCCCAAAGATAAAATTCTGAAGCCACAAAGGAAAGTGATGGTGGTCCCTTTAGAACGGGAGACTGGCCAACCAACTTAGATCCCCAAACCCCAAAGATACAGAAAACAAAAGCAAAATGAATATGAGATTATGATGCTGTAAGAACACAGTTGAAAAAGGTAATGCTTGGAATGAGCTGAGCCTGTCAAGGAAGCGGAGCAAAGGAAAACCAAAAGAGCATTGTTTGTTTGTTGTTGGCTATAGAAAGGAGGCTCATTGGAGAGAGAGGGGATTTGCTTGGGGTGGATGATGGGATGATGATAAATGACAACCTAGAGAAGTCAAAGCTTTAAATCTTATGTTCTATTTTCTGCAAAGGAGAATGACCTTTACACTGGAAACAATGAAAGGAAAGTGACTAACAGGGAGCTGATGTTCGAGATAATTAAGGCATTAGAAAGAGACACTTATCTGCCTGGATGAATTCAAGTCACCTGGTCTGGAAGAACTATGTCTTTAGGTCCTCAGAGAACTGGTGGATGTGATGGCTGAACCATGGTAAGTGACATTTGAAACATCATGGAAAAGGTGGGAGAGGTGCCAAAAATTGGGAGAAGGACAAATTCTCTGATTTTTTAAAAGGAGAGAACAGAGCCAGCAAAATATAGGGCAGGGAGTTTGACTTTGACTGTTGGGGAAATTCTAGAGCGGATCACTAAAGAGATGGTGGATGAACGTCACAAAGAGCCAGCCTGCCTTTAGGAAGCACAGGTCAGGCCAGACCAACATTATTCCCCTTTTTGATTGGATCACTAAATTAGGAGATAGTTTACTTAGATTTTAGCAAAGGTTTTGCTAAAGTACCTCATGCTCTTCTTGTGGAGAGATGGAAACAGACTAGATGCTAAAACAATTAGATGGATTCAGAGCTAGTTGGATGGTCAGAGTGAAAGAGTAGAATTGTTAAGGTTTCAACGTCAGTGTATCAGGACATCTCCAGTGGAGGGTCACAGGGATCTCCATGCTGTTTAATATATATCTTTCAAACAATCAAGAGTCTTGAATAAAAGAGTAAATGGGGTGCCCATGACAGCTAATTCCGTGGATGACAGAGGTCAGGATCCAAAGGATAGGCCAAATTGGATAGAATCTGTCAAGATGAAATTCATCAGGGAACAATGTAAAGTTTTACACTGGGTGCAAAAAATCAACATTACTAGTCTAAGGTAGGGAAGAGGCAACTAGACAGTAGTTGTTGTGAAAAAGATCTGGTGGTTTCAGTGGACTACAAGCTCAGTGGGAGTCAGCAGTGGTATGCAGCAGCAAAAAAGCTAGTGCAGTCTTGAGTCCCATTAAGGGACGCAACTTTCAACAATGGGGGGGTGATAGGGTCAAATGAGATAATATTTGTAAAGTGCTTAGCAGAGTGCCTGGCACACAGTAAGTACTAAATAATGGCTACCTATCATTCTTCTTATTACTCTGGTTTTGTGAGACCTTATCTTCTGAAATATAGTGTTCAGCTACGAGTACAGTTTAAGGGCATTGATAAACTGGACAGTGTCCAGAGGATGATGATCAGCTTGGTGAAGGTTCTCGAGTCCCTGAAGAGTCCATGAAGACTCGTTGAAGGAACTGGAGGTCTTCAGGCAGAGGCTGAATGACCACTGTGGGGCATGATCTGGTGGACATGAGTTTCTGCTAACTGTCAAATTCTGTGATTCTGGGATGCGGTCAACTATAAATGTAGGCATTCCTCTCTCCGCTGGGCCTTTGCTGGTTGGTGACAGCTCTCTTATCTTTCCATGATGATTCTTTATTGTATTCCCCACAGTGGCTGCTAGAAACCTTCTCATCTCTTAAGTCCCCTATACCTGCCCCTACCCCATCTCTCTCAGCTGAAAAACTAGCTTCATCCTTCTATGAAAAAATGGAGGACTCATCTGTCCCAAGCTCCTTCCTCCCCAGTCCCACATTTTAAGCCATGTAGGCTACAACCCATCTTTTTGATCCAGTCTTAGAGGGTAAGGTGACCCGTTTCCTTGCCAACCACAAGCCCCTTTACCCAGGCCCTTGGGTTCACCCCCTCCTCCTTGTGTCCTCCAAATGCCTGCTCCTTCAATTGTCACTTCTATCTTGCCCTAATTTTCAGCCTCTCCTTATCTCCTGGCTCCTTCCTTGCTGCCTATAAACATGCTTAGATGTCTTCAATTCTTAAAAAAAAAAAAAAGTTCACTTGACCCTAAATCTCCCCTCCCTGTCCCAGCCCAACTCCTGCATCAAAAGAAGGACAGCTTCCAGGAAAAGGAAGGCAGGAGGCCTACCGCAGTCTATCCTCATTAAACCTCAACAGGAGTATTGTGTTCAGGTCGGTATAGGAAGGAAATTGATTAGCTGGAGAGGGTCCGGAAGAGGGCAACCAGACAATGTAGGGCCTTGAGTTCATAACAAATGAAGGTCAGCTGAAAGCACTTTTAGCCTGGAGAAGAGGGGACCTGAGAGCATCAGGTACTTAAAAAGATCTTGTTCTTTTATTAGAAGTTGAGAATTGTTCTTATTGCTTTATTTTTAAAAATTTATTTATTATTGCTTTATTTAAAAAAAATTAGTCTGTTTCTACTGATAGTTTTTGATAGGAGATGATGTTATTTTCTGAATATATTCCTCTTTTCTCTTTCACTCAATGAACCATCCCTCGAACAAGGGTTAAAAAGAAGTTTGGCAAAGCTAGCCAACATATGGACTGTGTCTGACAGGGCATGAGCTATCCCACACCCAGTGTTCCCCACCCCAGGAGTGAAGGGAGGCAGGCACATTTTCTTCTTGCCAAACAACACTGCTAGGTTATTCCCACAAGCTGCCTCCTCCACTTTGACTTTGAACAGAGCTGTAGAAAGTCACACCATCCTGTTGATTGGGTCCGCCATGAATTTATGTCATGGATAGGCCTATAACATAAGAAAGGAGGAATCCCTTGAAGTTCTCCCTATTTGAAGTTAGGATCACGTAAAGTACGGTAACTGGTTCCAGTGCAATGGCAATGTGCAGTATGAATTTACATCATGCAACCACTGCATGGGATTCATTATATGTGCTCACAGAGGCTAGCTGTATTTAATCTCAACCAGGCCCCACCTGCAGCAGGGAAATCCTTCTATTCGTCCCTAATTGTTTCTCTATCCCTCTCATCACAATGGCTTTTACAGGCCTTCTTTTCTCCCCTCAAGTCTCCCAGGCATCCCCTTTCCCTGACCTCTCTCCCTCTCAAATGAAGACCTTTCATTTTACTGAGAAAATTGAGGTCATTCACAGCATGCTTCTTGTTGTACTCTCTTCATTACACAACACGTTGACATCTTCTCTCATGCTCTTCTTCTTTTCCTTAGTTTCTGACAAAGAGGTGGCTTTTCTCCTTGGCAAGGCCAACGCCTTTACACGTGTCCTGAATCCCAGTGCCTCTCACCTCCTCCAGCAGATCACTCCCCCCACACCCTCCGAGTCATTCTCCACTTCTGTTGACATCTTCCCTGCTGCCTTTAAACATGCCCAAGTCTCACTCATCCTTAAATACTTCTAACTAGACCCTGCCATCCCCTCAAAAAAGCTATCTATGCACTGCCTACACTTGTTGCTTCCGCTTCCCCTTCTCTTCTTGCTCAATCCTCTTCAGTATAGCTTTCAGCCTCGTCACTTAAGTGAAGCTACTCTCTCCAAAGTTATCAAAGATCCGATCTTTTTTTTTAAATTAAATTTATTTTTTTCAACGAATAAAAGTTCCCCTTCTCTTCTTCCCATCTCCCCTCTGCTCCCAGTGTGAAAAATTAAAGAAAAACAAAACTCTTGGAACAAATATGTGTAATAAAGCAAAACAAATAATACATTGATCTTGTTCAAATCTCTCTCTCCCTCCCTCCCTCCCCCCTCCCTCTGTCTCTTTCTCTGTCTCTCTGGCTCTGTATCTCTCCTCTTCTCTTTCTCTCTCCTCATCTCTCTTTCTCACACTCTTTCTCTGTTTCTCTCTGTCTCTTTCTCTGTCTCTCTGTTTTTGTTTCTGTATCTCTCCTCTTCTCTTTCTCTTTCTCTCTCCTCTTCTGTCTCTCTATCTGTCTCTTTCTCTCTCTGTCTTTCTCCTCCCCTCCCTTCCTCTCCCCTCCTCTCTTCTCTCTGTCTCTCTCTCCACTGAGTCCATTACTTCTGCATCAGGAGGTGAGTAGCACGCTTCATCATGCCTAAAGGCAGCTAGGTGGCCTAGTTGATATAGTTCTGAATTTGGGGTCAAGAAGATCTGAGTTCAAATTCAGTCTTAGTCATTTTCTAATTGTAGGACCTCATGCAAATCACCTCATCTCCGTCAGTCTCAGTTTCTTCAGTTGTTAAATAGGGATTATAATAACACATGCCTTCCGAAGGTTATTGTAAGGATAAAATGCAATAATATGTGTAAAGTGCTTTGCAAATCTTAAGGAGCTACGCAAATGCTAGCTTATTATCCTGTGTATTTTGAAATTGTGGTGGGTGATCATGTTGATCAGAGCTTTGGAGTTTTTTTTGAGCAAATGTCTTAGTTCAGGGCATCATCACCTCTTGGCTGGATTATTTCAATGTGGTCTTCTTCCCCTCCTCTCTACTCCAACCCATGCTCCACACAGCTTTTAAAGGAATCTTCCTGAAGTGCAGGTCTGACCATATCATTCCCCTACTCAATTACTTCCAGTGGCTCTCTGTTACATACAGAACCAAATATAAAATCCTCTTTTTGGCATTTAAAACCTCTTCGTGGCCTCAGCCCCTTCCCACCTTTCCAACTTCATCACACGTTACTTGCTTTCACATACCCCAGAGCCCAGTCAAACTGGCCTTCTCTCTCCTTTCTCAAACAAGACATTCTATTTATCCTTTCTGTTTTTGCACCAGCTGTTCCTATGCCTGGAATGTTTATCGTCTCTACTCAGCCTCTTGGACTTTTTCCCAATGATGGTTCAGCATCAAATGCAAAGGATCACACAGAACCAAAACGTTCAAATAAACAGTCATTTTATTAAAAACATCCCAAAGCTCTCAGGCAAAAGGCAATCCACAAGGCATCCACTTGACTTACCTGTTCACAAAGTTCCTTATTTTGGTGCAAATGTGGCTTCTTTGTCTTTGACAGCACTGGGGTATGAGCCTAGTAACAATGGGATCTCTGTGTAAAAGAGTTTGAACATCTTAGCTGTTTTTTAGTGGCATAATTTGAAGTTGCTTTCTAGAATGGCTAGATCAGTTCACATCTCTATTAACAGTATATTAATGTGCCTGTCCTCCCCACCCCCCACGTTGACTATTCCAATGTTTTTTCCTCTTTGCCAATTTTCTGGGTGTGAGGTAAAACCTTCCGGAGTTGTTTTGTCTTATATGTGATTAAGAGCGATCTTTCATTTGGTCATTAATAGTTTTCAATTCTTCCCTTGAGAACTGTTTGTGTAGAACCTTTAATCAAACTCCCTGGGGAGTGACTTTTGGTCTTACATGTTTGTGTTCATTCTTTATATAACTAACCATCTCTTTTTTTCTTGCTAAAAATCCAATGCCTTTTCCTCATTATACTTCTTGACCTTCCTGTAGTGCCTGATGCTGCCAATTCCCCTCCCTCCCCACTCTCTCCTCCTTAGTTTTCTCTGCTGTGGTATGAGAAATGATTTATTTGAACCCCTACTCTGTTCCAATCAGTATTAATAAGTTTGATATGATTCTGTAGGGGTAGTGATTACAAGTTCTGTATATTAGACCCCAGAGCAGGTTGTAAGTTCACTTGCTTGATCATAGGAAGCTAACTAGAGGACTTCCATTCTTGTTTTTCCTTGTTGTGGTGTCCAAACCCAGCATTGCAGAGTTGACTCAATTGCATGGAAAGTCCCCCAACTTATTTTTGAACCTCCGGACCATTCTCTATTGTCCAACATGAGCAAGTGACCATCTTATGACCGCTTAGTTAGTAGAGATGCCCTGTGCTTTGTCCAACCTAAGACCATTTTTTGGCTGATACATCATTTTTTGCCCTCAAAGCAAGGTCTATCAACCAATGGGATTCTGTATTTTGTGTAGCCCTTTTAGAGTGTCCAGGTATCAGACCTTATAAAAACAAGGCCCTGGAGGAAGGGGACATCTCAGATCATGAGGAAGAGCTAAGGTCCACTTCATTAGAAGGGACCATGGACCCTTTAATAAAGTGCCATTGACTCAGAGCTCTGCCTCAGTGGCTTTTCTTGCAGTTTGGGCAATTATAATCCCCACGGTGATTCTCCTATCCATTTGGCCATCGTGATCCAGGCCCTCTCTCTGTATATGGGTGTAACCAAGGGCTCTATCCTGAGCCCTGGTCTCACCTCCATCTCTCTTTTCTCTCAAGGATCTCATCGCTTCTCATGAAATTAAGTATGGTCTCTGAGCAGACGTCTTCCCATCTCTCTCTTTCTGCTCCTCCTCCTCCTCCTCCTCCTCCCCCCACCCCTCCCTTAATCCACCTTTCCATCTCTCATCTTAATCGAGCTCCAGCACCACGTCTCCAACCCCTTAAGGACACCTCCCCTTGGATGTCCCAAAATAATAATATTTCACATTTACATAGGTTTGCAAAGTACTTTACATAAATCCTCTCACATGACCCTCTCAACAACCCTGGGAGCTCGGCGCTTTTATCATCTCCATTATACAGCCAAGGAAATGGAGGAAGACTAGTTGAGTTGCCCAGGATCACGTCATTTGTGAGTTTCGGAGGCTGGATTTGAACTCACGTCTTCCTGATTCCAGGTTCAGCGCTCTATTTACTGGATGTCTAACAGTCCCCTAAGGTCTCTCAAACTCACTGAATCAATCAACAATATTTATTAATATCTACGATGTGCCAGGAACTAAGAAAATGAGAACAAAAAAAGGAAAATGTTTATTCTTAAGGAGCTGGCATTCTATTGGGGGAGAAGTGCATGTGTGTAAACAAAATAAACATATACTGAATAAATATAAGTATATATGAGGTTGTTAAATATAAGTAGTTTGAGGAGGGCACTGGCATTGGGGACACTCTGTCAGCCAGTCAGTCACTGAGCATTAATCAAGTGCCAGGCTCTTATGGGCTGGACCTATGTATCAGGCACTTTGCAGGGGACAGAGAGAAAGGCAAAAAATGGCCCTTGCTCTCAAGGAGCTCACAGCCTAATGGGAAGATAACATGCGAACAGCTATGTATAAGTAATGTGTGTTGTTCAGTCATTTCAGTCATGTCCAACTCTTCGTGACCCCATTTGGGGTTTCCTTGGCAAAGATACTGGAGTGGTTTGCCATTTTCTTCTCCAGCTCATTTCATTGATGAGGAACTGAGGCAAACAGGGCTAAATGACTTGCCTAGGGTCACACAGTTAGTAAGTGTTTGAGGGTGGATTTGAACTCAGGTCTTCCTGACTTCTGGCTCTGAGCCCTGTCCAACATGCCACTTAGCTGCCCCATTTATTTAAGGAGAAGTCCAGTTTTGCTGGGTTGTAGAATGTGGATATGGTTGCACAGTAATGTACACTGAATCTGGAAGTGTAGACTGGGGCCAGGTAGGACTTTAAAAGCTAAATAAGAGAGTTGATACTTTGTCCTAGAGATGATAGGGAACCAGTGGAGTTGAGTGAGGGCTACATATTCAGATATGTACTTAAGGACAATCACTTTGGAAGCTGTGAGGAGGAGGGACAGGGGTCAGGCGAGAGGGAAGAAGACCAATGAGGAGGCTGTCTCAATGATCCAGGAAAGAGGTGATGAGGCCCTGAACCAAAGCAGTGTCCACGTGAGTTAGAGGAGCCAGACATGACCAATGTTATGATGGTGGAAATGGCAGGATTTGGCAAATATCTGGATAGGTGACACAGAGGGTGAGTGAGGAGTCTGGGATAAAGCCAAGGTTACAAATGTGAGTGACTGGAAGTATGGTCCTGCCTTTCATGGAAGTGAGGACATTTGGGAGAAGGGAAGGTTAGCAGGGATGGGGAGGGTGGTGGGGAAGATAATGAGTTCTGTTTTGACATGTGGAGTTTGACACATCCGTAGGACATCTAGTTTGAAATGTCCAAAAGAAAGTTGATGATATGGACCAAAGATCACGCAAGGATGGGATGGATGGGAGATAATTAAACCCAAATTAGCTGATGAGGTCATTGAAAGAAAGTGAAGAGAGAGAGAGAGAAAGAGAGAGAGAGAGAGAGAAGAGAAGAGAAGGAAGAAGAGAACAGAAGAGGGAGGGAGGGAGAGAGAGAAAGGGAGAGAGAAAGAAGAAGAAGAAGAAGTAGAAGGAGGAGAAGGAGGAGAAAGAGAGGGAGAGAGGGAGGGAGGGAGAGAGATAAGAGGAAGAAGAAGAGAACAGAAGAGGGAGGGAGAGAGAAAGAAGAAGAAAGAAGAGGGAAGTAGGAAGGGAGAGAGAGAAAGAAGAAGACAAGAAGAAGAAAAAGAAGGAGGAGGAGGAGAAAGAGAGGAAGAGAGGGAGGGAGGGAGGGAGAGAGCGAGAGAGCGAGCAAGAGAGAGGAGAGAGAGAGAGAGAGAGAGAGAGAGAGAGAGAGAGAGGAGAGAGGAGAGAGAATGAGGAAAGAGGGAGAAGGAAAAGGATAGACACACAGAAACTGCCAAACAGATAGAGAGAAACAGAGAGTCAGAGAGAGAGAGACAGAGATTGAGACAAAGAGACAGAGAAACAGAGACAAAAGCAGAGGTGGGGGAGCCAGGAGTGGGAGAGAGGAGAGAAAAAGGGAGAGAGAGAAGGGGAGAGAAAAGGAGAGGAGGGAAGACCAGGGTGAGGGACAGACAGACACATAAAAACAGGGAGATAGAGATAGTGTAAGAGAGGTGGAGACAGAGATGGAAATAGAGGCAGAGGAGAGAGGAGAGAAAAAAACAGAGATGTAGAACGACAGGGAAATGACAGTAGAATGACAGTAGAAATAGAGACACAGAGAGACAGAGAATGTGGAGCTAGGTATCGGTTCCTTAACTTGGTCAGCTCCAAATCAGATCAGATTCAGGAGAGTTTGGAAGCAAAGTATCTGGGTCTGAAATTCATAGATAATTGAAATGAAGTAACCCTGGCCAAGTTATTTAACCTGAATTGCCTCCAAAAAAAAACCCCCAAACCACCAAATTAATTTATGCATAAGTCTGAGTTAAAACTAAATTATCATCAGCATTTATTTAAAAGTTGCTAGTTATTGATCAAAGCCAAATAGCTCACATGAAAATGCTTTTAAGATATCAGAAGATAGGATTCACATTTTTATGTAACTGGACAAAATTCAGTCTGTCCTCCTAAGGCCACAATTGTTTGAATCTTTGAGATTTGCAGCAGCTCTACCTTGTCCCAGGAGTTTTTGAAACTATAATAAGCTCCTTTCCATTTTGATTTGATTAATATTCTGTCTTCAGGTTGTAACTGTAATGTAAATCCTACAACATAAAGGGATTTCTAGAGCTTCCTGTAAAGACTTCAGCAAGGGTATATAAGTCTAGATGTTTTGTGTTGGACTGGGACACTTGGTCAATAAAGAGGGGTCTCTATGGGGCAGTTGACTTCCAAAGAGCTGTTTGTTTTAACTAACAAAAACATAAACTACTTTGAGTCACTCAGTCTATTTGCTTTGATAACAGAAAGTGAGGGTAGGCTGGGCTCTTGTCCATTCTCAGAGGACAAAAATGACATCATTATGCTAGAGGCAAAGTACGATGTGTCCAACTATGGCTGATCAGACCTATATAAGCTCGGAATGCTCTACCACAGGTTGGGCACAAATAGTCCATGTGAACATTTGGGGTGGATTCACTAAATTTGCACATCTCAAATTTCTTTTGAACTACTTCACTTCTGCGTTGCTCATAGAGCACAGCACCTTCTCTGATGTGGGCACACCACGCTGAGCAGTCCTGTGCCAGTGTCTCCCATGTCACACAATCAATGCCAAAGTTCTTAAGAGAGACTTTGAGAGTGTCCTTGTATCACTTTTTCTCACCACCATGTGAGCACTTCCCCTGTATGAGTTTTCCATAAAATAGTCTTTTTGGCAAGTATACATTTGGCATTCAAACAACATGGCCAGCCCATCAGAGTTGTGATCTCTGAAGCAGAGTTTGTATGCTTGGCTGTTTAGTTCAAGAAAGCACCTCCGTGCCTGGAATCTTATCCTACCAGGTAATGTTCGGAATCTTCCCAAGACAATTCAGATGGAAGCGATTCAGTTTTCTGGCATGGTGCTGGTAGACCGTCCAGCTTTCACTGGCATACAACAACGAGGTCAGCACAACAGCTCTCTGTAGACCTTCAGTTTGCAGCCTAATACCTCTTCTCTCCCACACTTTCCTTCAGAGCCTCCCAAACATTGAGCTAGCTCTGGCAATGCATATGTTAGTCTCAGTCTCTGTGTACATCCCTGGAAAGTACACTGCCAAGGGAAGTGAATTTATTCACAGCATTCAAAACTTCTCCATTTGCTGTAACCAATGGTTCCACGTGTGGATGGTGTGGTGCTGGCTGATGGAGCACCTCTGTTTTCTTGGTGTTAATTATTAAGCCAAAATGAGGACAAGCAGCAGAGAATCAATCCATACTTTGTTACATCTCAGCTTCAGAGGCTCCATTGCACAATCATCTGCGAACAAAAAATCATGTACCAACACTCCCTCCATTTTGGTCTTGGCTTGTTGTCTTTTCAAGTTGAAGAATTCGCCATCAGTATGGTAGCTGACTTTGATGTCGTGTTCATCCTCACTGAAGGCGTTTGACAACGTGGCTGAAAACATCTTCCTAAAAAGCATGGGAGCAAGCAAACAGCCTTGTTTTCACTCCATTGGTGAGTGGGAAGGCATGAGAGCATTGTCCATTATCTAGAGCCTGGGCAAGAGTGCTACCATGAAATTGAGGTACAATGCTGATGAACTTCTCTGGGCAACCAAATTTTGACATAATTTTCCGTAAGCCCTCATGACTGATGGCCTTGGTCAGATCTATAAATGTTGTGTACAGATCTGTGTTCTGCTCCTGACATTTCTCCTAGAGTTGTTGGGCAGCAAACAAACTATTCCTTGGCTCTTTCTGAAGCCACACTGTCTCTCACATAGATGGCCATCTTTCAGGTGAAGGATCAGTCTATTAAGGAGAAGAATCTTGCCAGCAATGACTAAGAGAGAGACCCCCCTTGTGATTGTCACAGGACAATCTATTTCCTTTACCTTTATAGAGATGGACAATGGAGGCATCCTTGAACTCTTGGGGGATAACCTCCTCTTGCCATACAGCCTGGAATATTTTAGTCAGCTTCTGAATGAGCAATGGACCCCCTACTTTGTAAATCTCAGCTGGAATAGAATCAGCACCAGGTGCTTTGCAAAAGAATTCCTAATGGCATTCAAAACCTCTTCTTCAGTTGGAACTTAACCTGGGAGGGATTGACTCCAACCTGAGGTAAAGTGGCCAGGTCAGTGGCCTCAGCATTGATTGATGATGGTCTGTTGAGAACACTATTGGAAATGTTCAGCCCATCTCTCTAGGAACATGTTCTTATCACTAATCAATGTGGCTCCATCAGCACTAAGCAGTTGAGATACACCATAAGCCTTTGGTCCATAAATAGCCTTCAGGGCATCATAAAAGCACTTTGGATTGTTACTATCAGCTTAAAACTGAATTTCATTTGCCTTCTTACTGAGCCAAGAATCCTGCATCTCTCTAAGCTTTGCTTGTACTTTACTTTTGATGGAATTAAATGCTGCCTTCTTAGAGATTGATGAACTATACTCCTGGTAAACTTTGTGGAGTTTCCAGTTTTCATTTAGCAGCTTCTGAATTTCTCCATTATTTTCATCAAACCAGTCTTGGTGATTTTGAGTGTTCTGGCCCAGATGAGTAAATGCAGTGCTACACACCAAATCTCTGAAAGCTGCCCACTCCTTTTCTGCTCCACTGTTGCCAACTGTGTGTTGGCTCACCTTTCCCTCCAAGTTGGCAACACTGTTTCTGCTCAGAGAAGTTCTCTAATCTGTTGACCTTAATTCTTCTGGTAGTCATTTTGCTTTGGGGACACCACTTTTGTTGAACGTGAATGTGAAAGCCTGGAGAGGATAAGTCTATGATCAGTCCAGCATTCTGTGCCACATATTGCCTTTGTTACTCTCACATCTTTTCTATCTCTTCTTCTTACTGTCACATAGTCTATTAAATTCCAATGTTTGCTGCAAGGGTGCATCCATGAAGTTTATTGTGTTTAGATAAATGGAAGATAGGGTTGGTGATGAGAAGGTCATGAGATGCACAAGTCTTGAGTAGGAAGTGACCATTGCTGTTTCTGTTTCCAACTCCATTCCTCCCTAGAACTCCCTGCCAAGTCTGGTAGTCTGAGCCTACTCTAGCATTAATGTCACCCAGAATTATGAGCTTGTCCCCTTTTGGCACATAATGATAAGGGTCTCCAGGTCTCCAGGTCTTCACAAAATTTTTCTTTGACCTCATCAGGGTTTGTCGTGGCGGGAGTATAGGCACTGATGATGGTGGTGTGGCGTTTTCTTGAAAGTGGCAATTGAATTGTCATGAGCTTGTCCTTCATTCCTTTTGGTAGGCATACAAGCTTTTTGATGAGATTAGTTTTGATTGCAAAACCCATGCCAGCTTCATGGAGCTCCCTTTCACTGTGACCACTCCAGAAAAACATGTATCCATCTCTGACTTTGGTAAGCTGGCCTTCATTTGTCAGTCTTGCTTCACTCAGGGTTGCTATTTGGATGTGATACCTGCTGAGTTCTCTCACAACAAGAACTGCTGGCCTTTCAGGTCTACTGGATTTTGTGTTGTCTATAAGTGTGCACACATTCCATGTACTGATGGTGAGTGGAAGCATCTTTGTAGAAGTTTTTGTACATTTTTTTGTGTGTGTTTCAACTGAAAGGTGGGATCTCCACCTGTTGTGGTAATCAGGCCAGGGTTGGGCAAGCAGATAATTTTTATGGCACCTTTTCTAGCCCTTTCCTCATATCAGGAGGTGAGCAGTGCAATCCTTGAAAGGCTGCTCACCCAGGAAGCTGCTGAATTCCACTGCTGCTTCCAGTGAGAAGATGACCCTATGGCCTGGGCTGCCTGTGTACAGGATTGTAACTACAGGTCCCAGTGTATCTGCACATGCTGCTTCATCAGAAACTCATGACCTCTCAAACTCATAGTGTTGCCTCCAAAGTTAGACAACATTCATTAGGTGGGGTAGTGAATAGAGCTGCCCCACAGAGCCCTGAGCCTGTGTGCTGGTCACTTCTGGGAAAAAACTCAGTGCTGAAAGAATGGAGGCTTTTGGGATGATATAACAGTTCTCTTACTGGATGCTGAGCAGGACTGACTTGGTGGCTCTTTAAAATAAAGTGTGATGTAGCCGCTCTCATTCCCTCCTCTTCTCATCTGGAAATTCTGCCAGGACTATTCTAAACTCTATTTTTGGGGGGAGAGTAGGGGTCAACCTTCTTTCTGAAGTGTCAGCAAGAGCAGAGACTTGACCAGGCAAAGGGAGCTTAGGCCATGGAGCATCTGGCTGCCTCTGCTGCTGCTTTGGGATTCCTTGCCAGAGCATAAATGACTAAATGTTGATTCTGAGATGAATGTTGTGTAACTTTGGAGGCAACACCATGAGTTTGAGAGGTTGGGAGATTCTGGGTCCTTTAGTGAAGTCATTAGAGAAGATGAAGGAGCTGAACCCTTGACCACGCTTAGCAGAAGACAAAGACCTGGAGAGAATTATTTAGATAGTACAGAGGCACCAGGACTTCCCTCACTCCCCACCTCCAAGGCCCCCTACTTCAAACCCTCTGACCTAAATTTCTGACTTTCACATGCAAATGTAACTGGCAACAAACTTCCCTGGCTTTGAGATGCTCTTCACTTATCTCCAGAGAGGATACAAGTGTGGACCCAAAGGTTCTGCTGCTACCACCCTCAATCTCCAAAGGAGGGTTAGCCCAAAGCATACCAGAGTCCAAAAGCTTGGAAGGGCTCCCTTCACATTCCACTTTAGGGCAGGGGAGGCAGCCCCCTCCATCCAACCCCTTGCCAGATAGAGGCCATGACACTCCCCAGCCTGTCAAGATTCTAATCTAACAACAACTGTTGCCAAAGTGAGGGAGCTCTGGTGCTAAACCCTTCCCCTCTCCATTAAGGGGCCCCTCTTGGCTCTGGACCCAAGCATGATTGGTGAGGAGGTTCAGTCCTGGGGGAGCCTGTTGTGGTTGAGTCATTTCAGTCATGCCCACCTCTCTGTGACCCTATGTGGGGTTTTCTTGGCAGAGATACTAGAGTGATTTGCCATTTCCTTCTCCAGCTTACTTTACAGATGAGAAACTGAGGCAAACAGGTTAAATGACTTACCCAGGGTCACACAGCTAGTAAGTGTCTGAGACTGGATTTAAACTCAGGTCCTCCTGACTCCAGTGCCAGCACTCTATACACTGTGCCACCTAACTGCCCTGGGGGAGCCTGACCATCCAAAGAAAAGGGGGTCAGGCTCTTTTGTCTCATGCTCTTTATCCCATATGCCATTCCAGTGCCCCAAGGGAAATTACTTGAAGCTTAGGTTTTGTCTCATGTCTGGGATCTTCACAAAAGAAGAATGGAAAGGTACTCAAAGTACAATATAAATCAGGTATAAGACAGCTATTTATTTCCTTCACACAAAAGAAATGTTAAACACAAAAGACTCTCAGAAACACATATTAACAAAGACTTATAATGGCCTACAATAACTACTTTTATTCTCTCCTGGGGGTTGATATTTACTATCAAGACATGATGTGGAACTGCTGAATAAGCATTTTACATTTCATCTCACCTCTGTACTATTTAAATAATTCTTTCCAGGTCTGTGTCTTCTGCTAAGCCTGATCAAGGGTTCGGCTCCTTCATCTTCTCTAATGCCTCGACTAAAGGACCCAGAATCTCCCAACGTCTCAGACTCACGGTGTTGCCTCCAAAGTTAGACAACATTGATCTCAGAATCAACATTTAGTCACTTATGCTCTGGGAAGGAATCCCAAAGCAGCAGCAGAGGCGGCCTAAGAGGAGCCTCTTAGGCTCCATGGCCTAATCTCCCTTTGCCTGGCTGTTGCAACAATTTGGCTAGCAGCTGCTGTGGGGGTGAAAGACCAACACAAGCCCAACAACAAGAACACTGCCAGCGCAGGTTCTTTTGATCAGCTTTACTAAGGAAAGCAGCATTAAGGGGTTTAATCCAGCATACAAATATCATTCACTTAGTTCAGGGAAAAAAGCCAGCACCCTGAACTTCAGAGCAAATACAAACAAATTACAAACATCAACAGACAGACCTTGTCTGATTCAAATCTCAATGCATAGTTACTAGGGTTTAACAAAGTCCCAACATCCGGGTTTATAAGCTGGAGGGCTCTTAACTACAGCTGCCCAGAGTCTCCTTATCACCACACCTCCAAGAGTGAGAGCTTCCAGCAAACAGCTCTGTTCTCTCTTTTTATACAGTCTTTGGATCTCATCAAATGTCATCTGAGCCACCAGAACTCAGGTGCCTACTATTGGCTCTGGTCTTAGCAACTCTCCTTAGTACCCTGGGAGCTTCACACCCACATAGGCTTAGCACCTAGTAATTAGGGGTTTGGGGCAAACTTAGAAGCAAAGATCTAATCAGGCCTCCCTTAGTTGGCCCCACCTTAGTTGCCAATTCACACCCACATAGGTTTAGCACCTAATAGGGGTTTGGGTCTGGGGCTTAGCACCTAGTAAGAAAAGAAATGAAATACACTGAATTAATCAAAGGAAACAAAAACCAAACTCTTCAAGGATCCCCAATACAACAACTCCCCCTACTTCTCAATGGGTTCAATAGAGACGGGGACAACTTGTGTATTCCCCTAAATCCCCTCAAGCCTCAATGGGGACCAGTTGAGGCAAACACAGATTCCCCCCGAGCCTTGATTGGGGCCAATCAAGGCACACACAGCATCCTAGCTTGTGCATTTCAACCCTAAAGGTTCCCCACTCACTGACCAATGCCCACCTGCTTTATACTTACACTCCACCGCTCCAGGGTCCTGACCTTTACAATCTAAATAGGTGACACCCAGCCCTTATGGTCTACACAGGTAGTGGTAGAGATGTTTTAAACCATAGAACTCATATCTAACACCTAGGAATGAGATTGTTGTGGCAATGGATCCTGGAAAACAAAAATCCCAAAGATACCAACAAAAAAAATTCACTTTGCTTATGTTTACAATTCCTCATCTTCTTTTTTCCTATCCCCTTGCCCAGATGTACAACATTTTCCCCTCCTTCCTGGACTGGATCCCCGGTCCCCACCATCGCATCTTCAGTAATTTCAAGAAGTTACAGGCTTTCATTTCTGAGGAGATCAAAAAACATGAGGAGAACAGACAGCCTGAAGAGCACTAAAACTTCATTGACTTCTTCCTGGACCAAATGGAGAAGGGTTGGTCCCTTCCCTATATCTTCCCTGCCCTCACCCCTAAATACCCAACAAAAATGCTAAAAGGCCCAGATCTTCCACCAAATAGCCACTTCTCTTACAAGCTATGGTCCCATTTTCCTGCCTTAGGAGAAGCAGGACCCCAGGAGCCACTTCTACATGGAGACCCTGGTGATGACAACCCATAACCTATTCTTTGGTGGCACCGAGACCATGAGTACCACCATCCATTATGGACTCCTCAAATATTCCAGTGTGACAGGTATGTAACCTTGGGCAAATCACTTCATACTACTGAGCCTGGTTCGGACTTTCAAAAAAGAAGGGGATTGATCGGGATGATCTCTAGGGGTCCTTCCAAATCTCAGGGCAATAATCAGCGGACCATGGGAGTAGGAGAAAGAGGATGCCCTCAAAGAACTTTCTTCTTTCTTCTTTCTTCTTCCTCCTTTCACCTTTCTCAGAAAAGGACTATGAAGAGATATTCCCATTTATAGGGCACAAGAGTCCCCATGCCAAAGCCTGAGACCACCTAACCCACACCACAGCAGTCACTTAAGCCCCATGGGTATATTGCCTAGGGGCACCCCACCACCCATACTTGTCCCAGGATCAAGGTATTTTATGTGTCTGTATCCATTCAAAACAATAGCTTGTGAGCCCCCAACAATGTGTTTACTTTTACTAGATAGACAGAGGACACAATTACTTCCTAACAGAGGCATTTTAATGAAATAACATGGTAAGAAAAGTATCAAGAAAACGTTTTCTCCTCATACTTAGCACATTATCCTGAAAATATAGATCTCAGGAGAAAAAGTGAACACACTTGGGGAATAGGTGTAGCTAGGGAAGACTTGGCTAGATCACCCACACAAAGGGTCAATTCATCACTCTTGACAATGCAGGGCTGCTGATGACTTCTGATAATATCATTCTGCTTCTCCCCCCAGGACTGCTCCAGACCCATGCCTATACTGTGCAGTCTCTGGAAAGCATGTAGCCTTGGTTGGATACTTAGTTGTTTCTGGGTGTTGCTGCCTGATGGCTTTGAAGGGATCATGTTCAGCATTGCATCTCATCTGGGGGCTTAGTGCATAGAGCATTAGACCTGGAGTCAGGAAGACCTGAGTTCAAATCAGATCTCAGAGACTTACTACCTGGGCAAGTCACTTAACCTCTGGTTTGCCTCAGTTTCCTCAAATGGGGATAATAATAGCACCTTCCTCCCAGGATTGTTGTGAGGATCAAATGAGTTAAGAATTGTAAGGCATTTGGCATAGTGCCTGGCACAGAATAAGCGCCATATGAATGTGTAATCTCTTCCCCTTTCCCTACTCATCCTCAGGTGTTCTACTGGGCATAATCTATGAGATCATAGAGCTATTCCCTCCTTCTAGCTTTAACTGGACTCCCCAGGTGTGGTATTAACTCTTCAGGAGAAGAGTAGGAGGTACCAATACTGCTTTGGTTTAAAGCCTTGAAGACTTTTTTTTTTAAACAACAAGCATTTTTTCTCTCCTCACTTCTCACCTAAACTGAACAAAAAAGAAAAGACAAAGAAAGCTTCATAACAAATATATATAATCAAGTAAGCAAATTCATTCATTGGCCATGTCCAAAAACATATCTCTTCAAGTGCATTCTAATTCCATTGCTTCTATGTCAGGAGGTGGGTAACACACTTCATCTTTGGCCCTTTGCATTATGGCTGGTCATTGTGTTGATCAGAGTTCTAAAATCTTTCTAAACTGTTTTTCTTTATAATATGTGTTACGATGTAAATTATTCTCCTGGCTCTTTTCACTTCACTTTGCACCTGTTCATTCAGCTTTTCCCAGGTTTCATTGAAACAATCCACATCATCATTTTTTATGGCATAATAATGTTCCATCATGTTAATGTACCAAAATTTATTCCTCTACTCCCCAATAGACGGATTTTCCATTAGTTTCCAGTTCTTTCCTACCTCCTTTTACCTCTCATCTCCTTGGGATATATGACTAACAGCACTATTGCTAGGTCAAAGGGTAGGCATAGCTTAGTAATTTGGGGCGCATCATTCCAAATTGTTTTCCAGAATGGTTGGACCAGTACACAGTTCCACCAACAGGGCATCAATGTACCTGTTTTCCCACAGCCCCTCCAGCATTTGTCATCTTTGTTTTTTGTCATCTCTACCAACCGGAAAAGTGTGACCTGGAACCTCAGAATTGTTTTAATTTGTACCTCTTTAATTCCTAGATATTTCATAATATTTTCATATAATTATTGATAGCTCGAATTTATTCCTTTGAAAATTGACTGTATACTTTGACCATTTATTTATTGAGGAATGGCTCTTATTCTTTTATATTTGACTCAATTCCTTATATATCTTGAAATAGGAAAACTGAGTAGAGCTCTTGGGCTCTAGCATTTCCCAGTTTCTCAATTCTAAAACTCCTTTCCTCTCTCAAAGTAGCTAGATGTCTCAGTGGAGAGAGTGTCAGACCTGGAGTCAGGAAGATCTGAGTTCAAATCTGGTCTCAAACACTTAATGGCTTTATGATCCTGGGCAGATCACTTAACCTCTATCTACCTAGTGTCCTCAACTGTGAAATGGGACTAATAATAGCATTTTTCCTGGGATTGTTGTGAGAATCAAATGGGAGAATATTTGTAAAGTGCTTAGCACAGTGCTTTGCACATAGTAGGTACTTGGTAAGTACTTGTTCCCTTCCCTCTTTCTTTTCCCTGTGTGTGTGTGTGTGTGTACACATATACATATATGCACACATACACACATATACATACACATATATACACACATGTACACACATATACACATATATACATTATGTGCATGCATACACAAAAATACACGTATACACATACACATATATACACATATATACATACACACATACATATATACATACATATACATGCATGTACATATACACATACATACATATACATGCATGTACATATATACACACATGCACATACACATATATACACACACATACATACATTATACACACACACACACACACACACACACACACACACACACACACACATATATATGGAGAGGGAAGGGATCAGAAACAAAACTAAGCCCAGAGGTGCCAGGTTATTGTCTTTTTATGGCCGCATTCCTGGAGTATCCTATATACATATACCAGCAAAACCTATCCAGGCTTTGAAGCTTCTTTACATATGAAAGGAGGGGGTAGGAGTTGGAGGTCTTTCCAGGTCTACATTCCATGACATAATGGTGGGAACAGAGGCCACAGGAGGATTGGGGCCCCTTCAGAGGATTGCCTTCCTCTTTCTCCCTCCACTTTCCCAGACACTGTGGTGGGTCGAGAACGGCTTCCCTGCCTGCAAGACAGAGACAGTCTACCCTATAAAAATGCCGTTATCCATGAGATCCAACGTTTCATCAGTGTGGTTCCTATGGGTCTTCCCCACATTCTCACCCAGGACACCCACTTTCATGGCCACTTCCTACTCAAGGTGCCCAGCTCAAATCTGTACTCTATTGGTGGAAGGGAGGAAGAGAGGGCTGACAGGAAGAGACTGAATTGGCAATATGGTGGAGTCAGGCATCCTGGGATCCCAGACCTGTCCCCATCTTGATAGATGGGTCTTGTAGCAGTCAGTTTGCTGAGGGAAGGGAGAAAGCTGAATGCTCTGATTCCAAACAATCCCCACAAGCTCCACCCAGTCTGAATGGGAGTGCCTTTGTGCCCCTGATGTCCCAAACTAGTCTGGATCTGCTAAGGCTTACAATATCTACACCCTACCCGCAGGGCACCACCATCCTTTCATTACTGATCTCTGCACATCGGGACCCAACCCAGTTCAAGGACCCAGAAAACTTCAACCCCAACAACTTCCTGGATGATAAGGGAGCCTTTCAAAACAATGAAGCCTTCATGCCCTTTGCTCTAGGTTGGAACAGGGTTGGCATGGTGATGGTGGCAGTGGGGTGGGGGAGAGGTGGGAGAGATTGGGAAAGAGCAAAGAATCTGACAAAGGACATGAGTATCTCTAGGGAAAGTGGAAGAGGAGTCACAGAATGATCTAAATATGTGACCTTAGACAATGGGAAAATCTCTGAACCTCAGTTTCCTCCTCTTCATATCAGTTCACAGGAAGATTTTCAAAAAATGCTTTGAAAGATTCAAAGTGTTTTATAAATGTGAGCTACTATTATCATTAATGGGGAAGAGGATTTAAAAGTAAGTTTTGTATTGCCCACATTGGGCATGTCTATCCACAAGGGTGTAAAGGAGAATTGAGGAATAAGAGGATGACGATTCTGGGAAATAAGATGGGAAGGGATTTTAAGGAAGGGGCAGGCAGGCTGTGTCACTGATAGATGCTGCCTGGTGTCCACCAAGTGCATCTGCCTAGGAGCAGGCCTGGCTCGTATGGAGATCTTCCTCTTCCTCACCACCATCCTGCAGCGTTTCACCCTGTCCCCACCCTATGAGCTCTGCCTGAAGATCCGTTGAGCCCCTGCCCAAGGGGGGATCTGTCACACACAACTCCCCCACCTCACCAGCTCTTGTGTCTTTTATCCAATAAAACCACAGAGTTTGAGCAAAGGGTTGGTTACTCATTGAGGGTGGGGAGAGGGGAGGAGGGGGTAGGAGTGAATGATGGTGGAGATTCTGAAGGAAGCTCTATGCAGCATCAATGCACATACATCAATCCCACACTTAGGTCTCCAAAAGAAACTACCCCTGGTAATTTATCTGGGGCCATATTCAAGAGCCAAATCTGAGAAGCCTCCACTGATGTGTTTCCCTTTACTAGTCATCCAGAGAATGCAATTAGTTCAAAGCAAAGTAAGGACAATGAATGAGAACACATCTGGAGGAAACATGTGGCCAACAGCAGTTGTGGAGAGGCATGCACATGAGGACCACAAGGCCAGGGCACACAGATAGGAAGCACATTTAGCCAGGAGTCATGCCCATTAATGCTAAAGGTATGAAGACATCTTCTGTCAATGTTATCACCCTGCTTCTACTGCTCCTGCTCCCTTCTGTGGCTTTCCATTGGGCATTGTTGTTTGTCCTTCATTCTGCAAGAGGACCATGACATCAGAGAGGTTAAAGCAGATTTAAATGAGAGAGGGCTGTGCAAGGTCACCAGCCTCACTTTTTCCTCTGGAGCCATTTGGGTGTGGTACCAAGATATCCCCATTGGAAATACCCATAAATGGAAGCTCTGCCATATTTTTTTTTCTGAAACCCAAAAGCTGTGTATGCTCTTTTCAAGGCAAAGGCAACCAGTCTTTAGACTAGGGAAGACAGAGTTCCCTTCTTAAGGCAAGAGTTCTCTCAACTACCAGAGTCTTGGCCTTATGAGCCAAGTTCCTTTAGAACACAGACCAGCCCAGACAGGTAAGTAGAGTCCCCAGGTATTTGAATCTGTCTTTAAAAAGTTTCCTAAGGCTGAGCAGAATCAAAGTCCCTATCACAGGCCTGTAATCTGACTTTGATTTAGAAAATCTCTGTACAGCAAAGATGGAGACATGGAGATGTGCACGTGGAAAACAGATGGAGGCTGAGGGAAATGGGGTGATGTGAGTCACGAAGACCCAAGAGAGACTGTGATTCTTGGAGGGGGAACAGAGAGATATGGGGAGGGATGAAAACCTGAGGCCAGGGACTCAGCATGAAGGGAGGCTCTGGACTCGACCCCCCTCACCTTTGCCTTGGGTGCCGTGGTCAAAAGAGGCCATGGCACCATGACCACTGAAGGTGTCTGCCTGTAGAAGCAGAGCTTCCCTGACAGTGCTGGCTCCACTCACCACCACGAATGGCTGTGGGCCCAAGTGCACTGTGAACACGGATCCAAAGTGCCTGCTCAGCTGCAGGAGGGAGAGGGACCCGAATCAGACTCCCAGCTTACAGCCTGAGGGCCCCTAGCTTATCTGCACCCAGTCCCCACAGCCCCTCTAGGAATCATATTCCCCCCAACTGGGGTTTTCTTGGCAGAGATACTTGCAGTGGTTTGCCATTTTCTTTTCCAACTCATTGTACAGTTGCGGAACTGGGGCAGACAGAGTAAGTGACTTGCCCAGGGTAGCACAGTTAGTAAGTGTCAGATCAAACTCAGATGAATCTTCCTGACTTCAGGCCTACATTCTATACACTATGGCATCACCTAGCTGCCCAGGAACCTTCTGACCCCTGATACCTCAATGTTGGAGACCCCAGCCTTCACTCGCATCCAGCCTCTGGATGTGCCAAGCCCTCAGCCTAGTCCTTGACTCTCCCCACCAGTATGACCTCTAGGAAGCAACCCATGTCCTGAGACAAAGAAGTCTGGGTCTTCTAGCTCCTCCCATTCTGCTATCTGGGTGGGACCCTGATTCCTCATGGCTATTGTTATGCCCTGCCCCCCCTGTTCAGTTTCTCCATCTTGCCCCGGCTCACCCCACTGTTTTTACTCCCATCTCCACGAACACTGTTTGTGTTCCCTTCTCCATGGAAATAATCCTGCCTCAGCTTGTCCCACTGTTTGTGTCCCCATCTTCATGGAAATCTAATTGTGTTCTTTCCCTTTAAGTACCCTTTCTCTTCCCTTGATCACTGCTGTTCGATTTGAGTAATTACTCTTAACAGTCACACTCTTCAATAAATCCACATCTAAATTTATATCCGGGTCTCACTCGCTTTTTTTCAGCACAACATTTCTGGAGACCCTAGCAAGATTTGGGGGTGGCCTGTGGTACCCCCCCCCCCCACCGCTGACACCTGGGCCAGGTAGGGTCTCGTCCTCGGGTAGTGGGCGTCTCCTTGTCCCGACTTCTAGGGGAGCTGGCCTCTGAGACATTAATAATTGGCTTTTAGGCCAAACGTTTCAGAGCCCCTGGAGCTCGAGAGGGAGGAGAACTAACCCATCCCCCGATGCCGACCTGCCCTCTATTCAGACTTTTATGGATCAAAAAAAAAAAAAGCAAAAAACCTTTAGGGGAATCAATCTCTCAGACGTTCCAGAGCCCCAGAGGGTAAGTTGAGTCAGGTTTCTGTTTTCTGGTTTCTGGTGGGAATTCCCTTCTGGTTCTGGTGGAGATTCTGGGCCAGACGTGGCTTAAGCAGTCAGTAAGGCTGGGAGACAGACCTAATTAGTCTGACAGGCCTTCTGAAGAAGCACAGTCTCCCAGGCATGCTAGAGACATCTAGCCTCTGCCTGTTCTGGTTTCTGGTATCTGTCCTGGGGTGTCTTTCTGTTTTGTGTTTGTGTGTTTTATCTGTTTGTTTGTGCCTGTGCGTGTGTGTGTGTCCATTTGTGAATGAGTTAGAGTAGCCTGTCAGCTGCTGCAGCAGTGGGCAGTAAACTCCCCCCTTGTCCCTCCCTATCACACTGGCATTCCTGAGGAGGGAGCAGAGCAGGCTATGTGTCCATAGTCTGGTTAAAGTTTAACATCATAAGGAAAAAAAACCACACAAGTTAAAGTCAAGTTGTGGGGGGAGATTGATTTATATAGAAGACCAGAGAAAACAGGGTATGTGAGAAAAGAAAGCCTGATAAGTGTTAAGACCGAGTTCTCAGGGCTCTGGCATAACCTTCGCTCAGAAAAAGGCAGAGTTATCTGAACAGAAAGACTTAAAGGTAACCGCTCAGGAGAAAAACTTAAAGGTACATGGGAAAAGTTCCTTTGAACTTCTCTGCACTAAAAAAGTTTCAAGATAAGGAAGGGTCAACTCTTCCCTAAAGATCAAAAGGGAAACAGCTAGAGAAGTATTTTAACCCTTTTTCTGCCTACATAAATGAGAAAAAGTTTTTTGTGTAATGGGACACAACCAGAAAGGAAGTGAAAAGTGAAAAGTGAAGATGTGTCATTCCTAATTTAATGCTTAAGATAAATTAGAGTTCATTTTACTGCTTGTCACTAGAGTTTATGGGAAAAGGAAAAGAGAGACTGTGATAAATAGTGGAAGATTAGTAAATTAAAATCTTGAGCAAGCAGCTTAGAGTAAAAGGCTTGATAGCTTGAGTTAAAAATCCAATAGATAAAGTTATAGAGAGATGGAAGGGATTATGCCCACCCACCCTTTGGACTAGATCTATGAGTAGGTTCTATTAAATTTAACATGAATATTGGTCCAGTATGTCACTTTAAACTGACCTGGTTATAACAGGTGATTCCAAATTGTAATAGTATTCTAAAGTGTAAAAGTATTTAGTATATTGATTGGCAAAAACAAACGTTCAGGTTAAATAGAATTGCTTCATATGTGAATTTTCTGAGATGTGAAGTTTATGTAAATGGTGATAAGATGAAGGTGGAAATACATCCAGCCAGATTGGTAATTAATTAATTATGATTCTAAAGGTTTACATCTGTTTATGGTATTGTTGTATTTCTAAAATTTTGTTATATTGCCTGGTAACAATTGAAGTTCATATTGCCTGGTAACAACTGTCAGGTTCATCTGTGTTGTTAGAGAAACAATTTCTCTAAGTGTTGTTAGATTGACAATTGTACCGTTAAAATAATGAATGGATTAGGAAACTGTTAAGTCATTTCATATGACCATGTCTTTTAAAGAAGTTTAATTTAAGAAGTTATAAACTTCCAGGTTTTGTAGCAGCAGTACTGGGATCCCTATTTGTACAATAAGTTGGGAAAAGCCTGGAAGTGGAAGTTTTTACTGAAAGAGAACAGTGGAGTCAGAAAATAGCTGACCTCTGAACCTGGCTTTTAAAGTCAGTAGGACTAATTTTTAATAATTGACTTTTAGGATATTCTTTTAAAATTAAAATTTGATTGTGAGGTCCTGGTAAAAGCTTTAAAAAGAAAAGGTATTTGTCAAAAAAACTGCTATTGTCAAGTTGTGATACCCAAAGACCACGGTGAGTCAGCTTCCCTGGACCTAGCCCCAACCTTCCCCCGCCGCCCCCCCCCCCCATGCCCTCTGCTCCTGACCTGCCCTTCTTATGCTGAGTTCCTCCTTTGTGAGCCAACTGAGTCAGCTTCTGCCAGCCCCCACCTGGACCACCTTTTTTCCTGGTCCCTGGGGTTTGGGCTGAATCTAACCCTCCTGGCTCCTAGCAATGGCCTCTCCGGTTTCTATTCATCAGTATCCCATATCTTCTGAAGCCCACAAGGGCATAGCTCTCCCCTTTTCTCTCCTCCAGTGACCCTCCCCCAGGACCAAAACTGCTTTTCTAGCCTCCAGACAGATCTGTTCTCTTTCCTCAGTAGCTCTCCATATTTCCCGCCGGTCCCCCTGGAACACCCCTCTGCTTCCTGTTAAAAAGCCTGGCACTCCTGTCTTTCGGCCAGTGCAAGATCTTCGGGAGGTCAATAAGCCATTCTTACACCCTCCTCAGCCTCTTGCCACCCACCCACACTGCGTACACTGTCTTGGACCTTAAGGATGCTTTCTTCTCCATTCCTTTGGCTCTGGCAAGTCAGCCCCTTTCACTTTTACCTGAGTCAACCCTTCTTCGGGCTTCTCTGGCCAGGTGACCTGAACAAGGTTGCCTCAGGGTTTCAGAATTCTCCCACCCTCTTTTATGAAGCCCTTCACTGTGATCTCTTGCCTTTCTGGCAATCTAACCCTTCTTGCTCCCTCATTCAGTATGTTAATGATCTCTTGTTAGTTACATCCACCGAGGGTGGTTGCTTTCAAGCCACTCACTCTCTCCTGTCTCTTTTAAATTCCCTCAGCTCCCCTGCAGATCTATAGCACCTCTGTTTCCTACCTTGGGCACCGCCTTGAGGCCAGAAATCGCTGTCTCTCAAGCTGGTATCCAGGCCATCCTAAACATTCCTGTTCCTTCTACTGAGAAGCAGGTCTGTGAACTGCTGGATCCTTGGGTTTGCTGACCTTGCTAAAACCCCTTTACTCTTCTCCTGCTGGGTCTGGCCCTCTAGTCTGGACTCCGGCAGAACAAAACTCCCTTGACCTCCTACAAAGCACCCTCGCCTCTGCCCCTTCGTTTGCTCTCCCTAATATCACTAAGCTCATTCATCTTTTTGTGGCAGATCAGCCCCTGCCCTACCCTTTCTAAGTCTTCTGCCCTTTAACCCTGCCACGCTCCTTCCTGACTCCGACGATTTTTCTGTCTATTTACAAAGAACATGGCCCCCTCACATCTTTCGGTAGGACAGTCGGAGGCAGGGGGGAGATCCTCACCCTCCTAGACTCTGTTTGGTTCCCCTCTCAAGTTTCTCTTGTCCACTGCCTGGGCCATCAACTTGGCGACTCCCCTGAAGCAATTGGCAACCGCGCAGCCGATGCTGCTGCCTGGGCAGCACCCCTCTTGGAAGCCATCCCCCTTCTTCTTGTTTCAGACCCCCTCCCCTCTGCCACCCCTCCTCCCTGCTATTCACCCTTGGATGATTCCTTTGCGGCCAAAAAAAAAGGGTGGGGGGAAGAAGGAGTCTGGGTGGTGAGGTTTTGGGAGATGGCCAAACTTTTGTTCCTGAGGTCTTGGGGAGGGGTTGGGTGGGAAGACTCCATCAGATCAGACCCCAGGGCAGGGGAAGCTACTCAGGGACAGATATTACATCCCCCACTTAGACAACATCCTTACCAGCACAATCACCAGATGCGGTCCTGCGCCCAAGTGAACGCCAAACAGACAAAGACAGTTCCACTGGGGGTGGGGCTGCCAGGGGCGCAACCAGGGAAACATTGGGAAATGGATTTTGCTGAAGTCAAACCACCAGCCGCAGGTTTTAAATGTCTCTTGGTTTTTGCTAAAGAAAGAGACAGCCCTGGTGGTTGTAAAGAAACTCTTGAATGAATTGATCCCCCTTTTCGGCCTTCCCCTTAGCTTTGGCTCAGATAATGGCCCTAGCTTTGTTGCCAAAGTATCTTAAGGTGCGCCCATGGTCCCAGAGCTCTGGTCAGGTTGAATGAGCAAATCGCACCCTTAAAGAGTTTCTGTCTAAACTTGTCCTGGAAACCCAGGAGAACTGGGTCACTCTATTCCCTCTGACCTTGCTCTGCAGCCGATGTACCCCTAATAAACTAGGTTTGAACCCCCTCTGAAATTCTTTTTGGCCAGCCCCCTCCTATTAATGCTTCCCTCATTAAGTTCCTACAGGGTCTGCAACATACCCGGTCTCAGCTTCATAAATCTGTCCAGGAAGCCCCGCCTACTCCAACTTCTGACCACCTGGGGACTCTGTCCTAGTCCGAAAACATACAGCCTCTGGTCTCAAGCCTAAGTAGAAAGGCCCTTACACTGTCATCCTGACCACACCATCTGCATTCAAGGTTAACTCCATTCCTGTCTGGTTCCACCACAGCCGTATGAAAGCAGCTACATCTGTACAATGGAAGGCAGAGCCCCTCGACGACCCCCTAAAGCTTAGACTGTTCTGACCCCCCTTCTTAATCTTCCTATTAACCCCTTCCATGGTCCCTCACAATCCCCATGCCCCCAAGTTAAGCTCTACTTGGGTAATCACTACAGGGAATAAACAGTCCTGGACTTCCCAAAGTCACCAAGACCTACATCTCCCCCTCAATACCCTTTTTGAGGGCCCACCAGCAGACTCAGGCTACCTGCTCTGTTCTACTTCAAGATGCCCAACCACATGTGCCTGCTCTTGTATCACGGCCTACAACCTCCCCTCAACTGACCTTAGTGACTCCCTGTGTGTCCCACCGGGCAGCATTAGGGGCTTGGACCAACCCTTGACCTGTTACTCTGTATCCATACAATCAAGTCTGACCCCTGGCACCCCAAACCCGATCTTACTGTCCTCAATCCTTTCGACCCTGCCTGGAGAAGCCTGGTCTCTCGGGTACTGGGACTCATTATTATCCCTTGGGTGACTATGGGGTTGCCACATGTGGGAGAGACATGACCCTGACTGCGACCAAGAAGCCTTTACCAGGTCCCCATCCCATTGGCCCAATAGGGGACCTGACCATCCCTGCCCCGTTAGGGAACCTAGCCATCCCTGCCCCAACACCTATTACTCAGGAACCCCACACCTATTAGGTTTCCTTGCTTGCCCTTTTATCGGCTGTTCATAAGACACTTAACAGCTCTAACCACATACTGGGCAAAAATTGTTGGATCTACGCTAAACCCCAGCCTCCTTACTATGTAGTGGTGGCACCAAATGCCTCCATCACCCCTACCTCCAACATGGAGAACTGCGAGTGGAGCCAACCACGGCTCACCCTTGGGGATGTGCAGGGAACAGGCCTTTGCCCTACATCATCTAACACCACTTTATCCAGTTCTAAGTATGGCTCCATTTGCAAACAAACTCAGGAGATTCAGGCCTCCAGCTCAGACTACTTCCCAGCCCCTCGAGGAGCCTGGTGAGCCGACAGCCTTACACAGTGCGCCTCTGCTACTGTGTTCCTCAGACACTAACAACATCCAGAGGGCTCCCTGTGCATCTTGGTGGCCACAATTCCCTGGGTTTCCCACCTCCCAGGTGAGGAAGACTGGCGCTCTTTTTCCCCAAAAGGCAACCAAGTTACCACCAAAGGCGAGCAATACCACTCCTCATCCCCATCTTAGTGGGCGTGGGGCTTGTGGGCTCTGCCGCCAGTGGAACGGCAGCCCTAGTCAAAGGGAATCTCAACCACAAGGCCTTAAGTGCACAGGTAAACACTGACCTCTCCCACATAGAGCAGTCCATCTCAGTCCTAGAAAAGCAAATGGACTCATTGGCAGAGGCGGCCCTCCAGAACCGCAGAGGCCTTGACCTTCTTTTTTCTCAAGCAGGGTGGTCTATGTGTGGCCCTGGGAGAGGCTTATTGTTTCTATGCTAACAACTCTGGGGTGGTGCAGGAAAGCCTGAGGTTGGTATGCCAAAATATTGCCAGTAGACAAAGGGACCTGGAAAACTCTGAGAACTGGTATCAGTCCCTGTTCTGTAGATCCCCTTGGCTCACTACCTTGGTGACGACCCTGGCTGGCCCCCTCCTCCTCCTCATTATAGCTCTGGTTGTGGGCCCCTGCCTCATTAATCATTTTCTGCAATTTGTCAAGTCCCGCATAAACTCTGTTAAACTGCTATTGGTTAAGGATCTCCATTACCGATTTGCAAATCCCAGTCCCCCTGATTCTTGTGACAGATCCCCTGAGAATGTGTCAAAGAATTGACACACTTTGGAAAAAAAAGTGGGGAATGTTATGCCCTACCCCCCCCCTTTTTCAGTTTCTCCATCTTGCCCCAGCTTACCCCACTGTTTTTACTCCCATCTCCACGGACCCCACTGTTTGTAGTCTCATCTCCATGGACCCCACTATTTGTGTTCCCTTCTCCACGGAAATAATCCTGCCTCAGCTTGTCCCACTGTTTGTGTCCCCATCTCCATGGAAATCTAATTGTGTTCTTTCCCTTTAAGTACCCTTTCTCTTCCTTTGCTCACTGCTGTTCGATTTGAGTAATTACTCCGAACAGTCGCGCTCTTCAATAAATCCACATCTAAATTTATATCCTGGTCTCGCTTGCTTTTTTTTCGCCACAACACTATCTCCAATCCTACTCCCCAGGGGTTACCATGTCCTGACTTTCCAATTCCTGCCCCCACTTGGATCTGGGTCTTCCAGTCCCAACTTCTAGGACCCTTAAAATATTCCTTCTCCTGTTTCCGTGGCTTTCAGTGTCTGCCTCTGCTCCACCTAACTTGGTGTTTTCCTGTTTCCTTTCAGAGGAATCTGTCCTCAGGTCCCCGTTATCTGGGACCCCTTGCAATCCATCTCTTGCCTTCCTGGTGCTATCTCCTACCTCCATGAGTCTTTTGTCCAGACTGGAAAGGCCAAGCTGTAGCAGGTTTCCAAGCAATGGTGGGGCCAGGGGGCAGCTGGCCGCAAGAGCCCTTTGAGCCCCTGCTATGAAGGGCCAGAACAAAGAGCAGGAGAGAAAGAAAGATTAGGAGCAGCATTGCAAGACCTGAGGCCACAAGTGTGTGTTGGAAGCAACTCAGCCCTGCTTAATACGACTTTTTCCTGCCCAGCCTCCTGGCATAAAATCCAGCCTCTGAGCCCAGCTCCTGAACTTCTGGGGCTCCAGTCCCAGGCCCTTCTGGTCCCTTTGTTGGTTTTAAATTACACATTTTTTTCAATCAATAAAAATCTGCTTTCTCACCTTCCCACCCCAAAACTAGGACCTTTTGAAGACTAAAAACGAGCCCTCTTACAAACACATATCAAGACAAATCAATCCATCAAAACCAATTTCCACCCTGGTCATGTTCCAAAACAATATTTGTCTTTTTCTGTACTCTGAGTCCTTAACCTCTCTGTGAGGAAGTAGGCAGCTTGTTTCACCATTATTCCTCTGGAATCATGGCTGGTCCTCATGCTGATCAGAATTCCCAAGTCTTTCAACATTGTTTGTCTTTACCATGTTGTCTCTCTGTCTCTGTCTCTCTCTATACATATACATATAATATACATATATATGTACACACACAGACATTATCCCAGTTTTTTGAAACCATCCCCTTTATTATTTCTTATAAGACAACAGTATTTATCACATTTACATATATTAATTTGTTAATCCATTTCTCAATTTATAGGTATCCCATGAGATTCCCATTCTTTGCCACCTCAAAGGATCTAGAAATAATTTTGTGCATCTTTAGATTTTGTTTTTCTTAAGATGAATCCCTCTCTTGATCTACCCTTTCTCTAATTCCACCTCCTCTCTCCAATTTCCCTGTTTTTTCCCTGTTGAATGAAATTTATTTCTGTACACAACTGTATGTATATGCATATGTATGTGTATGTGTGTGTATGTGAGAGAGAGAGAAGAAGCAAAAAGCAAAGGAGAGAAAGAAAGAGAGGGGTAGAGAGAGAAAAAAGAGAGAGGGAGAGAAAAAGAGATAGGAGACTGAGAGAGAAGAAAGAAAGAGAGTGGGAGAAAAATAGGAAGAGGAGAGAGAGAAGAAGAGAGAGGGGGATAAAGAGAGAGAAAGAGAGGGAGAGAGGGGAGGAAAGAGAGAGAAGGAGAGAGAAAGAGAGAAGAAGAAGAGAACAGAAGAGGGAGAAAGGTAGAGAAATAGAGGAAGAGAAAGAAGAAGGAGGAGAAGGAAAAGAAGGAGAGGGAGAAAAAAGGGGAGGGAGAGAGACAGATAGAGGGAAAGAGAAAGAGAGAAGAAGAGAGGAGAGAAAGAAAGGAGTAGAGAGAAAAAAAGAGAGGGGAAGAGAAAGAGAAGGAGATAAAGAGAGAGAAGAGAGAAATGGAATGGGAGAGAGGGAAAACAAGTCAGCAGTGAGAGAGGAAAGGAAAGAGAGTGGAGAGAAAAAGAGAAAAGAAGAGAACAGAAGAGGGAGGGAGGTAGAGAAATAGAGAGAGGGGGGGGGAGAGAGAGAGAGAGAGAGAGAGAGAGAGAGAGAGAGAGAGAGAGAGAGAGAGAGAGAGAAAGAGAGAGAGAGAGAGAGAGAACCCAAAAGGAGAAAAAGAGGAAGTGGTCAGTGTCAAAGGCAGTAGAGAGAGGGAGGTCAAGAAGGATGAGGACTGAAAAAAGACCATCAAATTTAACAATGATGAGATTTTTGGGGGGAGCAGTTTCAGCAGAATGATGAAGTGCAAAGCAAAGGAGTAAAGAGTGAGCAAGAGAAGAGGAACTACAGACGGTGTAGATGGTAGGAGGCAGGAATTAAGAGGCTACCATGTGCCAGGCACTGTGCTAAGCATTTTACAAACATTATCACATCTGGTCCTCATAATCACCCTGGGAGGTAGGTGTTATTATTATCCCTATTTTACATCTGAGGAAACCGAGGCAAGTGGGTGAAGTGACTTGCCTAGGGTAACATAGCTAGTGAGTGAGGCTACATTTGAACTCAAAACTTCTTGACTCCAGTCCCAAGGCTTTTTTATTCAGCTTTTTCAAGGACTTTGGCTAAGAAGGGGAGGAGAGTTATAGGTTGGTAGCTTGAGGTGATGGCAGGGTCTACTGTAAGGATTTTTTTAAAGGCTAGTAGAGAGTTGGACATGCTTATAGGCAACATACATAGAGGTTGGTGATTAGCTTGCCGGTGATTATGGAGGTAGTCGGCTGGAGCAGATGGAAGGGCCAGGATCAAAGACACAGGTAGAGGGGTTAGCCGTGGCAGGAATGGCCACCCCAATATTAGAGGCTTGGAAAAGCAGGAAAGACTGGGGGTGGGGTCAAGGGGTTGTGAGATAGAGAAGAAGGCTTAAAGAGTCATCGTGACTGGACAAAATTTCTTTTTCCAGTAAAGGAAGAAGGGAGAAGAGATAACATGGATTTATAGTTGATCTGGTCAGTACAGTTGTGCAATATTTGTTGGCTTGGTACAGAATGTGAATAGGAGGGGAGGAGGCCGTTGTGGGAGTCATACAGGGATGGATTAGTTGTATTTGGATAAGGGAGTGAAGGATTCCATAGTGGAGGGCAGTGGGGAGTTGACCTGGTTAACTTTGGGTTGAGAGGGACGTCAGAGCAGGGATATGGATTGAGAAGATGCCTTGGAGTGAAGGGATGGGAAAGGAGAATAGGTTTTGGGGAGGGGTGAGACCCACACAGGTAGAGAAAGAAGGAGAAGGAGTTCTGATTGGGAGAAGAATGGCAGCATTTTTGATCAAGGCTGTGGGGCACTTGGGTTTGATGATGAGGTTTAGGGTGTGACCATCCCTGTGTGGTGTAGAAGAGGAGGTCATGGGATTTGAGGTGCTTAAGGAACTGGATGGCCAGGACATTGGAGGGAGAACCAACATGAACTCAGTGAGTCCAGAAGACATTGGAATCACCTATCTTCCTAAACTCACTTCCCAGGTACCTTCCTGATTGCTGTTGAGGACACCACCACTCTTCTAGTCACCCATGCTCAGAACTCCCGATTCATCTTCAGCTTTTGACTCTAATCAACATCTTATAAGTCCTCAACATCCTTTCCATTTGTCCCCTCTTTTTGATCACAGCAGGCCTGGACTCTGGCAATGGCCTCCTAACTGAACTTGCCTCTGTCTCTCCCTCTCTTCAATGTGCCCTCTGCAAAGCTGCCAGATTGGCATTCCTGAAGTACACTCCTGACCATGCCCTTCTTTTCCTCTAGAAACTCATGTAGCTCCCCACTGCCCATAGGATAAGGTGGAAAGTCCTTGGAATTAGGGTTCAAACCCTTCCCACTCTGGCTAGAGTTTCTTTTACCAGGTTGATGACATTCCTCATCAAGACACACTTGTCATTCCTTATACATGACAGTCTATCTCCCACCTTTGAGAAGGCTGTCATTCATCCTCTTCTTCATCACCTGTGCCTCTTGTAACCCCTACCTCACTTCTAGACTTGGCTTAAGGGCAACTGGTGGGGCAGTGGTTAGAGTGTCAGAAAAATCTAGCCTCAGACAGGTAGTAGTGGTGTGACCCTTGGCAAGTCATTTAACCTCTGTTTACCTTGGTTTTCTTAAATGTAAAATGGGATAGTAATGGCACCCACCTCCCAGGGTGGTTTTGATGATCAAATGAGATGATATTTATAAAGTGCTCAGTGCAGTGCCTGGTATGTAGTAGGCACTAGATAAATGTTTATTTCTTTTCCCTACCCTTAAAAAGGCCTTTCCTGATTCATCCAATGGTTCTATTGCCTCTTGTTTCCTCCCATCACTGTGTATTTATTTGAGAATGGAAGCTTCTTGAGGGCAGGAACTGCCTCGTTTTGTATTTGTATCTTTAGCAGCTCGGTAGTGATCACATAGTAGGGACTTCATAAATGCTTTCTTGATTGTCAATCGATTCATTGGTGTCCAAGGGGACCTCTGATCTGGACCTCTCCGAGGCTCCCTGCTGTTGCCATGAGTTGTTTTGTCAGTACAGGTCGGATGTGAAGGGGAGGGCATGTACAGCAGCCCCACCCCTACCCTTTCATGCCCAGAACTCCTGCCCTGTGCACCAGCTGCCCTGATTGCTGTTTGTCTTAGTCACTGACTACATATAGTGCGAGGGTCCCTCTGGGATTCTCTTCATGCTTGGGACATCTTCTCACCTGCTGCCTGCTCCAGCCCAAAGCATTGCAGTTCTGGGACCATAACTGAATCTACTCTGTCACTGCCTTCGGAAAGGGTATGTCATTCTGCTTCCTCATAGAACCTCTCACCATCTCTAAATTTCTGAACCAAAATCTCCCTAGCTATCACTCCCCTATATAAGTTGTCTTCCCCCTGTTAGAATGGGCAGGTTATTTACTTTGGAATTCCTTATCTCTGAGCTTAGCACACACAGTGAGCATTTAATAAAGATCTTTTTGTTCACACATGGAGGGGGAGGGAGTCTAACTGGATGTTTTAGTGCTTTTATACATTCATTAGCTATATAGTGTTTATAGAGTTTATGTGTTCACAGCTTCTTGTGATTCCTTTGCAACTTTATATATTTTATTTGGACAGCAAATAAAGGCTGTCCTATACCTGACACGCATCTAGGACATTCAGTGCCTGTAAAGGACTTGGGAACACTTGCTACATTCATTTTGGAAATAAATAAGCCCAGACCTGTAATTTTACCGATGCAACGAACTCCTGGTGAAGAACCTCCTTCTTTCAATTTAGATTAGCAACTGTTCAGCAATTTATAATCTTAGGGAGTTGGTTGGGGGGCTCTGAAAAGTTAATTGTCTTCCACCGTGTCACTGACTCAGTATGTGGAGGACTTGAACTCAGGCCTTCCTGATTCTAAGGCTGGCTTTCTGTCCTCTATGCCTTATTGGCTCTAAAGCTACACTGTGAGAATATTTAGAGATTTTTCTTGAGATTTCCAGATGGAAGCAATGATCCAAAGACAGAAACTGACCATCTTTTGGTTAGCTCCAGTCCATGTGAACCCAGAGTATTTGGTGGAGATCAGGGTGGGGGGGGGGAGATCTGAATCCACATAAGTCATTTCACCCACTTCACAACACAAAAGTATTCTCCAGCGGATAAGTGGTCAAAGAAAATGCGTAAATTTTTTTTAAAGTCAAACTATTAGTAATTTTATGGAAGACTACTCTAAATCACTAATGATAAGAGAAATGCAAATCTAAATAATTCTGAGTTTTTTCTTCACAGCCAGAAAATTGGCAAAGACAATGAAGGATGAGAATAGTTCATGTTGCAGGGGCTGTGGAAAGACAGGCATACCAATACATTGCTGATGGAGTTGTGAATTTTTTCTATGATTCTGGAAAGCAATGTGGAATGACCAGTTAATAGACAAATATTTATTAAGTTCCTATTATATTACAGGCACAGATGATAAAATACAATGAAACAATTTTGCTAAGTGAGTGATGATAGACTTTGACCCAGATATCCCGTTGCTAGACATCTATCCCAAGAAGGTCAAAACTCCAGTATCCCCCCAAAATATTCAGAGAAGACCTTTTTGTAGTAGCAAGAGCTGGAAATGCTGTAGATGCCCATTGGTTGGGGAATGGTTATATAAGTTGTGATATCTGAATGAGATGGAATACTACTGTCTGGGAAGAGGCGATGAATATAGACCATAAGAGAGTCATGGGAGGACGTGTCAACTGAAATAGTATGAACTAAATAGAGGTCAGTAAACCTTAGGTCTTACAAAGTGACTACAACAATGTAAAGGCAAAGAACAGCAACAAACACAGGAAAAATGCTGTATAACAGTAAAGCTCTAGGCAGCTGGGTGGTGCAGTGGATAGAACACTGGGCTGGGAATCAGGAAGACTCCTCTTCCTGAGTTCAAATCCAGCCTCAGACATTTACTAGCTGTGTGACCCTGGGCAAGTCACTTAACCTTGCTTGCCTCAGTTTCCTCATCTGTCAAATGAGCTGGAGAAGGAAATGGCAAATCACTCCAGTATCTTTGTCAAGAACCCCCTCCCCAAAAGGGGTCATGAAGAGTTGGACATGACTGAAATAAATGAAAAACAGTAAAGCTTAAACATGGGAGAGAACAATGGACCCCCTTCCTTTCTGTGCAGAAGTGATGGAGTGAGGGAGTGAACTCGATTGATGTGTAGGTGTAACCAGAATGGCCTTTGTTTTCTTTGAGCGACTCAATTTATCTCAGTGAGCTTTACTAGGTGCTAAGCCCCAGACCCAAACCCCATTAGGTGTTAATGTAATCCATGTGGATGTGAACCTCCCAGGGTCCTGAGGGGAGGGGCCAACTCAAGAACCAATCACCAGAGCTTGAGCTCTGGTAATTCAGATGATGTTTGATGTCTGAAGCCCTATAAGAAGGGAGGACAGAGCCATTGGTGCGGGGCTTTGGAGATGGTGTTGATGAGGAGACTCCGGGCAGCTGTAGCTAAGGAGCCCTCCAGCTTGTCAACCCGGATGTTGAAACTTTGTTGAACTCTGGTAACTATGTGTTGGGATTGAATCAGACAAAGTCTGTTGATATTTGTAATTTGTTTGCATTTTGTTTTGAAGTTCAGGGTGCTGTGTTTTTTTTCCCCTGAACTAACTGAATAATATTTGAATGCTGAATTAAAAGTAAGCTTGTCAACCCCTTCAACCTTGCTTCCCTTAATTAAGCAGATCAAAAGAACCTGTGCTGTTGGCAGCTTTCTGGGTGCTGGCTGTGGGTGAATCTTATACCACCACAGAAGCTGCTACCTGGATTGTTGAAACAGTAGGTTGGTTTTGCCAAGCTGATAGCTGTGGAGGATGGCCAGAGGAGGAAGAGATATATTGGGAAATGGAGGTGATGTAAAAAAAAGATACTGATAATTTCTTTAAAATAAGGAGGTTGTGGATTAGATAACCTTTAAAACTCTTCTGATTCTGAATTTTGATTCCGTGAGTGAGGGGAGATTGCTTTCAGTCTGGGATGTGAGATCCAGAGCAGGAGCTCTCCAGAAAAGAGTCAGAGTGTATAGGATTGAGCGTTGTACTCAGGGAGTCTGGAAGAGATGGCTTCAGATGCCACTTCTGATATGAATTATCTCTAGGTTTTCATGCTCTTCCTGGTTCTCCTTCTACCTGCCTGATTGCTCCTTCTCGGTCTTTTGCTGAATCTTCATCCAGGTCACATGCAATGATGGTGAGCGTTGCCCAAAGCTCTGTCTTGGGCTCTCTTCTCTTCTCCCTTTCTCTCATTTAGTCCTCCCATCATCAGCTTCAATAGATCTCTTGTCAGACCTATGGATTCAGTCCTCACCTCTCTTCTGACCTCCAATCTTGCTTTTCCTACTTCCTCTCAGACATCTTGAACCAGATATCTTGTAGACATTTTAAACTGGCCATGTCCAAAATTAAATTCATTATCTTCTCCCCCCCCCCCAACCCTTCCCTTCTTCCTGATTTCCATATTACTGTTGAGGGTACCACCATCTTTCTGGTCATCCAGGCTCAAACCTCACTTGACTCCTCTCTCACTCCTCATATCCTGTCAGTTGCCGAGTGTACCCTCATAGCATCTCTCCAGTCACCCGCTTTCCTTCTCTGACAACGCAGTCACTCTGGTGCAGGTCCTCATCGCCTCAATCCTGGACTATTTCAATAGTTTTTGGGGTTGGTTTCCCTCCCTCAAGTCTCTCCCCATTCCAATCCATCCAGCTGAGTAGAACTCAGTTGTCAAACTGATCTTCCTAGATGGCAAAGTGGATAGAGCAGGGCCTGGAGTAAGGAAGACTCATCTTCATGAGTTTGGATCCGGCCTGACACTTACTACTGTGTGACCCTGGGCAAGTCATCTAACTCTGCTTGCTTCAGAAGGAAATGGCAAACCACTCCAATATCTTTGCCAAGAAAACCCCCGATGGGGTCATGGAGACTCGGACATAACTGAAACAACTGAACAACAATGTAACCCACTACACACACAGAGACACACACACACACATGCACACGTGTTTATGTGTATATGTACACATATATATCCCGTAGACAAAAGTTCTTTTGAGTCTTCAGCAATTTTTAAGAGTAATGGGTTACTGAGACCAAAAAAGCTTGAGAAGTGCTAACTTAGAGCATTGGTTTATGGGCATTGATACATAGGTAAAAATTCAAGAAATGGGTTTGAATCAACTCAAGATGAAATAACAGAGGTAGTCACCAGATGGCGCTTGACTCAAGCTTGTTCCTCCCTGTAGGTGCCTGCGTGTCTTTGGAGAGATTGACACTTTTTATCAGGGTGCAATATTGCTTTAGGCCACAAGAGGGAGAGCGAAGCCAGCAAAACTATGCCTTTCTGCTATCCCACCCACACAAGCGTAGCAGTATTTTTACCCACTTACTTTCCTTATTCTCCAACTAAAGAATGCTCCAGTTAGAGATTCAGGTTCAAATCCTTCCTTGGATGCTTGCAACGAGTGTACCTTGTGCAGGTCACATCATATCATGTCCATGGGCTTCAGTTTTCTCATCTTTAAAATGGGGGTGGGGAGTGGGATGGACTAGAAAGCGCACAAGACCCCCTCCCACTCTGGATCCATGATCTTGTGGGTAACGATAACCTCCTTTCCTTTTCCCCCCTCCTACCCCTCTCCCCATGCCCCATTAGCTGCCCCGTTGTCCCCAGGGTTCAGGGCAGCTCTTGACTCCATTCAGAAGTCCAAAAGAAATACAGATAACATCTCTTTTTTCCTGTCATGGTGCTCCAGCTCTGTGCTCCTTGTTGCAAAGAGTTCAGTTTGTGGGCAAAGGGGATGAGCTGGTGTCGGTCTGATCGGCCCCAGTTGGACACATGGTATTTTGACCCCAACATCATGATGTCGTTTTGGACCTCTTTGAATAAGAAAGATAACTTTACTGAGCCATGTGCTCAGCGTGAAATCGCTGGGTCAAAGGGCGTAAACTGTTTAGTGATTTTTTCTGCCATAATTTCAGATTTTTTTTTCAGAATGATAGGCCCAGTTCACAGCTGCACTAATGGTGTATTCCTGTTCCTTTCTTCCCACAGTCCCTCCAACACTGACCGTTTCCATTTTTGGTCATTTTTGCCAATTTGCTCGATGTGAGGTGAAATCTTAGAGCTGTTTAAAATGTGCATTTCCCTTTATTATTAGTGATTTGGAGTCTGTGCAGCCTGGAATAATGGATAGAGCATAGGCCTCGAGGCTAAGAAGATTCTTATGACACATACACTAGTCGTATGACCCCAGGAAAGCCGCATAAGCACCATAAACCTCAGAGAAGGTACTGACCTGCATTGCTGAAGGGACTTTCTCACTCATGAGTTTCCTAAATCAATGAAACCATGGGTCCAGTCCCCGATTCTTTCATCTGTTAGTAGATTGTTGTCAATTGTTCTTTTGAAGACTTCCTGTTAGGGGCAGCTAGGTGGCATAGTGAGTAGAGCACAGGCCCTGGAGTCAGGAGGACCTGAGTTCAAATGTGGCCTCAGACACTTGACACACTTACTAGCTGTGTGACCTTGGGCAAGTCACTTAACCCCAGTTGCCCTGCCTTCCCCTCTCCAAACAAACAAAAAAGAAAACATCCTGTTCGTATTTCCTTTTATCTCTTATCCTATGGGGAATGTCTCTGTGTCCTCTACAGTTGAGATATTTCTATACATCTTGGATATCAAACTTTCATCAGTTCATATCTGATGGAGCTGTCAACTGGGTGACCCTGGGCAAATTACTTAGCGTCTCAGTGCTGTTTGCAATAGACTGAGACTATGAGAGGCATAGAGGGTGCTGACCTGCACCATGGAGGGAGTTTCCCCACTTGGGAGTTCCCTAGGCCTATGAAATCACTGGTCTGGTCCCAGTCCCTGTCCCTATTTGATGCAAATATATATTCTCTGCTTCTCCCCACCCCAAGTAGATAATTTCCCTTCTTCTATTTTTATTGATATGTTTTCTTAAGCAAAACCTTTTACACTTTGCGTAATTTAAACTTACTGCTTTTTTTTTATGACCACATAGTCTATTCTTTTAGGCTGCTAGGTGGTGCCATAGTGCACTTACTGCCTGTGTGACCCTGGGCAAGTTACTTTACCCCATTTGATTTAGTTTCCTCATCTGTAAAACGGACTGGAGAAGGAAATGGCAAATGGCTCCAGTGTCTGTGCCAAGAAAACCCCAAATGGGGAAGAGTCAGACGTGACTGAAATAACCGAACAAGAAGAAGAAGAAGAAGTCTATTCTTTGCCACCATCATCATCACCGCTGTGGCCACAGCTGGAAGAAGTTTTCTTGCTAAGCTGGTACCATACAGACATATGCTTCTGCTCATGGAGGATCCAACTGGACCCAGACTCAGTTCTGAGTTCTAATCCAGCCTCAGACACTTACCGGCTTTGTTTTTAATCACTTAAACACAGTCTGCCTCAATTTTCTCATCTGTGAAATGGGGCTAATGATAACATTTCTCAGGGATGCAAGGAAATAAAATAGCTGGAAAGTGCTTTGCAAACCTTACAAGTGCTGTATAAATGCTGGTTATTATGCAAGGAAGGAGGATGGATGGATGGGTTCCCTGTGCATTGTGGAGTAGGTGCACAGCACGGTGAGCGTCCTTGTCCCTCCCACCGCACCTCAGCTCTAATAATCTTGTGAACGGAAGCCAAGTATGAGTCACACGGCTTTGAAAAAAAAACACTGAAAGAAGCTGGAAGGAAGACACATAAGGGGAGAGATGCTACGGTTACTGTATCCACGCTGGGACCAATCAGGAGCAGCAGAAGCGATGAAGATGCTGGTCCCTGAACAGGGGCCATCTCTCTGCACTAGAAGACCTGACGCTGTTCCTTCTACAGGCAGGGCTTAGACAGCTGGACAGCTGGGACCCGCCACGATGGGGAAAGTCCACTTGGGGCTGATGCTGGTCCTCTCATGAGCATCTGAGCTATTCCTCCTCTCTCTGGGGAAGACAAAAGGGCTATGTGGCCACCAGCTTGCTCAGGCCCTGGACACTGTGACAACCCCATGCGTCAAGTCCACAGTTTAGAAGAAGAAGGTAATGTTTTGTTTTCGTTGTTGTTCAGTTGTATCAGTCGTGTCTGACTCTTTGTGAACCATCTGGGGTTTTCTTGGCAGAGATACTGCAGCGGTTTGCCATTTCCTTCTCCAGCTCATTTGACAGATGAGGAAACTGAGGCACACAGAGTGAAGTGACTTGCCCAGGGTCACCCAGCTAGTGGTTTGCCATTTCCTTCTCCAGCTCATTTGACAGAAGAGGAAACCGAGGCACACAGCGTGAAGTGACTTGCTCGGGGTCACATAGCTAGTAAGTGTCTGAGGCTGGATTTGAACTCAGGGAGATGAGCCTTCCTTTCTCCACTCATCACTGCAACAAAATAATGATAGCTAATATTTCTTTACATGAGATTCACAAAGTGTTTTACACATAATATTTCATTTGCTCCTCATTCCAACACTACTGGGTAGGTGCTATTATTATCCCCATCTTACAAATGGTGAAACTGAGATAAAGAATAATTAAATGATTTGCCCAGTGTCCCACAACTAACACGAATCTGAGGCAAGATTTGAACTCAGGTCTTCCTTCAGTGTTGTTTCCACTATACCACTTAGCTGCCTCTGGGCACTGACAGAAGCTCGCAGTAACATAAAGCATCAAAGAATTCAAGTCAACACACATTTATTAATTGTCTTCTACTTACCAGGCTTACCACCTTCTACTTACCACGTGGGTAGCGACGTGGTACAGTGGATAGAGTGTTGAGTCTAGAGTCGGGAAGACTCAGACACTTCCTAGCTGTGAGACCCTGGGCAAGTCACTTCACCCTGTTTGCCTCAGTTTCCTCATCTGTAAAATGAACTGGAGAAGGAAATGGCAAACCGCTGCAGCATCTCTGCCGAGAAAACCCCAAATGAGGTCACAAAGAGTTGGAAACGACTAAAAAAAAGCGACTCAACAATAACACTTACCATGCCCTGTGCTAAGGGCTGGGGATGCAAAGAAAGGCAAAAATCCTTCCTTTAAGGAGTTCTCAGTCTGATGGAGGAGACTTCTTGTAAATAACTATGTATTAACAATATATAGACAGGAGAAGTTGGAGGTCATCAAGAGAGGGAAGGCACTGGCATCTCAAGGGTGGAACTTTGACTTTGGGGACTCCACAGCATACGAGGGATGGAAGGAGCAGTTGAAGAAGATAGTGAGGATTGATGGGCTTTCTGCTGTGTGAGCAGGAGGCGGGGTTTGTCCATGGAGCAATACATGGAATCGACTTCCAAAACTCTTGGTCTTTTAGGGAACTGTCTCAGAAAATTGCCCATTTTGAGAAGGAAGACCTTGAAACCAGCTGAAGGAAGGGGCCATCAGAGGGATCATTAAAGAGTCTGATAGCCCATAGGCTTACCCCAAATTGAAGAGGATTGAGACGATACGGATGTATGTAGGTGATCAATTTTATGCCTGGAATTTTACGACTGAAAGGAAGACCTGAATTAAAATCCTCAGATTTTCTAGTTGTGTGACCCTAGGCAAGTCACCTCACTGGTATCTGCCTCAATTTCCCCATCTGTAAAACTGGGGGTGTGTGTCCAATGGTGCTTAATAAATTCCCATTGAAGAATTGATTGATTCATTAATTAAACAATTGGCCTCAGAAGGCCATACACAAATGTATAAGATATGGATAACAAATGTGGAGGAGGTAGATAAACCTGAGTGCTCTAAGTTTTGGGGAAATATTTGCTCCACTGTCCAGACACAAACAAGACAAAGTAGAAAACCTAATGTCAGCAGTTAATTTTGACCTCATAGGAATCACTGAGAATCGTTGAGATGAGATTTATGAGAGAAATACGACCCTGGAAGAGTAGACCTTATTCAAAGGCATGATGATAGATATAACAGAAAGTGAGTAGCGTTAAATATTAAGAAGACAGAGTCATGGGAGAAAATCCAGAAACCAGAGATGGGAAGTATGGTGGAGACAATTTGGGTGAATATTCATGGAAGCAGTAACAGAAATCCAAGTGAGCATTAGAAAAGGGTGGGCAAAGGCCAGGTGATATTTCTTTTATTCTGTCATGTATCTCCTTGTTGCAGTGGAATCTCTTGTGACCTTGAAGCAATCTTACTTCCTACGTCCCCTCTTTCACAGAGAAGTTAAGGACAAACTCATTTCTAGGGCAGGGTCTCAGGATTTTGCTCCAGCCAGTGCCCCATTGAATTATTCTGGGCCTATGGATAAATACAAGTATGTAGGTAGCAAAAACAAAGCCTTTCTAGGCTATACAAGTATGATAGATTTCAGGCTAGGGTTGGGGTATACCTCACCTAATTGGGTAAGAATGTATTTGTCTTAGAAATCTAATCAAAAGGGATTTAAATAGAAAATGAATTGGATTGGGTAGTAGGTGGAGTATGTATATTAACAACCTCTTTAGGGTTCTTGGTGTCTTAAATTGTTTTGTCTCTTGTCTATAATTCCTATTTTGGAGAGGTTTGTGAGATCATGGGGATCAAAGAAAATGTCTAGTCACTTGACCCAGGTGTCCCATTAGGTCTTTAGAATAGCTTCATTGCCTTTTAGGGGGAAAACTAGCCTTGCCTGCATGGAGAAAATGTTTCCCCTAATGTACACCCAACAATTTTGGGGGTACAGGAGACTAAAGAACTGATTGGGATAATGGTGGAAATTGGGAGTTTCCTATGTATATTTGCTAAGCTAGATGCCAGAGAGAGCAGTAACTATGTAGGGAAAAGAGTAGCTGAGCACTAAACTTTGCCCAATTTGTCTCAAATACCTATACATGTGCAAACAAAGTATACTCAACAAGCAAGATGTCCTGGAGGTCCCAATGGAAAGAGGCAAATTGGACCTCATTGGGTGTGGAATGGGAGGAATGCTGGAACTATCACAAGGACCAGCCTTGGTCTCTGATATTATTTTTATGACACTGGGTAAGTTACTTACCATCTGCGGACCTCAGTTTTCTGGTCTGTAAAATGTGGAGGTTGAAGTGGATTACCTCTAAGGTCCTTTTGATTTCTAATGTATGCTAGTAAGTACATGTCCTGGTGGGATGAGACCTCTGACTGGAATATGGTACTGGATGGATATACCTCATGACCTCTTGAGCCTCTCCAAAATAGGAATTGTACACAAGAGATAAAACAGTTTCAGCTGTCTTGACAGTCTAAGATACTAAGAACCCTAATGTGGCAACAAATGAATGGACCTTTTGAATAACTTATTCAAATAGGTAAATATTTAGGTAAAGAATGGGGGCAGAGTAATGTATATTAAGAAGATGCTCATGTGAGGAAATCCAGGAACCAAAGTGGAAGCATGATGGTGAGATGAATGAGAAGCCCAAGAGACAGTTTCTGCATAATTAATAATCAATTTATTAATTAGGCTAGCAAATAATCAATAAATTGATGGTCAGTGGTCTCTCTTGGTAACCAAAGACAAAACCATGGGGATCCCTGAATGCTTAAGTACCTTTGGAAAAAGAGGTGCCCCGATAGGTGAAAATCAACCCTGATTGGTGAACAATTAATGAAGGGGTGGACATATTAATGAGGAGGTGGGATAAAAGTCTTCTGTTCCTCCTGCTAAGAATGTGATTTGATCAAGAGACTCAGCTTCCTGGGGGGAACAGAACTTTGTTCAACTGGATGCCAGCTCCTTTTCAGATCTGGAGACACACATACACATACATATGCACACAGAAGCATTCTGACTTCTCTCTGCTTCTCAGTCCTCTAGCCGGACAGCCATGCCACTTTCTCAGGAAGAGCATGATTACATCCTTACATAACACAACACAATTCTGCAACCACCAGAAACCATGGGAGGAAATGGAAGAATGTGTTCTGAAGAGCATAGGAGGAGTTCAAGATGCAGCCCAAGATGACCTACCCTGGAAACTTGAGTCTAATCTTCATTGAAAAAAATTTAAAAATTGTTCACTAACAGGAGGCATTTGAAGCATTCCTTCAAAGAAAACAACACACAAGGAAATTATTTTCTTTTCAAATACTTGACAACAGAAATATAAGAAAAGTAAACCAACATGACAACTAAGCAAGTCAGAAAAAAGAAAGAGTTGACAATGAGAACCGCATAATAATGGAGATCCCACCTAGAATTTTTTTTCAAAAAGTTGGTTAGTTGGTGGTTATCCTTCCTTCTGGAAGCTGACCAAAATGACATCACTATGTGAGAGTCAAGTTACAGTGTGTCCGACTGACTGATCAGACCAACACAAGCTTGGAAGGCTCTACAACAGGTCAGGCACAAACAGTCCATGTGAACACTTGGGGTGGATTTTCTAAATCTGTGCAGCTCACATATCCTTTGAGCTACTTCCATTCTGCTTTGCTCACAGAACAGAGCACCTTTTCTGGTGTGAGCATGCCATGCTGGGTGGTCCTTTGCCAGTGTCTCCCATGTCATACAATCAATTCCAAAGTTCTTCAGAGAGACCTTGAGAGTGTCCTTGTATTGCTTCTTCTGACTACTTTGTGAGTGCCTTGCTTGCATGAGTTCTCTGTAAAATGGTGTTTTAGGCAAGTGTATGTTTGGCATTTGAATAATGTGCTCAGCCCATTGGAGTTACACTTTCACAGTAGAGTTTGAATGCTTGGCAGTTTAGTGTGAAAGGACTTCAGTGTCTAGTCCCTTATCCTGCCAGGTGATCTTCAGAATCTTTCTAAGACATTTCAAAAGGAAGGAATTCAGTTTCCTGGCATGGTACTGTCCAGGTTTCACAAGCATACAACAATCAGGTCATCACAATGGCTCTGTAGGCCTTCAGTTTGGTAGTTACTCTAATGCCTCTTCTCTCTCACACTTTCCTTTGGAGCCTCCTAAACACTTTACTAGCTCTGGCAATGCATGTGTCAACCTCATAATCAATGTGCACATCCCTGGAAAGGATACTGCCAAGGTAAGTGACTTATCCACAGTATTCAAAACTTCTCCATTTGCTGTAACTTATGGTTCCATGTATAGATGGTGTGGTGAAGGCTGGTGGAGCACCTATGTTTTCTTAGTGTTAATTGTTAGGCTAAAATTAGCACAAACAGCAGACTTTGTTACATCTCAGAGGCTGCATGGAGTGCACAATCATCTGCAAACAAAAGAATCATGCACTAACTCTCCCTCCACTTTAGTTTTGGCTTGTAATCTTTGCAAGTTAAATAATTTACCATCAGTTCATTAGCTGACCTTGATGTTATGTTCATCCTTGTTGAAGGTATCTGACAACATTGCTGAAAACATCATGCTAAAAAGCATGGGAGCAAGCACCCAGCCCAGTTTCACTCCATTGGTGACTGAGAAAGTGCAAGAGCATCTTCCACTATCCAGAACCCAGGCAAGCATGCCATCATGAAAGTGATGTACAGTGCTGATGAGCCTTCTCTAGGCAACCAAAATATTTTTCGACATAATTTTCTGTGAGCCCTCATGACTGAGAGTATGAAAGGCTTTGGTCAGATCTACGAATGTTGTATACAGACCTCTGTTCCGCTCTTGGCATTTCTCCTGGAGTTGTCGGGCAGCAAACACCATATCTTCTGTTCCTCAGCCCTTTCTGAAGCCACACTGGCTCTCAGGTAGATGACCATTTTCCAGGTAAAAGGTCAGCCTATTAAAAAGTACTCCGGCAAGAATCTTGCCAGCAATGACTAAGGGAGAGACCCTCCCATGATTGTCACAGGACCATCTATTTCCTTTACCTTTACAGAGATGGACAATGGAGGCATCCTTGAACTGCTAGGGGATAACCTCCTCTTGCCGTATAACCTGGAAAATTTCAGTCAGCTTTTATGTGAGCAATACCACACCCCCCCCCCATATTGCAAATCTTAGCTGGAATAGAATTAGCACCAGGTGATTTTCCCCATGAAAGGCATTCAAAAGCTCTTCTTCGTTGGAAATTTGGCTAGAGAAGGATTGACATCATCCTAAGGTAAACAGTCAATGGTCTCAGCATTGACTGATGGTCTGTTGAGATGCACTATAGGTCTTTGGCCCATAAATAGCCTCCAGGGGCTCATAAAATTCTTTGGACTATTACTTTCAGCAAAAAACTGAATTTCCTTTGCCTTCTTGCTGAGCCAAGAATCCTGCATATCTCTAAGCTTCACTTGTACTTTACTTTTGATTTAACTCCATCAAAACATAAACACTGCCTTCTTAGGGATGAGTGAACTATGTTGCTGGTAAACCCTGTGGAGTTCTAATTCTTCATTTAGCAGCTTCTGAATTTCCCTGGCATTTTCATCAAACCAGTCTTGGTGTTTGTGAGTGTTCTGACCCAGATGAGCAAATGCGGTGCTGTACACCAAATCTCTTAAAGCGGCCCACTCCTTTTCTGCTCCACCGTTGCCAACCGTGTGTTGGCTCAACTTTCCCTCCAAGTTAACAACAAACTGTTCGTATAAGGAGAAGTGCTCTAATCTGTTGACATTAAGTCTTCTGGTAGTCATCTAGCTTTGGGGCTGCCGTTTTTGTTGAATGCAAATATTTAGCTTGGAGAGGGTAAGTCTATGATCAGTCCAGGGCTCTGTGCCAGACATTGCCTTTGTCACTCTCAGTAACTGTCTGTCTCTTCTTCTTACAATGGCATAGTCCATCAAATGCCAGTGTTTGCTTTGAGGAAGTTTTATCATATTTAGGTAAATAGAAGACAGTGTTGGTGATGAGAAGGTCACGAGATGCACAAGTCTTTAGTAGTAAGTGCCCATTGCTGTTGCTGTTTCCAGCTCCATTCCTCTCAATGACACCCTGCCATGTCTGGTAGTCTGTGCGTATTCTAGCATTAATTATAAGCTTATCCTCTTTTGGCACACTGATGATGGTCTTCAGGTCTTCATAACATTTTTCTTTGACCTTATCAGGGTTTGTCATGGTGGGAGCATATGCACTGATGATGGTAGCGTGGCACATTCCTGGAAGTCATATTCACATTGCCACGAGCCTGTCATCCACTCCTTTTGGTAAGCATACAAGCTTGCTGACTAGATTAGTCTTCATTTCAAAACCTTACCAGGGAGGATGAAGATAGAGGAGAATGTGTGATATCCCCTATTCAAGTCAGTGGCAAATAATGAAGGGAAAATTACTCTGGTGGTCTCTTGGGAAGAAAAAGGATTATTGGAGAATGGATGAGATGGCAAAGGGAGGGATTGAAACGGGGAAATGTAGGGGCATGTGTGGGTGCTCTGTATTGTTTTTGCCTATGTAGGTTTTATGAGTTTACATGGGTCCATCCAGAAGTAGCCTGAGGGGAGACAAGAACAGATATCTCTAGAGTTTCTTCCCCTACCCTTCTCTGAGGAAGACTTTGATTATGCCAGGAAAGGGAAGCAGGAACTTGGACCAGAGGCTAGACAATCTTCTTTCCTCACAGAGAGGGGATACTGAGCTAGAATTTTATCTATATTCTCCCTGTTAGTCTACAGGAAATAATTTTTAGGTTCAAGCCAGACTCCTGATGGCTATCCCTTAGTAGGAAAGGAGGGCCCCAAGCTGTTTATCCAAGACTTCATTCCTTTCCCACCAAATTCTAGTTCCGTGCTGAACACACATAGCAAATAGCAAAGACAGACATTTATCTAAGCTAACAGCTAAACAGAAAGCAGAGGAAAAATACATATGAGAATGAGATCTTCCATTGAGAGAAAAGTAATTCAACCAAGACAGAGACTCAGATCTTATCCAAGAGGAAATTCCTCAAAGCCTCTGGTGGTGAAGCAAGCTGTGAAGAGGAACATGATCAAGGTTGCTGGGTCCTTTTCATGTCAGCTTCTTTCCAGAGTCTTTCTCTCCCGTAAGGGACCTGAGAAGATTTAGAACAGTGTGACTTCTCCCTTAAAGCTGGAGGACAGAAGACCAGAGTCTCTCTTCTCACAAGGTCTTCCAAACTCTACCCCTCATGGCTTTGAGGTTTCAATCTTTACTGAGGAGAAGAGTCCCATACAAATAGGCTTTGAGGCTCAGGTAACAAAAAGAAAGCAGGAAAATCCCAATTCAGTAGTGAGAGGGGTTTTCATTGACGAATACTCTCATGGGGTCAGAAAGATGTTGTATACTGAGGGACTGGGACCTTATGATGGGTATAATTTACAGGGATTTGTTGCTTAGAGTGATCACTACCTCTGAGAGAATGTTGTGTGCCCGTGGACACCATCCTGCCTTGGGAGAAACGAAGTCAGATCTTCTGGAAGCAACTGAAACCCAGAAGGGTGGTGGGGCATGGGCCTGGTGAGGTTTCTTGGCAAATGGAAAAAAATTATACTGGGGAATGCAAAGGGAAATGATAAACCATATAATCAAGGACATAGGAAATTTCCTATCCTTTCTGTCTCTTGTAGGAATTGACATGTCTAAGAGGGAGTAATAAAAGGGGACAGGGGATGAGATTTAGAAGGCAATAATTTCCCTTAGAAAAGGGAACTCAGGGGCAGCTAGGTGGTGCAGTGAGTAGAGCACCGACCCTGGAGTCAGGAGGACCTGAGTTCAAATCCGGCCTCAGACACTTGACACTTGTACTAGCTGTGTGACCTTGGGCAAGTCACTTAACCCCAATTGCCCTGCCAAAAAAAAAGCAAAAAAAAAAAAGAGAACTCAAAGTAGGTATCTTAGAAGCTTGAATTCTACAAGGAACACAGAGAATGAAAAAGGAATAAATAAGAACCATGAATAAAAGTCTAAAATAGAAAAGGAAGAGAAATAATGAAGAGAATGAGGGAAAGAAATCCTTTTAGAGAAAAAGACAGAAAATGAAACAAAAAAATAAACCAAATTGAAGGGTAATAGGAGGATTTTTTTTCCTTTCCTCCCCCCCCCTACCGCTTTTTCCCTTTTTAATGGAATAGAAGGAGGAATTTACCTGACTACTTAACTGAGAGGAAAAAAGGGAAGAATTAGATAGCTAGATAAAAGAAAGAAAAAAAAGGAATTAACAAATTAAGCAGAACTCCAAGATGAAGAAAGGAATAGAAGATGAGACTCGTGGACAGGAACTCAAGGGTGAGGAGAGCCTGTGGCAATGAATAGGATTACCTTAAAGCAGATTAAGCACAGATGACATAAAGGGCTATCTTTACAGGGGAAGAAGAACAAACAAAAATCATGATTTAGGAAAAAAAATATTAGGGAGAAAGGAGAAAACATAAAGTTAACTCATAATTGGAAATCTGAACAAATTGAAGGATTGCATTGCTTGTTCTGTATGGCCCATGAGCTAAGAATAGTTTTTACATTCTAAAAATAATTTTAAAATTATTTTTAAAAATGTAAAAAACAAGACAAAACATTCTTAGCTTGTGAGCCATACTAAAAAAAAATGCAGGCAGTAGGCCAGATTTGGACTTCTGGCTGTAGTTTGCTGACCCCTGGATTAAATATTCCCAATAAAATTAGTTAGTAAACATTTATTAAGTACCTACTGTGTGCCAGGCATTGTGCTAAGCTCTGAGGATACAAAGAGAGGCAAAAGACAGTCTCTCTGTCGCTCAAAGTGCTCACAACCTAATGGTGGGCACAACATGCAAAGAAATATGTGCAAACAAAACAGACAGAAGATAAATTGGAAATAATCAGCAGAGGGAGGGCACTAGAATTAAGGGTGATCTGGAAAGGCTTCTGTAGGAGGGAGGATTTTAGCTGAGATTAAAGGAAGCCAAGTAAGCCAGGGGGCAGAGAGGAGGGACATTCTTCTCTGTCATGGGGACAACCAGCAGAAAGGCACAAAATCCGGAGATGGAGAGTCTTGTTCTAAGAAGGAGACCAGTGTCACTGGATCAAAAAGTATGTAATGGGGTTATAAGATGTAAGAAGACTGGAAGTGTAGGAGGATGCTATGTTATGAAGGACTTTGAACATAAAACAGGATTTTATCTTTGATCCTGGAGGCAATAGGAGTATAGGTGTTCCTCTGACAAGACCTGCAATGGATAACCCCCCTAGGCCAATTGGGCCATGGCTGTGTATTCAACCATATGGACCAAAAAAAAAAAGGAGGAGGTGGGGAGAGGGGAGGAGAGAGAGAGAGAGAGAGAGAGAGAGAGAGAGAGAGAGAGAGAGAGAATGAACAAGAGTGTGGGGGTATTATCTTTTCAATTAATGTAACGTAATATAATGTAATGTAATCAGTGGTACAGGATGATGAAATTTTAAATGGGCAATCAGGATGGTCACTATCCTATGATTCCTTTCCAAGGCTTGAACAGCTTTGATTGGGTCAAGATAGGAATAGCCAATCATGAGCATACAGCTACTCAGAGTCTCAACCAGGAAATCAAAAGATCCTTCTCATAAGAGAACCACCAAAACAAAATACCAACTCAGAGTATATATATATATATACACTTCTTAGAGTAGGAGGCATCACAATCTTCATGACTCAGTGCCTAATCAACTTAGTACCAAAAGGTGTGAAAGCCTTCCTACAAGCAAGCCTCCCCCTAAGCAAGCTTCCCTCCCCCAATGGGCTCTAGATGACTTAAGATATATCACAGATGTGAGCTGGGTCAGAACTCAAAGCAGCAAGCCTATTAATGCACCGAACATCTTCCTATTCCATTAACATTACAGCGCTGTTGATGCCGCATAAAGCTTCCTTCAGAATCTTGTATTCTGTGGCTTCTCTCCATCACCATTCACTCCTAAACCTTCCTTCTCTCTCCCCACCCTCAATGAGTATTGGCTCTTTGCTCAAACTCTGGTTTTATTGGATAAAAGCCACAAGAGCTGGTGAAGTGGGGGAATTGTGAGTGACAGATCCCCCTTTGGGCAAGGGCTCATCGGATCTTCAGGCAGAGCTCATAGGGTGGGGACACATTGCCCAGGCCTGTGGACTTGGGGGAGAGGTCAATCTCCTCAGGCCTCTTCACAGTACACAGGGTAAAACGCTGCAGGATGGTGGTGAGGAAGAGGAAGATCTCCATACGAGCCAGGCCTGCTCCGAGGCAGATACGCTTTCCTGTGGGTACCAGGTAGCATCTATCAGTAACACAGCCTGCCTGCCCCTTCCTTGCAATCTCTCCCCATCTTATTTCCCAGAATCTTCATCTTCTTATTCCTCAATTCTCTTTTATATCCCTTTCTCTATCTTGACTGCCATCTGTCAGTTCTGTGACTGAGGACAAATCCTTTCCCTTTGTGGGCTCACTTCTCCATCAGCCCAACGAAAGGGGTCAGATTGAATATTTATGTGACCTGGGCTTCTGGCCAAGTCTGCAGTATTATGTATGAGACTCTCCTGATTGAAGGAGAATGCTAATGCAATGCTATGTTCCTGTGTCAGGGGAGGAATTGGTTCAAGAAGTTTGAAGAAAGAGATATGTGCTTCATGCTCTCTTGGAGCCAGAACTCATATCACTCCAGGATTTCTAGATCTAGAGACCAGCTCCAGACACACAGAGAGAGAGGTTTTGGAAGGTACAGCTGCACAATGAAAGCAGGCTCCCCAAATGGTCCCTGATTTCCAGCTTGCCTCCTGAAAGACTTTGGGCAATTTCCCCTTGTATAAGATCAGGGTATCTTTTTCTTGGCTTGAGCTCAGTCAATAAATATGACTTGAGTACCTACTATATGCCAAGCACTTTGCTAAGATCTTGAGCTAAGTTATCTTGCTCTGAGTGGGGAGCTTATTCACTGTGTATATTTTCTAGTATATTCTAACCTGCTTGACTTCTCGAGGTTCTGCTTATTACTTTCTTGTCTGAATGGGGTTACTTGCCATTCACTATTTGCAGTGGTCTTTTGTGTAACTAACATTTATTTGGTGGTAAGGAACCAACCTGGCAAATGAAAACTGAAGACTACCCATCCCCCTTTTGAAGGTTTGTGGCCAGGGAAGCAGCTTTGTTCTAGACTTATGTACTCTTAGACAGGCAATATTGAAGGAAGCAGATAGATTCAATTCTAGTCTGGTATACCTTCCTGCCCCCAGACTGGAGGAAAGAACTTCCATGCCTGGGTGTGCTCTGGGGCTTAACTGCCTTTTCCCTCCCACCTATCTATCAATACTTTTCCTTGAACCCTGGGCTATATTTTTAGACATCCTATGTGGATAGACATGCCTAATGTGGGCAACACACAACTTATACTTAAATCCTTTTCCTGCTTTGATGATAATAGCAGCTCACATTTATAAAACACTTTGAATCTTTCAAAGCATTTTCTGAAAATCTTCCTGTGAGCTGATACAAGTAAGAGAGGAGGAAATTGAGATTCAGAGACCTTTCCTGTTGTCTGAGTTCACATATTTAGATCAGTCTGTGACTCCTTTTCCACTTTCCCTAGAGATCCTCTTGTGCTTTCTCAGGTTCTTTGCTCTTTCCCAATTGCTCCTGCCCCTCTCCCACCCCACTGCCACCGTCACCCATGCCAACCCTGTTCCAACCTAGAGCAAAGGGCATGAAGGCTTCATTGTTTTGAAAGGCTCCCTTATCATCCAGGAAGTTGTTGGGGTTGAAGTTTTCTGGATCCTTGAACTGGGTTGGGTCCCGATGTGCAGAGATCAGTAATGGAAGGATGGTGGTGCCCTGCGGGTAGGGTGTAGATATTGTAAGCCTTAGCAGATCCAGACTAGTTTGGGACATCAGGGGCACAAAGGCACTCCCATTCAGACTGGGTGGAGCTTGTGGGGATTGTTTGGAATCAGAGCATTCAGCTTTCTCCCTTCCCTCAGCAAACTGACTGCTACAAGACCCATCTATCAAGATGGGGACAGGTTTGGGATCCCAGGATGCCTGACTCCACCAGCCTCTTTCCTGTCAACCCTCTTCCTCCCTTCCACCAATGGAGTACATGTTTGAGCTGGGCACCTTGAGTAGGAAGTGGCCACGAAAGTGGGTGTCCTGGGTGAGAATGTGGGGAAGACCCATAGGAACCACACTGATGAAACGTTGGATCTCATGGATGACGGCGTTGGTATAGGGTAGACTGTCTCTGTCTTGCAGGCAGGGAAGCCGTTCTCGACCCACCACAGTGTCAATCTCCTCCTGGATCTTTTCTGGGAAAGTGGAGGGAGAAAGATGAAGGAAGGCCTCTGAAGGGGCCCCAATCCTCCTGTGGCCTCTGTTCCCACCATTATGTCATAGAATCTAGACCTGGAAGGACCTCCAACTCCTACCCCCTCCTTTTATGTATAGAGAAGCTTCAAAGCCTGGATAGGTTTTGCTGGTACACATACATAGGATACTCCAGGAATGTGGCCATAAAAAGGCAACAGCCTGGCAGTTCTGGGTTTAGTTTTGTTTCTGATCCCTTCCCTCTCCCACTCATATCTATACATAGGGAAAAGGAAGAGGGAAGGGAACAAGTACTTACTAAATACCTACCATGTGTCAAACACTGTGCTAAGCACTATACAAATATTCTCTCATTTGATTCTCACAACAGTTCTGGGAATAGGTGCTATTATTAGTCCCATTTCACAGTTGAGGAAACTAGGTAGATAGAGGTTAAGTGATCTGCCCAGGATAATAAAGCCAGTAAGTGTCTGAGACCAGATTTGAACTCAGATCTTCCTGACTCCAGGTCTGACACTCTCTCCACTGAGACATCTAGCTACTTTGAGAGAGGAAAGGATTTTTAGAATTGAGAAACTGGGAAATGCTAGAGCCCAAGAGCTCTACTCAGTTTTCCTATTTCAAGATATATAAAGAATGAATTCAAATATAAAAGAATAAGAGCCATTCTCCAACAAATAAATGGTCAAAGTATATGAATAGTCAATTTTCAAAGGAATAAATTCAAGCTACCAATAATCATATAAAAATGTTCCAAAATATCTAGCAATTCTGAGGTTCCAGTTCACACTTTCCAGTTGGTAGAGGTGATAAAAAATAAAGATGACAAAAACCAAAAATGACAAATGTTGGAGGGGCTATGGGAAAAACAGGTACATTGATGCCCTGTTGGTGGAGCTATGGAGTGGTCCAACCATTCTGGAAAACAATTTGGAACAATGCCCCCTAAATTATTAAACTATGCATACTCTTTGACCTAGCAATGGTGCTATTAGTCATATATCCCAAGGAGGTAAGAGAGAAAAAAATAGGTAGGACATAACTGGAGACTAATGGAAAACCCATCTATTGGAGAGTGGAGAAACAAATTTTGGTACATGAACATGATGGAACATTATTATGCCATAAGAAATGATGATGTGGATTGTTTCAATGAAACCTGGGAAAAACTGAATGAACAGATGCAAAGTGAAGTGAAAAGAGCCAGAAGAACAATTTACATCATAACACATATTATAAAGAAAAATAATTTGGAAAGATTTTAGAACTCTGATCAATGCAATGATCAGCCATAATTCAAAGGACCAAAGCTGAAGTGTGTCACCCACCTCTTGACAGACAAGTAATAGAATTAGAATGCAGATGGAGGGATATATTTTTGGACATGGCCAATGAATGAATTTGTTTACTTGATTATATATATTTGTTATGAAGCTTCCTTTGTCTTTTCTTTCTTGTTCATTTAGGTGAGAAGGGGGTAGGGAGAGAAAAAATGCTTGTTCTTAAAAATAAGATCTTTTTTTTAAAGTTGTTGCCAAAAAACTTCAAGGCTTTAAACCAAAGCAGTATTGGTACATCCTACTCCTACTTTGAAGAGTTAATACCACACCTGGGGACTCCAGTTAAAGCTAGAAGGAGGGAATAGCTCTATAATCTCATAGATTATGCCCAGTAGAACACCTGAGGATGACTAACAGCAGCCATGGACCAGGGAAGCAATGGGGAAAAGGGAAAAGGGAAGAGATTACACATTTATATGGTGCTTATTCTATGCCAGACACTTTGCTAAATGCCTTACAATTCTTAACTCATTTGATCCTCACAACAGTCCTAGGAGGAAGGTGCTATCATTATCCCCGTTTGAGGAAATTGAGGCAAACCAGAGGTTAAGTGACCTGCCCAAGTAGTAAGTCTCTAAGGTCTGATTTGAACTCAGGTCTTCCTGGCTCCAGGTCTAATGCTCTATGCACTAAGCCCCTAGATGAGATGCAATGCTGAGCATGATCCCTTCAAAGCTGTCAGGCAGCAACACCCAGAAACAACTAAGTATCCAACCAAGGCTACATGCTTTCCAGAGACTGCACAGTATAGGCATGGGTCTGGAGCAGTCCTGGTGGGAGAAGCAGGATGACATTATCAGAAGTCATCAGCAGCCCTGCAGTGTCAAGAGTGATGAATTGACCTTTTGTGTGGGTGATCTAGCCAAGTCTTCCCTAGCTACACCTATTTCCCAAGTGTGCTCACTTTTTCTCCTGAGGAGATCTATATTTTCCGGATAATGTGCCAAGTATGAGGAGAAAATGTTTTCTTGCTACTTTTCTTACCATGTTATTTCATTAAAATGCCTCTGTTAGGAAGTAATTGTGTCCTCTGTCTATCTAGGAAAAGGGGTTCACAAGCTATTGTTTTGAATGGATGCAGACACATAAAATACCCTGGTCCTGGGACAACTTTGTCTGGTGGACTCATTGTAGGGGTGGTGGGGTGCCCCTAGAAAATATACCCATGGCAGAACTGAGACCCATGGAGCTTAAGTGGCTGCAGTGGTGTGGAATAGATGGTCTCAGGCTTTGGCATGGGGACTCTCTTGCCCTATAAATGGGAATATCTCTTCATAGACCTTCTCTGAGGAAGGTGGCAGGAGGAAGAGGAAATTTCTTTGAGGGCATCCCCTTTCTCTTACTACCATGGTGCCCTGAATTATAGCCCTGAGATTTAGAAGGACCCCTAGAGATCATCTCGATCAATCTCCTTCTTTTTCAAAAGTCCAAACCAGGCTCAGCAATATGAAGTCATTTGCCCAAGATTACATACCTGTCACACTGGGATATTTGAGTAAGATCAGGAGTCCATAATGGATGGTGGTGCTTGTGGTCTCAGTGCCACCAAAGAATAGGTTATGGGTTGTCATCACCAGGGTCTCCATGTAGAAGTGGCTCCTGGGGTCCTGCTTCTCCTAAGGCAGGAAAATGGGGCCATAGTTCATAAGGGAAGTGGCTGTTTGGTGGAAGATTTGGGCCTTTTAGCATTTTTGTTGGATATTTAGGGGTGAGGGCAGGGAAGATATGGTGAGGGGACCAAACCTTCTCCATTTGGTCCAGGAAGAAGTCAATGAAGTTTTGGGGTTCTTCAGGCTGTCTATTCTCCTCATGTTTCTTGATCTCCTCAGAAATGAAAGCCTGTAACTTCTTGAAATTACTGAAGATGCGATGGTGGGGACCAGGGATCCAGTCCAGGAAGGAGGGGAAAATGTTGTACATCTGGGCACGGGGATAGGAAAGAAGATGAGGAGTGTGTGTGTGTGTGTGTGTGTGTGTGTGTGTGTGTTTAGAGGTCATTGCAGCAGCCTCTGTGAGGGCCCCTCTTCCCACCCTTGCTGTGCAGTATGGCCAAGTCACTTCAGGGTCTCCATGGCATGATGGATTGAGTTGTGGACTTGGAGTCAGGAACATCTGGGTTTGGATGTCACATCAGACACTTAGCAGTTACATGAGCCAGGGCATTCTCTCAGAAACCTCAGATTCTCTTATTTGTCTCCTCTCCCCCACTTTTAGAGGATCTCCAGTATGTCTTGATTACTTGGGTTGTTTCTCTGAGACCACCCTTCTGCCTCCTTTTGCCGGCCCCACCCTCCAGCTAAGGTCTCCTTGTGTGGTCTTGGGTTTTCAGAAGAGTCTGATCTGGCAATAACAGGGGACTGAGGTCTAGCTATGGCTCACCTGGCCCCACTGGGAACTCATGATTTGGAAGTTGTCATTCAGCAAGTTCAGTAAGATTCGGAAATCTGGGTCGTCATAAGGGAATCGCTCCCCAAACACTACAGAGCAGATCACATTGGCCACAGCATTGCGAATGTGGTAGAGGGGGTTAAATGGGGCTCCTGGGGGAGGCAATGAGGGGAGGAGTCAGGTCTCTTTCAGGCCCCAGGCTCCTCCCCTGCTTCTCGAACACCAAACTTGACTTTCTTATGGCTCACTTCCTTAGACGCCCCCTTTCTCTTTCTTATTCCTATGTCTCTGTGTCTCTGTCCTCTATTTTAATTGCTGCTGTGTTTCGGCATGTACCCAGTGTCTCTTTCTGTAGGTGTCTCTGTGTTTCTGTCCCCTGACATCTCCTCTACTCCCAATGGCTCTCTGTGCCCCTGTCCCCACCACCATCCCCGCTACTCTGTTTTTCCCTGTCCATCTCTGTTCTTGAGGTCTCAGGTCTGAACCTTTGGTGAGGCTGAGCTCCTGAATGAGGGCAGCTGCCTCTTCTTGGATCCTCTGGGCAATGCTCCGGCTCCCTATGCCCAGCTTTTTCAGGGCTCCCACAGTAAAGGTTCGGAGTGTGTGCCAACGGTGGCCATTGGAGAATACAATTCCTGCACAAGGGAGAGAGGGAACAAGAGATAAGGAGATGGAAGGCAGAGAAATGGGGACAGAGACAGAGAAGGTAGAGAGAAGCGATGTTGTATGAAGGACAGAGACATACGAGATAGACAGGGTACAGAGAGAGACAAGGGAAGGAGATAAGAGAGCAGAAACAAGAGGGGGCAGAGATATGGAGGGCAAAGATATGGGGGAGTGAGCAGAGACTCCAACCTGGGAGACAGAGAGGTAGAGGGGACAGAGTGACAATGGGGAGGGAGCCAGGATGGCAGAGATAGAGCAGGACAGGGATGTGGAGAGCAAAGATAGAGACATGGAGACCTGGACATGGAAAACAAAGATAGAGGCAGAGTGGGGAGGAGTGTCACAAGGGGAGCAGAGACTGGGAGAGCTGTCACCAGGGGATGGGGGGGGGGGAGAGAGAGAGAGAGAGAGAGAGAGAGAGAGAGAGAGAGAGAGAGAGAGAGAGGGAGAGAGAGAGAAAGTGGGATGGAGACTGAGGGAAATGGGGAGATGTGAGTCATGAAGACTGAAGAGAGGCAGTGATTCTTGGAGGGGGAACAGAGAGATATGGGGAGGAATGAAAACAGGAGGCCAGGGCCTCAGCATGAAGGGAGGACTCGACTCCCCTCACCTTTGCCTTGGGTGCAGCGGTCAAAAGAGGCCATGGCACCACGACCACTGAAGGTGTCTGCCTGCAGAAGCAGAGCTTCCCTGAGAGTGCTGGTTCCACTCAGCACCACGAATGGTTGTGGGCCCAAGTGCACTGTGAACACGGATCCAAAGTGCCTGCTCAGCTGCAGGAGGGAGAGGGACCCGAATCAGACTCCCAGCTTACAGTCTGAGGGCTCCTGGCTTCTCTGCACCCAGCCCCAGCCCCTCTGGGAATCATATTCCCCCCAACTGGGGTTTTCTTGGCAGAGATACTTGCAGTGGTTTGCCATTTTCTTTTCCAACTCATTGTACAGTTGGGGAACTGGGGCAAACAGAGTAAGTGACTTGCCCAGGGTCTCACAGCTAGTAATTGTCAGATCAAACTCAGGAAGATGAAGTTTCCTGACTCCATGCCTACGTTCTATGCACTATGGCATCACCTAGCTGCCCAGGAACCTTCTGACCCCTGATACCTCAATGTTGGAGACCCCAGCCTTCATTCGCACCCAGCCTCTGGGTGTGCCAAGCCCTCAGCCTAGTCCTTGACTCTCCCCACCAGTATGACCTCTAGGAAGCAACCCATGTCCTGAGACAAAGAAGTCTGGGTCTTCCAGTTCCCCCTGCCCCAATCCTGGTCACTGGGTGGGATGCTGATTCTTCATGGGTATCTTCAACCCTACTCCCCAGGGGTCACCATGTCTTGACTTTCCAATTCCTGCCCCTACTTGGATCTGGTTCCTGCAATTTCTAGGACCCCCTAAATATCTCTTCTCTTTCTGTCTCTGGGGCTTTCAGTGTCTGCTTCTGTTCTACCTAACTGGGCATTTTCCTGTTTTCTTTCAGAGGAATCTACGCTCGGGTCCCCATTACCTGGGCCCCCTTGCAATCCAGCTTTTGCCTTCCCGGTGCTATCTCCTACCTCCATGAGTCTTTTGTCCAGACTGGAAGGGCCAAGCTGTAGCAGGTTTCCAAGCAATGGTAGGGGTGTGGGACCAGGGGGCAGCTGGCCCCGAGAGCTCTTCGAGACCCTCCTATGAAGGGCCAGAGCAAGAAGCAGGAGACAAAGCAAGATTAGGAGCAGCATTGCAAGACCTGAGCCCACAAGTGTGCGTCAGAAGCAGCCCAGCCCTACTTAATAAGGATTTTTCCTGCCCAGCCTCCTGGCATAAAATCGAGCCTCTGAGCCCAGTCCCTGAGCTCTTGGGGCTCCACAGGCCTCTCTGCTTCCTTTGATTGCTTTTAATTGCATTATTTTTTCAATTAGTAATATTTGGCTTTTCACCCTCCCACCCCAAACCCAGGAACTTTTGGAGACTAAAAAAAAAAAAACCAACGGAAATCCTGTTACAAACACATATCAAGAGAAATCAATCGATCAAAACAGATTTCTACCCTGGGCATGTTGTAAAACAATATTTGTCTTTTTCTGTACTTTGAGTCCTTTACCTCTCTGTGAGGTGATAGGTAGCTTGTTTCATCATTATTCCTCTGGAATCATGGCTGGTCCTCATGCCGATCAGAATTCCCAAGTCTTTCAACAATGTTTGTCTTTACCATATTGTTTCTGTGTTTCTGTGTCTATCTCTGTCTCTCTCCCCCTATTTATACAATAACAAATATAAGAACATATCATACACATTCTCCCAGCTTTCTTTGAAAATATCCCTTTCATCATTTCTTACAACACAATAATATTTCTTCATATTTACATCCATTTCCCAATTTATTGGTACCCCCTGAGATTCCTGTTCTTTGTCACCTTAAAAGAACTATACCTAATTTTGTACATCTTTTGATTTTATTTTTCTTAAGACGAATCCCTCTCTTAATCTACCATTTCTCTAATTCCACACATACTTTCTCCACCCTCCCTGTTATTTTTCTGTTGAATGAAATTTGTGTGTATGTGTGTGTGAGAGAGAGAGAGAAGGAGAGAGAGAGAAAGAAAAAAAGAGAGGGGAAGAGAGAGAAAAAAAGAGAGGGAGAAAGAGAGAAGGAGAAAATGAAAGTGAAAGAGAGAGAGGAAGAAAGAGAGGAGAGGAGAGAGAAAGAGAGGGGGACAGAAAAAGAGAGGGAGAAAGAGAGGAGGAGAGAAAGGGGGGAGAGAGAAAGAGAGAGTGAGAGAGACAGACAGATGGACAGATAGCAGACAACCTTCCTTTAACCAGTTCAGATGAGAGTAAGGTTCAAGTGAAGCCACTCATCTCTACCCCCTTTGTATAGATGTCTGTAGTTTGTCTGGATGTCTTCTTGTGCACTCTGGTTGTGTGAGGTAACTTCCCCTTACCTTCCTTTCGCTCTCTTCCCATTCTTCTCTTAAGATCATCAGGACATAACAGAATGATTTCCAGGCCTTGTCTAATTAGACTCCCTCTGTGAACCCTGATGAAGAGGGGAATCAGGGGTGACACATGTAGCATCTTCCTATATTAGAGTGTAAGCCATCTATCTTTGTTAAATCACTTATTATTGTTCATTCATGTTGCCCTTTTTTTTTGTTTCTCTGCACTCCTTTGTTTGAACAGGTATTCAAAGTTCTCTGCAGCTCTGATTTTTTTCATCAGGAATGCTTGGAAATCCTCTGTTTCATTAAAGGTCTATTTCTCTCACCCTCTTCCCCTGTGTAGCATTATACTCAGTTTTTCTGTGTTTCTCTTTGCTGTAAGCCCAAATTCTTTGCCTTGCAGGATATCATATTCCAACTTCTCTGTTTCTTTATAGTTGCTGCTGCTAAATATTGTGTGATCTGACTGGGGTTCTCAGTGCTGGAATTCTTTCTTTCTGGCAGTATTTGCCCTTGACCTGCAGACTTTAGATCTTGGCTCTGACGTTCCTGGGATTTCTCATTTTGAGATTTTTTTCAGGAGGTGACTGGTAAATTCTTTATGTTTCTACTTTGACCTCTGTTTCAAAGAGATCTAGGCAGTTTTCTTTTAAGATATTTTGAAATAAGATGTCTAGGTTCTTTTTTTGGTCATGGTGTTCAGTTAGTCCTTAAATTAAGTAGATTCTTAAGTTTTTTCTCCTTGTCTGTTTTCCAGGTTAGTTGCTTTTGCTATGGAATATCTTAGAAGAATTTTCTTCTATTTTTCCAACCTTTTGACTTTGTTTTAATATTTTTTTTATCTCATGTAGTTATTGGCTTCTATTTGCTTCTTTTTCATTTTTATGACGTTTGTTACTTGGGCAAGGTTTTGTACCTCCTGCACCAAGCTAGTCACTTGGCGGCTAGTGAACGGAGCACTGGGCCTGGAGTCAAGAAGACCTGAGTTCAAATCTTGGCTCAGACGCTTAGTAGCTGTGTGACTCCAGGTTTAGCTTCTGTTTGCCTCAGTTTCTTCAACTATAAAGTGGGTATAAGAACAGCGCCAACCTCTCAAGGTTGTTGTGAAGATCAAATGAGATAAAATTTGTGAAGTGCTTAGTACAGTGTCTGGCAGTGATATAAATGCTTATTCTCTCCCCTCAAGCTATTAATTCCCTTGTCCTCAGACCCTTTAAAAAGAAAACCTGAGAGTGAAATAATACTACTACTGATAATAGCAGCTATCTACATAATACTTAAAGGAAAGTGATTTTTCACACATGCCCCTTTGATTCTTACAATGACTCCAATTTTTTTACAGATGGGGAAAGTGAGGCTCATAGAGGCTCCTATGAGTGATCTACTCAGGGTCACATGGCTAGAAGAGATTGGAACTAGTAATCAAATCCAGCCTAGCACTTCTACTTGCTGGAAAGCTGAGGACCAGAGGGGAACTTATGGGCTAGAGGCTAGATTTCCCGGCTCCTGGTCTAGGGTGTTCTGGACCATATCCCTCTGCCTCTGCCGACTCTGTCCATCCCTGTCTGTCTTGTCACGGTCCTTGTTTTCTATCTCTTTCACTCCTATTTCTCTCTAATTCTATTCTATTCTTCTAATTATTTTGGGAAAAGCCCCTGTCTCTCTCCATGATTGTCTCTTCCCACGCCTCTAGGCGCATCTGTCACTCTGAGCCTTTTGTCTTTGAATGTCATTTTTTTTCTCGAATGTCTTTGCTTCTCTTTTTATTTCTCTGGAGATCCCACTGCTCGTATTGATCTGGAGCCTGCTCACAATCAGTCCTTGCCCACAGACAGCTTCCGTGTTCATAGACAGGGCAGGGGTGGGCTCCCAAAGGCAGCTAGTCTCCCTTCTTGGCTACAGCAGGAAGACCTGGGCAGGACCAGGAAAATGCAGAACTGGCCCATCAGGTGAATTAATAAATGAAGGAAAGGAAGGAGAAGGCTTAACTAAGCATGTACTATGGGCCAGGCTGAGTCCTGGGAACCAAATCTAGGTTGAAGACCGAGCCTGACCACAAGGAGCTCCCCTTTGTGGAAAATATTATACTATTTTATATCATTTTTGTAATTTCAATAAGACTCAGGGCCTGAACTACTTAACCAGAAGAAAAGCCTGATCCTAACAGTCTTTTTGTTCTCTGAGTAAGCTCAGAGATATCTCTATCTTGTATCAACAAATCCATATGGAGCATTTCTTGCTCTGTCCATGGCCATTAAGGGTGAAAACCTTGACCCCAGACACTATCTTGAATTATGTGACTTTTCCTTATCTTAATATTTTATGGGCATATACTATGTTGTGGAATGTTAATGGCCAATTAAACACAGAGATCCTGGGGTAGTAATTCCAACTGACACTCTGTCAACTATCTAATTTGTTGTATTTACAATCTATTCCATTAAGGAAAATCCTCTTCTTGTATCATGGTTAAACATACATGGGGGTCATAAAAATGAGGTCATACAGGCTTGCTAGCTCTGCTAAAATAACGTATATAAGTTTTCTCATTGCTTTGTTCAGGCAGCCAGAGTTTATACTCTGACTCCTTGTACGTACAAGTAAGCTAGCTCCGCTATGCTTTAAGGGAAAATAATAAACAACATGGATTTTTCTATCACCTAGCTCTGTTGTTTCCTTCAACCAAATTTTCAGGTTTAACACCTTCTAACCTGGAAACAACTCATAAAGGACAGTGGGGGCCAAGGAAGGGGACTGTGGTTTGAAAAGTCACAGGAATGGTGATTGGAGCCATAGAGAAGAGTATGGATTTCCAGGAACCCACACCCTTTCCAGAAACTATGGCAGGGTTGATTTATTTACTGTTTAAGAATTGGAAAGTTAGGGGGGATGGGGTGACTCAAACAGTAAACAGTAGCTCAGCATCTGATGAGAAGATCACAGGGGATTGTGAAATGATCTATGATTGGGGCAGGCCTAGGCAAGATGGACCACTAAGGCAACATCCATAGGGCCGGGAGGGGCTCCAGGGCCAGACTTTCTGTCTCAGTCAATCTCTCTGCCTCTCTTGGGTCTCTCTTATTGGGTTTCTTATTCTCTGTCTCTCTGTCTGTCTCTGTCTATCTGTCTGTTTGTCTCTCCTCTCTGTCTCTCTCTCTGTCTCTTTCTTCCTCCTGTCTCTCCTCTCTGTCTCTGTCTCTCTCTGTCTGCCTGCCTGCCTGCCTGTCTCTGTCTCCGTCTCCATCTCCGTCTCCCTCTCTTTCTCTCTCTCTCTCCTCTCTCTCTCTCTCTCTCTCTCTCTCTCTCTCCCTCTCTCTCCTCCTGTCTCTGTCTCTCTCTGTCTCTGTCTGTTTGCCTGCCTGTCTGTCTGTCTGTCTCCCTCTCTGTCTCTCTCCTTCTCCCTCTCCCTCTCTCCCTCCCTCCCTCTGATGAGGGCACAGTCTCTGGGAACCCCTTGAACCCTTGAACTCTCCTTGAATCTTGCCACTGGACCTGGCCTTGGCCTGAGGCTATAACCATTAAGCCCAAATGCCTACCTTGCCCAGTCCTCTATTGTCCAGCTGTTTCCCACCCTTAATCCTGTTTCCCATCCTTAATCCTGATCAAAATATCTATACCCTAGCTCTGTTACCCTAGCCCTTTATGGTCTGTCATTTCCATACAGCCTTCAGCTATTTCCCCCACCCTGGAGTCTGACCTCATCCTTAAGTCCCTCCCTAGACCCCTCTTCTGGTCACCCCAGACCACCCCTCAATCCCTCCCACAACCTTTGTGTATATAATCTCCATCTTGCCTCCATGAAGGTGGTCAGAACCAATCTAGCTCAGATGGGTCTGGCCCTTTTTCCTTACAGGCGTCGCAAGGGGTGGGATCTCTCGGGGCAGGCTTATTTGGCTAACTCTTAATAAACTTTGTCCTTTCCCTTGGCTGAGGAGGTTTGAGTCGAATTCTTTCGGCAGGACCCGGCGTGTCGGTACTTTGGGGTGTCAAGCACCTCTCACCCCAAACCCTCATCACCTCTCCTTCCCCCTCCCTCCCCCTCCTTCCCTCCCTCCCTCCTTCCCTCCTTCCCTCTCTCTGTCTGTCTCTGTTTCTCTGTCTCTCTCTCTCTGTCTCTGTCTCCCTCCCTCTCCTTCTCCCTCTCCCTTCTTCTCCCTCCCTCCCTCCCTCTCTCTCTCTCTCTCTCTCTCTCTCTCTGTCCCTCTCTGTCCCTCTCTGTCTCTCTCTTTGTCTCTGTCTCCCCCTCTGTCTCCCTCTCCCTCCCTCCCTCTCTCCCTCCCTCCCTCTCTCTGTTTCTCCATCTGTCTGTCTCTCTCTGTCTCTGTCTCTCCATCTGTCTGTCTCTCTCTCTGTCTCTGTCTTTGTCTGTCTGTCTGCCTGCCTGCCTGTCTGTCTCTCTCTCTGTCCCTCTCCCTCTGCCTCTCCCTCTCCCTTTCCCTCTCCCTCCCTCTCTCTCTCTCTCCCCTCCTTGCCTCTGTTTCTCTGTCTCTCTCTGTCTCTTTCTGTCTCTGTCTGTCTTCCTGTTTGCCTGTCTGTCTCTCTCTGTCTCTGTCAATCTCCCTCTCCCTCTCCCTCCCCCTCCCTCTCCCTTCCCCTCCCTCTCCCTCTCTCTCTCTCTCTCTCTCTCTCTCTCTCTCTGTCTCTGTCTCTCCATCTGTCTGTCTGTCTCTCTGTCTCTGTCTGCCTGCCTGCCTGCCTGTCTGTCTGTCTCTCTGTCTCCTTCTGTCTCTGTCTGTCTGCCTGCTTGCCTGTCTGTCTCTCTCTGTCTCTGTCTCTGTCTCCCTCCCTCTCCCTCTCCCTCTCTCTCCCTCCCTCCCACCCTCTCCCCCCATCTCTGTTTCTCTGTGTCTTTTTGTCTCTGTCTCTCTCTCTCTCTTTGTTTCTGTCTCTCTTTCTGGCTGTCTGTCTCTATCTCTTTCTGTCTCTGTCTGTCTGCCTGCTTGCCTGCCTCTCTGTCTGTCTCTGTCTCTGTCTCCCTCCTTCTCTCACCCCACCTCTCTCCCTCTCTCTCCCTGTTTCTGTTTCTCTGTCTCTCTTTGTCTCTGTCTCTCTCTCTGTCTCTATGTCTATCTGTCTGTCTGTCTCTGTCTTTCTCTGTCTCTGTCTGCCTTTCTGTCTGCCTGCCTGCCTGTCTCTGTCTCTGTCTCTGTTTCTCTCTCACTCTCTCTCGCTATCTCTCTCTCTCTGTCTCTCTCTTTCTCTGTCTCTGTTTCTCTCTCTTTCTGTCTCTGTTTCTCTGTCTCTCTCTCTGTGTTTCTGTCTGCCTTCCTTCTCTCTGCTCAAAGTCAGAAAGCCTACATTACCACTCTGAAGTTATGAATTGACCATTGCATTGATAAGAGTTCTGAAATTTTTCACTGTTTTCCTTCCTTTTTCAATGTTTTCTTTTCCTCTCTCCACTTCCCCCCTCCCACTTCAATATTTGCCACTCACCAGGGACTCATTTTAGTGAAAGATTTTCCTAGTTTTACTTCTATTGCTCTGTGACAATTGTCTTCTGAAATTTCTCTGAATTCTTCATATTCATCATTGCTTAAAGGTTGATAATTACTGAATCAGAAACCATTTAAATGCTGAGAAAATTATTCTTTTCCTGTTATATTAATAACTAATTACTAAGATTCCAGTTTTTTACTCCTTTATTTTCTCATTCAGGGCCCAGTTCCCGTGGGTCAGTCAGTCTTTGAAGGACATGACTGATGGATGAGATTGCCCTGATCCTTGGGGAATACGCTCCTCAATCTTGGGCAGGACCCCACCCAACTAGGAGACCTTACTTCTGTTTAGAGTGTAAACAGAATCTAATCTTTGTGAATTCCTGCCCCAAAGCAATGAGCCCATGCCCTTGCGCCCCTCCAATGGAGGGCAGAAAGAAGTCCATCACTCTCCCAAACCATTGAGGACCAGAAAAAACTGTGATGAGAAACACATGTGCTCCCCACCCTTCCTTCCTCTGCCTCTAAGGCCCTTGGCCTTACATATCCTTGGTTGCTTATTCCCCTCTCCATCCCACCTCGAGTATTTGTATCCTTGATCACCCTTTTGCTGGGGACATATGTACAAAAATGATGTAGCTCATGACTTCAGGGAGTTTACATTTATTGAAGGCAGTGTAATCCTAAATATATACAAAAGTTTGGGGGGTGGGGTGGGCAAAGCATTAACTGTTGGAGGGATTGACATAGGTCTAACATCATCTATCACTGACTCTGCTGTCTGTAGTGAGGATCCTCTGGAGAGAGAAGGGACACTGAAGCCTGGCAGCTCTGGAGTTCTGAACTCCCTTGGCCATATGCGTTTTCTGCCTGTGTGCCTCACTACCATTGCTGTTCCCATTCTTTCTCTGCTCCTGGACTTTGGGCATATTTGTGGGAGATTGTGCACCCAGTGTTGGGGAAAATGCTTATAACTATGATCTTGCTCTACCATTTGAGTAAATGCCTCTGCTAAATAACAGAGTGTACTGGCTGATTGTTAAGAGGAAGCACCCTCGTGGGGGCCCATGAGCTAATGGTTATGATGGCTACCCAGAGGGTTATTCCTAAAATGTTGAAAGTAATAGGAACCAGTCCTTTGGGAACCCAACATCAGTGCCAGTGTAAGTTGGGTGAGTGAGCCCCAAAGAGGGTCATTATACACATGCTAGCAAACTGTTATAAGTCAATGTGAAAGGTGATTAGGGACGGAACGAGGGTGGTGGCTTTGTGAATGGAATGAGGAGGGGACCTACATGAAAGATGCTGGGGGAGGTAGAAATAATAAGACTTGTCAATTGTTGATTGACTTGATGGACCTCAGGACATAGAACAGAGAGTGTCAGAAATGGAAGGGTCCTTAGGACACAGAAGACAGAATGCTAGTGTCTAGGAGCTAGTTCAAATGTTCCTTGAACAGGATGGTGAGGCCTAGAATAGAGAACAAAGAATGTTGGAGTTAGAACAGTCTTTCTTTTTTGAAAGTTAGACTAATTTTTTTCCATGAATGTAAATCTGTTTTCTCTCTGTCTCATCTCACAACTCATTAAGTGTCTGAAGTCAGATTTGAACTCAGGAAGATGAGTCTTTTTTTTTTTTTGAAGGTGAGTCTTCTTGTCTCCAGTCCTCATGATCTATCCACTGTGCCAGTTAGCTGCCATAGTGATAATACAGGCATTTATATAGCATTTTAAGGTAGGCAATGAGTTTTACATAATCTACATATATAAATTACATATCTAATTTGTTCCTTATAACAAGCCTATGATGTAGGGGCCATTATTATTCCATTTTACAGATGAGAAAGCTGAGGCAAAAAGTGGCTGGTTAATGTCCCTAGGCAGGTTTTGAATTAAGGTTTTCCTGACTCCAAGTCCAATATTACATCAACTGTGCCACCTTACTGCCCATTAACAGCATTTCTATGCGTCTATAATATTTTCCTAAATTATAATGCAATAAACTTGTATACACAGCACCAATAGAAAACAATCTTATTAGCTAAAGCATAAATATAAAAACAGAACTCATTGTTACTGATCTAATAACACCAATCCATGTGCACCGGCCTCCCCCCCCAACAAACTAAATGAAAAACGTGCCATTTATCTCTCGGCTAATTTTGTCACTCTATGCATTTTGTGCTGAATGAAAGCACTTTAAATCTCAGTTACAAGGGTGTGGCACCATCAATTACTGGAGAGAACACAACTTAACTATGCCATGGATAATTATTGTCCCCAATTAGTTTATCCTGCCCAAGATGGACATGAGTTTTAAATTACTCAATTTCAGCAATTACCTCACGATTTAAGATGTTTTCCCAAAGCCCCACAAATATTAGCATCTATGCAATTAAGCTTGGAAATCATTAGACATTCCAGGTCTAATTACATCTGCCTAGGGAGGAAACCAGCATCTCTTTACCTCTGCTGGTAAGGTAATCTCTTTCTAGCTTGCTCTTCTCCTCATGTCTCAATGAGGTCTAAAATGCCTTTAAACTCAGAGTAAAATTGTTGTCATCTGCTTCTAAAGGGGAGCTCAGAGCTGACATAAAATGAAGACTGGTCTTTGTCCATATGAGGAGTTTCTAGTTCTATTTTGCTGCTATTGGGGAATCAAAAGTCAAAGACACTGTCTTTAGATGATCTAGCATTAATATTTGCCTTAAGCACAACTCTGCTTAAATTTTTTCTACTTTGAAGAGCATCCTTATACAGTCCTCATTAAGTTCCTAGACTAGTGTGCTTTTTCTCTCTCATGTTTTTGTCACTGTTGAGTCATTCCAGTCATTCCAAATGGAGCCAGTAAGTGTCTGAGGCTGTATTTGAACCTAGAACTGACTCTGGGTCCAGTTTGCTCCTTGGCTGCTTCCATGAGCAGGAGCAAATGTCTGTATGATTCTGCCTTAAAAAGAAAACCATTCCAACTATGGCCACAGCTATGATGATGATCGTGGCAAAGAATAGACTTCTTGTTGTTGTTCATTCATGTCTGACTCTCCATGACCCCATTTGGGGTTTTCTTGGCAGAGATACTGGGCTGGTTTGCTGTCTTCTTCTCCATCTCATTTACAGATGAGGAAACTGAGGCAAACAAGGTGAAGTGACTTGCCGAGGGTCACACAGCTAGGAAGTGTCTGAGACTGGATTTGAACTCATGAAGAGGAGTCTTCCGGACTCCAGGGTAGGCTCTCTATACATTACAGCACCACCTCACTGCCCCTCAAGACATCGCTCTTGATGTCATTGGTCCTCTTTGAAAATGAAGGACAAGGAACTGACCAACAGCTGAGTTACTTTTAAAATTAGATTCTGTGAGCCCAAATGAGAATCCAGCAAGACTGGGCAGCGATTCCTAAGGACAATTTCCTAAAAGATCTGTGGAAGTCTTTCAAAGTGAGGTGGTCCAGGTCACGCTTAACTTCTATTAGGAGATAGAAATCAAGGTTCAAAGGTGCCATTTTACTGTGGAAGAAAAACTTGGGTCCTCTGCATCTTGTCAGAGGCATTTTATTAAGATAGATAGATAGATAATAGATGTAGAGAGATAGATGGATAGATGGATAGATAATAGATGTAGACAGATGGATGAATGGATGATAGGTGTAGATAGATGCATGGATGGATGGATGATAGGTGTAGATAGATAGATAGATGGATGGATGATAGATATAGAGAGATAGGTAGATGGATGATAGATATAGATAGATGAATGAATGAATGATAGATATAGATAGATAGATAGGCAAAACATTGATTAACCGTCCTTCATACTCTTATAGCACTCAGAAACAAGAACAAGATTCCACAAGTCAGGATTAAGGAACAGTCTTGGATTTATGAAACAGAAGAAGAACAATCTGAAATGTAGGCCATCCTGGAGGATCATCTCCCTAATCCAGTCAAGGAAACTAGAGAGAAGGGAGACTGCTTTTAAAAGAATTATAGGATTATACTGGATCATAGATTCAGAGCTGAAAGCAACCTCTGAAGTCTTTAAAAATTGAAATTTTGTTTTTACAGATGAGGAAACTAAGACCCTAAAATGTCTTTCCCAGGGTCACATAGCTAGTATATTTCAGAGGCAAGATTTGAATCCAGACCCTATCCACTTTCCAGGGGTGCGAAACTTGTAGCCTTGAGGCCACATTTGGCACTCTAGGTCCTCAAATGCAGGCCTTTAATGGAACCTGAACTTCACAGAAAGAGGCCACATGTGGCCATGTGGCTGCACTTGAGGACCTAGAGGGCCACACATGGCCTGGAGGCTGCAGGTTCCCCACCCCTGCACTATAACATACTGTTTAGTCAAAGGGTCTTCTGCCTTTGTTTTATCACTCCCCTAATTCTGTCTTCAGGGAGATCAGAGTTCTTCTCCCTGGCACCTGACGGGGCTTATTTTGCTCAGATAAGTCCAAAGACTTCAGACTAAGATACTGAGAAAAAAATGCTTTCTTAGCATTTCTCAAAGAGGAAGGAATCCCTGGTGTGATTATACCAGGCCTAGCTTCCCAGCTGCCTACACCATATATATTCAAAATAAATGTGAATGGATCCAGCCATTCTGGAGAGTAATTTGGAACTATGCCCAAAGGGCTATAAAAATATACATACACTTTGACCCAGCAATACCACTTCTAGGGTTGTATCCTAAAGAGATCACAAAAGTGGGAAAGGAACACGTATGGACAAAAATATTTATAGCAGCTCTTTTGTGGTAGCAAAGAATTGGAAATCAAGGGGATGCCCACCAATTGGGGAATGGCTGAACAAGTTGTGGTATACGGATGTAATGAAATACTATTGTGCTATAAGAAATGGGGAAGATATGGACTTCATAATAACCTGGAAAGACCTATGTGATATGATGCTGAGTGAGGGGAGCAGAACCAGGAGAATATTGTACACAACCACAGTCATATTGTTTCTGTGATGACTAACTTTGGTAGACTTGGCTCTCCTCAGCAATACAAGGTTCAAAGACAATTCCAAAGGACTCATGAAGGAGAGAGCTATCTACATCCAGAGAAAGAACTATGGAGTCTGAATGCATACTGAGGCAAACTACTTGCTCTCTCTTTTTTTTCTCTTCTGTTTTGGTTTTGTTTCTTTTTTCTCGTGGTTCATTCCATTGGTCATAATTCTTCTTTACAAATTGACTATTGTGTAAATAAGTTTAATGCAAAGGTATATGTAGAACGTATATCGGACTCCATGCTGTCTTGGTGGGGAGGGGGGAGGAGAGGGAGGGGAAGAAAATTTGGAACTCAAAAACATATGGAACTGAGTGTTGTAAACTAAAAATAAAAAAGTCTAAAAAAAATAAATGTTTGGTAACTTAGGAGGGAGGCATTAGCAGCTGGGAGGAGGGGGAGAGGGGGAGCAGTGAGCTTTGGAGTCATTAGGAATCCTAATTCTGGGGCAGCTAGGTGGTGCAGTAGACAGAGTCCTGGGTCAGGAGGCAGGAAGACCTGAGTTCAAATCCTGCCTCAGACACTTACTAGCTATGTGACCCTGGGCAAGTCACTTAGCCTTGTTTGCCTCAGTTTTCTCAACTGTAGACGAGGTATAAAAACAGCCTCTCCCTTCCAGAGTTGTTGTGAGGATCAAATGAGACAACCTATGTAAAGTGCTTGCAAACCTTAGGGTGCTTTATCAATGCTAATTATTATTATCCTGAAGAGACAATTTGACACACAGCAGAGAGTAGTGTGATTTTATTACCAGGGGATTTTGGCTGCTCAGGAACTTGAGAGGCATGGGTTGCTCTGGCCCATGTCTTGCCTCCACATGATATGCCCTTTGCATATATTTCTGGACCACCTGTGTTCCATATTTGCACCTACATATGTAGGTAGATACATGCATGTGTTCCCTGGTCATGCATTTTCTTTTGCAAGTGTGATAATGTGTGTGTGAAAGAGAGTACCCAGTTTGGGCTTTGGGGAATTTTTTCCTTGCCTCTTTATTTGCATTTGGTTTGATTCAGCATCTTTTCTTTTGAACAAATATTTCCTCTGGTTAAACTGAAAACAATGGCAGAGGCTGTTGAACTGGTTTTGAGGAAGTACTAATCCCAGGTGTGTCTTGAATTTAGGCAACTTTTCTGGGGTTCACAGAGGAGGCAATGCTCCAGGGGCTACATGTGGTGGGAGGGTAAGCTGGCACATTGGGTGGCAGTTGGAATCCTAAAAGATCCTCACAGGCTCAAATGATGGCCCAGATCCAATACAACTGTACTTTGTTGTTGTTTGGTCTTTTCAGTCCTATATGACTCTTGGTGACTCCACTGTGGTTTTCTTGGCAAAGATACTGGAGTGGTTTGCCATTTCCTTTTCCAGCTCAGAGGGATAAATGCAAAGTCTCCTCCTTGGGAGCTCTGGGACAGTGGAGTGGGCAGATTCAGAAATCAAAGGCTTACTGCTTAGTGAAGGTCTTTGAGCCAAAGCTGGATAACCACCAGTCAGGAATGTTGTCCAAAAAAAAAATTCAGGTCTTCAGAGAGTCCTGTCTACCCAGTTCTGAGAGTCTGCGATCTTGTGCAAAGACCCTGCCAGCTGCTTTGGAGTCTCTGGGAAAGTATAACACAGTGGATAAGACAGGCCAGAGATAGTCAGGCAGTTAACAATTTTTTACTAAGTCCTGATCATGTGCTAGACCCTGCCGATACAAAGAAAAGCAAAAAACCATAACGAAACAAAACCCCAAACCCCTGAACCCAAAACCCAAAACAAAACAAAAAACCAAACTCAACCCAAAAACCCAGTGCCTGCCCTCAGGGAGGTCACAGTCTAATGGAGGAAATAATGCACAAACAACTATGTACAGAAAAGAAATGTAACAGGCTGATAGATCATGATCTCAGGGGGAAAGCACCAGTTTCAAAAGGGATCAGGAAAGGCTTTTTGCAGGAGGTGGAACTTTGGCTGAGACTTGAAGGAAGCCAGAAAAGGAGTGGGTGAGGAGGGAGAGAATTCCAGGCTTAGGGCAACGGGTGAAAATGCCTGGAGTTTGAGAAATGAAGTATCTTGTTTGTGCAACAGCTGGGAGGCGGGTGTCACTGGATCTAAGAGTAGGTGGGATAGGGAGTAAGGTCTAAGAAGATTGGAAAGGTAGGAGAGAGTCAGGTTAGGAAGGGCTTTGAATGCCAAGCAGAGGATTTTATATTTGATCCTGTATCATGAAAATGCTAGGGCAGCTAGGTACTCTGGGCCTGGAGTCAGGAAGACTTGAGTTCAAATCCAACCTCAGATACTTACTAGATATGAGACCCTAGGCAAGTTACTGAACTCTGTTTGCCTCAGTTTCTTCTCCTGTAAAATGAACCGGAGAAGGAAATATCAAAACACTCCAGTATCTTTGCCAAGAAAACCCCAAAAGGAGTCACAAAGAGTTGGACATGACTGAAATGACTGAACAACAACAAAATAGTGAAAACACTGTCTTATGAGTTTCCTTTTGGTAAGTAGAACTCTGAAAATTCTCTAGAAGGATTCCTGAGGAGGGGCTGCATGGAAAATGATTACAAAACCTTCTGTATTGACATTATATTTTTGAAAAAAATCTGACCTTTCTAAAGAAGAGAGAATGATGTCTATTCAATATGGAAAAACTCTTTGAATAGGAGAGTACCCTACCAGCTCAGTCTATTGCCATGTCTCCAGACATTGGGGTTCAAGTCCATAGCTACTCAAGCCAGGTCAAGTCAACAAGCATTTATTAAGCATCTACTGTGTGCCAGGCACTTTGTTATACACAACTCCCTTCTTGAGCTGTATATTCTAGTCAAACTGATCTTGTGGTCTCCCCACATGATGTTCCCTTGGCTACCTTTGCACAGACTGCTTGGTATGCTGTCTCTTCTCCCCTCTACCTTGTAGAATCCCTTACTTCTTACAAGACTTAACTTAGGCTGTACCTTTTATAAGGAATATTCCCAGATCCCCCTCAGCTGCTAATGCTCACCTTCCATAAATGATCTTGAATTTGTAATTAGGCTTCCAATCAAGCCTGTGGCATTTTGCTTGCCACTGTCTATGCAGAAAGAGATAAGACTTCTGACCCATAGAGAGGAAGATGAATGTGACATGCCAGAGCTTCTTTAGGATGGTTCCAGAACCTCTTTGTCAGAGCCACACAGTGAGAGAAGCTCTAATCATGTAAGGGAAGCTGGTTTCTTAGCATGTCACTCATTTCCAGCTTGTGACTGTTGGAATGGCTCTCCTTGGTGAGACTGGATGCTGGCTCTTGGTCTGAGCTGAGATTTCATCTTTCTCCTGGTTAAAGAGCACATTCACTCTTTTTAAAAATTTGTAAAACACTTTACTTATTTATTTGTTTAGTTTTAGTTTACAACATTCAGTTCCACAAGCTTTTGAGTTTTAAATTTTCTCCCACTGCTTCCCCTCCCTCCTCCCCAAGATGGTGTGCAGTTTGATATGGGCTCTACATATACATTCATATTAAATGTATTTTCACATTAGTCATGTTGTGAGCACATTCACCCTTGTGTATTTTCTGGTGCATACTAACCCATAGAATTTCTTTGATTCCTAATTGCTATTGTTTTCGATAAACGGGTTTATTTCCTAGTTGTGCTGGTCTGTTACGTAACCAGCATTGGGCAGACGGGGGCTAAACTGGAGGGTATAAGCTAAGGGCTGCCCTCTCCCTTAAGTGGTGCCAAGGAATCAGCTTTCCTTCCAAACTCAATCTCATACCCCTGACTTAGACCAAGGGTATTAGAGGGCGTAGATGAATTAGAAATGAAACAAAATTTGAGGGGTTAGGTAAAAATTCTGGGTTGAAACTCCTCTTAGAGATAGACAAGGGAAGGAGCAAATGCCTATCCATGGCTTTTCTCTTGCTCCCCTGAAGGTAAAAATCACAGTTGGAAAAGGGAGGGTCACAGATGTCAAAGACAGCATTCCTTGCTACCTGGGAGCCATTTCCACATATTGTCCATGTAGACACATGTACCTTACACACTTATTCTTAGTACACGTCTTCTTTTACCTGTCATCACATTCAACAGAATGGGAACATCTTGGCCATAGAGACTATTTCATATTTGCCTTTGTGTTCCCAGGTGAATGTTTGTTGATTGATTGGTACTAGACCAGTCACATAGACTCTCAGTGCCCTAGGAGATTCTCTAAAACTATAAGCTACAGATGAGTCACTGATATGAATCAGAGGAGGAGGTTCCATTTCAGCAAAGCCACACACCATTGAAATTACAGGTATGAGCCCCTTTCCTTTCCTTCCCCCAAACCCAGATCCACAGGATCAGGTAGAAATCATCAGTCTCATGGCTAGTCCCTCTAACCCTGAAGTTATCATTCTTTGTTGCCCACCCTTCTTATAATCTTACTGGGGCAAGAAGTGCCCTGAGGACAACCTCTGCTCATTCAGATTCCCTGGTGAAGTGGTGACTGGATCAGTCTCTGGAGCCTAGTGACTCCATGATGACTTTACATCAGGACTATGTCCTGAGGTCATTGAGGAGTGGGCTCCTGAATCCTTTTATTCTTTTTTTTATGCCTGCACTTAATTCTTTAAAATTTTTTTCCTTAATAGTATTTTATTTTTTCTAATTACATATAAAGATAATTTTCAGCATTTACCTTTATAAGATTTTGAGTTCCAAGTTTTTTTCCTCCTTCCTTCTCCTCCCTCCTCCCCAAGATGACATGCAACCTGATATAGATTATACATGTACAATCATATTAAACATATTTCTGCATTAGTCATGTTGCGAAAGAAGAATCAGAACAAAAGGGGAAAACCACAAGAAAGGAGAAAAAGAGAAAATAGTGTGCTTCATCTGCATTCAGACTCTATAGTTCTTTCTCTGGATGTGAGAGCATATTCATCTTGAGTATTTTGGAATTGCCTTAGATAATTTTTTTTTTTTTTTGCTGAGAAGAGCTAAGCCTATCAGAGTTGATCATTGCACAGTGTTGCTGTTACTGTATACAATGTTCTCCTGGTTCTTCTTACTTCACTCAGCATCAGTTCATGTAAGTCTTTCCAGGTTTTTCTGAAATCCTCCTGTTCATCATTTCTTATGGAACAACAGTATTACATTACATTCATATACTACAACTTGTTCAGCCATGCCCCATTGATGGGCATCCCTTCACTTTCTAATTCTTTGCCACCACAAAAAGAGCTGCTACAAATATTTTTGTACATGTGGGTCCTTTTCCCTTTTTTATGATCTCTTTGGGATACAGACCTGAGCAGCCAAATGAGTACCCAACTTAGCGAGTTTTGCTTGTACCATTGAACAAGATGTGAGTTCTGGCTAAGAAAGAGAAGAAAGGTATATCTTACTACCCATTATCCCACTTCAGGAACCACTTCAAGACTAGACAGGGGTGTCCACAAATTGGTTTTCTGTCTGATTATATGGATTGCTTCTCCTAAGAGAGACTCTTGGGGTATTTCTAAGGATGAATGACAAGAAAGGCACTGGGAGGGAAAGTGTACATGTCTTCCTTTTCTCAGAAGCCTTTTCCAATACTCTTTAATTTTAGAGCTTTCATTCTCAGACTATCTCCAACTTAGCCTGCATTCATCTTGTTTGCATAGTTATCTACTGATTAGACTGTGTACTTCTTGAGAAAAGGCACCATCTTTCAGTTTTCTCTGTACAGCTGGTATGTGCCTGGCATGTGCTTAATAAATGTTTGTTGACTAACTAGGTGATAGAAACTACAGGAGAGTGATTCCTAGGAAACAGAAACTTTAGTATGAAAGCATAGCCTAAAACATGTAGTATGTGTTTACAACATAAAGGGTAGAGAAGTCAGCATAGTACATCAATGGTCCTGCTGCATCAGAGACTTGACGTGTTCCCTGTATCTACCATTTTTTTTCACTTGTGGTGTATAATGGAGTGGGATCAGCATCTTACTATGCTGTTTCATTAAATGCCTTTGTTTTGAATGAATTGTGTCCTATGGCTGATAAGTAAGATAAGTACATTGGTAGGGGCTTTTGAGTTATGGTTTTCAGTCACTGCAGACTCACAGAGTACCTTAAAGCTGGGGTAGCCTTACCTGAAGGATCCACATATAAGTTGCAGGATGGGGGTCCCAACTAGGTTCTATAATAGGGATAAATACAAATTCTTATACTTGATTCATAAAATGTCAACTTTCCAAATACAAGATGGTGGAGGCATGGTTATAGCAGTTTGAAAAAGATCGGAGGTTTTTAGTGGACTGGAAGCTCAAATGGTAATATAATATAGTAAGTCAAAAAAGCTAATGTAATATTTGGTTATATCAAGAGTAGCATAGGTTGAAGGAATAAGGAGGTCAGTCAGTCAGTCAATCACTGTTGTTTATCCTTCTTTTTTCAAGAGGACCAATAACATCAGGGGGTGATGTCTTGACTTGCACATGAATTGGATTTAAGTGAGACAGAATTGTATAAAGGCAGCATTGCACAAAGTCCTCAGTTTTATTCTCTCTTCCAAAGTCATTGAAGGGCAATGGCAGGACAAAAGTCAGGATGACTGATGATGGCCCTGGATGCAGGGGATGACCTTGGTGTCACCTGCTTCAGCCGCCTTCCTGGCTGTTGGAACAAGTTGTTCTCATGCACCCATTCCACTGGAGGAAGTCTTCACATTCCTTGGGATAGACATTCCCCTAACTCCCTGAGTGGGGTTTGAGTCCTGTTGGGTATCCTCACCTGGCTTAGCCTGTCTGCCAAGATAGTTTTACTGGGCTGTGGCCACTGCATGCACTATAGCTTCTTGGAGCTGCAGATGAGAGTGGGGTGACAGGTGGACCCCAGAGGTACATGAGCAGCCCTGAAAAGGGATCCTCTAGCCCTCACACCTCCCCATCCTTCCTGAACACCCCATATACCCCCAGTCAGTCAATAAACACTTATTAAAGCGCCTACTATGTGCCAGGCCCTGTGCTAAGTGCTGAGGAGACCAAGAAAGGCAAATAACTTCCACACTGAGATCCCCATGTTCATTTTTGGGCACCAGAGATTAGGAAAGTCATTGATAAGTTGGAGTCAGTGAATGTCTAGCAGACGACGGAAGGACTCAAGTCCATTCCACATTCAGATTGGTGGGAAGTGCTGGGGATGGCTAGCCTAGAGAAGAGAAGGCTGGTAGATAGAGGAGGCTAGGAATGTGGCTTTAAGTATTTGAAAGGCTGTTTGTAGAATCTGTTGTTGTGGGGATTTAAAAAACAGTTAATAGTAGGACTAGATGGTCTTCGAAGTCCCTTCCAAAGGTGATGTTCTGTGATTTTGAGTTCCTTTTGTGTTCCTTAGATTCCCACTTTGGCAACATTGCCCTCCTAGGTAGCTGAAGCCTAGGAGACTGAATAAATAGCTCTGCATGACCCACAGATTCAAGTAGGCTGCAGGAGTAGATGTTGCTGTTGTTAAGTTGTATCTGACTCTCCGTGACCCCATGCGGGGTTTTCTTGGTGAGGATACTGGAGTGGTTTGCCATTTCCTTCTCAATCTCATTTCACAGATGAGAAAGCTGAGGCAAACAGGGCTAAGTGACTTCCCCAGGGTCATGTAGCTGGTAAGTGTTAAAGGCAGGATTTGGACTTAGGGCTTCCTGATTCCAGGTCCAACACTCTAGCCACTGTACTACCTTGCTTCCTGCTATCTGAATGGGGTAATAGTTAAGCCTGGCAAGGGGATGGGGATGGAAGTGAGGGGCAGGGAATCTTCCCCCTTCAAGGGAAGAAAACACCCAGAGCTTTGGAGCAGTACTGGCTCCCTTTGTGAGGCAGCTTCTCAGTGTCCCACAGCCACTCTTTTATGGACACTCCAGGCCAATTCAACAGCCAGATGTATCATTCGGAACCATCATTGCCCCTTCAGTGTGTCTTTCCTCTGTGTGTAACTGTGGTGTGGCTGAAGAAGAGTACCTCTGGAGGTAGAGGACTTGGGTTCAAGTCTTACCCTTGATGTTGACTGCCTGTGTGAGCCATCTTCCCCAAAAGGCAGCATGCTATAGTGGCTAGAAGTGCTGGATGAGGAGTCAGGAAGCCCTGAGTTCAAATTCTGCCTCATTTGGCAAAGTCATTTACCTTTCTAGGGCCTCAATTTCCCTATCTTTGAAATTCAGGAGTTGGACCAGATGGTCTCTGAGGTCTCTTCCATGTCAGTCTAGGAAGTACTTGTGGAAAATATTATACTATTTTATATCATTTTTGTAATTTCAATAAGACTCAGGGCCTGAACTACTTAACCAGAAGAAAAGCCTGATCCTAACAGTCTCTTTGTTCTCTGAGTAAGCTCAGAGACATCTCTATCTTGTATCAACAAATCCAGATGGAGTATTCCTTGCTCTGTCCATGGCCATTAAGGGTGAAAACCTTGAGCCCAGACACTATCTTGAATTATGTGACTTTTCCTTATCTTAATATTTTATGGGCATATACTATGTTGTGGAATGTTAATGGCCAATTAAACACAGAGATCCTGGGGCTACAAATCCAATTGACACTTTGACAACTATCTAATTTGTTGTATTTACAATCTATTCCATTAAGGAAAATCCTCTTCTTGTATCATGGTTAAACATACATGGGGGTCATAAAAATGAGGTCATACAGGCTTGCTAGCTCTGCTAAAATAACGTATATAAGTTTTCTCATTGCTTTGTTCAGGCAGCCAGAGTTCATACTCTGACTCCTTGTACGTACAAGTAAGCTAGCTCCGCTATGCTTTAAGGGAAAATAATAAACAACATGGATTTTTCTATCACCTAGCTCTGTTGTTTCCTTCAACCAAATTTTCAGGTTTAACATACTCCAGGAAGTAGCCTCTTAATCAGAGTCATCTTTCCAGATGAAAGTGCAAGTCTTGATAGGAACTCCTTAGGGGTGTGGACTCCCCCACACGACCTCATTGCTAGATCTGCAAAGATCTCAGAAGACAAAGAACCAATGGTTTAGGGTGTGACCCTGGACTGTCTGTAGGTGCCTGTCCTTAAGTGTCACTTTGCATGATGATAGATACTGCTTGGTGGAGCCTGGTTTTAGGAAGAATGTGTCTCATCAGATATTTGTCCCATTTGGGGAGTGGGGGCAGACTTTCTGCACTGGTAGATTAAGGCGATGCCAGAGCTATTAGCAAAGTCTCCCATGCTCTTCTTGAGGACAAGATGGAAACGTGTAGGCTAGAAAATGTTACAAATGGGTGGATCCCAGACTAGTTGAATAATCCAACCCAAAGAGCCGTCATTAGTTTGATGGTAGCTTTTGAAGACCTTTAGCAGAGTGCTCTCTGGTGGTTGGTCCTTGCTCCAGTGCTGTGTGGAGGTTATTGTGCTTTTTTTTTCATTGACTTGGATAAAAATATAGAAAGCATGCCTGTCCAATCACAGACTGGCAGTTGACACAAAGCTAGTAGGTATAACCAACACACTGAATGATTGAGCAACGATTAAAAAATATCGATCACCTAAGACAAAGCTTCCTAACTTTTTTTGATCTCCCTTTGATCACTGCAGAAGCCTATGGACCTCTTCTCAGGATAATATTTTAAATTGCATCAAATACCTAGGATTAAAAAGGAAACCAATTACATTGAAATACAGTAATCAAAATACTTAAAACAAACAAACAGGCTGATGCTCAGAACACTGGGCTTCCTGAAATTTGGTGGGTATGCACATACCTGTTAAATCACAGTTGTGAAGAGTAACCAGTTAAGGTCCCTCTTGGGTCACCTGAGAAGGTTCATTCTTTGAGCCCTTTTAAATCCAACCTGATGGGAGCTTATCACCAAGTTAAGACCTCATTGATGAGGAAGGTAATATCTGAGCTTCCCCTATGCTAGGCTTTTAGAAAAGGAGAGAGAGACAGAGACAGAGAGAGATAGAACCAGAGAGAGCCAGAGATAGAAACAGAGGAGAGAGACAGAAGGAGAGGAGACAGAGACAGAAGAAAGGGAGAGAAAGCAAAGGAAGAGGGAGAGGGATAGGGAGAAGGAGAGAGAGACACAGGGGCAGAGACAGAGAGAGAGACAGAAGACAGAGAGGAGGGAGGGAGGGAGGGAGGGAGAGAGAGAGAGAGAGAGAGAGAGAGAGAGAGAGAGAGAGAGAGAAAGGGAAGCAGAGAGAGAGGGAGGGATGGAGGGAAGAGGGAAGGATCTTTGCTTTAGAACTATAAGGAGCCTTAGAGAGTATTGAATCCAATTCTTTCATTTTATAGATCAGGAAACTGAGGCCCAGGAGAGTTAAGTGACTTGCTCAGGGTCCTACAGGGAGTATGAGGCAGAATTTGAAGCCAGGTTCAGAGTTCTACCTCCTCCAGTATCTTGGGTCTCTGGGGAAATAGGTAGATTCATTAGCAAACCCAAGCGCTCTCCCCTTGTGGGTGGGCCCTCGACTCCAGTGCAGTACTATAAGTCTCAAGGATTAGACAGGTACCTGAGAAAGTCGGGCTCACCCCGAGGGGGCTAAGGTGTCCTGACTATGAGCTCAGGGTTCAAACCTTTCCACTGATGTTGACTGCCTGTGTGAGCCATCTCCCCCAAAAGGCAGCGTGCTGTAGTGGCTAGAAGTGCTTTTGCTTTTTCCAGAGGTATTCAATAGAACCTGCCCCTTGGCTGCTTCAAGTTTCCATTAATTCCCCTGGCTGACGCTCAAGGAAGAAAGGAAATGAACACTTATTAAGCACCTACCATGTGCCAGGCACTGTGCTAAGCACTTTACAAATACAGTATTATCTCATTTGATCTATGTTTGAACTGGGATCTTTCTGAGTCAAGGGCCAGTGCTCTATCCTCTGCGCCCCCTAGTGGCCTTCTTTGACCACTCTACTTTCCCCCTTCAATTCCCTGTTTCTATGTGCGGTAGATCAGAGCGTGGAATACCTGGTTTTTGTTAGTGGTGTGGGCAGAACAAGAGTCAGTGCCTTTGAGTGAAGGTTGTTCCCCTCAGGAGAGATGCTTGGGCTTTTGACAGTGCTTCTGTCTGCTCAAAACCTTTTCTACATTGGAAAAGAAGCTTGATTTAGAGCGCAAAAGAGCTAAATGTGAGAAACCTGGTTCCACCAATCACTGCCTGTGTGACTTTGGACAAATCGTTAAATTTCTATGGGCCTCATAGTGGTCTTTGTTTGTATATTGGACTGTGGGGGTGGGTTGAACTAGAATAAACTCTGTCTGGTGATCTTTTCCTGTTTAGTCATTTTGGTGATAGTTGTGAGCAGCTAGGTGGCACCATACTACATAGAGAATCCAGCCTGGAGTCAGGAAGACTCCTATCCCTGAGTTTAGATCTGGCTTCAGATACTTACTTAAGCTGTGTGACCCTGGGCAAGTCACTTCACCCTGTTTGCCTCAGTTTCCTCATCTGCAAAGTGAATTGGAGGAGGAAATGGCAAATCACACCAGTATCTTTGTCACAAAAACCTCAAATGGGGTGGCAGGGAGTCGGATGTGACTGAAAATGACAGAATAACAACAACGAAAGTGAATAGCATAAAAAAGAAGGTCCATAGTGTTTGTTCTATTCAGTTCCTCAGGCATTTCATGGATGCACAATTTTGGAGACCATTCAGGGGGCCATCAAGGCCAACCCATACACAGAAAGGAACCACCTCCATACTCTACCCAACAAGTGGTCATCTGACCTTCTCTTGAAGATACCCCAAGGGGACACCCAATCTTTCCCCTTTGGGATAGCCCTAACTGTTAGAAAGTTTTTCTGGATATTGAGCCTGGATTTGTCTCTTTGCAGCTCACTCATGGCTTCTGGTTCTGCCCCATGGGGTCAGACAGAACAAGACTGATCTCTCTTCTACATACCATCTTTTCCAATTCTTGTAGACAGCCATCATGTTCCATTTGAGCCTTCTCCTCTCTAGGATAAGTATCCCTAGTTCCTTCAACTAATTTTTACATGGCATGGACTTGAGGATCTTCATCCTGGTTGGCCTCCTGGGTACTCTCCAGCTTATCAATGTCCTTTCTAAATTGTGATGGGTGAAGCTGAATTCAGTATTCCAGATGGGATTCGATCAGAGCAGAGTACCAGAGACAATCATCTCTCTATTCCACTCAATGCAGCCCAAATCCTGTTTACTTTTTTTGGTGGCCATGTCATACTGTTGAAGCCCCTTAGATTGTACACTCCTTGAGGGCAGAGACTGTCATTCTTCCTTCCCCCTCCTTCTTTTTCTTTCTTTCTTTCTTTCTTTCTTTCTTTCTTTCTTTCTTTCTTTCTTTCTTTCTTTCTCTCTTTCTTTCTTCCTTCCTTCCTTTCTCTCTTTCTTTCTTTCTTTCTTTCTTACTTCCTTCCTTCCTTCCTTTCTCTCTTTCTTTCTTTCTTTCTGTCTGTCTGTCTTTCTTTCTTTCTTCCTTCCTTCCTTTCTTCCCTCCCTCCCTCCTTTCTTCCTTCCTTCCTTCTTTCTTTCTTTCTTTCTTTCTTTCTTTCTTTCTTTCTTTCTTTATCTTCCTACCTTCCTTCCTTCCTTGCTACCTTCCTGTCTTTATTTCTTCTTTCTTTCTTTCTTTCTTTCTTTCTTTCTTTCTTTCTTTCTTTCTTTTTTCTTTCTTTCTTTCTTTCTTTCTTTCTTTCTTTCTTTCTTCCTTCCTTCCTTCCTTCCTTCCTTCCTTCCTTTCTTCCTTCCTTTTTTATTTGTATCCCCAGAACTTAGCACAGTGCCTGGAACATAGTAGCTACTTTATAAATGTTTATTGACTATTAGCTATTGATGCATTTTAAGCATGAAATACACTGGACCTTAAAAAAGACATACTGATATCTAACTATGCATCTCCCCCCATTTTTTACTTAGGAGGTTGATTTTTTGAAGATCATCAACCAATAAAACATCAATTAATAAGCACCACTGTATTCAGGCACTTTGCTAAATGGCAGTGATATGAAGAAAAACCCCGACCTCAAGGAGCTTACATTGTAAGTAATTTTTATAATTATCCCAATTAAATTAATTCTAGTAGGTCAATTTTCTAGTCTGTCAAGATATCTTTAGCTCCATATTCTGTAATGTAATGAATGTGTCATCTCTCCCTCCCAGATTTGGGATATCTGTAAATTGAATAACGCCTTTATCCAAGGCCAAAAGACCTTCCCCTGGTGACCATTCCCCTATGTATACTGTCTGTCAACTAGTATGTGAACTACCTGGTGGTAGGAACTACCGTGCTTGCTTGTATTTGTATGTCCAGTGCTTATCCCAGTGCTTGGCACACAGCAAGTGCCTAGTAAATGCCATTTCATTTATTCATTCATTTAATAATATAGAGCCAAACAGATCACAGACACTTAACAGATTTCCTGCCAAGGTAGCATTAAACCATTTATAGCTACTTCTAGAGCATGGTCATTCCACCAGTTCTTGATCCATTTTATGTCCAGTCTCCTAAGCCATATCTCTGCATCCTTTTCAATAGCACAAGGCAACTTATCACATGCTTTGCTAAAACCCAGGAGCAGCCTCTGCTTGTGCACGGTTACCTCCTCTTTGTGTGTGCTGGTTCACTCACCTCAAACATATTTTCAAGTCTGTGGTTCCCAGAGCTAGGACATCTCAAACACAAAGAATCCTAGAGGTAACTGTGTTGTGAGTTGTGGGGAAACATTCTCTTGCCACTCACCATTGTAGCTCTTGAATCCCCACTGGAACGTTTCCCATTTACACAAAATCATCTGTATGATTAACTCTTTTTAAAAATGTTTTTATTGACGTCTTTTTTTGAAACATTAACACAATTTCCCCAAGTGTCCCTGCCCATCGCTCTCTTAGAGAGTTATCTTATATAACAAATAATATTTTAAAAGACAAAAGAAAAAGGTAAATGAACCTAATATTAGATCATCTCATCAAAAAAAATCTGAAATATGTGCAAGGTACAATATTTGTGTACTTCTGTTTCTGCAAAGGAGTGGAGTGGTAGAGTCTTCTCATATCTTTTCTTTTGAGCCTTGAAATTTTGTAGCAATAGCTTTTGATTTAGTTTTTGTGGTTGTTCCTTCCATTTACAATGTTATGGTCATTGTGTATATTGTTGTCTTGCCTGTGCTTTCTTTTCCCTGTGTCAGTTCATGTAGATCTTTCCATGTTTCTCTGTATTCATCACATTCATCATTTCTTTTTTTTTTTTGTTTTGTTTTTTGGCAGGGCAATTGGGGTTAAGTGACTTGCCCAAGGTCACACAGCTAGTACATGTGTCAACTATCTGAAGCAGGATTTGAACTCAGGTCCTCCTGACTCCAGGGCCAGTGCTCTACTCACTGTGCCACCTAGATGCCCACATTCATCATTTCTTACAGCATATCCTATCACATTCATTACCACAATTTGTTTAGCCTTTCTCCAATTGATGAACATCTGCTTTGTTTCTACTCCCTTGCTATCACAGAAATGCTGCTATAAATATTTTGGTGCATCTGGGGATATTTCTCTTACTGATGGCTTCTTGGGGTATAAGCCCAGTAGTAGAATCTCTGGGCCAAAGAGTATGAACATTTCAGTTGCTTTATTTGAATTACCATATTCCAAATTTCTTTCCAAAATGGTTCTGCGGATTTGCAGGTCCACTAACAATGCACTAGCGTGCCTGTTTTCCCCAACCTCCTTCCACATTAACTCCCACCATCTTTGATAATTTTCAGAGTGTGAGGTGGCACTTCAGGGTTGTTTTCATTTGCATTTCTCTTATTATTAGTGTTTTGGGGAATTCTTTCATATAATTATTACTTGTTTGCAATTCTTCATTTAAGAACTACTTGTTCATATTGTTTGAGCAATTATCTCTTGGGAATAGCTTTTATCTTAAATATCTGTTAATTGTTTATATATCTTGGATGTGTTTTGGAAATTTTGAAAAATGTAATATAATTTGACATTATTTAATATAATTTGATACTTGATATAATTTGATATCATTAATTCTTAAGTATAAACATTTACTAAATGATGAGGTAAAAGCAAGAATAGCCATAACATCACAGAAACACATAATCCCTAAGGGCAGGTTCTGTTTTTGCCTTTTTCTTTTTGTATCTTTAGCACTTGGCGCAGAGCCTATTGGTGCTAAAGTACATACCATCATATAAAGTAAAGGCAGGAATAATCGATACATCACAGTCCATCCTAAACTGGGGTCACAGTTTCCCACTAATGGACACAGTCCATGGTAGGGAATGGGAACACACCCTCAGAAACCTATGGAGCAAAACCTATGAATTTGAAGCAAGTACCAACTCTGGACCATAAGCTTTATATTTTCACGTCCCTTTAGGAATAATGTATATCAGCTAAACTAATTTTTTTTCCTAGTGACTTCCCTTCACCACTTTTTACTGGACAGATCCACATCTCTCCTGCTCTTGCACAATGACAAACCCTTTTAATTGATAATTACCCTTCAAAAGGTTCAGAAATTGTAAGGTCACTCTAGCGGGAAGCAGTTCTCTTACTGCAGAGAACTGCAAAGCTCATCAGATTGGGTTTCTGGGCAAGGAAGACAAGTCAAGCCAGTTCTTCACTTAACTGGATGTTCTTTGAACAGGACACTCCCTCTCCCAGCTTTCTCAGTTTTGGAAAACTCCCATTTTCAGTTGCTGTCCCCCTGCCTTCAATTCTCAGCTAAAATTCTACCTCCTATAAGAATATCCCTTAATAGTAGTGCCTCACCTATATTGATGATCTTCAATCTATTCTATCTATACCTTGTTTGCATGTTTTCTCCCCCATTAGACTGTGAACAGGATCCCTGAGGGCAGGTTCTGTTTTTGCCTTTTTTGTTTTTTTTGTATCTTTAGCATTTAGCACACTGCCTGGTACCTATTATGTGCTGAAAAAAATGCTTCTTAACTTGACTTCAAAAAGATTCTGTTTTATCCAATCAATTTCAAACCTATGCTTAAAGCAAAACAGCTTTGAAGCCTCTCTCCCACTGTACGCTGGCTTCTCCCTCAGAAATAAGAGCCAGCCAGGAGAGAACAGTAACTCAAACTGCAGCAAAATTCAGATCTCTTCAAATTAGCAGGCTTCAGGTACAATAGCTGGAGTTTTCTTATCAGCTACCCCCTGCTGGGCTCTTATCTTTCTCTCTCTCTCTCCCAGCTGGCTTTTCTACTCCTTTCCTGCTGGTTTCCTAGTCAATCCTACTGTTTTCTTAATTCCTCTCCTGCTAGATTCTTTTTTTTGGAGGGGGGAGGCAGGGCAATTTGGGTTAAGTGACTTGCCCAAGGTCACACAGCTAGTAAGTGTGTCAAGTGTCTGAGGCCGGATTTGAACTCAGGTCCTCCTGACTCCATGACGGGTGCTCTCTATAATGGCGCAAATCAGTCTCCTGGGGGTCAGTGGCTCATCTTTTCCTTATGAGTTGAAACTCATGAAGACCAACTTTCTGTCAGTTATGAAACCAACAGTACTTATTTGGTTTTCCCATAGGATCCAAGCAGTTATGTGAATGGGCACATTGTGAGTTTCAGTCTCTCAAACTCTAAAAACAGTTACATGCAAATGAGCTGAGGGAACCCTCTGCTCTCAGTCTCTCTTAGTCTTTTCATCTGATGAACTTTTATCTCATCTCCCTTACAACATGTGTCTCTCCTAACATTTTAACAGAAAACAGAAAGCAACCTGATTTTTTTTATCAGTTTTTCATTCACAAAATTTTTATTTCTACTGTTTCATCAACCAAACTGCTCAAAAGTAGCTGGTTGGATGTGACTCTGGACCTGGAATTAGAGATACCTGAGTTTAAATCCAGCCTCAGACACTTCTTAGCTGAGTGACCCTGGCCAAGTCACTTTACTCTGCCTCAGTTTCTCATCTCTAAAATGGAGATAATATTAGCACCTACCTCACAAGGTCATTTTGAGGAGGAAATGAGATATTTGTAAAGTATTTTGCAAACCTTAAAGTGCTATAGAAGTTTTACTTATTATTCGTACAAAAAAGTCTGTTAACTCTCACAGGTAAACTATATTTACTGTATTCCTCTGATCTATCAGCCTAGTAACTCTATTATAAAAAAAAGAAAAAAGGGCCCTGTCTGACACAACCTGTTCTTGATGAAGCCATGATTTCTGCTTCCTTATCTATGATCAAGAATCATCTCTTTCATAAGACATTCAACAATTCCCCCAGGACTTGAAGTTAATCATCATAGGTCTATAATTTCCAGATTCCATCTTCTTTGTTCTTTTGAATGAGACATGTCCTCTCCTCCAGACCAGCAATGTCTCCTCTCCTGCTCTCCAGTCTTTGAAATGTCCCTGACATTTAGCAATCACAGTCATCACTTGTAACCAGAATGGCCTTTGTTTTCTTTGAATGACTCAGCTTACCTCATTGAGCCTCTGGATGCTGTGGCTTGCTCTTCCGGGGCAGGAAGCCCAGAGAGCATGTCAGGAAGCAGAAAACTTCCCGTGTGATGAGTCATGGGGCTGGCTGAGGGGAGGTGTTAATGTCTACGCTAGGGGGAGGGGCCAAGTCAAGAACCAATCGGCCCTGGTCATTCAGGCGGTGCTTGATGATGTCAAAAACTCTATAAGAGGGGAGAGGACAGCTTGAAGCTCTCTTTTTCCTTTTCCGGTTGGTGTGGGAAGCAGGGGCAAGCAAGCGTGACTCTGGGCCAGCCCTTGCTCTTGGGCCAAGCCCAGATGTTGGTAACTATGAATTGTATTGGGTCTGTCTGTTGATATTTGTAATTTGTTTGTGTTTTGGTTTTGAGGTTTGGGGTGCTGGTTTGTTTTTCCCCCGAACTAAATGAATGTTTTGAACCTCAGGGTGCTGCTTTTTCCCCTGAAGTAAGCCAATGAATCTGTATTTGGTCTGTCTCTTCATGCTTGTCTGTATGCTCCCCTGAACTAACTGAATGCTAACTGAATGCTGGCATTTTCCTCTGAACTAAATGAATGTTGTCTGTATGCTAAGTGAATGCTAGATTAAAGTAAGCTGGTCAACCCCTTCACCATGCTTTCCTTGTTTAAGCAGATAAAAAGAACCTGTGCTTTCCCAGCAGCCTCCTGGGTCCTGGCTGTGGGGGGATCTTACGCCCCCACTGAAGCTGCTAGCTGGGTTGTTAAAACACTTGTTCCAATGGCTGAGGAATGGTTCATTTGGGTGAGGCAACTTCAATTCATTAGGTGGGAGCTAAGTGTTCTCTTACTATCTCCTCCCTTATCTTGGGCATTTACTCTGTATAAGCCATTTTTTTTTTGTTCTGTTCTGCCCAGGGCAGAGGTCTTGTTATTGTACCATCCACATGGATCGGCAGTGCTATCCATTTTGTGATGCCCCTTTCAGTTGTCCTTAACTGTCTCCTAGCATTCCTGATGCTATTCTTTTTTAAAATAGGTTTCTTATGGTTTTTGACATCACCTACATTTCCTAATAGGTGTCCTGCCCCCACAACCCAGGGTGTGTGAGTAAATTTTTAACAACCAGTTCCCTTTTTTAAAAAGTATACACAACACCCTTGTAAATTTAATATGTATTAGTGATATTTTCTCCATCACATTCTTGAGTCTAGAGAATCAACAAAACAATAAATCCAGTCCTGATTTGGAGCCTTTGCCTATTTCCAAAGTTCAAATGCTCATACTAAAAACTTAAGAATTGGTTTTTGAATCTACTTTCATTACAGCACTATCTCCCACCTCTTCCAGAGGGTCATTCCTTATAACAAAGGACCAAACAGGAGGAAAAAAAACCCAGTTCGGAAAAGCTGAACAATACAAGACATTGCATTTTTCAGTAATTTTCAGTCACTTCAGACCCTTCATGATTGTATTTGGAGTTTTCTTGGCAAAGATGTTGGAATGGTTTGCCATCTCCTTCTCCAGCTCATTTTACAGATGAGAAAACTGAGACAAACAGGGTGAAGCGACTTGTCCAGGGTAACACAGCTAGTAAGTGTCTGAGATCAGATTTGAACTCAGACTCCAGGCCTAGTGCTCTGTGCACTGTTGAACCACAAACTGCCCCCGACATTACCATACCTCTAATCGGAGGGGCTGGTGCCTTCTCATAGCTCTTATTCGTTGTCATGCTTGGTAACTACAATTTTGTAGCATTCTTTTTGATTTGTTTTGTTGTTCTTTTCATTTATATATTTTAGTCACTGTGTATACTGATTTCTCAGTTCTTCTTTCTTCACTTTGCATCAGTTCATATGTCTTCCTGTATATCTCCATAATAATCATCTTCACAATTTCTTACAGTGCAATATTGTTCCATTACCTTCATGTACCACAACCTGGTCAATGTATTTCCAGTTCATTTGCTTCTAGTTCTTTGCTACTATAAAAGTATTGGATTAATATTTTGATACATATGATGCCTTTTTGTCTTTCCTTTCCTCAGAATATGTACCTAGTAGTAGGATCTTTGGGTCAAAGGACATGGATATTTTAGTCAATTTTTTTAGCACAATTCCAAATTATCTTCCAGAATGATTAAACTAATTCATAGTTCTACCAAAAATGCATTAGTGTGCCTGTTTGCTCACAACCCCTTCAACATTGACTGGTTTCATTTTTTGTTATCTTTGTCAATTTGCTGCATTCAAAGTAAAAACTTAGAAATGTTTTGACTTGCATTTCTCTCACTATTCAAGATTTGGAAAATTTTTTCATATGGTTGTTAATAGTTTGAAATTAATGTATGAGAATTGTTTATATCTTTTGATCTTTGGGGAATGGCTTTCGCTTTTATATCTTTCTGTTAGTTGCCTATATGTTGCTCATTTCTCAGGATCACTAGTTGCTGACCTGTGCTCAGAAAAGGACATGAAAAGGCAGGAAAGGAAAGGAGAAGGGGGAGGAAGTAAGCATTTATTTGGCACCTACTATGTGCCAGGAACTGTGATACAATCTTTACAAATATCATCTCAGGCAAAAGACAGCCTTGAACTTGAGGTCAAGTCTCAGTCTTGCTGCTGTGTATTTCTGGCAAGCTGCCATTGCCATGGGGAAGTTCAAGGGAGATAATGTACTGAAAAAAGTCCTCCCAGGAGAGAAAGTCCAAAAGAGAGTGAAGTCTCATTCTGCTAGGCTATAGACATTCAACAAGAATGGCTCCCCTTTGACTCTCAGTCATCAATTATTTTTATTACAGTTGGGAATCATTCAGAGGCATTCTCTGTGTCTTCTCAGAAGGATAACCTCATGCACTTGTCACTCAGGAGAGGCTGGTCCCCAAGGGAAATGTTCCTTTCTGACAAAAGTCCACACCCTGTAGTCACATCAAGTCAATAATAGAGCTGATCAAACTGAACAGGGGTTCTTCTGATCACCTTTGCTAATATGTTTCTTCTGGGGTTCCTCTAGCTCTAGAGGGGGCACCAAAACAGAAAGTGATGGAGTATTGGGGAGTTCCTGGACTGGGCTTTCCAGACCTGGTAGAGGACATCCGAGACCAGCCGGGGCTGGGGCCAAGGAATAACACAGGAAGGAACCATCATAGGTATGTATAACACATGTGTCAAATATGCTGGCTTATCCTGGGTTAACATTACTATTGGCCCTTGTCCTGAGAAGAGAGTGCCAATGGGAATGTGACTTTAGGGTGTGATGGAACACAAGGTTCCCCATGCTATGTATGCCTGTGGGAACCCTGACATGGAGGAATGAAGCTAGTAAACTTTGTACTTCACTAATACTGTGAATTTTATTGACCCTACAGGTCTGAGGAGAGGAGTCAGCTCACTCTCTAAAGCCTTTCCCTTAGAGGATGCCTTAACCCCAAAAGAGTATAATGCATCTAGGCAATCATATATTTCCTTGGGGGATGTGGACAGCTACAGGAAAAAGAAGGAACGTGGTCTTAATTACAGCTCAGTATTAATTCTTCGTCTCTTCTGTTGGGTGCCAAATTCTGAGGTTCCCAGAGGCTGCCTATTTTGGGTCATGAGCCAAAAAAGAGGTTTTGTGAGAAACGCCCAAGATTTCAACTAATCCGTGTAAACCCAGAGCTTTGGTTCTTGGTCACGGATTACGTAATAAAATCATTTATTTTGCCTTTTATAATTTCCTCTAAGCCATGGCTGATTAAAAATCCATCTTTTCTCCACAGCTGTGTAAGGTATGACATCATCCTTTGTTCTAGTTTTTCTAATACTATTTAAATTTTTTTTGATTTTTTGATCTTTTGATTTTAAATCACCCTTCATTTCCAAATCTATCCTTCTGGACTCCTTTACCTAGAAAGTGACCCCTTTTATCAAAGAACATTAAAACTGAAATTAGAAAGTTCAACAAAACCAACCAACATATCATTTGAGATGGATGGTATATGCCATGTTCCATACCCACAGGCCCCTACTTCTGCAAGGAAAGGAGGGAAGTATATTTTCTTGTCTCTTCTTTAGGGCCAAGCTTGTCATTATAATTACACAGCTTTCAGATTTTTGTTGTGATTTAATAATATTTAAAAATGTTTTTAGACCATGGATCCATCTGGAATTTATTGTGGTAGAAAGTGGGAGATGTTCATCTCTATCCATTTTTTGCCAAACTAAAATCCAGTTCTTACAGCAATTTTGGCTGAATAATCTTGAATCATGAAAACTTTCTCTGGTATTTTATGATCCTAGGTTTGTTACAGAATAAAGTTCAATATGTAGTTTGTTCTACTTCCTTATTACACAATCTATTTATCTAATACCAATTCAGGGGCACAGTGGATAAGAGTGCAAGATTTGGACTCAGGAAGACCTGAATTCAAATTCTGCTTCAGACACTCTGTGATCCCGGGCAAATCGCTTAATCTCTCAGTCTGTTTCCTCCTCTGTAAGATAAGAGCATCCACCTCCCAAGATTATTGTGAAGACCAGATGGGATAACACACGTACATTGTTTTGCAATCTTTAAAATGTCATTCAAATGCTAGCTATGATTACCAGATAATTTGATGGTTTTTGCTTCAGGGTTGTCATTCGAATTTGGATATTGCAAGACTTCTTTCTTCCTTTTTTTCTTCATAATTTCTAGGACCGAGGTTGTGATCAAAATTATTCTATCCTGGGTGGATCCATTAATGGAAAAAGTGGAACACCACCGTGCTCATCAACCTGTTGGAAATCCTTACCTTGACGGAGTTGTGAAGCTCAGTGCTGAGCCAGCTGAAGGTCTCAGTGAGAGAAAAGCTACAGGTGGTGGTCTATTTACCCAGAATAAGTGATAGCACTGTTGATTCTCAGCTCTCCACCAGTCCCAAGTTCAAGCTAGTGGCTGATGTGCCTGAAGACAATTTCTCTCCCACCAGGATTTGAAGGACAAAACAGTGTGAAGTGGCAAAATATCATGGTGGAAGTGTCCAGACCTTCCAGCTATTCAACCAATAAGCATGTATTAAACACCTGCTATATGCCAGGCACTAGGCTAAGTGCTGGGGATACAAAAAGAAGCAAAAGACAGTTCCTGCCCTGAAGGACATCACAATCTAATGCCAGAAACTAGGCTAAGGTAAGATTCCAAGGGGGGTGTGTGTAATTCTGTTCGTTGCTCCCAACAGAAAAGGCTGTGTGGCAGAAGGACCAGAATGGAAGAAGGAGAAAGAATTGTGGAGATAATTGATGGAGCTCTGTGATTGTGAAGAAGCCCAGAGATTAAATTTGGGGAGATATGATTTGGGAACATTTGAAGAGAAGGTGAAGCAGAAGCAGAAGCTGTAAAGAACCTCAGAGGCCATCAAGTCCAACCCATTCCTTCATTTGACAGATAAAGAAACTCAGTTCCAGGGAGGAGAAGTGACTTTCCCTAGGTCCCACAGGTGTCAAGTATCAAAGGTGAGGTTTGAACCTGGCCAGGAGACAGGTTCAGGCTGAAGAAGGAGGGTTGGAGTTGAGGAAGTCCAAAGCTGCAGGAAGAGAAGGAATTGAGGAAAATAAAAAAATGAACCAGATGATCTTTTATCAGTTAGCTGAATAAATGTTTGGATGGCATTCCTATTAGATTGTGAGCTCCTTGAGGGCAGGCACTGTCTTTTGCCTTTTTGTAATCCCAGTGCTTAGCATAGTGCCTACGACATATTAGGCACTTAATAAATGTTTTTTGATTGAGTGACCTATAACATTTGCAGACGACACAAAGCTAGGAGGGAAAGCTAACATACTGAAGACAGAGCCAGGATCTGAGAATCCAAAAAGTTGAAATCCAATAGGGATCAAATGCAATGGCTTGCAGGTGGGTCCAAAAAATCAACTCTAGTGATACAAGATAAAGAAGGCTTTTTTAGACAGCAGTCCATCTGAAAAAGATCCTGGGGCTTTTAGTGGACCACAAACTCAACCTGAGAGAACAGCTTGATGTAGCAGCTATAAAACCAAAAGTAATCTTGGACCACATTGAGAGAGTCAGAGCTTTCTGGAATAAAAATGTCCCAGTCATGACCTCTGGTCTTCCTTGGTCCTCCTTAAAATATTCCTGGAATGTTGGGCTCAGTTCAGTTTAGGGTGACACTGTTTAAAAATGATATGATAAGTCAGAGAGTGTCAGAGGAAGGCCACCAGGATGGCCAAAGGCCTTGAGTTCATGTCATATGAGAAGGGGCTGAAGGAACTTGGGGATATTTAGCTTGGAGAAGGCAAAATTCATTGGGGGATGTGATAACAGCATTTAAGTATTTAAATGCCATATGTAAGTATTTAAAAAGTTGTCAGGAAGAAGAATCGGCCTTGCTCTCTTCAGTCCCATGGGGAAAATGTGACCTTGTGGTAGGTCACTTCATCTCTGTCAGTCTCAGGAGCAATGGGGGATAGCAAATTCTAGCTCCCCATCAGCGACAATTTCCCAACAATTAGGGCTGGCCCAAAGTGGAACCAACAGCTTTGGGAGCTGGCGGCTTCCTCCTCATGGAAGGGGGACCATTTCTATCTTTTGTCACCTCTGCCCATTTGTTGGATTCGAGTTGAAACCTGAGTTGTGTTTGGATGGACACTTCTCTTATTAGTGGTTTGAAACACTTGCTATTTTTGCTCCAGCCCTGGACTGTCCTTCCTTCTCATCTCTACCTACTGGCTTCTACAAGAAGCCTTTCCATTGTCCGCCTTAATCTTAGTACTTTCTCTCTGAGATTATCTCCAATTTAACCTGTCTGTACATAGTTCACACATAGTTATTTCCCTTATTAGACTGTGAACCGCTTGAAAGCAGGGACTGTCTTGCTTTTTTTGGTATCCTCAGTGCTCAGCACAGTGCCTGGCATACAGTGGGTGCTTAATAAATGCTTGTTGGCTGAGTGACATTTCCTCCAGGTGTTTAGCAGAACTTGAGCAGGAATAAAAGGGTTGTTTGAGAAGACTGGAATAATCAGGGCAAGGGCTAAACCATGCTAGGACAAGGGGTCAAGGGATTCGAGATGAGAAGGCAGTGTAGAGCTGAATTAGTTAGCAAGAAGGTCAAGACTGGAAAGGGAGGGAAGTGAAGTCAAAGCAGGGGTAACAGCCTGAGGAAGTACTGTACTCCTCTGGACTTTGCCATTGTACCCGAAGAACTTCATCATCCTGAGGGATAATTCAATATCATTTCACTTCAGTATCATTCCACTTCAATGTCATTTCACTTCAGTGTCATTCACCTCACAGCTCATCAGTACCCCCTGTTCCTTGGGTCCCTCCCTCTGATTAGAGAGGGTAGAGATGGAAGGCTCCTCTAAGGGCCTCCATTTTAGGCCAGCTGGCTTTTCACCAGACTGTGCTCCTCTGGACTTTCCCCTCCCCTCCCTTCCCCTCTCCTCCCCTCCCCTCTCCTCCCCTCCCCTCCCCTCCCCTCCCCCCTCCCCTCCTCTCCTCTTCTCCCCTCTCCTCCCCTCCTCTCCCCTCCCCTCATCTCCTCCCCTCCCCTCCCCTCCCCTCCCTCTCCTCCCCTCCCCTCCCCTCCCCTCCCCTCATCTCCTCCCCTCCCCTCATCTCCTCCTCTCCCCTCCCCTCCCCTCCCCTCCCTCCCCTCCTCTCCCCTCCCCTCCCCTCCCCTCCCCTCCCCTCCCCTCCCCTCCCCTCCCCTCCCCTCCTTGAGGGCAGGAGAGGAGAGGAGAGGAGAGGGGAGGGGAGGGGAGGGGAGAGGAGAGGAGAGGGGAGGGATTCTCCTTTCTTTATTCGTAGAACTTAGCACAATGCCTGGCACATAGTATGCACTTAGTAAATGTTTCTTGACAGACATTCATTAGTCAGGAGGTCATAAGAAGGATAAAGAATGGATTTAGGAGGGGTAAGACTTAGGGAGAGGTGGAATGATAGAGGGTCATGGTTAGATAGAGGACAGTCAGAATTCTGACTGGTGAAGTAGAACACTTGTGGTGACATTCAGGGTGGCAAGAGGCAGAGACGAGGAGAGAACATGGTGGGTATCGGGGACAGCCAGGGAAAAGTAACAGAGATAGGAGATAGAGTGGTGTGTGTGTGAGGAAGAAGTCTAGTTTGTCTGGACCATATAGTTCATGGAATGGAATAATATGTAAGAAGACTGAAAAAGTTGGTTAGAACCAGGTTGTGTAGGATTGTAAATGCCAAAGAACCCTATATTTAATTCTAGAGATATTAGGGAGATACTTGGGCTTATCAAACAGGGGAATGAAGCCTTTCCTCATATTCAACTCCTCCCCAACACACTTCTCTCTGATGCACTCATCATATGAGACTGTGTAACCATGCCTCTTTAACAGACTGAGCTCCATGGAGGCAGAGACCACAGCTTGTCTAAGTTTTGTGCCTTTCCTAGTGCTGAATAATCACTAATTGTATTGTGTGGTAACGTACTGTTGTGTTGTATCTACTGTAATATAGGTATAATCGACTGTGCACTATGATAATGTACTGTATTGTATTGTGTTGTACCATATTGTATTGTATTTTGTTGTGTTATGGTACCTTATGTTATACTGCACTGTGTTGAATTAGATTGTATTGTATTTTTGTTGTGTTGTGTTGTACTATACTGTATTGTGTTATTTGGTCTTGTTTTATTGTATTGTAGTGTATAGTACTGTCAGAAGGGGAAGGAGGACCTTAGGTAAGGACAGGGATCTTTGCTATGGTGTCAAGGATTCAAAGTCAGAGTCACTGGCTCCTTCTAGTGCTGCTAAAAGTGCCCTCTTGAGGCTTATCATTGGTTCCAGTCATTTTGACCTGGATTCATGCTGTAAGAGGGATGATGGGAGTTTTCATAAAATTCACTTGAGCTACTCTCAAAAGTCATAGTTAGAATAGGAGGAATCAAGACAACCAAAGAAGCTATACAGGGTATTCCAAAAGTCTTAAGGGAAGGGGATGTCTTTGGGATAGCCTTGGGGGCAAGGGCAGTATCAAGGATATGAAAGGACCACTTCTTGGTGTGCATGGGGTGATGAAGGTCGAAGGAATAGCTACTCAGTTATAATCTTGACTTTATATCTGTTTTCTGCCGAGCACAAGGACATATAGGAGACACACAAGACAAAAGGGGTTAATGGGGAGGTGAAGCCAAAGATAGAGAAAGTAAGAGAGCATTTAGTCCTCCATGATGTTAGTTGACATTCAAATAGCTATCTCAGGTGATGCTCACCATCGAAGTGATATTTTTATGGATGAGGAAGCCGAAGCAGACAGAGATGAAGTGATTTGATTGGAATCGCATAGCTAGTAAGTGTCTGGGGCAAGCTTTGAACTCAGGTCTGTCCTAACTCTAGGACTAGGGCTCTATGCATCTCTCCACCTTCCTGCCTCAATGAATTAAAGTCATCTGCCTCACATGAAAGACATTCTCTCAGCTACTGACAACAGTTGGATGTGATTGGTAAATACATGGCAGTGAGAATTCAGAGCTTGTGGAGAAGGGGAGAGGGACCATTGTACCACAGAAGGGCAAGTGTAGTCTTGATTGTCATAAAAGAAAAGAGAAGAGAGTCTGCAAATTATAGCCCAGTGAGCTTAATTTTGGTTCCTGGGAAAATATTTGTCATTGCTTCCCTGAAAACCCCAAAGGGTGTGTATTGAATGGGATGGAGCCCAGGAGAAACAGGCCCCATAGCATTTGTGTGTGCCAAAAACTCATGGTAGATGGCCTCAAATAAATAGAAGTAGGGGTAACTAATTAAGGAAGTAGAAATTCTAAATGCCTGCTGGTTTGACTGGCTGCCAAGAAGGGGACAAAAGAGGTTCTCCTTCCCTCCCCTACCTACCTTCATTCACCCTTTATCCCACCAGTTTGGTGGGAAAACAGGGAGTGAGTGATAGGTAAATTCAAGTCAGTTCTTTGTTCCAGGGATGACAGAGGTAGTTAGTGAAGGTGCTGTGGTTGTGACCTAGCTTGTCTCGCCTTCTGCTGTTCTGACATGATGTACTGCTCTTTTCTCCTCTGGCCAATCCAGCTCAATCACCACCTCTCATTCCCACCTAGTCAGTAACTCCCCTCCACTTCTATTCTGGACGACTTTGCTTTTTCCTTAAAGCTGCCAGGTTAGTAACACCCATGAGTCATTCCTTTGCTCCATACTTGGTCAGTCCAGAATGGAGTCCCAAAGGACACTTGATCTTGACTGTTTATCATTCTTTTATGGTCACTGCTTCTTTGTGGCAGTCCATTACGTTCAAAAGTCACAGGAATATGGAGAACGATGGGCATATATTTGCTTTCCCACAGGCAGACACTTGTAGCTCACCAAGACTCCATGGTAACATCCCTAGGTAACGCCCTTTGAGGAGGGGAGATCTGTACCTAATAGGAAGGCTACAAATTTTTAAAGAGATAGTGAAACATTTAGCTGAGGAAGTGATAATCTCAGCATCAAGAACAGATCAGCCTGCATGAAACCTATTTGAGGAGATAACCAGGCTAACAGATCAAGGGGATACTGTAGATTTCATTTCCCAAGGTTTTAGTGAAACATTTGATTAAGTATCATGTTATTCTTTTTTGGGAAAAAATAGGAAGATGAGGGCTAGGTGAGTATATAATTTGATAGGTTTTCACCTGGTTGAATGGCCAGATTCAGAGTCACTAGTAGTTTTATGTCATCTTTGGAGGGATGTCTACAGAAGAGTCTGTGGGGATCTGTCCTTGGTCCTGCACTGTTGAACATTTTTATCAGTGACTTGAATAAAGGCATAGACATACGCTCATCAAATTTACAGAAGCTTAAAGCTGGGAAGATCTGCTACAGCATGAGATTTTGGAGGCAAGATCCCCAAAAGATTTTGACAGATTAGACCAGGGATGCGGAACTTGCTGCCTCCAGGCCACATGTGGCCCTCCAAATCCTCGTGTGGCCCTTTGACTGAATCCAAACTTCCTAGAACAAATCCTCTTCCCCTTAATAAAAGGATTTGTTCTGGGAAGTTTGGATTCAGTCAAGGAGCCACACTTGAGGATCTAGAGGGCCACATGTGGCCTGGAAGCTGCAGGTTCCCCACCCCTGGATTAGATCTTTGGTTTGAATTGAAGAAGTTGAAATGCAATAAAGATAAACATAAAGTCTTGCACTGGGATAAAAAAAATCAACTTCACAAATCCAAGAGGCAGAATTAGTTAGAAGTTTGTATGCAAAAGATCCATGGGTCATAGTGGACCTCAAGTTCCACATTAGTCAGCAGTGTGATATGGCAGCCACAAAAACTTATTTGATCTTCAGTTGTATTAAAAGAAGCTGATTTTCCAAAAAAACAAGGAACTGGAGGACCCTCTGTCTTCTGCCCTGGTAAGATTACATTTGTAATTTCTATTCAGTTGGGCTTGCCACAGTTTAAAGAGGACATTGATAGGCTGAAGAGCACCCAGAGAAGGACAATTAATTTGGTACTGTAGGGGGATTGATGAAAGGAACTGAGCATGTTTGGTCTGAAGAAAAGAACATTCAGAGGAGATGTAATATACATGATCAAGTATTTCATGGAGTGTCTTGTTAATGAAGGATTAGAATTATTCTGTTTGGCCCCAGATAGCAGAGCCGGGAGCAATGGATGGAAGACACAGAGAGGCAAATGTAGCCTTGATTTCAGGAAAAAAAAGACTTCCTAACAATTAGAGTTGTCCTTAAATGGAATGGGCTTCTTTGTGCAATCTGGGTTCAAGTCCATTTGCATATGACTCTCCTCACTGGAGGAAAATGATTACTTGATTCTCTGTCCATGCCTGCTCAATGGATGGAATTGGTGAGAACTTGAGAGAGATTTTTCTTCTTCTTTATTCTGGCTTTGAAAGAGCAGATACTTGTTTCCAGGATCTCTGTGGGGAGAGGTCCCTTGAGGGAGAGGAAGACTGGGGACAAACTGACATGTAGAGAAGCCAGTGCCAATCATGTCCCAGTCCTCAGCTTACTATGTTAGAGACTTCGGAGAATTTCCCCTTGGGGGAGGTGTGGGATTTTCTCTTGGTTGAATGGAAATATCTTCTTCCCATTGAGAAAGCTCATTCATTCTGTGGATTGTCTGGTATGGTGTCATCTGTATAACTTATCTGATTTCTGCTTGTTATCAGTTTGGACAAATGGGTTTATTTTCTCTTCACTAGGTCTCGTGGTCTTTTGGGGAGGGAGTCTAGCCTTTGGATACATAGCTTGGGACATTCCTTTCTTGTTAAAGGGACAGTGATAAGGAGTACGGCTTGAAACTAAAAAAATATTTCTCCTGGACAAACAATATCCAGGGAAAGCAAATAGATGCAATTCCAAGCTGGTCTGCTCTCTCTGAGGAGAACAAAGTGGTTAGTTTTATGGTGCCAATCCTTTCCCAGCAGGAATCAAAGTTTCTCTTGGAGAGGAGTGGATGGAGGAGATTATACATACACACACATATATGTATATATGTACGTATATGTGTATGTATATGTATATGTATGTATTCATACCTCTTTGTGAGCCACATCTTAACATACCCACGTGGGCATACATTACCTGTGTGGGCAGGTGAGACACACTTGTAAGAAGTGGGTTCCCTGTCAGTGGAGGTTTTCAAGGAGATGCTGAATGAATGCTTGTTTGGTATGTTATAGAGGGATTTATTTTTTGGGTACTAGTTAAACTAGACCCCTCTGAGATCTCTTCCAACTCTCCTATTATGTAAAATTATCTTGATAGCAATCCAAGAGCACCGATTGTATGTTGGCTGTGTGTGGCTATAAATCTGATTAAGAAGACAACTGAAAATGACATTTGTTAACCATGGGGAGTTGCACAAAAGAGTGGATTGCCCAAGCCTTGCCCAGCAGGGAGTCATAAAAATTAATCCATCAATCGATTAATCAACAAGGATTTATTAAGCCATTAAGTGTTTACTCTGTATGTAGAGAGGCAGCATGGCATAAAAGAAAGCTGGTATGGAAATGAGTCTCACTTCTGACATCTTGGTTGTGTGAACCTGAATAAATCAGCTGACCACTCAAACAGATATGGAGGTCCACTAAAGCCTACATAAGAATTCTCTGGGAGTAGGGGTGATTACATATTGACTTAGACAATTATACTTTAAAGTTATCTAAATTTTATTGTGTTTTAATTTATTTTGTTAAATACTTTCCAATTACATTTTAATCTGGGCTAGGCCACACTCAGAAGTATTGCTTGTGGTTGACTCCTTTACTCTAGGCAATTTGTTAAAGTGATAAGTAGCAGAGAAGGTGCTGATGTATACTGGTAGAAGAAGTTCCTTATACCACTGACATCAAGTCCAGTCCCTACCCTACATATATGTGTATGTTTATATATACATATACATGTATATGTATGTATGTATGCATGTATGTGGCAGTCAGAGGTGTGCTGGTAAATGTTTAACAACCAGCTCTCCAGGAAAAAATGTACTCATGACACACCTCTAAGTTTAATCTTCATTATTGACATTTTCCTCACCACTTCCTAAAGTCTGGACAATCAATAAAACAACAAATCAAGAAGTTCATTTGTAGAATGTGTAGATTTCTAAGGTGTAAGTGTTCACATTGAAAATTAAACAATTGGCTTTTGCTACTGCTGTTGCTGTTTGTTCTTAATTCTTTTTCTTTAATTTTAATTTTCTTTATTATTCAAAAACATATCCTTTTTATTTACTTTTTTGACTCTGTGCTTGTGCCTTCAACACCTTCACAACAATTTTCTGCTCCTCAATCAGGAAAGCACGCTCGATCCTGTCACGGACACACTTAGTACACACGGAGCCACCATAAGCCCTGCTGACACACTTTTTTGTCTTTGATAGCCTCATAAAAACTTTAGGTCTCACTGCACAAACACCTCAAAGTCTTCCTGGGCATACACCACAGGCTGATTTTGGTGCTTTTCCAACTTTCTTGGTATAAAGGTGAACAATTCTGTTACCTGGGGTTCGTGACAGCTAAGTTTTGTTGGAAGCTGTATTGTAGGACAGCCTATGGCGATATGTCAGACGCTGAACCATTTTTAATTTCTGTCAGGTCGATCACCAGAAGAGGAAAAAAAACTGTCCTTCATTCTTGTTGAGGACCATGACATCAGGGAGGTGATACCATGACCTGCAAGCGAATTGGATTTAAGTGAGGCAGGGCCATGCGAGATCACCAGCCTCACTTTCTCCTAACCAGAGTCATTCGGTTCTAGTGGCAAGATATAGATCAGGATGACTGGAGATGGCCCAGGATGCAGGGGGAGACCTTGGCCTTTTCAAGCTAAGGTCTTTAATAGGTCTCAGTTTGACTGAGGCAGCATCCATTCAATGATTAAGGCTTAATAAAATGAGGCAAAGAATGGCCTCTTAAAAAAAAAGATCCGGGAGGAGAAGAACCTCAGGGTTTCTGGACAAGACAGAAACAATTGTTTGCATTCATTCTAAGCCAATCAGGGCCCAAACAATGACCAAGTAGAGCTTAGTCTGGGACCAGGGTGATTTGGGGTTAATAAAATAACAAAAAAGTTTTCAGAGATTAAAATTTACATTCTCTTTGGGCAGAGCATGAGTGGGTAAGGGTGTGATACCCTATGTGGAGAGAGAAGAGAGAGAAAGGAAGGAAGGAAGGAAGGAAGAGAGAGAGAGGGAGGGGGGAGGGAGGGAGGAAGGAAGGAAGGAAGGAAGGAAGAAAGAAAGAAAGAGAGAGAAAGAAAGAAAGCAGCACTGTTGCCCGACTGGAAGTTCTCTTCTCACAGAGGTTGCTGTTTGTCCTTCATTCTTGAAAAGGACCCTGACATCAGTGAGGCAGGCTATCACAAAGCAGTTTGAGAGAGAATTCTGGGAAGATACAGAGTAGGTCAGAAAACTTTCTGCTCTCCAAATTTCCTCCACAGAAAAAGACAGAACATCGCCTCAGAGGGAACGTAGAGCAACAGAAGTAAACAAAGTCAGGGTAAAGCAGTTGTTCTCCTAAGACAACTTAAGAAGAACCCCAGGAAAGACCTGACCTCTAGGGGCAGAGGTTTGGCCTGAGTGAAGTGCAAACACCTCCAGGCCAATTCTGTGGAATCAACAAATTATAAGCCCTGGGGGGAGCTGGGGTGGGAAGGCAGCCTCGCCCTTGGAAACTTTCATTTCACCCATCCTGACAGCTGAGTAGGAGAAGACTGAAGGACCTTCCACTGTCAAGGGATGCCAGGCACAGCTGTGCTGGGCTGTCAATGCTAGGGAGAAGGAGCTAGTACACACCTGGGGGTGGGGTGCAGCAGCAGAGGTGCAGGGACCTTGCTGGCTGTGGGCACTTGCAGAAGAGCAGAGTTCCAGGTTTCAGTTCCAGGGAAAAGAGGACAGCTATAGTTTGCAGCCAGATGGACCACAGGGAGTAAGATCATTTGTAGGACAGCCTGACTCAGGGCTCTAGCTGTGGCTTAGGAGTGGAGGAGTCCTTCTTAACAGTAAGAATGATCTGAGGTTTGGGGCATTATTCCCTATACCTTGGGACTATAATTTGATTATACTAATAGTTGCTAAAAATAAAACAAAAATAAAATAAAAATAAAAATGAGTGAGCAAAGGAGAAAGAAGCCAACCATAGATAACTACTAGGGGGAAAGAGAAGATCTGGGTTCATATTCAGAGGAAGATAATGAAGCTAAAAAAAGCTACTCCTTTTTCAATGAGAAACATCAAATGGTCCCAAGCACAAAAAAGATTTCTTAGAAGAACTTAAAAAGGGCTTTAAAAATCAAATAAGAGAGACTGAGGAAAAATTAGAAAAAACAAGAGCTATCTAAGAAAATCAAGAAAAGCTAACCAACTTGAAATAGAGAACCAGAAACTTAAGGAAGAAAATAATTCCTTGGAAACTAGAATTGGGCAAAGGGAAACTAATGATTGTGGAAAATATTATACTATTTTATATCATTTCTAATTTCAACCAGACCCAGAGCCTCCATTAATGAGTAACTGGATGAAGATCCAGGACCTGGGCTTCTTTGTTCTCTCTAAAAGTTTGCTCAGGCAATACCCTTGTGTGGGACGAGTGAAGACCTCTCATAAAAGGGAACAAATTAAATAAATAGAAATAAGTAGGATAGTGAGTCCCATTTCTCTACTTAGATATTTTCCCCTCCACAAGCTTAGCTAGTGACCGTAAGGCCCCCGAGGTTAAGAACAGGTCCTGTGTATTTACCTAATGGTGAGAGGCCTGAAAGAAAGAAGGGTTGAGGTGAATAAGTCAGCAACCATAAAATTCTCTGAGGATAAGGATAAGACACAGGATACTCACCCCCTGTACATTGACCCCAAGATAAGAGAACCTCCGTTTGGGGAAGAATGGATGAAAAGCCGAAAAGCCAGGTGCAGTATAGATGTGCAAGATTAGTTAGATATAAGAATGATGGGAGGCAAGGTGTAAGGATACTGGGGATATCCACCATAGCCACAGATGTGAAGATGAGATAACTAACAACTAATTCCTGCCTGTCACCGATAACCGAACTGTTTGTTCAATCGTCATTGTCATTGTTATTAAGACAGATTTACTACCTTGAGATTGATAGTAGAATGAAACAAGGATGGTGGGAAGTTTATGACTGTCTCCTGCTTGTAAAAAATAACCATACTGTTTGTTCCTTGCCATTGTCCCTGGGTAGATTTATCGCGTCTAGATTGTACCCTCAAAGCTTACGTCTGCAAGCTGAGAGGAAGGAGGTTGGGAGGGGGAATTGCGGTTAGGGACCTATGTAAACACCCCAATTTTCTGTGTCCAGTGCGCTCTGACACTGAGAGGACCCCCAGTCCTCTCAATGTCCGGGTTGCCCTTTCCTGCAGGATCGTAATAAATTTTCCTTTCTACTTTCACCTTGAGATGCCTCTGTTGTTAATTTTTGGATTCGTAAAATCCATCCCACACATCCTTACCTCTGTCAACAAGGCCAGATCATTAAGGACATTACCCTAACCCCAAGAGAGATTACCTTGCTTAATATTCTACAGGTATATACTACGTTATGGAATGTAATGAGACACAGAGACGCTGGGCTGTAGTTTCAACTGACTTTTGTCAACATCCTTTACAACTCTATTCCATTAAGGAAAATCCTCTTCTTGTATCATGGTTAAACATACATGGGGGTCATAAAAATGAGGTCACACAGGCTTGCTAGCTCTGCTTAAAATAACGTATATAAGTTTTCTCATTGCTTTGTTCAGGCAGCCAGAGTTTATACTCTGACTCCTTGTACGTACAAGTAAGCTAGCTCCGCTATGCTTTAAGGGAAAATAATAAACAACATGGATTTTTCTATCACTTAGCTCTGTTGTTTCCTTCAACCAAATTTTCAGGTTTAACATGATGTTCTGAGACACAAATCACAAAAACAAAATCAAAAGAATGAAAAAAATAGAAGAGAATGTGAAACATTTCATCAGAAGAACAACTGACCCAGAGAACAGATCAAGGAGAAATAATAATAAAAATATTCAGACTGCCTGAAAACAATAATAAAAAAGAATATTGACGCAATATTACAAGAAGTTATCAGTGAAAATTGGCCTGAAGTTCTAGAACAAGAAGGCAAAGCAGAAGTACAAAAAAAAATCCACCAATCACCACCTGAAATAAATCTCAGGAGAAAAACTTATAGGAATATCATAGCCAAATTTCAAAGCTCCCGGGTTAAGGAGAAAATATTGTAAGCAGCAATTAAATAAAACAATTTAAATATTGTGGAGCTACAGTAAGAATTATACAAGACCTAGCAGCTACTACACTGAAGGACCATAGGACTTGGAATATTATATTTCATAGACCAAAAGACCTAGGCTTATGACTAAGGGTAACTTACCAAGCAAAGTTAAGTATAACCCTGAATGAAAAAAAAAACACTTAACGAACTGAAAGACTTTCAGGTATTTGTGACAAAAGCAGCAGAACTTAAGGGAAACTTTGACATAATATCCAGGAGAAATACAAAGTAAACATTAAGGACCAATTATAAGGGACACAATAAGGTCAAATTGTTTACTTATTATATATGAAAATATTATCAGTTCTTTTGTGACTGTCATTTTTATTTGGGTAGTTCGAAAGAAAGGTTTGGGCCAAGCTGGGTATGATGGGGTGGTTAAAAAAACTGTAGGGAGAAATAAAAAAAAGCAATCATCTCACACAAATGAGGCAAAAAAAGGAAAAACTGATACAGAAGAAGCTAGTAAGGGGGAGGGTGGGTAGTCCTGAAACCTTACTCTCATTGGGAATGGGTTAAACAGGGAACAACATATGTATTTAGAAGGGTATAAAAGTCTTTTAAATTCAGAAAGAAATAAAAGGGCAAGGGGATAAGGTGGAGGGAGAGGATAAGGGAGGGATTCTTGGAGGGGTGGTTAGGTTAAGGAATAGGAGGACAAGGTAGTGGGTAGAAGTAAAGCAGAGGAGTGAGGAGGGATAGTAATAGGGTGAGAAGGATAGTGAAAAAAAATAGGAAGGAAGAAAATATATAAGTAATTGTAGCTTAGAATGTGAATAGGATGAATTTACCCATAAAATGGAAACTGATAACACATTAAAAATTTGAATTCAACAATATGTTGCTTTTAGGAAATGCTAATAAAAATGAGAGATACACACAAACATAAAATAAAGGTCAGGAGTAGAATTTATTATACAAAAAATCAGGGGTAGCAACCATGATTTCAGACAAAGTTAAAGCCAAAATAGATTTAATCAAAAGAGAAAAATAGGCAAACTACACTATGTCAGTCACATTATTCAATATGGTTTTAGACCATTTAAAATAACTAGACAGTATAACTAGACAGTGCCAAAACAGACACAGAAACTATACAAATATAAACATAAAACACTTTTTATACAAATAAAGTTAGATCTAAATAATTGAAGTAATAGGTCTTATTCATGGGTAAGTAAATCCAATATAATAAAAATGACAATTTTACCTAGCTAATCTATTTATGTAATGCCATCCTAATTAAATTACTAAAAATTTAACTTACTGAGTTAGAAAAGACTAATAACAAAGTTCATTTAGAGGTTCCCAAAGTGGGCAATACTACCCCCTGAGGGGTGCTGGAATGATCCAGGGGAGTGGTAGTAGCCTTGGGTGCAATTGGGGGGCATTGAATAAAAATAAGGGGACAGTGGAAGCATGAAGAAAGAAGGGAAGATAAGAAAATTTTGAAAAAGTGTTCGTGCATGTTTCTTCTGTTGTGCAACAGAGTTAAAGTCGTAGTGATTACATTATTTGCCAAATAAACACACAAAATGCAAGTTATAACTGATCAGTGGTCAAATCTTCTGACAAGTCTTAACAAGCAAGTGTTGATAGGTGAGCATGTTGAGCATTGTTGGGAACTCCAGCAATTATCAGCAGGAATATGTGTGTTTAATCACTTGTTTACAATACAATACTATATGGTTATATGACACAATATTGTGTCATCAAAATTTCAATGCATGAAAACCCCACAAATTGACAAATAAACTATTAAATTTAAGATGTCATTTAAAATACTTTATTTTTTTTTGAAATGACATAAATAAAAAAAAAACCTTTAAAGGGTTAAAGAAAGTAGATTCCTAGGGGGCTACTGAGTAATTTTTTTTCAAAAAGAGGGCAGTAGGCCAAATAAGTTTGGGAACCTCAGATTTAGAAGAACAAAAGTTCAGGAACTTCAAAGAAACCAGGAGAAAAAGATGTAAAGGGAGCAGATTCAGTAGTATCAGACCTTAAACTATATTATAAGGTGAGAGCATTGCTGAAGCATAAAATGGAAAATTTTGATTATTTTAAATTAAAATTTTCTTGTAGAAATAAAACTTATGCAACCAAGAGTGGAAAGAATGCAGAAAATTGGGGAAGAAACTTTCATAGACAATTTCTCAGATAGACTGGGATTGGGTTGGAATATTGCTATAGAGTAGGAAATGATGAGTTTGTTAATTTAGAAAACCATGGAAAGACTTGGATGAAGGAAGATGCTAAACCACCTTCAGAGAAACAGATGACAAGTGGAAAGAAGCATAGCATGGTCATACATATATGTATGTGTGTGTGTGTGTATGAGTGTATGTGATATGTTTATAGATATCTATGTATGTGTATGCATATATGTATACATGTATATATGCACATTATATGTGTATATATGTATGTGTATATATATATCTATATGTAAACACACATACCCATGCTTAATTGTAGACTTCTTTGGAGGGAGGGAGAAAAAAAAGTAAAAAGTGCATAGCAAAGAACAAAAGAAAACTTACGAGGAAGCAAGGAAAAGCAGGACAGCTTTGAAAATAATGTGTAGTATTTATTATATGGCTTTTCTTGAAATGGACATTTATTGCTTTATAATGAATCCTCTCTTATGTTCTGCTATGTACATGGCAAAGTTTTTTTTCTTTTCTTATTTTGTACTTAAGTTTAAAATAAATTTTAAAAATTAAAAAACAAAAAGAAAAACCAAGGCAGTTTGAACTGAATCCAGCAAGCCCCCTCAGGTGATGTACTAGAGATACAAAGAAAGATTGAAATAAATTTTTGGCCTCAGGGAGCTTCTATTCTATTGAGGGAGGTGGCATGTACATAAATGGATACCTATATGATATAAGCAAGAAGTGACCTCTCTAATAGAGGACAGCTTAGTTTAGTGGAGAAGCAGTGGATTGGGTATGTTGCAGTGGGGCGGGCTCCAACAAGCTGTAGCATGTGCAGTAGTTACACCCTAGTAAAACTGTCTTGGCCTATAGGCTAAACCAGGTGGAGGGTAGTCAGAGGGCTTCAAACACATTGGTGAGTTACATGGATATCTACTTCAAGCATGATGTGAAGACTTTCCCTGGTGGAATGGGTGGATGAAAACTATTTGTTCACTGGCCATGAAGGCGATTGAAGCAGGTACTGTGGAGTGCTTAGAGCTTAGTCGGTCGTCAAAGACACCAAGGTCACCTATTGCATTCTGGGCCATTGGTGACTTTAAAGACTTTGGAAGAGAGAGTGAGGCTGATGAGGCTTTGTGCAACTTTGCCTCACTTCAATTCAAATTTACCTGTGTTATTTTTGTTCCTCTTCCAAAACAAGGGACAAACAATAAGGCGAGCAGGACAGTAGAAGCAATCATTAGAATTATACCAGAATCACATTAAGGAAGTTGAGAGTGACAGAGATAAGCATTAGGACACAGCCAGTTGTCAGGAGACAGCCATGAAAGGAGTTCAGCTGAGATACAACACTTCCTCACTTAAGAATGTGATTCTTCCTTTCCCTACAGTGTAGGAGCCTGAAGGAAAGTGTGTGTATGTGTGTGTGTGTGTGTGTGTGTGTGTGTACTGGGGGAGGGCTGACCATTATTTTACTCTTATATTTCTCCTTTTTAAACTTTGATATTATGCTTTATGTAAGTACTTTGTTATCTGATTTATTGTTCCTGATCTGTTGGTATCCAACCGATTGGGGGCTTCAGTCATGGTGGCTTAGTTATACTTACTCCAAGCACTCCATTGAATTTGGGAAAGCAAGAGGTTCCAGGGTCAAGCTCCAGTTTACCTTTCTGTCTGTATTTTGCAATACTTTCCTTCACAAACTCTAAAGTTCAGTTAAAGTAGCCATCTTACTAAATTCCTCATACATTACACTTCATCTCCCACCTCTATATTTTTGCGCTGGCTGTTTCCTATGCCTGCAATACCCGTTCTCTTAACCTCCGTATCTTAGGATCCCTAGATTTCTTCAACACTTAGCTCAAGTGCCATCTCTGACATAAAGCCTTTCCAGATTCCCGTCCCCCAACAAACCACCAGCAACTACTCCTTCAAAATTACATTTGTTTTTGTTTAGTCACATCTGACTCTTCATGACCCCATTTGTAGTTTTCTTGGCAAAGATACTGTAGTGGTTTGCCATTTCCTTCTCCAGTTCACTTTACAGTAAGTGCTTAATATCTGTGTATACTTATAAACATACATATTGTCTCTCCTGATTAATTGGAGCTAAACTTCTTGGGGGGGCATTGACTATTTCATTTTTGTCCATATATTCCCATCACCTTCGTGCCTGGTACATAGTATATACTTAAGAAATAACTATTGATGGATTGATTGATGCTGCACCTAGAACCTATGTGATAAAGAGGCTTATCAGTAGCCAAATGGTAACATCAAACCTAGTCAGTCTTGCTGCGGACAGACATACATGAAAAAAGCAGAAATTAAGGCCAGCCAGGTAGAAACACTTCATCACGATTCTCCCATAAACAACTCTCCAGTGTTCTCTATATGGAGGTTATGTCAGTCAAATGAGCTGCTGGAGTCAGACCCTGTTACACATATATTGTAAATAGAAGGTAATTTCAGAGAGAAGGTACTAGTTGTTCCAAGGGGTCCAGTAAAGGACCCAGTAGCAGGTTGAGTTGAGTCTAAAAGGCAGACGGAAGCCAAGCCACAAAGATCAACTGGGAGAACCTTCCAAGCCTGAGGGACAGCCAATGTGAGTAGGCACTAATCTGAGAAATGGAGTGTCCAAACTCCAAATGCCAAGAACAGCAGGGAGGCCTTTGTTTGCTATATCACAGAATCCCTAGAGGGGAGTAAAGTGTTAGAAAACTAGAAAGGTGGAAAGGGGCCAGGTTATGGACGGCTTTGTTTGAACACCCAGTAGAAGATTTTATATTTGATCCTGGAGGTGATAGGGAGCCACTGAAGTTGATTGAGTAGGAGAGTGATATGCTCAGACCTGTGCTTTAGGAAGCTCTGTTTTGGCAGGTGAGTGCAGGATGGACCAGGGTGAGGAGAGGCTTATAGCAGGCTATTACAATAGTCCAGATGCGAGATAATAAGAGCCTGTAGCAGGGTGGTGATTATTTGAGTGTAGAGAAAGGGAGGCATACAAGAGATGCTGTGAAGGTTGAAGCAATAAACATGTCAACAGATTGGCTACATGGGGTGAGTGTGAATGAGAGTGAGGAATCTAGGTTTGTGAACCTGGGTGACCAGAAGGAAGATGGTGCCTTTGATAGAAATAGGGCATTTTGGAAGAGGGGAACAAATGAGAGGGAAAGGAAGGGAATGAGCATTTATACAGTCTCTCCTCTGTGCCAAGCACTTGAAAAAACCCAAATATTATCTCATTTGATCTTCACAACAACCCTGATGGAATAGTATTGGACTATAAGAAATGATGAGCAGGATACTTTAAAAAAACTTGAAAAGACTTACAAGAACTGATGCAAAGTGAAGTGAGAGACGGAGAACACTGTATACAGTAACAGCAACACTGCATGATGATCAACTATTAATGACTCAGCTATTCTCAGCAATACAATGATCCAAGGCAATTCCAAAGGACTCATGATGAAAAATGCTACCCGCGGAGAAAGGACTGATGGAATCTGAATGCACATTGGAGCATATTTTTTGTCTTTACTTTAAGTTGTGTGTGTGTGTGTGTGTGTGTGTGTGTGTGTGTGTTTGTGTTTTGGTCTGTGTTTTCGTTCATGAGTAATAAGGGAATATGTTTTTCATGACTGCACACGTATAACCTTTATCATATTGCTTTCCCCCCTCAATGGAGGGGGAAGGGAGAGTGGGAAGAGAATTCAGAATTCAAAATTGTAAAAAAGAAAGGTTAGAAATTGTTTTTACATGTATTTGGGAAAGATAAAATATCCAAATAAAAAATAAAAAGGTACTAGAGAAAAAGAGATCGCTGGTAACTTTGGAGAGAGAAGTTTCAGATAAATGATGAAGTTGGAAGCCAAACTAAGAAGTGAAAGGAGAAGAAATGGAGGCACCCATTGTAGATAGCCTTAAGGAGTTCTGAGGCAGCTAGGTGGTGCAATGGATAGAATGCTTGGCTCATCTTCCTGAGTTCAATCTAACCTCAGACACTTCCTAGCTGTGTAGTCCTGAGCAAGTTGCTTAACCCTATTTGCCTCAGTTTCCTCATCTGTAAAATGAACTGGAGAAGGAAATTGCAAAACCCTCCAGTATCTTTGCCACAAAAACCACAAATGGGATCAGGGAGAGTTGGACACACTGAAATGAGAGCTTAAGGAGTTCAGCTACAAAAGGGAGGAGAGATATAGAATGATAGCTGGTGAGAATGGATAGATTTAATTAAGTATTTTTTAAGGCTATTGGAGACATACACAGATGCATTTGCAGGGGGCCGGAAAGGAGCCAATAGATAAGGAAAAAATTGAGGATTAATGAGAGATCATGGGTGAGAGAAGGGGCCACCTCCTGGAGAAGACAGAATGGGATAGGATCAAGAGTTTGCTTTGGAAAGAGAAAGGCCACCTCTTTATGGGACATGGGAGCAAAGGAAGAGATAGTGGGAAAAGATATCTAACTGATGTAAGCTGAAGAGAGAAGATAGAACTTCTCTAGAATGTTCTCAGTTGTTCAGGTTAAGTATGAAGTATAAGGCAAGATGCTCAGAGTTGGAATCTTAGCCTGAGGTCATGTGGTCTGGCTTTCATTAACTGGATATTCTGGCTCAGCACTAAGCTGGCTCTGAGAAATTGACTCTGCTTATAACACAAAAGATGGTTCATTCCAGCTTAATTGCCTGGATCTGAGATGACGGTCATGTGGCTCTGAAGAGAGGAATCCCAGAAAGTGGCAGCAAGTACCAGGAAAATGACTTATCCCTCAGAGATTCTCTGTGGGGAATAGTGGGGATGCTCATCTGAGACCTGATGCCTGACAAAGCACACAATGCCCATGTGCAGACTCAGTAAAGGTCTCAGTGATGACATCGCCAGAAGATATAGAAGCCTTTGCAGTGGTGGCAGCATGTATTGCCCTGGCACATGTCCCCTACATGTGCCCCCACATACGTGTCCACTTTCCCCAATGATACTATGTAGATTTATGGGACACTGTGCCCCCAGGTTTGTGGAGAGAATTTTCCATGATTATTTTCCTTATTATCCTAGTCTATCATATGTCTTTTCTTTGTGTACTTTACCTAATAACGGCAAAGTTGTTACTTTGGGGGTTTGTGAGCTATGGTCTTAAGTTGGTGCAGACTTTAAGAGTGTCTTGAACCTGGGGTAGCTTTTCTGAGGGCCTTATGTGGGAAAGGATGTGGGGACAATGATTTGGGCCATAACCAGGACAGGGAGGTATGGGCTTTTCCCCAGGTCCCTAACATCTGATGGATGTACCTGAAACATGAGAACCATCTCCTTTTTCTGGGCCTGCCTTCTGTCTTGTCCCCACCACCATGCCTGCCTTCCATCTCTCTCCACTTTTTCTAAGGGGTCATTTGCTGTTACCTCATTCAACAGGGTTGAACTGTCCCCTTGTCCTCTATGTTTCCTGCCAATCCTAACATTTCAAAAATAGATTTCAATTGATTCTCTGTCATGTTTAGCTGAATTTGCCTCATGGCACCGGAATTATCACTTATACTTCTACCTGGACATTAGAACATAGAACCATAAGTGCTTTGGAATTGACTGCTGAGGATCCTGGGAGTCTGAAGAATGGACGAATGAGTCAGACCAGATCTTAGGGAATAATCTCCCAACCTAGCATAAAGTCAGGTGAGGTGACAAGTGTATTCTGAGAGGGATGTAGTCCCTTATGCATGGTAAGCACAGCTAGGTGGTGCACTGGCATTGGAAACAGGAAGACTCACCTTCCTGAGTTCAAATCCAGGTTCAGACACTTACTAGCTGGGTGATCCTGGGCAAGTCACTTAACCCTGTTTGCCTCAGTTTCCTCATTTGTAAAATGAGCTGGAGAAGGAAATGGCAAACCACTTCAGTATCTTTGCTAAGAAAGCCCCAAATGGGGTCACAAAGAGTTGGACATGGCTGAAATGACTGAACAACAAAAGTGTTGGTTGGATTCTTGTCTGAGACCATGAGAAAGCTAAAAGTCCATGTCCATCTTAGAGGGACTAGATCTGGGCTCAGGATGAAGAAAAAACTCAGGTGCCACTTAGTCTAAGCACTGAGATTTTTTTCTTTTTAATTGCCTCCTCATCTGGACTGAGTTGCTCTTGTGGTCTTTCTGAATGTGTAGATTCTCTTCATTCAGCCTTGCGGGTGGCGGTAGCCATAGAAGAACAGGGGAGACGACAAGGTAGGGGGCATGCTATTTCTGAGCTCCCAGACAGGGCCAAGCAGGCTCAAGGGCTGGGTAGTCCAGGATGCTTCAAGGCTGGATGAGGTTTCAGGCATATGGCAAGGTTTAGAAGATAGTTCTGGTGCTGAAGGCAGAGGACCACGGACAGTGCCAAGGAAAGTCAAAACTGAAAACCTGGGCCTGGATCCTTCCTGGAACCCAGGAAAAGTCTAATGAAGTGGTTGTTGGACCTGCTCCCCCTTGTATCTGCCTGCCTGCTTTTCTAGTTCTGGATTTATTTCTGTCTCTGTTTTTGCCACGGACTGTGTTCGTGTGTGTTTCTAGCTCTATTTCTTTCTTTGTATCTCTGTTGTATGAAGATGCGCTGAAGGAACTGGGCATGTGTAGCCTGGAGAAGAGAAGACTTAGAGGGGAGTGCGATGGCTGCCTCCAAGTACATCCCTGAAAGGCTGTCATGTCAGGGAGGGATGGACCTTGCTCTGTTTGGCCCCTGAGTGCAGAACCAGCAGTAAAGGGTGGAACTTGCAGAAATTCCAGAAAACCTTCCCCACAATGAAAGCTGTTCCGAAGTGGGATGGGCAGCCTTGAGGAGAGGGCTTGGGAGATTGTTAGGCAGATGCTGGGCAACCACTTGGTGATGTTCCATGGTGAGTCCTTTGGGCCGGAAGTTGGACTAGTGGATCGCCAAGGTCCCTTTCAGCTCTAAATTCTCTCATTCAGTGATCTCAGCAGATCTCTGTCTCTATCTATATGTGAGCATGCTTTTTTTTTGAAGCCCAAATTTATGACTTTGTTACTGTAGGGACTTTTCCCATGAGAAAACCTCTACAAACATGGACTCACCTTGGGGGCACAGGCTAAGCAATTCGGCCAGTGTCTCCCAGCCAGTGTGTCAGAAATGGGAGCTCTCCATCCCCTGTTTCATGCTGCCCCTCTTTTACTTGCCTTGGCAGATCTCTGTCTCTGTGATTCTTTAAGAGTTTCTGTTCCTAGCCCTGAGACTCACTCTACAATTAGTGAGCCTCTGAAGGTTGTAAGAGGGTTATCATACTGATTCCCTGACTTCCCCACCAGGACCTCCATGGGCCTTCATTCCTAGGCCCCAGCCTCAAATCCATGGTCTGGGGGCTTCCAGGTGCTTGCCAACCTTCTCTGACCCAGGTCCCACCCTGATCCCATACACTGCATCTCTTGGACACTTCTTGCTCAGAAATGGACTGTTTATTCTCAGATAGCCAAAAGTACAGCCTTGCTGGGAGACCAAGCTCAACTGCCTGGTGCCATTGAAGCTGCTGGAGTAAGGGGGACCAGCACAAGGCCCAGTACTTGGGGTGGGGATAGGGAATGAGAGGTGAAGGATAGAGGGAAGAGTCATGGAGGCTCAGAGCAGGGAGAGGATCTGCTCTAGATCTTGGCAGATTGGGGTCCAAGCTCTGGGCCCCTGATCAGACTGCAGGGAGCCATGGCCTAGGATGTGGGGGCTGGGGTCAGAATGGGAGGGAAGTTTAGGAACAGAGAGGAGAAATGAAGGACAAATGGGGAGATCAAGAGACAGAGAGAGGGAAACTAAAGGAATGAGGGTCAGGGAAGACTGAAGAAGATTAAGGGTGAGAGGGGTGGAGGAGAGTGATGGGGGAGATCTTGAAAAACAAAAGGACAGAGACGGGGAGAATAAGGGAGAGAGGGTGGAGAGACAGGGAGAGGGTAGAGGAGGCTGAGGGAGAGAGGTGTGTGTGTGGTGAGGGAGGAGAGATAGAAGGATGGAGGCAGAGAGATTGAAGGACAAAAAGGAGGAAGAAAAAAGGGCTGAGAGGTAGAGACTAAGGGTAGGGTGAGATGAGGACAGAGTGGAGGTAGACAGGCATTGAGAGAAAGGAAGACGGAGAAAGGGAGTACAATATAAACAGAGAGAGGAGGGAGACTAAGTGAGAGGGTGTGAAGAACAGAGGATACATATTGAGAGACAGAGAGGGTGGTGGTCTAAAGGATGCAGAGAGGACAACTTGAAAAGGTTGGGGAGACACAGAGATGGTTAGCAGAGGCTCATGGGTATAAAGGGGAAGATTCAAGGACATGAGTTGGTTGAAGAAAAGAGAGGAAACCTGAGGGACAGAAATGGGGAAGCTTTAAGAGAAAGATGGAGAAAATGAGGAAGAGAGAGATGGAGGAGACAGAAAAACAGCAAAGAAACTGAAGGGACAAAGAGGAGAGACAATAAGAGATGGGAAGACAGTGAAGAAAAATGGCAACACTGAAGGAGAGTGGGAAGCTAAAGGGAATTACAGAGAAAGAGGCAAACTGAGGGTGGTTTGAAGAGGTTTTTATAGGCATCTAGCTCTACCCGAAAAAAGAAAAAAAGGATGCCATTTGTTTGAGTCAGCTAGGTGGTGTAATGGATAGAAATGTTGGCCCTAGAGGTAGGAAGACCTGAATTCAAATCCAGCCTCAGACACTTACTAGTTGTGTAACTCAGAGCAAGTTACTTCATTGCTGTCTGCCTCAGGTTCGCCAAGATGAGGATGATAATAGCACCTAGCTCCTGAGGTTGTTATGAGGATCAAATGAGATCATATCTGTAAAATGCTTAGAAAGGTGCTTGGCACATAGCCACTGAATGTGTGCTTGTTCTCTTCCACATTCCTCCAATATACTCCCTAACTGGCCATCCACCTGCCCTGCCCTCGAGACCCCCAGCGAGGACCTGGAGACAGCCCATTTCCATTGGTGGGTAGCTCTAGCTGGGAGGAACTTTTCCTGGCATTAAATCTAAATTGGCTTCTTTGCAATAAGTACAGGTTACTCTGTGTTCTGCCCCCTAGGGCTAAGCTGAACAATTCCAATCCTTCTATCACAAGGTAAATGCTATCTTGTTCCCCCTAAGCCTTCTCTGCTCCAGGCTCAATATGGGGAGCTGCTATCAAAATGGATTAATATGGCATGATCCCGGGGCCCTCCCCTAGCTTGGCTGCCCTTCTTTGGACACTCTCCAGCTGCTCATTTTTTTTGTCAGGGCTTGTGAGAAAACTCTCTTTAGTAGGGCAGATCAGCGCCTGCTCTGCTTCTTTGTCCTATGGTCTTTAGAGAGTTGGCTAGGGGCCACTGTGAGGTAAAATAATGTGCCTAGGGTCAGATGGCCAGCATGTATGGGGGGGGGAATGTGGTGGGGGGGGAGGGAAAGACAGAGAAAGAGACAGAGAAACAGAGGTGGGGAAGAAGAGAGAGAGGGGGAGAGAGAAACAGAGAGAGACAGAGAGAGCAACTGAAAGCAGAGGTTCAGAGAGAGAGAGACAGAGACAGAGACAGAGAGAGACAGAGACAGAGACAGAGAGGGTGAATACTAACGGAGGGGGCAGACTGAGAGAGGTGGGGGAAACCAGAGGGTATAGGAAGGAGAATTGATGAACAGAGACAAGGCAGCGTTAACGAGAGGGATGGAGACAGAGTGAGTGGCCTCTGGCTGGTGAGTGGGCTGAGCTGGGTGCCAGCCTGGGCTCATCGGGGCACCATTCGGAGCTGGAAGGGTTTAGGCACGTTGCCCAGACCAGAGCTGAGGGGGGTCACATCAATTTCCTCCAGAGGGCACAGGGGCTGTAGTGTGAAGTTCTGCAGAATGCCAGTCAGGTAAAGGAACAGCTCCATCCGGGCCAAGGGCTCCCCTAGGCACAGGCGTCGTCCTGTAGGGAGGGAGAAGCTTCAGGTAGCTGGGATCATGGGTGATCATAGAGTGGGAAAGGGAAGGGACTTCCACCCCCCTCATTTTTACAGATGATGGAACTGAGTCTGTCAAAGGGAAAGGACCTCCTGGAAATCACACAGGCTGTAACTGGCAGAGCTGAAATTTGAACCCAGGACCTCTGGCTCTAGCACTCTTTGCATTTTACCATGGCTGCTTTGGGGAGCTTGGAGGCTGGGCCCTTGAGTGAGACACCCACCAGCAGAGAAGGGCATGAAAGCTGGGCTCTTCTTGAAGTTTTCCTTGGCGTCCAGGAAGTGGGCAGGGTTGAACTCATTGGGTGTCTGGAACTGACTGGGGTCGTAGTGAACGGTGTTGAGGAGGGTGATGATCTCAGTGCCCTGGAAGGTGAGGGGAAGGGCTGGGAGCTGGAAGAATTGGGTCTCTCTCCATGGGGGAGGGGGAATAGGAACAGTCCAGGTTCAGGGCTGGTGAGGCTTAGGTAGGGCGGAAGGATTGGGGGATGGGAGGGTCAGGGCCAGGTTTTCATTTTTTCTGGGCATCCCCAGTGCTGGGCACTGGGTCAGGCATACAGTAAGCAAGTTACTCGATTGATTGGCAGGCTACAGAAAGCTGGGGGCCCGGGGTTGGCATTGCCAGGCTTTGAATTCTGGGCTGGAGGTGATAGCCTGGCTGGGAGTTCATTTAGGTAGGGTTTCAGGGCAGAAAGACCGGGGTCTGGGTTTTGGAATTAGGGCGAAAGGGTGGACCCACAGACGGGCTCAAGAAGTCTTGTCCCAGCAAGGCGGAGCAGAAATAAAGGTGGGGGAGGGGAAAGGATGGCGAAGGGAGAGGAGGGAAAAGTGAGGTGGTCAGGGCTGGGTTCTCGAACTCCTGGGTCCCCCAGAGGTCCGAGGCTTGGGCTCCACTCGGGCAACAAGAAGCTGAGGAAAGCTGCTTCACTGGAGCGGAAGGGAGGAGAAAGCTGGGAAGGAAGCGTTGGGAGGTCGGGACTGGGCTCCGGGACGCCCTGGGGCCCCACCTCGGGTAGCAGGAAGCCGCGGAAGGCCGTGTCGCGAGTCACCCGGTGCGGCAAGTTCATGGGGATGACGTCTGCGAAGCGTTGTATCTCATGCAGGACGGCGTCCGTGTAGGGCATGGCCGAACGGTCCTCCAGTGCCGGCCGTCGCCCCCGGCCCACCACGCGGTCGATCTCCTCCTGTACCCGGGCTGCGGGAGGCACGGCCCCCCAAGCCCGACGCGCCAGTGAGCCATGGCCCCTTCCCTCTCTCCTCCTCGATTGTCCCCTCCCTCCCAGCCTCTCTACCCCCCTCTTCCCTCTTCTCCTGGTCTAGGGCCAGAGGCAGGCGACTGTGCACGGAGGTTCGGTGTCTGGGGAGGCGCGGGGACAGGGGTATACGGCTAGGGGCAGGGGAGTGAAGGAATGCCTGAAAAGGCTCGGGGACGGGGCGGGGCAGGGGCCACGGGGTTCACGGTCATTGACAGAGGTGGGAGCGCACCTTGAATGTGCGGATACTTCATGAGAAGTAAGAAACCGTGGCGCAGCGTGGTGCCCACGGTCTCTGTGCCACCAAAGAGGAGGTTGTGCGTAGTCTTCACCAGCGTCTCCATGTGGAAGTGACTGCCGGGGATCTTGGCTTCCTGGGGACAGAGAAAGGCTGATTTCCACAATCCGCGGGCCACCCCCCGCCCCTAGAAATAGTCATCCCGACACTTGGGGCAGGTGGGGATGGTGGGAGGAGATTGGTGGGGGTGAGGGACCACTAATAACCACATTCCAGAATGCAACCTGTGCTTGCACAGGGGTGTGGAGGGAAGGCCCAGGCATCACATCCCCTTCCCTTTCTCCTCCAACCTCTAAAGCCATTGATTTGCTCCTTCCCCCACCCCAGTGGCCCAGTGGCCCAGTGGCAGGGAGACAATGGAAGCCCATTCCTTTCTCCAGCAGGGGTGGGGGTGGGGGCAGATGTGAGGTCCGATTCAAAGCTCTGGTGGGATGGACTGTTCAGTTCTTTCCTAAGCTCTTTTTCTCTGGTTTTGTTTCTGTCTCTGCACCTCTGTCTTCTGTCTCTCTCCACCTCCCTGCAGCAACTTCATGCTTGACATTCCCTCCACTCTCCCCCCACCCCATCTCTCCTCTTTGCCAGGCAAACTGCTTCAAGCTGCCTCACGCTTTCAACACCCTTTCAACTGCAATAAGAACCAGCTCTACCCTGCTCTGTTACCCCCAGGTCCCTCAAACACACCATTCTGGGTCCTGGGCCAAGAAACATCTCCCGTCTGGCCCAAGCAGGCTTCAGAAAGGACCTCTGAGGGGCTGGAGGGTAGGGATGGGCACATGGCCAGTATAGAAGCAGCTCTGAGCCTGACAGACCCCAGAGGGAGAAGAAGCTGCCACTGGATGAAGTGGGTTAGAGAAAGAAAATGGCTTGATTTATGTTCGTGAATTCACTTGAAATGCCTTCCTGCTGAGGCTGTCAGTCTGCCACTCCTGGAGTGCTCTTCCTTCTTACCCCTTCCTCCCAGATCCTAGCTGCTGCATTCCATGCTGAGCTCCAGGGAACCTCCAAGGAGGCCTTTCCTAATTTCCCCAGTTAATGAGGGCTCCCCCTACTTGGTACTCACTTTGTGTAGGCCTAAGGGCCTGCTTAAACCTCAAATAATTGGTAAAGAAAAGCAATTAAGACACCACAAATACCCACGGGGTTGATGTTGTCTTCTCTGAAGACAGGGATTGTTCATTTTTTGACTTTGCATCTCCAGTGCCTCTTACTATTCTGGGCACATGGTAGGCATTAAATAAATTGTTTAACTGAATTGAGTTGAGTCAGAGGACTTGGGTTTCAATTCTAACTATTTACTGCCCTTATGACTTTGGACAAGTCACTTACCTTCCTGTGGGTTTCAGTTTTCTCATCTAAAAAATGAGGGGGTTGGACTGGTTGAACTCAAAAGTCTCTTTCAGTGCTAAGTCCTGTGATCTAAATGTTTGATAATATCTAGGTTTCATGTCACTATCAGTTGGTGGGGTGGGGGGTAGTGGGAGGGGTATAAGGGCTCTCTGGGATCCTTCTACCTTAGGGCCTCTGCCTCAGCCAGCCTCTGCTCCTTTCCTCTCCTCATCATGGTGACCTTCCTGCCCGATTCTCCTCCTCTGCTGGCTCCATGTCCCCTCTTTCCTACACCCAAGCCATCCCTACTTATGTCTGAATCACAAATTCGGTGATTTTCTTATGGACTTGGCAAATGGCAGAGCTGGAAGGAATCTTAGAAATTGAATTCCACCCCTCATTTTAGAGATGAGTGAATGAAGGCATTGCATTTTGGGGTGGAAAGTACTGAAGAGAAGGAAGGGACAGGTGGACAATTGGTATACTTCCCTGATTCTGGGAGAAAATCTCCTAGGAACTTAGAGGTTTATAGAATAATAGGATGGTGGTAGTTGTTCATTTGTGTCTGACTCTTCGTGACACCATTTGGGGTTTTTTTTGGCAGAGATACTAGAGTGGTTTGCCATTTCCCTGTCCAGCTCATTTGACAGATGAGGAAATTGAGGCCAACAGGGTGAAGTGACTTGCCCAGGGTCACTCAGCTAGTAAGTGTCTGAGGGCGAATTTGAGCTCAGGTCTTCTGGACTCTAAGCCCAGCGCTCTATCCACTGTGCCACCTAGCTGCCCAGTGGGGTGGTAGGCTCTCAGAATTAACAGAATTTGAAACTCTTTGGGCTCATAGAAACTTAGACCCATAGAACTTTGGAATTTTAGAGTCTTAAAATCATAGAATGTTAGACTTTTCAGATCTTTGATTCTTAGAAGCAGAGAAACACAGAAACAGACTCAGCGGATGTTACTAGGGTATGGTGACTGAAGCTTTTTTTAGGTGTCAGATTTAGAGGGTGCCTGACACTTTCAACCTTTCAGCAGCATGGGAACAACACTGTTCAGCGCTAAGCAAGAAAAATTAAACTAATGAGCTACTGGGTAGCTTGCTAGCAGGAGTTTCTTTCTAGCCACTCTGATCCATCCCACCAAAAATCCATGCCTCTTGCAGAGTGGCTTGTGCCATAGGTGGAAATGTTTCTTCTTACAACCCTGCTCTGAATCATAGAATATTAGGCCCTTCGAAAGGGAAATTTAAAAGGGGATTTGAGTCTCTGAGAGAGCTGAATCATAGAGAATTGAAGCACACGAATCTCTTAGAGACCAGAATCTTAGATTCCTCAGGTGCTGTATGTGGGAAGACCCTGGAAGTTCCTCCAGGAACCCTGCAGGGGCTGGGAAGGGGATCTGGAGAAGGCCCTACCTCGGCCATCTTGATAAGGAAGCAGTCAATAAAATCCGAGGGGCAGCTAGAGTCCAGCCTGGCCTGGTGCTCATGAACGCTGTGGTCGATGAGGGCCTTCATGCTTCCAAAGTTCTGAAAGAGGCGGTGGTGGGGGCCTGGGATCCATTTCAGGAGGCCAGGGAAGATGTTGTACATCTGAGTTGGGGTGAAGGAGGAAGAGGAAGACTCCAGTTCAGAGAGAGGTCTCCCCATCCTCCCTGTCCCTCTGTCCTCTGGATCCCCTAAGAGCCCTCAGTGGCCTCTGCAGGCTCCACCTTCTCCACCCCCCCACCCCACCAACTGTGTCTGCCCAGGCACACCTCCCCCCAGGGGCTGCTCATGATCTTAAAGTTGTCGTTGATGAAGTGGATAATGTTGAGCAGACGCTCATCTTCATAGTCAAAGCGGCTGCCAAAGATGACGGAGCAGATGATGTTGGACACTGAGCGGCTAATCATGAAGGTAGGATCAAAGGGGGCACCTGGGGGCCAGAGATACCTGAAGGTCAGCAGAGATGCTGGTGGTACATGGTGACCCATGTGGCATTCTGTGTCCTCACATCCCTCCCAGCTCTGACATGCCATAGTCTAAGTTCTAATATTCCATGTTCTAAGGGCCCTTTCTTCTTTAAGAGTGTCTGTCCTAAGGACCCTCTCAGGTCTGACATTCTATATTCTAAGTTCCCTTCTGTACATGTATACTTTTGTCATCTTTCTTTAAAATGCATGGAGAGACTTTGAACTGCCTCCTCTGGCGTTCTGAATAAGTTATGAGAAGCCAGGTAGAGCTAAGACATCTTTGGAGAGCAGCGTTTGGGGGAGTCTAAAAGTCAGAGAGCGACTGGAGGAGTGGGGGTGGACAGGGTGATGGGAGCTGGAGGAACCGTAAGCAGCCAAATGGAAGATGCATGGGGCTTCTGCCTATTGTCTGTTGAGTGATTTCCCAGCATTCCTCCCCACTCTCTGGCACACAGCAAGATTTGGCAACTCAGGTGCAATAATTTATCAGAGGACAATAGGCCACTAACTTGATTCAACCCAACACTACCCTAGATGAGGAGTCACAGCACAAAACAATGCAACAGACTACTGCACCATACAACAGCACAGTCTAACTGCAACATGCCACCTGATAACAAATCTTGTCCCAAAACACAGCAGATACCAACAAGCAAGAACACGAGGACATGAACATTATGCAATATAACAGAAGAGACAGAAGCACCAATAAGGTACAAGACAATTGATTTCATTGTAGGTAGGCAAAAATGAACCCAAACCATAGGACAGCAGGCTGCTAAGCAACATGAAATCCTCACAGAGTGCAAGTTTCTGGAGAGTATGTATTTTTTTTTTTTTGCATTTGTGTCCCCAGCACCTAGGAGAGTGCGGGGCACATAGTAGGTGCTTCATAAATGCTTATCAGTTGATTGACTGTTCATCTCTGGCAAAAGCAATCACCATGCCCCACTTCCCCTAGGAAGGAACCTGATAACCAATGAAATACAGCAAACAGCTCTGAAAGACCTCTGTATAGTATTTCCCACAATACTATAACCATGTAGTAACATGTACAGTGACTGTATATGTTGGCAAATAGCAGCAGCCCTTGGAACATCAGAATGTTCTCATTAGAGGACCCACTCTAAAACAGACAGGCTGTCCTAGAGCAGGCAGGAGGATGGGGAAGGGGCTTGGTGAATGCCAGGCTGAGTCCTATGCCCTTCTAGGGTGTGTGTGTCACCTACCTTCAGTTTTTTTCAATTCCTCCAGAAGGAAGGCTTCTTCTTCCAGGATGCGCTCCTCAATGCTTTTCTTTCCCATCCCAAAATTTCGAAGGCTCTGGATGGAAAATCGCCTCAAGACCTTCCACTTTTCCCCATTGGAGAAGACAATGCCTGAGAAGGGGGTGGGGCTTGGCTCAGCCAGTTCCCAGTCCTGAGGACTTTTAAGAAAGGGGGAGAGCTGGGATTGGAGCTAGGCTTAGGGTTTGGTGAGGGGCAGGAAAGGGCTGAAGGGAAGCAGGGGGAGAGAACCTCACCATTGCTCTTTGTGAAGTCATTAAAAACTGGATACTCCCCACGTCCCGCAAATTCTTCTGCTTTGTCCACTAGAGCCTCCTTGACTGCCTCATACCCACTTAGGACAACTACAGGCCGAGTGCCCAGGTGCACAGTGAATATAGGACCATACTCCTGACTCAGCTGGGGAAAGTAGAAACAGAAGGTCAATGTGGCAGAGACCCAGATGCCTTTGGTCATTCCCAGGCTCTCTGGGCTCCTTGGTGGCCTCCCTTCCTTCCATCCCAACCTCTCTACCTTGTCCTCCAAACCCCTCCTTTGCCCAACTTTGACCCTGACCTTGGTGAGTGAGGCCAGCATGTCTCTAGATCGGAGCTGCAGTAAGTTACCCAGCAGGGGCAGGGGTCTGGGTCCTGGAGGCAGGTGACCTTTGGTTTTGTGGGCTCCCTTGGCCAGCAGCAGGCAGGTGATGCTTAGCAGAAGCAGCAGCAGCACTGTGCCTATCCAGTCCATGTTGGAGGTTCCTGTTTATATTGGAGGGCAGAGGCAGACACTCCAGTGTCACTGGCCAGCTCACCTCATTCACAGACCTCTTCTTTCCCTCCCCAGAGGTTGCCTGAGCCTCTAGGCACAGAGTCCTAGAGAGCCAGAGCCTGGAAACACACAAAGACAGAGCCAGACAGAGAGAATAGGGAGGAAGATCCTGAGAGACAGAGACAGCTGGACAGATGGAGACATGCTGAGAGGAACTGAGAAACACTCACCCAGGAAGATAGTGAATAAGGGAGGCGGGAAGGCAGAGGGGAAAAGAGAGTCAGAGACAGACATAGAGAGGCAGACTAACAGGGAGAGACAGACACCCAGGGAGAGACAGATAGAGGGAAACAGAGAGTTGGACAGATGGAGTTTGGGAATGGAAGAAAAAAGAGAGAGATAGAAAAAGACTGGGAGAAAACAGGGAGACACAAGGGAAGAGAGATGGGTACATTGAGAGACAAAGAAGAGAGAGATGAATGAGAGAGAGAGAGAAGAGAGCAGAGAAGGGAAAGAGAAGAGAGAGAGGAAGAGGAGAGAGGGGGAGAGGATAGGAGAGGAGAGGGAGGAGGGACAGGGGGAGAGAGAGAGAGAGAGAGAGAGAGAGAGAGAGAGAGAGAGAGAGAGAGAGAGAGAAAAGAAAAGTCAGGAATGAAGAAACACAGGGAAAGCTGTGGAAGAGATAACTAAAGAGAGACAGAGACAGACTTGGAGAAAAGAGAAAGAGGGAGATGAAAGAGATGAAATGGGAAAGAGAGAGAAAGAGGGAGGGTCAGAAAGAGACCGGGACAGAGACAATCAAGGACATAAAAAGGGACACAAAGGGACAAGGACAGAGGGAGACAGGCAGCAAAAGAGACAGAAAAGAACAAGAACAGGTAAAGGACGGAGCAGAAACAGAAAACAGGGGAGAGACAAAGACAGAGAGAGATGAGAGGAGTGAGACAGAGAGGAGAAGGAGGAGGAGGAAAAGAAGATGAAGATAAAGAAGGAAGGAAGGAGGAAAAAGAAAGAAATGAGAGGATGGAGAGGAGACAGGTAGAGGTTACACAGAGAGAGACAGGGACAGACAGAGTCCACAAGATAGATAAACAGAAGGAAACTCAGAGCAGGAGAAAAAAGCAGAAGAATCAAAAGTACAAAGAGACTCACTCAGTCTTCATTAAGTTTGATGAGTTGCTGAAATGCTGTGCAGCCCAGAGATAAAAGGACCAAGACACCCAGAGAAAAAGAATGATACAAGGAGAAAAGAAGACAGAAGATTCATTCACAGAGCAGAGACACAGAAGCAGGGAGACAGAGACCAAGTGATACTCCTCCCTCTCCACTCACCCTGTCCTTGCCCCCGATCCTAGGTACCTGCTGTGCCGAGGGAAGGAGGAACTGAGGTGTGTTGGGGCCAAGCTGTTTTATGTCTTATATGAGGCTCAGCATGTCTGGGGTGTGGCTTTAGGAGGCCACCCTTCTTAAGGCGGTCCTCCCCTCCTCTTCTCTCCATCCACTTTTATCTATTTAGATGCTGACCCTTAATCCTGCCTTCAATTGCCTTAAGCCCTTGTAGCCCACCCTGGGGGTTTAGGCCGTTAGCCAGTTGTTGGACTCAATCCCCATTCCTGGCTCTTTGGCCCTTGAGCTTTCCTTGATTTCTGCTGCACTCTACCCTGCCCCACTCCGTACCCCTTCCGCCAACCCTACTTGGAAGGCTTGCTTGTGTTTTAACTTAGGCCTGCTTGCTGTAGCTGTTCATGCAATGCCAGGGGTCTCAGGGAGTCCCCTTCCTTCCTGACTTCTTTTTGGGTAGGAGAGAAGGATGAGAAGAAAGAAGAAGGAGGCTCCCCAGGGCCACTGGAGGCTTATGATGCTTTTTTCCCTTTCTTACTTAAAATTTAATTTAAAACTTTTATTTTCAGTTCCAAATCTCTCCCTCCCTCCCTTTACTCCCTCCCCCACCCATCAAGAAGGCAAAGAAATGTGATGCTCATTACATGTATGAAGCCATACAAAAATATTTCCACATTAGCGCTTATAATGTGGCGCTGAAGACCAGGGAAATAAAGTCAAGCACAGGCTTGGGGGTGGTGGGGGATGGGGGAGAAGGCATCGTGCAAGCTCGGGTTTGTCTGGCTTTGGTGGGAGTTCAGGACCGATGGATCCTAAGAAGGCTCTGCCTTCTCACTCGCTCTGTGACCTTGGCCAAGATCCCTTTCTGGCCTTCAATTTCCCCACTTGTAAGATGAACGGGTTGGTCTTGATTGTCTCCAAGGGTCTCTCCAGCTCTGACTGCATGGTTCATGCTTCTTGGATGAGCCATGTCTCTGCTATTACGTGATGGAGGTGGCTCCTTCTCACTAGGGACTGAAAAAGGAGTTATCCCTGCTTTCTTCTTCTCCTCCTCCTCCTCCTCCTCCTCCTTCTCCTCTTCTTCCTCCTCTTCCTCCTCCTTTTCCTTCTCCTCTTCCTCATCCTCTTCCTCCTCCTCCTTCTCCTTTTCTTTCTCCTCCTCCTCCTTCTCCTTCTCCATTTCCTCCTTTTTTTCCATCTTCCCTTTCCCTTCTCTGTTTCTGCCTTTCCTTTCTCTCTCCCAGCCTTACTGTCTTTCCCTGTCTCTCTTTGTCTCTTAGTCCCGCTCTGTCACTCCCTGTGTTTCTTTCCCTGTCTCTCAGTCTCTGTCAACTCAGTCCCAGTCTGTCTCTCTAGGTGCATCTGTCTCTGCCTCTGTCTTTGTCACTCCTTCAGCCTCACACTGTCTCTCCCTGTCTCTGTCTCTCACTCTGTGTTTCTCAAAGGGTTTCTCTCTCTAAGCCTTACCCTGTCTCTTCTCATTTGTGTCTCTCTCCATCTCTGTCACTCTGTCTCCCTGTTTTGTCACTCTCTCAGCTTCCCTCTGTTTTTCTGTCTCTCCCAACTGGATACTAGATGCCCTTTGAGGACTTTCAATAAGATTCAAGGCAGTTGGGAGTGGGAATAGGGGAGGGGGACTGGATAATCTACAGTCCCTCGTTAGAGAGACACATGGCGAGAGGAAGGATGTGGGTGAATTCTTGGCCTATGCCAGACAAAGCTTACTTATGAAACAAAATACTCGGATACATGTGGAACATAAGGATTTTTATTTTTGCACAAGCAAGAATTGCCACTGACCCACACCAGGCCTCTGTTGCCTCCATCACAGCTGGATCTTGTCTTTGACTCAAGCTCTGGGGCCAGAATATTGGAGATGCATAGATACCGACACACATAGGTTGAGGGATCTAGGGTCCAAGGGAGGGAGGGATGGTGGTTGGAGGTATGGGGTCCAAGGGAAGGAAGGATGGCAGCTTGAGGTCTGAGTTCCAAGGCAGGAAGGGAGGTCTGGGGTCCAAGTGGCCAAGGGAGAGAGTCAGTCTTGGCAGGGGGGTTCAGAGGGGTAGGGAACAATAAAGGGGTCAAAAGGTTATACTGTCCCTGGAGCAGACACTCCCAAGCTTGGCTAATACCCAGACTGGTTGGTTGAGCCAGCATTCCCAGGATCAGGTAGAAGGGTGGATGTGAGAGATGGGTGGGTGAGGCGTTGGAACAATACATGTGTCCTTGTCAATCCCCATAGAGTCCAGGTGCCTCCTCTGCCTTTCTCCCCTCTAACATGTGGGGCCTTTGGACAGCAGCTTGGGCTGGAGGGTCATGTTGCTTTTAGGAAGAATTCCTTTTTTATTTTCAAACTGTCATCTTGCTGCAGGGAGCAGATGCTGGGAAAAGGGGTAGATATCAAAAGAGGGGGATCCTTGAAGTGGTGTGGGAGGGGTATTCCCCCCAAATCCCTTGATGGGATATAGAACAGGGCAGGCCATGGAGGGGTATGTGGAAGATTATTGGATTAAGTGTCTCAGATCTACCTCCTCTGGCAGGGCAGTGGGAGTGGAACTTGATGAGGAGGAGTTGGTAGGGCTGGACTGAAGGTTCTTTGAGTCTTCTGAGCCTTCTTGAGGCCACTCTTGGAGCCTCCCAACTATCCTCTTACTCTTGGGTTCTCCTCCCAGCCCATGGCCACCCCTTGATCCTGGCAGAGAAGCAGAGGGTGGAGAGCCTGCGTTGCCAGGGCTCAATATGAGGAGGAAAGTCCCTTGGCTTTCAGTGGTACTTCTGGCTATCTAGCTGCTGACCTTCTAGGGGTAGAGAGGAAGTTTTGATTCAGCAGAAGCTTGGTAATTTGAGAGGGTGGCCCACCGTGATAGGAATTTCTAAGTGTGTCCCCAGAACTGAGAGGGAAGTTGGAAATAGTGTGGTTTAGATACCTAGGGTGACTGGGAAATCTTCATAATGTTAGAGACTGCTGGAGTTAAGTGAAACCAAGGGTCTAAAGGAGCCCAGATTCCTATGGAAAGTGAGGGTCCCGCAGTAATGTGGATTCCTGGGGGCTCCCTGGGATTTATGAGGAGGTCCCAGGGAAAGTGCGGTCTCTAGAGGTAATTGAGGAGTTCCAGGTCCCAGGAAATGAAGGGGCATCCAGAGGTGAGGAGGCCCAGGGTCCCAGATCGATGGGGCAGTAGACTGAGTTTGTAGGGCCTAGGGAGACTGCCCAAGCCCTGGGATTCAGGGGATAAGTGTAGGGCATCCCTGGGGCCATCTATGCTTAGAGAGAAGCGTTGCAGAAGGCTTGTGAGAAAAATGAAGAGCTTGGTGAGGGCCAGGCCTTCTCCCAAACATAGCCTCTTCCCTGGGGAGAGAAGAGGGGGACACTAATGGACAAGGGGCAAGGGGAGCCTGAGAAACAGAGGGAGGGCAAAGAGACAGGAGCCAGGAGAGGAGAAGACAGAGAGGAGGGATTGAGGGGTGCAGGAGAGGACACAGGGACAAAGAGGCTGAGAAATAGAGGGAGAGACATGGGATCTGAGGGGGAATACAGAGAAGAGATGCTGAGGGGCAAGGACAGGGAAGAAACTGAGGGACAGAGTAGGGGATGAGAGAAGGAGAGACTGAGAGACAGAGAGGGGGACTGAGAGAGGGAGAGACTGAGGGGCAGAGATGGGGGCTGAGAGAGGGGAGAGATAGAGGAGAGACTGAGGAGTAGAGAAGGAGACTCAGAGAGGGAGAGATTCAGCTACAACTTGCAGAGAAAGCCAGAAAAACTTCATTCTTCTTAAATCTTCCTTGTTTATCCAGAAAGTGTCCAGGGTTGAACTCCTCTGGGTCTTTGAACTGGGTGTAGTCAAAGTGAGCCGTGCATAGCAGGGGAATGATGTTCAAATCCTGGGCATACAGAGAATGAGAGATGGGGAGCTCAGAGAGATGGTCTGAGTAGCTTCTTGAGAGCCACCAGGGCACAGAGGAGGGTGATCAACTTCCCAGATGCAGTGGTCTGAGGCTCTGTGAGGGGTAATGGCCAAGGTGCATTGGCAGTGTGGTGTACTGGAGTACACTGGAGTTAGAAGACCCAGCATTCAGATTCCAGCTTTGCCATTCACTACTGCAAGTTCGACTTTGGGCATCTCCTTTCCTCTCTTTGAACCTGTTTCCTTCTCAGTAAAAAACAAAGAATGGGGGCAAGGCGAGATGGTTTATAAGGGTCCCTCTAGCTCTGGCCTTCTTCAGTCTTGTGATGGGATATTGGGATGTCATGGGTACAGCAGGATGGGCTGTGATTGGGGATAGATTACTGGCAGAGTTCCTGGAGAGATGGGAGCTTGTGGTGATAAAGTCTGAGCAGGGAAGCCAGTAGTGAGTTTTGGGGAAGCAACAGAGCCCTCTCCCCACCCTGGGGTCCTACCTTGGGGAGGTGGTAGCCATGAAACCTGGTGGGCTGAGTGACTGTGTGGGGCACTGACACAGGCACAATGTCTGTGAAGCACTGGCTGTCATGGATGATGGCATCCATGTAGGGCATTTTAACCCGGTCCTTCATGCTGGGGAGCCAGCTTGACCCAATTACCTCATCAATTTCCTTGTGGAGTTGGGCTAGGGAAGGGGACAGATATGAAAAGAGGAGATGATTGGGGTCATCCACTCTTAAAATTTTATGTTTTAAAACCTACCTTCTCCCCGCTCCCACCCCAACTGAGAACAGAAGAAAAACAAAACCCACTTCAAACATGTAGAGTCAATCAAAACAAATTTCCCTTTTGACCAAGTCCAGAAATAAAGTATTTGTCTTGTTCTGTCCTCTGAGTCCTTCAACTCTGTATCAGGAAGTAGGTAGCATGTTTCATCATTAGTCCTCTGGAATCATGGCCAGTCACTATGCCGATCAGAATGCCCGAGTCTTTCAAAGTTGTTATATCATCTACTCTCAATCCCAACACAGAACTTGGGACCTGAGACGTTGAGATAGGCTTGGGGATCCAGGTAAAGCAGCTGGAGAGATTTCCCAATTCACTTGCTTGGGGAAGTTGTGGTGAAATGGAGTGATGTTAAACCATCAGCAGAACTGGAGGATCTGGATTCGAATCCCACCCCTGGCACTACCTTGGGAAAGTCTTTTGACTTTCTTGACTCTATGGGCCTCAGTTTCCTTACCTGTAAAATAAAGGGGTTGTATACGAAATGGTCCCTTTCTAGCTTTACATCTAAGATCCTAGGACTGTCCAACAGAGAATGACACTTACATGTCTAGAAGTCTTCCCATGGAAAGTTTAGGTGCTTAAATCAGCTTTGAAAGCATGAGATGGGGAAGGCACGGCTAGACAGTTTTATGGAAAAAGATCTGGGGGTTGGAATGGACCACTAGTTCAATATGAGACAACAGGGCAATTGTGGCAGAAAGGGAAGCTAAGAGGCTGCATTAAAGCCAGGGGGTAAAGGGCCTCAAATACATCCCACACACCATATGAGCATTTGATTCCAAAGGAGCTTGGAGAAGAGAAGACTCTGGGGCACATGATAGGTCTTTTCAAACATTTGAAGGCCTATCATGCAGAAAAGATTTGTTCCATTGCCCCAGAGGCAGAGCCAAGATAGGAGTTCCTCACTCGTAATTGATACAATCTGCAAAGAGCTTTCCATTTATCTCATCTTTTCATTACCACAGTCCTGTGAAGTAAGAGTTATTATTCTACCCGTTTTACAGTTGAGGAAACTGAGGCGAACAGGTAAAGTGACTTGCCCAGGGTCACATAGCTTGTAAATGTCTGAGGAAAGATTTGAACTCAAGTCTTCCTGTCTCCAAACCCAGCACAGCACCATCTAATAAACTGTACGTACTACAATCCTACTTCATAGCCTTGTCATCTCTCACCTGGACTTCTACAGTAATTGCTTAAATGGTCTCCCTGCCTCGTCTCCCCTCTCCCCCTCCAATCTCTCTTCACTCACTCGGCTGCCCAGGTGATGTTCCTAAAACGCAAGTTTTATGCATCTTCCTGCTCAAAGTACTTAATTGGTTCCCTATTGCCTCCAGGATTAAATAAATAAGTGAAATAAATCCTTTCTGTGTCATTTAGAACTCTTCATAACCTGGTCCCTTCCAACTTTTCCAGACCTACTCCTGGCCCCCTACCATGAACTCCAGGATGCAGCTACCCTGACCTAATTGAAGTTCCTTGAACACAACTCTCCATCTCTCGCCTCGGCACTCACTGTCCCCCACACCTGGAATGATCTGCCCCTTCACTTCCACCTTTTAGCTTCCTGGACTTCTTCAATGCTCAGCTCCAATACCACCTTCTGCAGGATCCCTTTCCAGGACCGCCAACCACTACTGCCTTCCCCATTCAGATTTCCTTCCATCTACTCTGGATAGATCTTGCATGTACCTAATTATTTGCAAATTGTCTCCCCTCCCCCATTAGAATGTATTCTCCTTGGGGGCAGGGGCTGTTTTGTGCCTTTCTTTTATATCCTCAGCTCTTAGCACGGGGTCTGGCACATAGAAGAAGTTGGATTTGGAAGGATTTTTCACCTTGCAGATCAGGGTGTTTGAGAAGGATGAGGAGTCCATAGAGAAGAGTCGAGCTCATGGTCTCTGTTCCCATGAAGAACAAATTCACTGCTGTCTTAGAAAGAGTTTGAGCATTGAAGTGACTCTGGGGGTTATTCTTTTCCTGAAGGAGGGAAATACGAATCAGACACAGGTTGAACTTGGAGAAAGAGGGCTTAGAATCAAGCGGTGGACTCTGTCATAAGGGGCAGAACTTTGTTTTTAGGGAGGAGTGATATGGGTTTGAGGGCAGCATGATCCATCTCCTGGGTGTGGACCTGTTCTCCAGTGGGTGAGCTCTCTAGTAGGGCAAACCCTGTTTCTCTAAGGACTCATCCCCGTGAACATGGGGAAAAAGGTCTCTCAGGGGGTTCTGACTGAACTATTTCTCATGCATTACTTGCTCCATTTTGATCAGGGAGCAGTCAGTGTAGTCCCGGGGATTGGCTGGGTCCAAGGACTTCCGATTTTGAGCCACACGGTTATTGACAAAGGCCTAGAGCTTCAGGTAGTTGCAGAAAATCTGCCGGTGTGGGCCTGGAAGTAGGCCCATGATCTTTTGGAATATGAAGAGGAGCTGTGGGGTGCAGAAAGAGGTAGAGAGAGGAAGGTCAGGGAGTAGGCAGAAGAGCAAGAGGGACCATAGTGATCTGGCAGGGAAGAGGGAGGGAGTTGTGAAGAAGGCTGTTAATCCCAAAGAGCTGGGCCCTGGAAAGACAGTCATGGGCTCCCTCAAGGCCATGTCCCTATTCCCTGTGATGGAGGTTTGGAGGACGCACTGGAGGCAAGAACTGATCAGACTTCCCCATTTGTTTTCCCTACTATTTAACAGAGCAGATGATTTCCAAGTAGGTGACTTTAGTATTATTATTTTCTTTTTGCAAGGCAATTGTCTCATTTGAAAGATGATAACTTATGTATCTAAATCTAAATTTATTGCAATGACATTTTGAGATGCAGTCAGGTTTTGTCAAGATACAAGCACAGCCTCTGAGATAGGCCCCCAGCACTTCCAACTGGGGCGGTTCTTGGCTTGTGAAGTATGTGGATTTGGGCTGGTTGTTCATCCACCTTGCATAAGTGCCAACTTACAAGCTGGGATACAAGTCAGGAAGAGAATCCTGAAGAGAGTAGCGCCTTTTATCTGGGGGAAGACATGGCCTACTGATGCCCTCATCAATTTTCCTTGATTCTAGCATCTCTCCCAAGATGGGGCAAGGAGGGGTTGGATTTCCATTTATAAAGTAATTCTGATTTCAGAAAACTGGACCCCCATGTCTTGAAGAAGACACTCTTATCTTCCCAATGGCCCAGGAAAGTGCAGAGGATTCTCCAAATGGCAATCTTAGCTAACTTTTGTGGAGATGCCCCAGGATACTTATTCTGTTGTACTTTAAAGGCGCTCCCCCCACAATATTCCAGACTGCCCCCAATCATTCAGCAAACATAGGATCAGGACCTAGTTTTCCCAGAAAGTAAAAGGAGAGGATTATCTACAGAGTAGGTGGCATGTTCTGTAGTCTGCCACAAAGGAGAGAAGGATCAGTAAAAGGCAAGGTCAGCAAAAGTGCAAAACTAAGAAAAAAGCAAAGTTTGAACAATTTTTAAAACCTTTATCATTCTCTGGGACCTTTGAGTCCCATTCCCTCAGTCTTGTAGGCTTTATACTTTAAGCTCCATTGAAAACGATGGATAAACAGTCTACACAGGCCTTGTCCAATGCTGGAGTGCTTTAAGAATTTTAAATATGAGGTCAGTCACATCTATGCAACAGGCATATATAGGGAGGCAAAGTAAGCTCTATTACATCAGGGGACTAGGAGGGAGAAGAAAGGGAGGCCAGTGAAGTGGTAGGGATGAGAGAGAAAACACAGGCACTTCAGAGAGAAGGCTCTCACTCCCAGTATACTGGGACCTAGCAGGCACAATCAAGCGACTTGCACTGGCAGTGTCTCTGCTCCCCAACTTACTTGTCCCCAGAAGGAGCTCATGATCCTCCAGTTACCACTGAGCAGAGTCATTAACTCCAGGAACTTAGGGTCACCATAAGTGAAGTGGTCCCCAAAGACCAATGAAAAGATGATGTTGGAGCCAGCACAGCTTAAGAAGAAGGTGGGTTCAAAGGGAGCACCTTTTTGGAAGAAGTTCCAGGGATCAGGGAAAGTCTTTTGGTAACTGGTGAACTCTAAGCACTTAAGTACCCTTTCCCTCTAGAGGATTTCTAATTACCCACTGATTTCTCCTTATGAGGACTCTAAGTACTTCATAGCCCTTCCTAGGGATAAAGATAAGCAGTAGAACATAGTCTTAGTGAGTTTCTTAGGGTCGTTGAAAATCCAGGGAACTTAACTACGGTTGCACAGCTGGTATAGCGTTGGAGGTCAGACTGGAAGCCAGGACTTCTGGACTCCAAAGCAGGCTTCTACCCTCCATACCAAGGGACTTTTGCCTTACTGTACATAGTATGGCATAGTAGATAGCAAGAGAACCTTGAAGCCAAGAAGCCTTGAGTTTGAGGCCTGCCTCTGATACATCATTGCTAGATTGTAACCCTGGGCAACCCTCCAAGACTTTAATTTGCAGAGAGGGTGGCATCCTGCTTTGCCCAAGGGAATTTCCTCATCTGGGAGTTCCCCATCCCTATTTTTTTGTTTGTTCATTCATTTTTCAGTAGTGTCTGACTCTCTGTGACCCTGTTTGGGGTCTTCTTGGCAGAGATACTGGAGTGGTGTCCTTCTCCAGCTCACTTTACAGATGAGGAAACTGAGGCAAAGAGGGTTAAGTGACTTGCCAGTGTCATAGAGCTAGGAAGTGTCTGAGGACAGATTTGAACTCAGAAAAATGAGTCTTCCTGACTTTAGGTCCATCACTCCATCCACTTTATTGCCTGGCTGCTCCTATCCCTTAATTGACCTTAATTGAATGGAATTGCATGTGGTTTGATGGAAAGTGTGTTTGGTGTGGTTTGGAGTCAGAGTATCTGGGTGCAAATACTTCCTGGCTCAGCCACTTAGAGCCCAGAGGGCCTTGGAGCAAATCACTTCATCTCTCTTCTACCTGTAATACCTTATCTATAGGTTTGGACTAGATGGCCCCTGAGGGCCCTTTCAGCTCTAAATCTGTAATTTGACAATTCTAATGGCATTTGCCTCTCCTGAGAGGGATTGTTGGGCACCCATGTGCCCCCTTTCTGCGGGTCTCTAGGCTGGGTCTCACCCCCTGTCTTCTGGAACTCCTCACACAGGTGTTGAGCTTCTCGGATTCGCTCCTTCAGGCTGTGCTTCCCCATGTCAAAATTCTTCAGGGTGGAGATGGCAAATCTCCAGAGCTGCCTCCACTGTTCTTTTCCATACACAATCCCTAAGGTGGAGAAGGGGATAGACAGAGAGGTCCAGCTCCATTTCTACCTTCAAGCCTCCCCTGCCTCTCCTAACCTGGAGACCTAGTACAGGGCCATGACTCGGAGGGGGAGAACGAGAGCTCTGGTCCAGGACAGCGGAATAGGGAAGGCGCTGCTAACAAAAGGACTGAACTGAGCACCTAGCTTGCCAGAATAATTTGAACCTCTTGTGAGGTTGCTGCTATCTTGGCCCCACCCTGTTTACTCCTCAGCAGGTGTCCGTCACCTCTATTTTCCCCACAACTGAGTTTGTGTCTGTGGTCTCTTTCTTCCCAGGGTATTCTGTTGCACAGTGGAAGAAGGACTCTCTTCCTTTCCAGATTTGCTGTGTTTTGTTGCCCTCTGAACACAAAATGCTAGTTAGACCTCTAAGTCATTCCCCTCACCCATTCCAGGAAACCTTTTTGCCTGAATAGCAGTGACCTTTCTTTGTCTCAAGCCCTCATTCCAGCAATGACATCTCTTCCAACCTGGAGGGTTCTCAGTCAGTTCACTTTATGGAAGGGAGGGCCTCATTTCTCCAGCCAGACAAGAAGCTTCCTTGCTGAGGGTCTGGCTTAGGGCTGCCCCTACTCTGACTATTGGAATCTTTCCCTGGCCAGGTTCAGAGCTGGGCATTGTGGAGGATGAGGCAGCATCCACTAATGGATTGATTATTTTTCCCTAATGGGGATCTCTAAGTATCTGAGTTTAAACCCTCTCACCGACTCAAACAACTGACTCACCATCCCCAAAGCTCCACATTTGCACAGCAGGGAACTCTCCATGGCCCCCAAACTCCTCAGCCCAGTCGATGAGTGTCTCCTTCAGGGTCTGGTACCCAGCAATCACCACACATGGGCGGGAGCCCAGATGAAAAGTGTAGATGGGGCCATATTTGACACTGAGCTGATTGGGGTGGGGGGAGAAAGATCTGGTTCAGAGATACTTTCCTCTCATCCTTACCTTCTTTTAATCCTGGCTCAGACTTCCCCCAGCCCCTCAAAGTCTAGTCAGAGAAGAGAGGACTCTTACACTCTAGGTTGACAATTGTTCTGCAATTTACAGTCTTAGAGAGATGCCTAGAGACCCTGAGAAGTTAAACTACTTACTCAGGGTAACAGAGCCATTATGTGTCTGGGGTGGGACTTGAACCCAGATCTTCATGATTCCAAGGTCTAAATCTCATCCTTCAAGTTTCCTAAATCATGAACTCAGGGTCATCCTTGGTTCTTCCCCTTTCCTCACCATCTACGCCCAATCAGTTGCCAAGTATTGCCCGTTCTACCTCTCCAACATCTCTGGCATCTGTTCCCTTTTCTCCATTCACAAACCACTAACCTATTTCAGTCCTTCCTCAGCCGGACCATTGCAACGGCCCTCTAATTGGCCACCTTGCTTCTAGTCCCTCCCCTCCCTAATTCACCTTTTATATAACTGCCAAAGTGGTTTCTGTTTTTGCTGGAGATCTGGCCATGATAACACTCTCTCCCTCTTCTGATTATCTTGAATTCATTTATTTCTTTTTATGTTATCTTTCTCCATAGAATATAAGCTACTTAAGGCAGTGGATCAATTTTATTTTATTTTCCCCTTGTGTCCTCCTCCCCACTAGCACAGTGCTTGGCACATAGTAGGTGCTTGTTGATGTGAAGCGAATGCCTCCCCCCCACAAACCCCTCAGAAAGTATAATGCCTCTCTGTTATTTCTGGGATAGATTTTTACATCCTTAGGCTGACCAACAAAATCTGCCACAAGTGCACTTCTGCCAGCATCTCCAGTCTAATTTCCTATTACCACACTTTCCACATTCTCCATTCTAGTCTATCAAGTTAGCTCCACGTTCAGCATTCCCCTTCTGACCTTTGAGTCTTTGACTAGACTGTCCTTCCTTCCTGCAATGCTCTCCCTCTTGGAATCCTTAGCTTCCTTCAGAGCAAAGCTCAGGTGCCACTCACTGCCTTTACAAGCATTTCCCTGACTCCCTCCCTTAATTGTTATCAATCTCTCCCTCTTGAAATTAATTTGTGTATAGTCTGTTTGACTGACATTGTAATGAGTCCAACATTAGCTGCTGTTGGTGTTAAGCAAACTGAACTGTGCATTTTCTAGAACACCTAGGTTTGTGGTGACCTGTCTGGAAATCTGCCTGGGTTAGGGAGAATGAGTCAATGAGTAAGTGAATGAATGAAGATGAGACCCTACAGGCTCGCAGTCATGGGGTAGATGGTTTAATATGCCTCATTTTATTCCCTTCATTAATTCCATGTCAACAGTCAATTGCCGTTATGTAGATAGTAACAAAGTATTCCTGTCTGTTCCTGTGGGGAGTTAGCTCCATTATGTCAAGGTCACATGACTTGTGCTTTGTAATATACTCATAATAGTCAATAAATATTTATTAAATGCCTGCTTTGTGCTAGGTGTTGGGCATGTAATGACAAAAACTAAATAGCACTTGCCTTCAAGGAACTTGCATTCTATTGGAAGCAAACAATTGTGAAAAATATTATACTATTTTATATCATTTTTAATTTCAAGTAGACCCAGAGCCTGATTTAATGAGTAACTGGATGAAGATCCAGGACCTGGGCTTCTTTGTTTTCTCTAAAAGTTTGCTCAGGTAATAAATACCCTTACCTCTGTCAACAAGGCCAGATTAGACTGACCTAAGGACATTACCCTAACCCCAAGAGAGACTACCTTGCTTAATATTCTACAAGTATATACTATGTTATGGAATGTAATGAGACACAGAGATGCTGGGCTGTAGTTTCAACTGACTTTTGTCAACATCCTTTACAACTCTATTCCATTAAGGAAAATCCTCTTCTTGTATCATGGTTAAACATACATGGGTGTCATAAAAATGAGGTCATACAGGCTTGCTAGTTCTGCTAAAATAACGTATATAAGTTTTCTCATTGCTTTGTTCAGGCAGCCAGAGTTTATACTCTGACTCCTTGTATGTACAAGTAAGCTAGCTCCGCTATGCTTTAAGGGAGAATAATAAACAATATGGATTTTTCTATCACCTAGCTCTGTTGTTTCCTTCAACCAAATTTCAGGTTTAACAGTTATGGTGCCGTGACTTTCGGATGGAAATGATGGAAACGGGACAATGCAGCCCAACCTTGCCAACGCTTTTGGATGCCATAGGATTAACTTTTCCTGGAATTTTGGCCTTGACAAGGTGGGGGTAAGTTGTCTCTCTTCCCAGCTTCCAAAAAGAACTCCCACAAAATTGGTTGAAGTCTGAAAATTCCCTTTAAGCTAGCTCTGGGGGCAGGGATCAGATCTGCAGGCAAACGCACATAGATCCCCTGGAAACACTGATTGATCTAGAAAATTAACTATGGATCAGTCAAAAACTAGAATTAGAAGTCCAACCGTTCCTCCACTCCCTTCCTTCCTTCCCTTGGAGGCTCTGGTCCTGGGGAGAAAAACTGCACTTTGCTTTTTCCCTCCCCTTCTGCCTCCCAGGAAGGGCTCTGATCCTGAGGGAGGTAACTCTGTTCTGCTACCCTTGCCTCCTCTCTCTCCTCCCTTCCCCCCCTTTCCCCTTTTCCCTTAAGGGCTCTGTTTTCGCCTTCTGCCCTATTCCTGCTTCCTTCCCTTGAAGGCTCTGATTATGGGGAAGATAAATGCATTTTATCCTTACTCCTCGCCTTCCTTTACCTGTCCTAGTCCTCCTCCATTTCCCGTTTCCCCCTTCCTAAGGGATAGGATATGGAGAGTCAGAAAAATCAGGAATGCCAAGGCTTCCCCAAAAACCATAGGGGTGCTAATAGCTAACTCATGAAAGCTTCTAATTCTCTGTTGTTTAAACTCTGAGCTCAGTCTGTATTTGTTCTGTATTTGTTTTGTTAATTGTCTGTTAATTGTCTGTGTGAGAGCGTGTGCTGTGAAATGTCTATACCGGGTAAAATCTGAAATGCAGGTAGCCAGAGAATTCTAAAGCTGCAGTTAGGGAAACAGAGACTCTATTTCCTTTTTCAATGTTTGGCCTGGCCAACCAAACTTGAAGAAAAAAATAGAGCTGAAACATTTTAGCATATTCTGGGATTGATTATTCATTAAAAGTTTGGAAATTGGTTAGTTGGATTTTGGTACAGAACTCCTGAGACTGTAAAATCCCTCCAGGAGCTCACTCTTGCTGATCACTTAGATGAAGTTTACTTGAGTTACAATCATTGAGATATTTCACCATTGTCTTGTCTCTGACCAAGCCAGAGCTGCAGTAAAAGTTTGAGCAGCTAAAACAAACTCCTTTCCTCCCAGGTCAGATTAGGAGAAGAGAATGCAGGAGAACTGTAGGGAAAACTTAAATCATCTTTCCCCACCTGGCAAAAGGAGGAGAAGGACAGAATTTCACAGACTGACAGTATTCTGACAGTACTGTGCCCCTGGGTACCTTTGTAGCCCATTCTTTTTGGCAAAGCTTGGAAATGTCACCAGGTCCTATGCATTCTGCCCACTCTGTCCCCAGCAGCTGCAAACCGCCCTAGGCTCAGTAACTTCTGCAGTTGTGGGGGAAGGGTGAGGTAGATGGATTTGGACTTTCTGACTCCCAGAATTGTCACCACTGGGACACTAGCTTCTGCTCTAGGTAACTTCACACTTCTTGTTCCAACTGCAAAACTGTATTTTAATCTCTGTTTGACCTGTTTCCTGAGTTTTAAAGGGAAAGTAATAATGATGATTGTTACAGGATCAAAATGATAATGATTGTAAAATGCATAACATAAAGTCTGGTATATGTTAGATACAACATTATTATTATCTCTCTCTGATTTAATGTAATTGTTAACTTTTGAAGTGGTTTTTAAATACCAAAAGTAATAAGCTGAATAATTTCTATATGTGGTAATCTGGAAATGCAATAGATGTCATCTGAAAATTATTGTTTCTGTATTTCTAAACTTGCATTGTGTTCCCAAAATTCTCTTAGATTGTGGACTTCGAGAAGACCATTGTGTGGTAAGAAATGATATCATAGCAATTTTAAACTGATTTTGATATATGTGAATTGGGTTTCCAAAGGGATGTGATAAAATTTGGAACTGTTATATGTGGTTATAACAAGTAAATAATTAATAATACTGATATTTAACCATAAGAACAGACTTTCTGGGTGAAAAAGTTTTCTATTATGAGAATATATCTGGTGATTTAAGGTTATAGTTTCAAATGATGAGATGAAAGATTCTCTGTGCATGGAGATTTAGAAATGTGTTCACCTAAATTGATAAATGGGTTGTTTCAAGTTTTAAAATGCATAATTAGGTTTAGGGCACTGTTACATTTCCAAATTGTGTAATTTGACAAACAGATGTATCAGCAATATTGAAAAAATATGGTTTTAAAGGCAATAATCTTTTCTAAGTATTGGGCCTTAGAAATTAAAATGTTACCACTAGTGATTAAAATAATTCCTCTTATAATCTGGATGTTATTAGATTAGGAATTGTAGTTAATTAAGAAATTGAGGGTTTTAAGTGAAACAAGAACTTTTGAAGCCATCTAGTCATGAATTCTTATCAATCTTGTGTGGTTTTCTGTGTAGAGGAATTCTTATGGAAAAAGTTTTTTTTTAAAGTCCTGGTAAACTCTGTTATTGTGATAAGGCTAATTAATTGGGTATGTAATTTTTAGAAACTAAGTGTCCTCCACATTATAACACTTTTTGACTAAGGAACTTGTAATATCTAGGAATTCTGGGCAATATTTGAGAATGAGGACATTTGGCACCAACTTAGTTAATGAATTCCAGTATTTAAGGGTTAATTTGCTTTAAGGAAAATACTTTTGGAAAATGTTCTGTAAAATCTTTTTGTATAATTTTAGAAGGCCTGCTGAATTTCCACCTGTAAGCCAATTGGTTGCAGTTCAAACCTATTGTGAGTTCTCAGAGTTTCTGGGTGAGAACCTTATTAGAATTACTAGAATTAATGCTTATCTATAGAAGCGCCCATTCAATGTCTTATTCAAGGTTCTTTTTTGAGTAAGGAGGTTGGAAACGACAGTCTGAATTCCTTACTCCTCCCCGCCCTTAGTTTAGATAAGAAGATTCACCTTAGCCCACCTGTCAGAGGGGAAGGAAAGGGGAGGGGCAACAATTACTGGGATTTGAGTTTTTACTGAAAGAAAGAACAGTACGGGTCAGAAGCCTAAAAAAACCTGGCTTTTTAAAGTCAGCAAAAGTGATGCGTTTTTAGGATAAGATTTGGTTTCGAGGAGGATGTGGGTCTTAACGATACAGTTCTTATTAGTGAAGCTTGCTTTCTGATGGAAAAGAACCCACCCTCAGGGGGAGATGAGATGGCAGATCTCTCTAATAAGTGTTCCTTTTTTTTTTAGAATGAGTTATCATGAAAAACAAATCCCCCTCTTTTTTTTGTGTCTTTGTGTGTTTAAGAAGCTGGAATGGGATTCCAGTATACACAGTTATGACAATGAAAGTACTAACTTATGAGTTGTTTTGTCTTATGGCTGAAATGAAGGCTGAGTAATGGGTTTGAAAGATTTGGAAAGGTTTGATTGGAAATACAAAAGGCAGATAAGAAAGTTTGGGGACAAATTGGAGTTTGCTAAGCCTCTCATGTCCCAAAGGAATACTAGTTTCAAATGGTTTAAATAAGTTGAGAGTGTGAGAAAGTATTTAGAAGATGGAAAAGTTATGTAGCTTGATTTGATAATTATTAGCTCAATGAAATTTGGGACAGTCCTATCTGAAGGATATTTATTTGCTATTTAAGATTTTATGGGACTGCAATTTAATATTGTTTTAAGCTCTGATTACAGGTATAGGTCACATGAAGCCAGTAGTGGAATGGCAAGCATTACAGACTGAGAATTCTTAAAGGTGGATATCTATGCCTGGGAGAAAGTCTTGAAGACGACCTTGGACACAACCTAGGTAGGAGCTTCCTGACTCTATTTCCCAATTCTGCTATTTCCTTTCTGAAAAGGAAAATCCCCACCTGGTTACTCCTAAGCACTGCTTTTAGCACCTGCTGACTATAAGATGGGCTATCAGATATGACTCATGCCTGGAATCAAACAGAGCTAAGGAAGTTCTTTCCTATTGTTAAGATATATGACATAGTCCCTCATTTCTTTCATAGCAAATTTATATTATCAAGAAGTTTTGTAAGCACTATGCTAAATCTGTTAGGTAATAGATGAATATTGGAATATCTCTGAGTTATTATAATAGGATACAGAAATGAATAGCTTACAATTTTAACCTATGTTCATGACCAAATAAAGAGTAGAAGGATATAGAGATAACATCCTCCAAAAGGAGGAAATGATTAGACAAAGTAATAAGGCAAAGATGTAATGTGATAAATGTCTAAATAAATAGGATAGCAAATTTTGAGAAAAAGCAATAGGATCAAATTGATTCCTCTAAGAATTATATACAGATGTGTATGATTGGCTCCAAAATTTATCAGTCATGGAAATCCAAGCTAATAAGTCTGTTTTGGTAATAAGATCTTAAATGTGGATTTTTATACAAGGAAATTGTATAAGATAGTGGTACAGGTGAAATTATATCTCCTTTATTAAGGTGTCTGTCTGATGATTTTAAAAGGAAGATGAGTTCAATTTATGGTTGGACCTTTATATTTTAAAGGACTCTTATACCAGGTACAAAATTTAGGTAAGGACAGAAACAGTAGATGATATATGAACTGAAATACTCTGAAGTTAAAAGAAGGAGAGCCAAATTTAAGTGATTAAGTTATATTAAGTTAGAATTGTCTGAGGATTTCTAGATCTGAACCAGAGAAGCAGAACTCTCTTTTACTATCTAGGGACCAGATAACTACAATCAGGCATCTGGGATTCAAGAAAAAAGTGCGACTTTAAATGGATATTGGAAATATGTAACTGGGATACTGAACCGTTTATTGTATTTGTTTGAACTTAGCCCTGCATGGCTGGGACCTATGTTGTGCTGTTTTTCTCTCAATTATCAAATTATATGTGTTCTGGGAGCTCCTGTCGGATCTGACTACTTCTACAGCTGCCAACTTGTGGATATGGACTCCTTGATCCTTCTGTCACATCTGCCCCTGATCCTGAGTGGACATCTGAGCCCATAGGACACCTTGCCCTCCGGTTTCAAAGAGCCTGAAGGGGACAGCATCAGACACAGGCAACTTTACCAAGAGACTGTGGACCAGAACCTGTACGAAGGACAACTCTCTTCCTGAGTCCGTTGCGTTCCCAAGACTGTTTACTTGTTGTACCTTTGGTGTCTTAGCTTATTTTACTTAGGTGCTCTAGTTTCCCCATTGTGCTCCCTACTGATACCCCTTGTAACTTGCTTCCCCTGCTTGTTTACAAGTAGTTTACAATTACTGTCCATCTCTGGGGATGTCCAAACACAGAAAGAGAAAAAAAAAAGCCTGAATCCACCTAGATAAGGATTTTAAGAACCTTCACCCTTGAGGAAGATAGAGGTTTTTCCATACCTTAATTGGTCTTCAGGTGAAGCTTTCAGCTTACCTTTGACCAAAAGGAGGAAATGTGAAAAATATTATACTATTTTATATCATTTTTAATTTCAAGTAGACCCAGAGCCTGATTTAATGAGTAACTGGATGAAGATCTAGGACCTGGGCTTCTTTGTTTCCTCTAAAAGTTTGCTCAGGTAATAAATACCCTTACCTCTGTCAACAAGGCCAGATTAGACTGACCTAAGAACATTACCCTAACCCCAAGAGAGATTACCTTGCTTAATATTCTACAAGTATATACTATGTTATGGAATGTAATGAGACACAGAGATGCTGGGCTGTAGTTTCAACTGACTTTTGTCAACATCCTTTACAACTCTATTCCATTAAGGAAAATCCTCTTCTTGTATCATGGTTAAACATACATGGGTGTCATAAAAATGAGGTCATACAGGCTTGCTAGCTCTGCTAAAATAACGTATATAAGTTTTCTCATTGCTTTGTTCAGGCAGCCAGAGTTTATACTCTGACTCCTTGTATGTACAAGTAAGCTAGCTCCGCTATGCTTTAAGGGAGAATAATAAACAATATGGATTTTTCTATCACCTAGCTCTGTTGTTTCCTTCAACCAAATTTCAGGTTTAACACAACGCAGTACACAAAAAGTTAAATACAAATTCTACACAAATTAATTTGCCAGAGGAAGGCATTAGCAACAGTGTGGAAAGGTGGGTAAGAGAGGAATCAGACTAGGCTTTTTATAGGAGGTGATACTGGAGCTGAGCTTTGAAGAGAGGCTAATTAACTACTTTTGACAAGCATTTATTATCTGTTCCTTACCACTCTTGAACAGTAAAATGAACAAATTGCATCATTTGCCCTATCCTCCCATCCTTACTTCAGCCATTTCCAAGAATGTGTGCTTCATACTACATTAAATACATCACCTCTATGCCAGGATGGAATGACATGTTTTGTCTTGAATTCCCTGAACTTATGGTTCCTCACTGCATAACTTAGAGTTCTAAAGTCTTTCAAAGGTTTTTGTTTATTTTCTCCCTTTTTATAAATTGTTTTCCTAGTTCTGAAAGTCAGAAGATATTAAGGAGAGGGTGGGGTAGCATGGAGATGGTTCTGACTAGGTAAATCCACCCTAATCATGTCCTTTCGACTTAGACAATCAGTGCAGTCACCCATAAAGAATTGGAGCTGGGGGATAAAATATCACCTACTCTCTGAGAACCATAGGAAGCTTGTCACTTCCCTAACTTGTTCCAGGCTCACCCCACTCTGCCCAAGCAGAGCACAAAACCATAAATATTGGGATTAGCATAAAATTAGCTCAACATTTGAGACTTCCCATTGAATTAGATCAAATTACTGGTTAGCAGTACCACCTGGTGGTTAGATTTGTATGACCTTGAATATAATGGATGATTGTCTAATAAATGCATGTTGAGGACCTTAGTCCACAGAAACTTTTAAAGACTATTTCAAGGGACCCAGGAAGGTAGAAATGCGTGAACTGAATCTTGTCTAGGGTTGGTGGTGGTAGTGATGTATTTCTGCCCCAAAGATCTTAGCGTAGGGAAGAATGTAAATCTCCCTCATACAGAGCCTTCTTTTGTAACAGGGAATTTTTAAAAGAGAAAATTTATAAGAGGAAGAAGAGAAAAAAATCCACAAACCAATCAATATATCAAACAATTTGAAAATACATGCAATGTTCCACTCCTCCTGACCTCCCCTCCTCTGCAGTCTCTGCAGGGTCGGAGTGTCTCCTCATACCACTTGTTGGGGGCCATGTGTGTTCTTGGTAATTCGCAGCACTCACCTTTGATTGTTTTGTGGTCCTTGTTCTTTTCATTTACGTGGTTTTGGTCATTGTGTATATTATTTTCTTGGCTCTGCTTGCTTCCCTCTGCACCATTGCATGTAAGTCTTTCCATGCTCCTCTGAATTCATCATGTTTGTTGTTTCTTACAGCACTATCATGTTCCGTTGCATCCAGGTAGCACACTTTGCTTAGCCGTTCCCTAACTGTTGTAAGGCAGTTAGGTGGTGCAGTAGATAAGAGAGGAGGACCTGAGCTCAAATCCGGACTGAGCCTCTTCCTAGCTGTGTGACCCTGGGCAAGTCACTTCGCCCTGTTTGCCTCAGTTTCCTCATCTGTAAAATGAGCTGGAGAAGGAAATGGAAAACTGCTTCAGTATCTCTGCCAAGAAAACCCTAAATGGGGTCAAAGACAGTCAGACACAACCAAAACAGCCGAACAACAATGATTGATGGGCATCTACTCTGTTTCCTCTGAGTTGCTGCCACAAAAGTGCTTCTATCAATATTTTGTTTTATGTGGGGATTTTCTTTTTATCACTGACTTTCTTGGGAAAGTCATTCCAGCAGTGGAATGTCTGGGTTGAAGGATTTAGACCTTTTCATCACTTTGTCTGTGAAGTCAAATACCAATTCTGCCTGTTATTGGGCAAGTTACTCAGCCTTCCTGCGTCTCAGTCTCCTTATCTGTAAAAGGAAGGGTTTGAATGAAATGCCTTTCAAGGCCCCCTCCGGCACCCTATCTATGAAGCTATGACCTCTAGGAAGTGAGAATACAAAACTTCTTGAGTTAGCTCATTTTCCTTTTGGGTAGTTTTAACTGTTAGGAAAATTTCCCAAAACATCAAGCTGAAATTGATTTCTTCAGGAATTCTAATCCCTCCTCTACCAGCCAGTCCTTCAAACACTTGAAAATTGCTATTATATTTCACACACCCCCCCCCCCCCCATCTTATCTTCTTTGGGCTAAATACCCTTAGTTCCTTAAACTAATTCTCATTTGGCCTAATCTCAGGCCCTTCCCACTCTTTCATGGAATGTGGCCCCTAAACTCACCTCCTTCAGAGACTTCAGCAGGTCTACCACATCCAGCCCCAGAATGTTTCCCAAGAAGGGCCAAGGGGCTGGGCCAGGGGGCAGCCCAGAGAACTGATGGTGCCATATGCTGAGCAGAAGGTAGGCAGCGATGACCAGACTCAGCACCAGCCCCAGGCCCCCACCCAGCTCCATTGCCAGGGAACTCTAGCTTGGGCACTGGCCCTGTATGTCCTGGCCTGGCCCCTTTATCTGTCCCAGCCTGTTGCGTCAGGCTTGGGTAGGTGTGCAAATCAGCCAATTCCTACCAGGGCCTGGGGGTGGCCCAGTCAGATTGAAATCCACTAGTGTGCTATATCTCCCCTCAGCTCCCCAATCTCAGATCTGCTTCACCCTCTCATCTTGACTGTTGGAGGCCTGTCTCCTCCCCCTTTCTCTGCATCCTGCCCCCAGATTCTCTGCTTTCTGCCCCCAGATTCTCTGCTTTCTTAAGCATTAGCCCCAGAGCTGAAAGTAGGGATTGATTCTTGGTTACATTACTCTTTAAAAGAAAAACAAACCAACATCTGCTCTACATGAGCACTGCTCCTGCACTGCTGGAGGCCATAGGGCTCTGTTACCTTACCTACCTCATGCTGAGCTTGGGGTCCTAGTGCTGGTATGTGGCATGTGCCAGACCCAGTGGGGTGTTTCTGCCTTTCTCCAGAGCTTAGCCCATGAAGGTCTGGCTGCTGGAGGATGCCTGTTTGCCCTGGGCTACATTGAAGCATGTGATGATTCTTGGAGCTGGATTCTGCTGGTTCCCCTGGCTATGCTAAGGAATGTGGAGGGGGCGGGTCCTGGTGTTGGCGTTTGCCTGCTCTACCACACTGGGGCTCAGGATCTGCTGGTTTGCTGAGGTGGGGCTTGCTGCTGGCTTGCTGGGACACTTCCTGCCCTGGAATTTTCTCTCCCTTTGCCTGAGTGAGATGGACCTTTATTGCTGATCTTCCAAGTTTCTTGGACTACAAGATTGTTTTACCCCAGCTTTTTGCTGGTTCTGTTGTTCTAGGATTTGTTTTGGGGTGCTATTTTGTGGCTTTTTGGAGGTGAACATGGGAGAATTATAGCAATTTACTGCTTATTCCATCATTTTGACTCCTGGAAGAGAAAAAACAGAGATAATGATTCTTAAGAGTCAAGATACTGAGGGGGGGCGGAGCCAAGATGGTGGGACTAGTGTGAGCTCCCTGCCAAGTCCCTCCAAAAACCTATAAAAATGGCTCTGAACCAATTCTAGAGCTGCAGAACCCAAAAAATAGCAGAGGGAAGCAGGGCTCCAGCCCAGGACAGCCTGGATGGTTGCTGGGTGAGGCCTATCCTGCATGGAACTGGGAGCAGAGTGGAGCTCAGTGTGGGCTGTGGCAGGACCAACCAGACCAGGAGCCAGGCGGAACAAGCCCTAGCGCCCTGAATCAGTGAGCTGCAGCAGTTACCAGACTTCTCAAACCACAAACACCAAAGACAACAGAGAAGGTTAGTGGCAAAAGCTGCTGGGGACAGGGTGATAGAGTTCCCAGTTCAGCCACCGTCCCCGGAGCAGCAGAGGTGGGGCAGCTACAGAACTACAGCTGCAGTTGCTTGCAGCCCCAGGCCCACCTGGTGGGAGGAATTAAGTGGCAGATCAGAGCAGGAGTGCAGAGCCTGCTGAATATCTGAGTCCAGTCTGGGTTGGGGTTCTTGGGGAAGGAGGAGTGCTGGTGTGGCAGAGCTGGCGCATCCCCTTAAGCTTGGAACAAAGTACTCTTTACTCTACAAGCAGTCATACCCTGCTGAAAAACTCAAGGATCAAGTAAGTTGGCTGGGAACATGGCCAGGCAGTGAAAATGCACCCAGATTCAGTCTCAGACTTTGGAATCTTTCTTTGGTGACAAAGAAGACCAAAACATACAGCAAGAAAAAGTCAACAAAGTCAAAGAGCCTACAACAAAAGCCTACAAGAAAAACATGAACTGGGCTCAGACCATGGAAGAGCTCAAGAAGGATTTGGAAAAGCAAGTTAGAGAAGTAGAGGAAAAATTGGGAAGAGAAATGAGAAGGATGTGAGAAAACCATGAAAAACAAGTCAATGACTTGCTAAAGGAGACCCAAAAAAATACTGAAAAATATACTGAAGAAAACAACACCTTAAAAAATAGGCTAACTCAAATGGCAAAAGAGCTCCAAAAAGCCAATGAGGAGAAGAATGCCTTGAAAGGCAGAATTAGCCAAGATCAAGGAGAAAATATTGCAAGCAGTTAGAAAGAAACAATTTGAGTATTGTGGAAACATAATCAGAATAATCCAAGATCTAGCAGCTTCTACATTAAGAGATTGAAGGACTTGGAATACGATATCCTGGAGGTCAGTGCAGCTAGGATTAAAACCAAGAATCACCTACCCAGCAAAACTGAGTATCATGCTCCAAGGCAAAATATGGATTTTCAATAAAATAGAGGACTTTCAAGCTTTCTCAGTGAAAAGACCAGAGCTGAATAGAAAATTTGATTTTCAAACACAAGAATCAAGAGGAGCATGAAAAGGTAATCAAGAAAAAGAATAAGAAAAAGAAATCACAAGGGACTTACTAAAGTTGAACTGTTTTGTTTACATTCCTACACGGAAAGATGATGTGTATGATTCTTGAGACCTCAGTATTAGGGTAGCTGAAGGGAATATGCATATATATACATATATATATGTATGTGTATATATATATATATATATGTGTGTGTGTGTGTATGTATGTATATATGTATGTGTATATATGTATATATATATATATATATAGAGAGAGAGAGAGAGAGAGAGAGAGACAGAGAGAGGGCACAGGGTGAGTTGAAGATGAAGGGATGATATCTAAAAGAAATAAAATCAAATTAAGGGATGAGAGAGGAATATATGGAGGGAGGGAGAAAGGGAGAGGTAGAATGGGGTAAATTATCTTGCATAAAAGTGGCAAGAAAAAGCAGTTCTGTAGGAAGAGAAGAGAAGGCAGGTGAGGGGGAATGAGTGAATCTTGCTCTCATCAGATTTGACCTGAGGAGGGAATACCATACACACTCAATTGGGCATCTTACCCCACAGCAAAGAAGGAGGAAGAAGATAAAAAAGGGGGGATGATAGAAGGGAGGGCAGATGGGGGAGGAGGTAATCAAAAACAAACAATTTTGAAAAGGGACAGGGTCAAGGGATAAAATTCCATAAAGGACAATAGGTTAGTAAGGAGCAAAATATAGTTAGTCTTTCACAACATGAATGTTGTGGAAGGGTTTTACATAAAGATACTCATGTGGCCTATGTTGAATTGCTTGACTTCTTAGGGAGGGTGGGTGGGAAGGGAAGAGGGGAGAGAATTTGGAACTCAAAGTTTTAAAAACAGATGTTCAGAAACAAAAAAAAAGTTTTTGGGTGCAACTAGAAAATAAGATACACAGGCAATGGGGCGCAGAAATTTGTCTTGCCCTACAAGAAAGGAAGGGAAAAGGGGATGGGAGGGGAGTGGGGTGACAGAAGGGAGGGCCGACTGGGGAACAGGGCAACCAGAATATATGCCATCTTGGAGTGGGGGAGAGGGTAGAAATGGGGAGAAAATTTGTAATTCAAACTCTTGTGAAAATCAATGCTGAAAACTAAATATATTAAATAAATTAAACAAAAAAGAAATAAAACAAGCATTTCCGTAACACAGTAGAATAGAAAAAAAAGATGATTGTATTTGAAATGGTAAATCTATTATGTATAACTTGCTATTACTTTTAAATATATAATAAAGTTATGATGTAAAAAAGAAAAAGAAAAAAAAGAGTCGAGATACTAATGTGATGATGCCGACAAGGTCAATAGGGTGATCCGAGAATGCTACTCCAGAGTTAGCAGTTTTAATGGCATAGCTTTACTGTGGCCCTCTTAGAGGGCATGGGATAGCCTCATTTAGTATGCAGACAGTATTTTGAGTTTGCAGTCTGGCTGGAAGTGGGAGGGATGACAGGAATACCCTTGTAAGGCCCATTCTCACAATGCTAATTGTGCCAAGTGATCAGTAAATTTATACCCTCCTCCCCTAATTAATCTTCTGAGGTCCTGGAGACCATCTAGCATCCTATACCTTCATAGACACTTGCTCTCTTGGCTTTTGGGCTTTCTCTCTGGCCATCCTCCATGTCTGGAATGCTCTCTCCCTCCCAACTAAAATCCCACCTTCTATTGGAAGCTTTCCTCAGCCCCTCTTAAGTCTAGTGCCTTTCCTCCATTAATTACTTCCTATTTTTCCTGTGCATAGCTCATTTTGCATATATTTGTATGTTCTTCCCTCTTCCTGCCCACGACTCCCCCCCACCCTTGTAAGCTCCTTGAAGACAAGGATTGTCTTTTGCCTATTTTTGTATCCCTAGTACTTAGCATAGTGCCTGGCATGTAATAGGCACTTAATAAATGTTTCTTAATTGACTGGCTGATTGAAAATCTAATTTTACAAGATGTGCCACACCCCCTAGGATTCTGGAAAAAAAACCCAACACACTCCTTGGCCAAGGTCACCCTGGAGATCTGGTGGTGCCACAGGCTGAGCAGAAGGTAGGAAGTGAAGGCTAGGCCCCATGCCAGCCCAAGGTCCTTTGCTAGTCACTGACCCTGTATGCCCTGCTCTGGTCTTATTGCATCAGGCTTGGGGAGGTACCCCGACCTCGGCCCCTGAGGGATGGCACCTGGACCATCTCCCAAGAGCCTGACATGGGCAGGATCCTTTCCAGCCTAGTCAGATTCAAACCCATCCTAGTGTGCTGAAGTGGTTTCCATGAAGAGAAAAATGAATAGCTTTTGACATAGAAGGAAAAAGACACTGTCAAGGCATGCTGAATGTGAGGTCCTAGAGAAGAGAGCCTATAGGTATAGAGCCATTTGGACAATTACTCAGAAAACCTTCTAAGTGAGAAGTTAATTAGTTCACAGCTGGATGTAGCTTAAGGCTTTATTTTAAGCTGTTGATTAGTTTTTGGTTTTTTGAGTTTCACATCTATGGTTTCATCACATTCAACTCCAAATGAAAACGTTGGCTTCACGAGGAGAGTACCACTGTCCTTCTGTGTGCAGACAGAAAGATCAGAGTTACCTTCCCATGCATGAGAAGGCTGCATCTTCTGTTAAGAGTTTAAGAACATTCAAAGAATGACTGGGAAGGGCCTGAGATCAGGCCAGATGGGAATCAGTTGAAGGAATTGTGGGTGTTTAGCTTGGAGAAAAGAAGATTAGGGAAAGGGGGAAAATATGATATCCTAACCCTACTTTAAAGGAAAATCTGACGTGTTTTGCTGTGGAAATCCTTCAGTATTTCAGGGAGCCTCTGGGTTCAGTTTCACTGTGCTATTGTTCTGGAGTCCTTCCGTCTTGGGGCCCAAAAGGCCTTGTGACTTCCTGTGGCCTAGTTTCCAGGGGACAATCACCAGCAGCTGGATTTGTAACATCATTTACTGCCCCTCCCACTACGTCAGTCTCATCCTATACATAGCTTAGTGTCAGTTTCTGCATCGTGTTTGTACATCTTCTGGGAACTCTGAGCCATCGGTGAATGGAGCCATCACCTTGATCATAGCTATTAATCCAGGGGATAACTCATTAAGACCTTTTGCTCAGCCTGTACTCCATGGGAGGATCATGACACTGAGGGTCTCATATAATGTCTGAGCTCTGATTACTCCAGCAAGAAGAGATTGAGTTATGGAAAAAGATAATTCTGCTCTATCCCACTGAACTAACAGAATTTCTTTGGACTTGAATGTTATAAAAATTTATTTTTTTCCCCTACAGGCACATTCCTCGATAGGGTGGCCTTCCTCCACTCCTGCAGATACTGAGACCACCGCCTTCTTTAATTTGGCTTGCCTGTTCCCCTTACATATCAGGCAAGAAATTGCTAGTAATTAGTAATTGTAGATCCTTGGAGGATTCCACATGGCCTTTGAGCTGAGCACCTCACAAAAGGACCTGGATTTACGGTTCCCATCCCTATGTCATTGCGGTAATGGCACCGCTGACCTTTGGGGCCATCATCCAAGTCATTAAATATGGACTAGAAACTCTTTGATGTTGATCCCATGTTGGGACTCCTGAGGCTGATGGAATACATCCTGTCAAATGAGGACCCAGAAAGCTCCTCTGGGTCAATAGGGGTACCGCCTTGCCAAGTGCTCTGTCTGGAACTTCCCACTTCAGAGTCAAAATCTGTTGATGAGTAATTACTGTATTTGTCTCACTTCATCACTTAATAAACATCTCATAGGCATTTGTCAATTAAAAATAGCTCATTAGCCTTGGGCTCATCCATATGCACGTCAGGGTTGTATTGGGCAAGCTGGTAATAGGCTTTCTTGACCTCTGTCAGGTGGGGGTGGGGTGGGGGGAGAAGTTCAAGGAACTCACAATATCTGGTAATAATTATTTTTGGCTGAGGAAAGGGTGCTTGTTGAAATGAAGGCTGCTAGTGGATAGAGCTCTGTGGGGAGCCAGCTATATCCTGTTTAGGCCTCTTAGGCCTCTGCAAAGCAGGGTCAATTGAAAATGGGCCCCTGCATGGCAAGGCCAGTTTTAGGATGAGAAGACTTGGCAAGGAAAATCTGCCTTTGTAGCTGACTACCCACATGGGTGATGACAGAAATGTTTCAGCCTGGTTATCTATATGCAAGAGAACATAAATGTTTCAATTTGGTTAGCCTTGAGTAAAAATAGTGTCTCACTCATAGGAACAAGGAGATAGAAAACTTAATCAATGCTTTATTGTACTTTTCTTTGAAGTCAGGATGACTCAGTAATTAACCTGTATAAAATACTGTCAGTAACTCCATTAAAGTCAGTCTATAGCTTGACTATACGACCCGCCTAGCCCCATGTCTTTGTCTTTTTGTGTCAATTACTTTATCATATATTCATGCCATTGTGGGCTCAGTTGGCGCCAGGAGTAGGGACAAGTTGAGGACTTGAGATGAAGTAATGTCTTACCAATACAGGCTCTAGAGCACATTCAAATGAGAGGTAAGAGGAATATTCCACTAGGCTTACTGGGGGATTGTAGAAATTTTAGAGATTTAGAGAGTTAGAAAAGTAGATTTCACAAATTTAACTATGGGACAGATACAATTTAAAGATAGGGATCTGTATCTGCAAGTATTAAGAAAAATTATAACAAAGAGGTTTTTGTATAACAGAAAAGCAAAAACAAGAAGGTACAATTGATTCAGAAAGATGGGAAATTATCAGAAAACGAATTTGTAAAAGATTAAGGGAAGATGGACCAGAACACTTCCCAATGTCAGCCTTTTCCATATGGAACATTTTAAAAATATGTCTTACTCCAGAAGGAAAAGTTCCTATGGTACAAAGAACAATTAAGCATGATGTTGGAGTTGTGGAGAGATCTTGTGAGCCTCAGCCCAGGGATGGATGACAATAACCCACTGGGGGTAGACTAGCTAATTGGGAGTTACCAAAGTAGAAAGGGAAAAGAAAAATGCCCGATTTCTAGAAATCCTTTTTGTGTATCCTGTCAATTTTCTGTCTGTATTTGTTTTGTGTTATGTGTCTCTGTGTGAAGAGAGTATGTTATCTGACTCTTTGTTGTTAAAGCTGTTGAAATAAAGAAAATGCTCTTTCTTTCTCCCTTCATTCCAATTCTGGCCAAATTTGGAATGTGAAGAGAGATAAGAAAGAAAACGGGGATCTTTTCCCCTTAGAGTTAAGTGAAATGTGTTACTCCTAAATTTGATGTTTAAGTCAGAATTTATTATACTATTTGGCATTAAGACAAATTTGGAAAATGTATAGATCTGAAAAAGAGACACTTTGAGTTTCCCAGCATGGGGGAGAAGGGACAAGGTGCCACTGGATCTTTTCCAGAGTCCCAATCACCTTGGCTGGAGGATTCAAGGTTCTTACTTTCAAAAAAGTTTTTAAGGAGTGAACACAGAAGTAAAATTTACTCAAGTTAAAATTAGAACTATTAAGATCTTTTCAGGGCTGCAATAAATGTTAGAGCAGCTAAAAATTCTTTAGCAGATTCTGTTAACCATAGATAATCTGGTGAAGCATATGAAACTTTTTTGAAAATAATAATACACTTATGAATGTGAAGAAAATTCAGTTTAAATGACAAAAGATATATATTTTTTCTATATCCCCCTCCAATCCATCTGTAGACTCCTTGGGGGGTTAAGAATTCCAGCTCAATGTCAGAAGTATATACAAAGATGTTTTATTTCTTGTATGGTTAATAAGAATCACCATGAGACTAGTATAAATAAAAAACTGGGAAAAGGACTTTAAAAAAATCTAGAATGTGCTTTCCCAATTTGTAGAATTAAGAACTTCAGCAATGATCTTATAAACAGAACTGGAAAATATTTAATAACATAAAGGTATTAAATAAATCAATAGAGTTAATAAGTAGTTTTTTAATATACAACTACAGAGATCCTTATGTGCAATTTAGTGACCCTCATTCCTATTTGAGTTGAAAAAAGTGGCTTAAAGCCTTCAAAATAGAGAAATAAAAGCAGAGAATGAGAGCCAATCTGAGCATATCTTACCCAAAAGACTGTTACTTACTATATTCCTGAGAAAACAAAAATATTTCTTAGAATAGGAATTATCTCAATAGATATTTCTAGCTTGCTGGGGTCTTCCTAAGTTTGCTACTTGGAAAGTTTAAAAAGTGATTCAACTGTGAATATACAATAGAGAGTTGACTCCTTTTCAAAATTGCCGCGCTTACTAGCTGTTTTTTCTTATTTAGGCCCTTTATTTTGATGTTTTTTCACCTAAAGCCTCAATGTAAATTAAATTATAATAACATTGAAACTGCAAAAATGAAAATACATGTTGCAACAAAAGCTCTACTCCCTGTTCTCTACTTTGCTACTTTGTTGCCCTCTCATACCCCACTGACAACAGCCCTGGACCCTTGGGCACCCTGGCACCCATGCTTCTAGGCAAGCAGAGGAACCTCTCCTCTCAAGCCCCCAAGTCCTTGCTCCCACACCACCAGAACCTGGAATTTTTGCTCCAAGTTTCCCAAAGCCCAGCAACTCCTATTAGGAAGCAAAGGTTCCTCAGGGACCCTCCTTAATGACTCCTCAGACCTTTAATTCAGGTGTTGGACTCTACAGCTTCCCAGCACTCCCCGGTCCTTAGTCCTCCTCCCCTTTCCCAAATCCCTGGCTCGACCACTCCCAATCCACAGCTAAACTCTGCAACTGTGGGGAGAGAAGAAAAACCTCTATGCTTGGTAAGCCCAATATATGTAATGATTTGGGAATGCAATTAATGTCATCTGAAATTTTTCTGTTTGTATTATTATTGTACTTCTAAATTGTAGTAAAATTCTCCTGTATTGTAAAACTTGAGTGAATGTTGTGAGCTAAAATTAGTGTTAGACAAAGCAATTTTTAATCTGAATTTTGTTGAAACTAAAAAATGGAAACAACTGTGTAAAACTGGGTTAAGTTACTTTCTCAGCCTTGCTAACCCTGTCTTATGTTTTATAATCGACATTTAAAAAACCAGGTATTCCTGCCTTTACCTGTACTTAATAGAATGTCACAGCTAAAACAATTCAGCCAGCACTTATGAAACTTGTAAGATTGTTAACTAGGTTTTTTGGGATTACTGCCTTAATGTTAAAAACCAGTAAAGTTCTAGAGAGAGAGAAGGAATTATGTCCTCCCACCTTTTGGGCTAGATTCATAGGTAGGTTCTATTAAATCTAATATGAATATTAGCTATGGTAAAGATATTGGTTATTGTGAATTATTATTATTAATGTTCAATTAATTGTCAAACTCCTCTGCCTGGAGGGGAAACTGACCATACCTTGTTAGCAATGATTCAAATTCCTTAGGCTTCCTTTTTACCTGGGCCAAAAGAAGTAGTTAGAATATTAGCCCAGCACATTTTAAACCGACCTGCTTATAATAGTTGATTCCAAAGTGTTTGTAAAACTTTCCCAAGAAAAATGTGAATGGAACTTAGAAATGTATATTTGAATAATTAAAAAAGGGGTACATGTTGTTCTTTGGCATTGAGAAATTTATTAACTATACAGCCCCAAGAAAATTCTATTTACTTTAAGTTTACTGTTCAATAAGGGGATGGTGGTGGAATTCATTCCCAGGGACATTACGAAGATCACATGATTATAAAGGTGCTTAGCACAATGCTTGTCATAAAATAAATGCTATTTGAATGTAGACTGTTTTAAGTTAAATATAATTGCTTCATATTCATTAATTTTATGTGAATTTTCTTCAATGTGAGGTAAATGATTCTCTGTATCAGGCAATTTGGGATCACATCTGACTGAGGTAAAGCCACCGGAATGGTAATTAATTGGTTTTGGTTTTGAAGTTGATGATAATTGTTTATGATATTGTTGCATTTCTAAAATTTTCCTTGTTGTATAACTTGGTAAGCAACTGTATCATCTGTGTTGTTAGAAAAGCAATTTCTTTTATAATCTAAATGTTGTTAGGCTAAGAATTGTACTGAGTTAGAAAACTTTTAAATCATTCTAAGTGACCATGTATTGTAATATTTTGTAGTGTTGTAATTTAAGAAATCATAAATTAGCAAATTTTGTCTTTAATTGTTTTGCTATCATTTAGGAATTTGTGAGATTGTTAATTAAGCTTAAGTCTAGTATTTACAAAACAGTGTTTAGTTTTCTCTCTTTTTTTTCTCTTCAATTATGTGGAAAAGTTTTCGTGATCAAATTTAAAAATTGTTTAGTACTTAGAAATTAACAATAATAATATCAGGATAAATTGTAAGCTGTTTCTGAGAAAGAGACATATTTTTATGAAGAAAAGTTTTGTAAAATCCTATGCATGATTTTTAGAAAGCCTCGACCTTGAATAATTATGCTCCAAAAAAAGGCAAAAGATAGCAGACAGGCCCAAGGTTTTTCTATTAACCCCTTCCTGAGATTCATGCTACTTCTCCTTATTTTGTAAAATTGCCAAGACCCTTGTGGGCTAGTTCATCAGCCCTGGAAAAGAACTTGTTTGATTTCTGTAAATTCTAAACAATGAACTTGGCTTGCTGAGAAACTGCAAGTTTATGTACAATAGATAAAAAGGATTCTAAGAGTAGTAGTATTTTTCCTGTGAACAGTCTCTCACTGCTAACAATGTGAGATTCTGTTACAACACCTCTTTGACTAAGAAACTTTGTGATATCTAAGAATTTTGTGATAACTAGAAACTTTGTTACAATACTTTGGAATTAGTGTTACTTAAGGACTTTTTCACCAACTTAGTAAAGCTTTAAGAACAAGGGTAGAAATGCATGCGAGTCACTTAGGGCTCACTTTGTAAATGTTCCTTAAGCAATGTGAGAATGTTATTTTGTTATTTGATTAACATCATGCTTGTCTAAAGTTTTGTTACAACTAATGATGCTTAAAAAAAAGAAAGGGGTTTATGATATACTTTGTAAATGCCATCAAAGAAACATGGCATGACTAAAAGGTTAAGATTCTATATGCATTGTGTTAAAAATTGACAATTTAATGTATTTATGTATGTATTGAAGCCTGTTATTAATTCCTTAAGTGAGATCTCATCCTCCTAGTGAGGAAATTAATAATGGATGTATGTGAAGTATAAGACACTGGCTTTTGATGTGAATTTCTTAAATATGACAATTGGCCATGGTTCAAATTTTGAGTTTGTAAAAATGATCAGAATTATAAGGATTAGAAATGGTAATTTAAAATTGTGCTAAGATCAGTCTTGTAGGACAATGGACAGAAAGCTGATCCCTATAGAAAGACAAGAAGAAGAAGGTATTGTGCTGGATATGGCCAGAACAGATACCAAGGACCAGAGGGTTTCATTAACGATGTTCCTGGCCAGACAGCTGTATAAGAAAGGACTTTTTGAATTTTAAAAAGACAATTGCATTTTTTATTTCTTTTTGAGTCTATGTATCTATATTCATACAGGGGACTACCCCCTTTGATTTGTCAATGCGTCGATCAGTCCTTCCCATATTTACTTAAATGGGTGATGGTTAAGGGGAAGAATTCACGTGTATCTATAATGGTGAAGTGTCTACAAAAGAGAAAGGGGGGATTGATTGGAATGCTGAAAGAGTGAAATGCCCCTCTTCCTGGCATTGATCCAGAGGGGGTAGCAAAAACAATTATCGGTATTTTCAAAAAATTTAACCCATTTAATAACATATTTTGACTATTTTCCATATACTACCTTATATTCTTTGTTTGGTCATAGTAATTTTTTGTCTACCTTGTGTCCTTAGGATAATGAACGCTATGTTTAAGCCACTTAAAATTACAGAATAAAAACGGGGGAGATGTGGGGAGTCAGCTATATCCTGTTTAGGCCTCTTAGACCTCTGCAAGGCAGGGTCAATTGAAAATGGGCCTGTGCATGGCAAGGCCAGTTTTAGGATAAGAAGACTTGGCAAAGAAAACCTGCCTTTGTAGCTGATTACCCACATAGTAGATGACAGAAATGTTTCAGTCTGGTTATCCATATGCGAGAGAACATAAATGTTTCAATTTGGTTAGCCCTGAGGAAAAATAGTGTCTCACTCCTAGGAACAAGGAGATTAAAAACTTAATGGATGCTTTATTGTACTTTTCTTTGAAGTCAGGATGACTCAGTAATTAACCTGTATAAAATACTGTCAGTAAATCCATTAAAGTCAGTCTATAGCTTGACTATACGACTCACCTAGCCCCATGTCTTTGTCTTTTTGGGTCAATTACTTCATCATATATTCATGCCACTGCGGGCTCAGAGCTCTGAACCTGGAGTCAGGAAGACCTGAGTTCAAATCCCACCTCAGCTACTTACCAGCTAGCTATATGATCAGGGTCCCTTTAATCTCTGTCTGCCTCAGTTTCCCTAACTATAAAAGGAGTATAATAGCAGCACTTACCTCGCAGGGTTGTTGTGAGAATCAAATGAGATAATATTTGGGCTTAGAACCAGTGCCTGGTACATGGAAGGAGATTAGTAAAGGTTTGTTTCCTTTACTTCCTAGGGAGGAAAAGAAAAAAGGTCTGAAGAGCTGAGCTGGAAAGGATGCTGCCCACGTCAGGCTCTTGGGAGATGGTGAGAGTGCCATTCCTCTTCCAGAGGACCCTCTCAGAATCTCATAATTTGAAAACTGGAAAGGACACCAGAAGTCACCGAATCCAGCTGTGCCTGAACAAGCATGCTCCCTACCCCATCCCAAACCAGGGCCACTCAAACTTTTTCTTGAACACTTGTACTGAAATGATAGCTCTCATCCTTAGGAAGAGTTTCCTCATGCCAAGCCTAAATCTGCCTCCCTATTAGTCACTTCCACCCACTGGTCCAGGCACTGCCTCTGGAGGACTCCAGTCCCTTGACCAAATGGCAGCCCCTCAAATACTTGGATCAGTGCTCTGCACCAAGAGGACCTGGATAAAAATCCCAGCTCTGTCCCTTATTCCCCATGTGACCATAGTTAAGTCACTTTACTACTCTTGGCCTCAGTTTTCCTGTCTGCAAAATGAGTAGGTTGTGCCAGCATGCTACCTGGGGTCCATGGGGAAATTTTAAGGAGTCTACAAATCTGTCTTTTAAAAAAATATATTTTCATATGGAATTCAATATAATTGATCTCTTTCGTAATTCTGTGTATTTTATGCATTTAAAACATGATCTGTGAAGGGGTCTGACTTCTGGTGTCCCTTCCAGTTTTCAAATGTTGGGATTCTGAGGGGGTCCTCTGGAAGAGGAATGGCACCTCTACCATCTCCCAAGAGCCTGACATAGGCAGGATCCTTTCTAGCTCAGCTCTTAAGACCTTTTTTCTTTTCCTCCCTAGGAAGTAAAGGAAACAAACCTTTATTAATCTCACCGGGTTGTCCAAGGAATTCAGGATACAAAAATGGACAAGTCCTGACCTAGGTGACCTCATAATTGACTTTCACCTCTAAATGTATGAGCATAAAAATTACCATGGTCTGCCTGTCCCTTCTCCAAGCTAAGTATCCCCCATTCCTTCATAGCCTCCAGTCCCCTCACCACTCTCACCATCTTCCCCAGCCTAGCGATGTCTTTTATAATTAGGAGACCCTTTTGGATTACTTGTTATCTCCTTGTGGAGGCTGTGCACACACCCATTGATGGACAGCCTAGGTGACAGGACTGGGAACTTCTACTGGGTCCTGCCAGTATTATCTTAGTCTGGTTCAGCTTGGTATGGTTCAATGGTATGGATCAGAGCTCTCTCTCCTTTGTCCTGAGACCCTACAAAAGAGGTTTTTGTTGCAGACTTGCCTCCTCTGTTTCATTTTCTGGGCAGAGAACAGCAGAACTAAGAACTGACATGGGTCCATATTGGAGAGGGAGTGGAATGTGGGGGAGAATCCTGCTCTATGAAGGCACTCCCTTGGGACAGAGGTATTCTTTATCTTGTATATTGCTCGTTTGTACAATTTTTTTTTGCTTATTGTCTAACCCATTAGATTGTGAGCTCCTTGAGAGTTGAGAGCAGGTTCTATCTTTGCCCTTTTGGTATTCCCAGTGCTTAGCCCAGGGCCTGGCTCATAGTAGGCACTTAATAAATGTTGATTGACTGATAGAGATACATGGCAGTTGCATATCATCTCATGCCCAGAGATGGCAGCCTGGGAGAGGGGATCCCCACAGTCAGGTAGTAAGGATTACTGAACCTAGTTCTATAGAGAGAAGAGAGGAGATCCTGAACACTGTTGGGAATTCTTTAGCAATGGGTATTTTGAGAGTGCCAGGACCTACTCTTCTAGAGGGAGGAGAGAGAATATCCTGTAGCCCCTTGGAGAGGAGAGGATCACTCTGTTAGCCCCATGGGTTGGAAGAGCAGGAAGGGACAAAGCCACAACATGGGGGCTGGACTTTAACCTCTGCTATTCCTGTAGTTCAGCCAGCACAAGACCAAGGGAGGGGGTTTACCTTTCTCACAACTTCAAGATCATTTTTATTCTGGGATAAGTCTAAGCCCTTAGGGTAATTCCATAAGGCTAGAGGCCTATAGACACCTTTGGGGTATAAGTGAGACTCACTGGAATGTTGGAAGGAATTGCTGCTCAAGTGACACTAAGTTCATTTCCCTTTCAAGGGAAGTCCAAATCACAAGGTAGTGTTATGAGTCTGGGAGGACTCTGAGGGGCTGGTAGGACTTATTAGACAGGGTAGAAAGTTGTCTTGATTATTTAGAGGCTAATGTGAATCCTTTCTGGTTTTTGTACATGATACTTGGTGAAATAAATGCCCTCCTATACCAGCTATGTATTTTTACCTTGAGTACTTATATACGGTCTGGGAGGGGGCTATCTCCAGTTGTCCTGCTCTATATGTTGCCACAGAACTGAGATGGTGCTGGAGAAGAAAGTGAGGCCAGTGACCTTGCACAGCCCTCCCTCACTTAAATCCAATTCACTTGCAAGTCATGGCATCATCTTCCTGATGTCATGGCTCTTTTTGAGATTGAAGGACAAACAACAATAATAGGGACTGGGAACCTTTTACTAATAGTTAAGAGCTCTATCAATCCTATAATCTATGATTTCTGAAAGAAACTCTTGTTTGCTCATTTCTGATTATGACTTCATTTGGGGTTTTCTTGGCAGACACTAGAGTGGCTTGTCAATTCCCCTTATCCAGCTCATTTTACAGATGAGAAAACTGAGGCAAAGAGGTTGAAGTGACTTGCCCAGGGTCACACAGCTAGTAAGTGTCTGAGGTCAGATCAGAACTCTGGAAGATGAGTCTTCCTGACTCCAGCCCCAGCGCTCCATCCATTTTGTCACGTGGCTGCTCTTATCCCTATAATGGTAGGATTTCAATCATTATTTGTTGCATTGAATGGAATTGTATGTGGTTTGATGGAAAGTGGATTTGGAGTTAGAGTCCCTGGGTTCAAAATCACTGCTCTGACTAAAGCAACCCTATCTGGGGGCAAAATGAGTCACAGGGACAACTTTTTTTTATCCCAAGATTGGATTCAGTCCATTTAAGTACATAGTCTGTAATGCTGGGCCACAGGTTATATTTTTAAACTATAGTTCCAAGAAGTAAACACAACACTCTGGCTGTGGTCTGAGTAGAGCAGAGAACCAACTATTTTCACCCTCATTTTGGACACTACGTCTTTGTTAATCATATCTAAGTCCTAATCAGCTTCTTTGGGGCTGCAGTGACACCTTGCTGCCTCATCTGGAACTTGTACTAGTCCCTTCAGATCTTTTTCACATGAACTATTTTATCAGCCCTATTCTGTATTCGTGGAGCTGATTTTTTTTAAACAAAAGTGCAGGACATAATATTTTGTCCTTATTAAATTTCATCATCATAGATTTCTCCTAACTAACATTTCAGCTGGTTGAGACTTTTTGAATCCCAACTTTGCTATCCAACTGGTTACCTCTCTATCCCTAATTTGTGTCTTCTCAAAACCTGGGAGTCACAGTCCAAGTCACTGAAGAACATGTTAATAGTACAGTGACAAGAACAGACCCCCAGGGCACTCCAGTGCAGACATCCCTCCAAGGTGACTTGTACTTATTAATGACTATTCTTTGGGTCCAAGCATTCAGAGCATCACAGGATCATAGATTTAGAGCTGGAGGTGACTGAATCACCTGAGGTCATTGAATCCAACCCTTTCCTTTTACAGATGAGGACACTGAGGCCCAGAGAGGGGACGTAACTTACCTAGGGTCAGATAGCTAGCAGAAACTGAAGGGAACATTCAAACTCTGGTCTTCCTGATTCCAAGTCTTATGCTCAACCCACTACACCACCCTGCCTCTAACCCAGAGCTGAGTCTACCTGGCTGCTCTCTCATCTAGCCCACATCTCCCTTTACTCATATTTTCCCCTACCTAGAATCATTCCTTCAACCCTCTCGCTACGTAATACAGCCTGACTGACCCCTTTGTTGTTCAGTTGTTTCAGTTGTGTCCAACTCTTGATGACCCTCTTTGGGGTTTTCTTGACAAAGGTACTGGAATGGTTTGCCATTTCCTTCTCCAGTTCATTTAACAGACAAACAGGGTTAAGTGACTTGCCCAGGGTCACACAGCTAGTGAGTGTCTGAAGCTGGATTTGAACTCGGGAAAATGAGACTTCGGATCTGATACTCTATCCACTATGCCACCCTATGTTCCCCCTTGGTGTTAAGTAAATCCCTTCCCCTCTCTTGGCCTCAATTTTTCTGTCTGTATATAGAGGTATTGGTCATTCTTTGAGTGGTCAGATGTTTGTTGATAAACATTTATGACTTAACTCTTCTTCCCAAAGGAATCTACTCTGTGATAGGAGAGCTGGAGAGAGACACACAGAGATATAGGGACAGGAATAGAGACAGAGGCATAGTCATAGAGAGACAGACATAGGGAAAGAGAGAGACAGAGAAAGAGTCAGAAGCAGAAAAACACTCATAGACAGTGAGACACAGACACAGAGGAACGAGCCAGGGGAGACAAAGACAGACCACAGAGTGACAGAGGCAGACAGAAAGAGACAAAGAGAGACAGAGACTAAGGTAGAATTGGCCACAAGTGGGTGGTATGATGCAAAGCAAAACTCTCATTGGGAAGCTAGGAGACTTCCACTCTCAGTTTTTTCTTGACTCTCTGACCTGGAACAAATCAATTCCCCATAGTTACCTCATCTGTGACCTGAAGAGATTGTATTCAATGACATCAAAGCTGTGGCCCAGCTTCCAGGAGCCAAACAGAGTAACAGAGAGAGCTGCCTGGGTACTCAGACTTTATTAATACATCCTAAGCCACCCCACCCAGGAATACTGCAGGCTCCTCTTGCTTCTGCTGTGGCTGCCTGGGCTCATCCTCATCCTCGAGGCAAGAATGAGATGGTATAGCTTCGGGGGATGGTGGCAAAGCCCACCATCTTGGGGGAGATATCGATGGCCTCTTTTGGGAGCGGAGACTGGAAGCGAAAGTTCTGTAGGATGGTGGTGAGGAAGAGGAACAGCTCCATTCTGGCCAAGCCTTCACCAAAACAGTAGCGTTTGCCTGAGGAGCCAGAGTCAGAGCTGGTCAGGGTGGGGAAGGCCCTTAGAGCAGGAACTGTCAGAGCTGGGAGGGGCCTTAGAAGCCAGAATGTCAGTCCTGGGCTTTCCTAGGGGCTAAGGACCTTTCCTTAGAGGGAAGAATGTCAGAGCTGAGAGGAAACTAGAAGGTACAATGGAGAATTGGCTGGTAGTAAATTAGATATTGACTAATCGTGTGACTTTGGGTAAATCACTTTCCCTCTCTCTGCCCCAAAATGAGAGATATAAACTCTATGGCCCCTAAAGTCACTCCTGGCCTTAAGTCTATAGTCTTTTTGGACAAAAAAAATGCCAGACCTGTAAGGGACCTTAAAACACAGAAAAATCATAGCTGGGAGAATGTCAGCATTGGTAGATAGCTTAGAAAAAGACAAGTCGCACAGAACATGTTTGAGTCTTGTGCCACAAAAGACTTCCTCTAGGAGGCACTCATCTGTAGCAAGTAAAGATTCTGAAATCTTCCTACTTTGTCTTATTCTTCTTGGTAATTATCTGTTATGCTTTTTTTTTTGTTTTGTTTTTAAGCTAATGAAGGACCACGAATGCCATAAATTTCTACTAAATTTTGATGCCTGAAGTCAATGCCCCATTATCACACCCTAGGTATGGGTGTGTATAGACCACAGGATATCAGAGGTAGAAGGGCCCTTGCAACATGGAGCTTTTTTTCCCTCAACCTTCCTATACCGCCTTCTCAGCAGAGTACTTTGCCTCTTTTGAAGAGAAAATGTAAGCCATCCCTTGTGAGATCCCTATTCTAACCTATGGAACACTTCAAAAGCTGTCTAAAATATCCTCTCTTCTCTCTGTCTTTGTTCGATGGTCTGTCAAACTGGTGGCCCTCCTCCTTCCTGTTCCCTGGATTCCATCCCTCTCAATCTCACCGAATTCCTCATCAGGATTTCTACATTCTAAACAAATTGGTGTTATTTGCTGTTGCCTAAATTGGTCATTCAATTTTCATCAAAGAAACTCCTAAACTGGAGTGCCCTCCCTCCTTGTATTTAGTATCCAATTATACAGACACATGTTGTTTTAGGCTCCTTAACTTCCTTCAAAGTAAGTGGTACCACCTCTTATAGGTAGCCTTCTCTGATTCTCCTAGTGGTCAGTGCTCTTCATTTGCAAATTGTCTTATCTTCTCTTATTTACCTAACTTGGCCCCTTCCAGTAAAATGTAAACTCCTTGAGGGCAGGGACTGTTTTTCCTAGTCTTTGCCCCCTACCTCATAAGTACTTATTGGATTGAATGTTAGAATTGAGAAGGACCTTAAATGTCATCTAGTCCAACCTCTCATTTTACAAATGAAGCAGCTGAAGCCCAGAGAAAGGGAAGGGACTTGATCAAAATTACAGATTCATATTGTCCCAAGATTATAGATGCTGATCTGGAAGGGACCTCAGATACCCCTGAATCCCAGGTCTGAACTTCACAGTTGAGGAAACAGGCCTAGGGAGATGAAGAGATTTGCCCAAGGTCACTCAGGTAGGAAGCTTTAGAGATGGCACTTGACCAAGGACCTCTGACTCCAGGGCCAGGGCTCTTTCTAGCGTGTGCTTCTTTCTTAAAGAAGGCAGGACACTGGGGAGATTTGCAGGGTATATTTTCTGGAACCCTTAGCCCCATATCCATAGCTTCTCTGGAATCATCTACTCTCACTTAAGAGGCTTGGTCAACTGAAATTGACCTGAGGAGTAGCAGAATTAATTAAGAGAAGACTGGAGGAAAGGAAGGGTTTACCAAGCTCAGGCCACACTGGTTGGTACTAGGGATGAGTTGGGGTTCATGGAGGGGAAGAGAAAGGGCTTTCCTGCTCACCAATGGAGAAGGGGACAAAGGCATCACTCTTCTTAAACTGGCCCTTTTCATCCAGGAAGTGTTGGGGGTTGAAGGCTTCAGGGCAGGCAAAAAAGTTGCGGTCCCTCAGTACTGAGCCCAGCATGGGATAGACTTCTGTGCCCTAGAGTTGGGGGTGGGAGAGAACAAGAAAGAAAATCAGGGATGAAGTTTAGAAAGAAAGGCAGAAGGAAGGGAGACAAAGACAGGGAGAGAAAAAGAAAGAGGAAGAGAAAGTGGGGGAGGAGAGACACAGAGGGGGGGAAACAGAGATAGAGACAGAGAAAGAAAAACAGAGACAGAGAGGGAGAGACAGATGGAGATAGAGACAGAGAGAGACACAGAAAGAGAGAAATAGAGATAGAAAGAGAGAGAGAGAGAGAGAGAGAGAGAGAAAGAGAGAGAGAGAGAGAGAGAGAGAAAATATTTTGCTTCTGAAAAGGTAAGGTTATACAGTAGAATGAAAAGTAGTCTCAGAGGCAGGGAGACCTGGGTTAAAGCTGTCTCCAACATATACTAGCTAAGTGACCTGGGCAAGTCACTTAACCTTAGGACTGTAATTTGCAGAGAAGGTGCCAACCTCAATCAGTTCATCGAGGCCCCTGTATCAATGAACTCTTAAGTCCAGTCCTTATCCTTGTATTTAGTATCCAATTATACAGACACATGTTGTTTGCCCTAACTTGTCCCCTTCCAGTAAAATGTAAACTCCTTGAGGTCAGGGACTGTTTCCTCTTTGTCTTGTATTCCCATCATCAATTTCCAGTGCCTGACACATAGTAAGCCCATAAGAAATGCTAGTGATTGAATGGTTGATTGGCAGAGAGAATTAATAATAATGAATTATAGTAACACCAATAATGATGATGGTAAGTGTAGTGGGAGGGGGTTTTGGTGCCATCACCCCTAATCCATGGATTTCCCTCTTCTCCAGTTCAGTTGCAACAGAAGGGGCAAGTCACAAAGACAACAAGGATTTTCACTTTGTTACCCATTTGTCTTTGGATTTTTTGGAGAGGCAGCTGGCCTTTGAGTGATAGAAGAACAACTATGCCCTTGGTGGTAAAAATGGAGCTTCTCTGCTCTGGACACATTGGAAACAGGAAGTAGTTTCAAGGAGTGTGAGCTCTGGCAGTCAAGAGGAGAGACAGCAATGAAGAAATAACCCAGCTCTTAAGAATCTTTGCTTTTCCAATTTCACCTCTACCAGAGGGTAAGGGGCAAGAGAAGGAGGGGGAGAGGGAATATATTGCTCTTCCCTACAACCCCCTTGGTCGTATTGATTTGTATCACAACTAATGAGTGAGTAGGAGGATGGGAGCAGAGAGGATTAGAATGAAAACTCAAAGGTAGGAGCTGAGTCAAGCTTCAGAGACGAACCATTCCAGAGACCTCAGGAGACCCCATGGTACACTCTGTGCCCAGGAGGAGCAACATGAAGATGCCACAAGAAGGGAAAGGATAATGGGGCCCTGTAGCCTCAGAGGTGTGAATTGTCTTGGCCATGTGTGTTCTCTAAGCTTGTGTGTCTCTCCAATGTACTCTAATTACATAGCCATTCTTTCCAGTTACAACTAGGTGTGGTTGTGGGAGAGTGTGTCCCAGGTTCATGGAGGGGTGGGGAATGTTTTATTACTATTGTTCTTATGATATCATTTCAGTAAACATTTTTGCTTTGAGCTAACTGTCTACTGGCAGACTATAAGAGGTAAGTGTACCAGTGGGGGCTTGTGAGCTCTAGTTTTAGGAATGTGGACTCACAAAGTATCTTGAACCCTGGGGTATTATTAGAGGTTCCCTGGAGACCCAACCTATTAGTTCAAGTTGCAGGGGCAGCCTGGAGGGGGTACTAAATGCTAATAAATTATCTCCTTTGAGCCTCACAACAATATGTGCTATTATCATCCTCATTTTTCAGCTACCAGGTGGCTTTCTTTCAGACACTCTTCCTCTTCATTTAAATATCCTTTGCCATCCTGGGTTCTTTCCAAATTCATAGTTCATTTACACTGATGACATTTTAGGTTTATTACCTCCTAGGAGAAATGCTATTAAGAAAGCTTTTGTTACTACATCCTGAAACTAAGTGTCTTGGGAGACAGGCTAAGTTTACTATATAAAAAATGCAATGGACAAAACTTAAAATGTGTCTCATTTGACAACCAATCAGTACAACTTGGAGAGCAGTATCATTCCTAGGCAACCAATCTTCCTTTAGTTATAGTAAAGACTCTTTTAGGATAAATACAATTCATGACCACACATTTTGACTTGATAGCACTGAGGTTCATACTTTTTTTTTTTTTGCTAATTCTGAAAAGGAGAATATTGCAGAATTTTAGAGGCAGTGGTGCAGTGGGTAGAATAGTGGCCCTCAAGTCAGGAAGACCCAAATTCAATTTCTACTTCAGTCATTTACAAGTTGTGTGACCCTGGGCAAGTCACTTAGTCTCAGTCTGTCTCGATTTCTTCATCTGTCATCCTCATCACAAAGATAATAACATCTACCTTGCAGGGTTTTAGTGAGGATCAAGTGAGATATTTGTAAAGGACTTAGCATAGTGACCAACACATATAGTAGGCATTTAATAAATAATTTTTCCCTTCTTTTCAAATGAGGAAATTAAGTCATTGAATTTAAGTATGTAAAATGACTTGAATGAGAGAGAAGTTAGTTGAGGGTCTATTAGAAGTATGGTCCACAAAAACCCAATCTGCAATAAAGGGAAACTGAGGCAAAACTCTGCGCATGTATCAGTCCATTAGGGAGACTGGTTATCCTTAATGAATTGGATCCAAGACTCTGCTTGAAGGCTCCAAATATTTATAGGAAATGAGACAGCACTAAAAATAGAATGAGGTGGTACAATTCTTCCATTGGTCAATTCCAAAGGGGGCAGTCTAAATGACTGGTCAAAGGGAAATATCCATCAGTCACCAAAGGTTAGTCATTAGGCCTTCCACAAATCATCAATCATGTCTGTTTAGTCCAGGGGTGGGGAACCTGCATCCTGGAGGCCACATTCGGCCCTCTAGGTCCTCAAGCATGGCCCTTTGACTGAATCCAAGCTTCAAAGAACAAATTCCCTTAATAAAAGGATTTGTTCTGTAAAACTTGGACTCAGTCAAAAGGCCACACCCAAGGACCTAGAAGGCCACATGTTGCCTTGAGGCTGCAGGTTCCCCAATAAGCAGCAGGATTCTGGGACTTTCCACTGGCATATTCTGAATATTAAGTGCAGAAGAACAAAGTAAAATGGAGAATCTGTGTTTTCCGGTATATAGCTGCTCTTATGGTGCCTGGGGGAGGGGTAATACACCAAGTCTCAGTCCATTCCTAACACGGGTTAATATGGGCCTAAATAACAAACTGTAAATCAATGTAGTATAGCTCTACCAACTAAAAGCAACATAATCATCAATACTTAGTGGGTTAATTCATTCCAACCTACATAATTCTTATGCCAACAATTAAACCTAATTCTATACTATTTATCTGACTTGCAGACAATCACCGAGAGCCATAAATCACAATGAACTGAGAAAACACGCATCAAATTGAGTAGGGATATCAAAATTACAGAAAAATACCGGGAATCGGAGGAACACGGATGGATGGATGGACGTTCTAATCTAGGGTGCAAGGGGGGTTCCAGGAGACACAAGGGAGGATGAGGAGACATTTAGGGAAAGAGAATGGGGAAGCTCTCAGAGGTCAGGAAGGTAGAGGAGCATTTCGTGGCTGACAGCAATGGAGATGGTTCTGGAGTAGAAGGATGGAGGTGTGGGAGTTGGGGGAGCTAAGAGTGAGAGACTCCTACCTTGGGAAGAAGGTAGCCCCGGAATTTGGTGTCCTTTGTAACTCTTCGGGCCAGACCCATGGGGATCATGTCTCCAAACCTTTGGATCTCATGGATGACTGCTTCTGTGTAAGGCATCTTGGCTTTGTCCTCAAACTTGGGTGATCGGTTCCGCCCAATCACCCTATCAATTTCCTCATGGATTTTGGCTGTGGTTGGTGGGGGTAAGGAAACAGGATTCAGGAGTGTCAGAGAGATCCTGGGGAAGTCCCAAGAGAGCAGATGGGGTGTGGAAGGTGAGTATACCCTGAGGCAGTGGTGGGGAACACTTGGCCTTCTAGGTCCTTGGGTGCAGCCCATTGACCCAGTCCAAGTTTTATAGAACAAAGACTTCTATTAAAGAGATTTGTTCTATGAAGTTTGGATTCAGCAAAAGGGCTGCACTTGAAGATCTAGAGGGCCACATGTGGCCTCGAGGCAGCAGGTTCCCTACCTCTGCTAGGTAAGAGGATGCTGGGATGAGGAGCAAAGGGGATAATCTGTATTCCAGGGATGATGATGATGATGATGATGATGATGGTGATGTGTGCATGTATGCTCACATGTGTATCTGCATACATGTAAGATATTCTGGGAAGCTCCCCAGGCACCAAAGGACTTCTAAGGGGACTAGGGGAGGGGCGCTTACCTTCCACCTCTGGATGCTTCATTAGCAGAAGGAAGCCATAGCGAAGGGTCGTGCTAACAGTCTCAGTGCCCGCAAAAAACAGGTTTAGGGTAGTCATGGTCAGGTTCTTCATGTAGAATTCTGTGTTGGGATTTTTCTTTTCCTGGGAGGAGAAGGTAGACAGGGCTCAGAGGGCTCTAACCCTATATACATACACTTTCTTCACCTCTAGACTCTTCAGCCCCAAGGCCTCCTCTCCCCTCATGCCAACTCAATTTCCTTGAGTCTTAGCAATGTGCAGGGGTGGAAGGGAAATCCATCAATGGCACCTAAGCTGGGGATATCTCAGTTGAAAGGGATCCAAATGCATATCTACTCTCCTCAGAATTTAGATGAACATAGATTTAGTGTGGATAAGGGCCTTAGAGACTGTCAAATCCAACCAGTCCCATGAGGAAGTTAAGGCACAGAGAGGTTAAGACCTGTTCAGAGGAACATAGTAAGTGTCTGAGGTGGACCTTGAACCCAGGAATGCCTGGGTTCTACTGCAGTATGCTGCCTTCCAGAATCCCAGGATGGTAGAGCTGGGAGAGACCTCCGCAGCCAAGAAACCCCCACCTTGAACTTCCTGACAAGTGGTGGTCTAGCATCTGCTTGAAGACCTTCAAAGAGGGGGAAGCCACCAGTTCTCTGGGTAGCCCATGGCACTTTTGGACAGTTCTCACTGTCAGGAAGTCTTTTCTCCCCGACATCTAAATTCCTCTCTTTACCATTTCTCCCATTGCTCCTGGTTCTGCACTCAAGGACCAAGAAAACAAATCTAATATCCTCCATCCTATGTTTTATAGATGAAGAGACTGGGACCCAGGGAGAGGAAAGGACTTCCCAATGTCTTATGTAGAGTTAGGCAAGGTTGCTGGGACTAGATTATTGGGTTCCAACACCCCAGCCCCTATTCCCAGCTTGTGAATGTCTGACGGGTAGGGAGCGTGGAGAATGGGGAACGTCCATTTGTGTCTCTTTGTGTTGGCCTTGTCTTCCTGTGTCTCTGTTTTCCATTTTCTGTGTCTGTTTTTGTATCTCCATCTTTCTGTCTGTCTCTCTGTTTCTGTTATTCTCTATCCCACATCTCTGTGTCTCACTTTCTCCATTTGTCATTCAGTCTTTCTCTCTTTGCCATTCTACCCCCAAGTTGGCAATGACCTTCAGAAGTGTTAGGTATATCTGAATTTGTGCTCTGGGTTACTGCCTGACCCTGGGTTGTTTCTGGATCTACCTCCTGACACGTGCCACAGGGTACCTTTGAGCCTTGCCTCTGGAAGGCAGAGACTTGCCACCTAATGTGGCAAGTTCCTAGGGCACCAAAGGACTTCTAAGGGGACTAGGGGAGGGGGGCTCTCCTTCTACCTGTAGATGCTTTATTAGCAGAAGGAAGCCATAGTGAAGAGTTGCGCTGCCTGAGTCTGCCTGCTAACCTCTGAGACCTGCTGCCCATGTCTGTGAAGCCCACTTCCCAATGTCTGGGGGTTCCACAAGGGATCCATAACACCCTTGGTCTGAGGTCTTAGCTCATCCCCTCCATTTTCACCTGCCCACTGGGCTAGTACCTCCTGCATCTTGATCAGGAAGGAGTCAATGAAGTTCCGGGGGGAGTTAGGGTCCAGGGTGGCCTGGTTCTGCCGGACCTTCTCAGTGATGAAATCGTCCAGTCCTTGCAGGTCCTTGAATGCTTGCTGCTGAGGCCCTGGCAGGTGCTTCATCACTCCATAGAACATCTCATATAGCTGGGAAGGGCACAAAACAAGTCATGGGATACAGGGTGCAGGGGTAGGTGCCTGAGGGGTGCGGAGATAATGGTGGTGGTGGTAATCATCATGAAAGATGAAAGTTAAGGATAGGGAAGAAGGGTCATAATGGAGAATGGGTGGTCAGAACAGGGTACAGAGTTAAATTGGGAGCAGAGAGTCAGACTGAGGAATAGGGTACAGGAAGTAGAGGAAAGAAAAGAAAGCTGAGAATTAAGGGATGAAGGTGAGTTGAGACTCAAGTGGGTGAGAGAGAAGGTCTTGGGGGTCACCTGTCCCATGGATGTGGCTGTGAACTGGAAACTCCCCAGCATCATACGCAACAGGGACAGGAACTGTTTGTCCTCATATTCAAATCTATCACCAAAGACGATGGAGCTGATGACATTGGAGACTGTGCGGCTCAGGAAGAAGGTGGGGTCAATGGCAGCTCCTGTAACCCAGCCAGATCAACAGAGACACAGAGATAAGGAAGCACAGAGGGAGAATGATGAAGAAAGAGAACAAAGGTAGAGAGATTGAGAGGGGTCAAAGAGGAAGCAGTGTTAAAAAGGAACAGAGACCCATACAGAGGTAAAGAGACCAAGAGACATGGGGGCAGTATTTGAGAAAGATAGAGATAGAGATGAAGTTGAAGAAAAGAGGTGGTGGTGCATTTTTGTGGGAAGGGGGATCCATAGAGGATGGATAGGGATAGTGGAGGGAGGGAGGAAGGGAAAGAGAGAGGGAGAGGGAGGAAGGGAGAGAGAGAGAGAGAGAGAGAGAGAGAGAGAAGGGAGAGACAGATAGATAGACTCAGTTTCTGGCTCTTATATCTTCCTCCAAAGGACAGTCAATGACTCATCCCCAAATCCCATAGAGCAGGGAGATTAGATGCTAGAGGAGCAGTTGCCCTCTCCCTCCCTCCCTGCCCCATCTCTCACTCCCTCCTCCCTTCCCCCTCTTCCTCTCCCTCTTTCTCCTTCTGTCTGTCTGTCTCCCTCCCTCCCCCATCCTCCCTCCCCCTCTCCCTTTCCCTCTTCCTCCTTCTATCTCTCTCTCCCTCTCTCCTCTCTCTGTCAATCTCTCTCACACACACTCACACATACACAAACACACTTACACACACACAGGCACATATACACACATCTTTCTCATCTCCCCCCACCTCCTTTGAACTCTTGGGTTGCCCTGAGACCTGAAATGAAATAAAACTAAACCCTAGACAGGGAAGGTAACTTGCTCAGGTAACAAGTGGTAAAGTGGGGATCCATGCCCAGCTCTCCTGATTCTAAGTTCAGGGCCCTGTCCATGATCCCAGGCTGCTTCCCCTTATCTAGCATGTTAGCCGGAAGGGACCTTTGTGCCCATCTAGTCCAAAACCTTTTTTTTTTTTTACAGATGGGAAAACTCTTACCAAGATCACATATTCGGTGACTGAGAATGTAGAACAACACAGAGATAGATCACAGACCTGAAGTCATTGCTGTTCAGTCATTTCAGATGCTTCATGGTTCCATTTGGGATTTTCTTGGCAAAGATACTGGTTTGCCATTTCATTCTCCAGCTCATTTTACAGATGAGGCACTGGACTTGATATCAGAAAGACTCATCTTCATGAGTTCAAATCTGACCTCAGACACTTACTAGCTATGTGACCCCCTGGGCAAGTCATTTAACCCTGTTTGCCTCAGTTTCCTCATCTGTAAAATGAGCTGGAGAAGGAAATGGCAATTCACTTCAGTATCTCTGCCAAGAAATCCCCAAATGGGGCCCTGAAGAGTTGGACATGATTGAAATGACTGAGCAACAACATAGTTGATGCTGACCAGGCCCAATGTTCTGGAATATTTCTGAGGCCCACTCACCTTTTGTGCCTCGGAAAGCCTCAATGAGAAAGCCAGCTTCTTCTTGGATGCGCTCCTCAATGCCTCTCTTGCCCATGCCAAAATCCCTAAGGGTGGTGATGGAGAATCGTCGGAGCTGTCGGGCCCTCTCTCCATTGCTGAAGGCCACACCTGCTCATTGGCAAGAAGGAGGGAAGGAGCTCAGGGAAGACTGGAGATTCTGCAGGATCCCAGGTCCTGGTAAGGGATCAGAGGTGGATATCCAGGGAGAAAACAGGAGAGAGAGAAGACAAGGAAAGTTATGGAGACAGGGAAGAACAAAGAGATGGAGAGATGGGGGAAGTAAGGACACAAGTGGAGGTTTGGAAACAGAAGGATATAGGGAGAGGCAGAGAAATAGGGAGATGGGGGAGGTGAGGAGACAGGAATAGCAAGAATGGAGAAGAGAGAGGAGAGAATTAGAGAGACAAGAAGGGACAGAGAGATGGAATAAGGGGGGAAATGGGAAGGCAGAAGATGGAAAGACAGGGAAGAAGGTGGAGAGACAGAAAATGATAAAGAGGTGGAGGAGATGGGAACATAATGAGAGAATGAGAAACAAAGAGAAATGGGGAGATAAGAAGAGACACAAAGAAATATAGAAGGACTGGGCTGATGGGGAGAGAGGAAAAGACAGGTGGAGAGAGAGAGGGAAGAAATGGGAAGGCAGTTAGGGAAAGACAGAGATGGAGAAATAGGGAGATATGGAGAAAGGGACAGACAGAAAGAGATGGAGGGGATCGTGAAACAAAAAAGAGAAAGCTTGAGAGATGAGGGGTGTGGGGAGACAAGAAAAGGAAGAGAAACGGGGAAGGATGGAGAGATAGGGAGGGAAGCAGAAAGGCAGACACATGGAGATATCAGGAGAGATAGTTAGACAAAGAGAGATAGAGGGAGAAATGGAGAGAGACACAGAGATAGAAAGATAAGGAAGTTGAGAGAGAGATGGAGAGTCAAGGGGAGATATTGAAAGAAAGAGAGAGATGGTAGGTGGAGAAAGGTGAAGGAAAGAGAAAGAAAAAGTGTGGAGAGGAGAGACAAAGGAGGGAAGGAAAAACACAGGGAGAAAGGAATGCAAGAATAGCCAAAGAGATGAAGAGACAGTGAGAGACAAAGAAAGATGAAGAGACAAAGCAATGGAGAGAGATGGAAAGACAGGGAGACAGAGGGGGAGACAGAAATGGAAAAACAGAAAGAAGGAGAAAGAGGGAGGAGCAGATGGTTGAGGGAGGCGATGGTAGTCAGGGGAAGGGACAGAAGATGTAGGAACCCTGACCAGCAGCCTAGAGGAAGCCACATTGGCTTGGGGATAGGCACGCATGTGTGCATGTGCATATGTATGTGTGTGTGTGTATGTATGTATGTGTGTGTGCATGTGTGTCCCTCCCCAGACACTCACCGAATCCCTTAAAGAGCCAGTCGAAGGTGGCCTGCTCCCCCCGCCCAGAGAACTCCTCTGCCTGGTCCACCAGTGCCTCCTTCACGGCCTCATACCCAGTTAGGACGACAACGGTCCTCTGGCCTAGGTGCACTGTAAACACGGGCCCATATTTCTGCCCAATCTGGAGGAGACGGAGAAGTCGGAATCACACACACACACACACACACACACACATATATGTATATATACATTATATATACATTTTTCTTCTTTTGAGAGGCAGTATGGTGAGACCTGGGTTTAAATCCTTCCTCACATGCTAGCTGTGTGACCCTGAGCAAGTCACTTAACCTTTGCCTCAGTTTCCTCATGTGTAAAGTGAGGGGTTTGGACTTAATGGCCTGTTGTGTTTTTTTCAGCTCTGAACACATGACCCTCTGTTTAACAAGATATTTAAAAAAATGCTGGGTTTTTTCCTCCTTTGCCCTTTTTTTTTTCTGTGACAAGTCATGGCAACAAGCATTTATTAGAAACCTACTGTGTGTTAAGCACTGTATATAGAAAGGCAAAGGCAAAGACAGTCCCTGCCCTCAAGGAGCTGACAGTCTAATGGGGCCTATCTATTCCAAGCCCCTCACCTACACTGGGCTTCCTTAAACGATTCTGCAAAGTTACAAAAAATGAACCCCGTGGCCAAGCCAGACAGAACACATTTGATGCTGTACCTCTAGTCCCCATATTTGCCAAGAGATCTCTCTGGGCTCTCACATCTCCACCTCCTGCCCTCTCCCTCGGGTCTTCTCTCTCAGGCTCTCAGGCTGGCTCTCCAGTTCTTCTGGCCTCTTCTCCATCATTCCTCTGAATTGTCTCTTGCAGTCCAGCTCTGCCCATCCCTCCCCACAAAGAGGTTCTGTCCTTTTCCTGGAGACTCTTTCCCAAAAGATCATAAAACTTAGCCCTTAGAGCCCATCTAGCCTAATCTGGACATGTTGCAGAGAGGGAAACTGAGGACCAGAGAGAGGAAAGGACCTTTCTCAAATCTGTAGTGAGAAGCAGAGACTTTTTTCTGTCTCCATCTCTCTGTCTTTCTCCATGTCTCCTTCTCTCTGACCATTGCAGAGCTTCCCTCCAGCCACCCTAGAACCTGCTTATGCACCTGAGAGAGATACCTCTATCTCTCTGGTGCTTGTGTTTCTCTGTCTCTCTCTACGTCTCTGAGTCCTTCTCTCTGTGTCTGTTAGTATCCATGTCAGTCTCTTCCTCTGTTACTCTCTCCCTTTCTGTCTCCTCATCTCTGTGCATCATCCCCGGTCTCTGCCACCCTTGGTGACCATCGATTTCAATCTCTGTGTTTGTGATTTCATGGCTCTCACTGTCTGTGTCTATCTGAGCACCTGCCTCCTCCCCGCCCAGTCTCTTTATCTTTTTGCTCCTTGTGTCTCTCTCTCTATGTCTCTCTCAATCTGTTTCTCTGCCTCAGTCTCTCCATGTTTTCCCTCTTGTCTCCAGCCCCTCCACCCTCAGTACCTTCATGAGGGAGTCATACATCTGCTGGGTGTTGAGCTGCAGGTAGTTGCCGATGAAAGGCAGGGGGGTGGGCCCAGGGGGAAGGGTGCTGCGGACCTTCCTCTGTTTCCATACAGAGAGCACCACCAGGGCTGAGAGACAAAAGAATAGGGCTGCCAGTAGCAGTCCGGAGGCCAGCATGGTGGAAGTGGCAGAGGCCCCAACTGCAGTGTTGTCTGGGGTTAGGCAAGTGCTGAATCAGGAGTAGGGTTTAGGTGGTGTTGTCCCTGCCTTTTATGCCCAGGGATGGGGTTGTCACCTGGCACTGGTCCCAGCCCTCTTATATAACATTCTCAATCCTAACACATTCCTCCCCTGGGCCCCACGACTGTAGTCAAAGCTTAAGATCAAAGGGGAAAACAGAGTGGGAGTGGAGTGAGGTGGGGTCTCAGAAACTGAGGATCCCATTGCAAAAGTAAACCAGAGAAGAGTCAAGTTCCAGAGATGGAGGTTCAGAGAATCCCAGAGTCTAGAGATATAAGTTTTAGCAGGATCACAGAGCCCAGAGATGGGGCTATGGTGTTCTCAGATCCCAGCCATGGTGTTGATAGCCTGAGGACCCAGTCATGTGGATTGAGGAGTGTTTCAGGGGTTCAGAGGGTCTCCGAGTGCAGAAATGGGGGCTCAGAAGGTCCTAAAGCCCAGAAATGGGTTGCAGGAGGCTCTCAGGATCCAGAATTGGGGTCAAGCAATTTGGGGTCCAGTGATGGGAGTTGGAGGGGGCACTCTATGCTCAGAGATAAGAGTTCAGGGGGTCTTAAAGGCCAGAGATAGAGTTAGGGGGATTTCTGTGTGCAGAGATGAAGACTTGGGCAGTCTCAAAGAGAAGAGATGGGATTGGGGATTTCAATGTTTAGTAACAGGACTTGGGGGAGTGGTGTCTCAAAGCCTGAAGATGGGTCTGTAGGGGGTCCCAGAACCGATAAGAAGCTTCCAGCTTTGTCTCTTCTTTTACTGGATGTGACTTTAGAATGTCTCTCCTTTTCTCTAGTCCACTCAATTCCCCCTTTGTTTGAGGAGAGGGTGTGTTAGATGAACCCCAAGGACCCTCCTTGTTTTGCCATTCTATGTGCTTTTGAGACATGGGATCATATATGTGTTGATGTTTTTCAGTCATCCAATGAAATACTTGGTATTGGGAGATAGAGTGTTTTGTCTGAGAAGCGGCAAGGTGGCTAGCATCACTAAATCACAGAGCACGTGAGGACTGGGGGTATATAATTTGGTCCTGGAGGTTATAGAGAACCCCTGGAATTTATTAAGTGTGAGGCAACAGGGTCAGATCTGTGCTTTAAGAAAATCACTTTGGTGGCTAAATGGTGGCTGGATTGGAGTAGGGAGAGACTTGAGGCAGGCAGACCCATCAAAAGGGTATTACTATAATCCAGGTGCAAGGTGATAAAGATCTGTACCAGAGGGGTGGCAATGTCACAGGAGAGAAGGGAGCATATTTGGGAAATGTGGCAAAGGTGAAATTGACAGGTTTTGGCAACAGATTGGATATAGGAGAGGGGGAGGGGAAAGATAGTGTGGAGACCATGATGCTTTTTAGATTGTGAGCCTGAGGTACTGGGAAGATGGTATCATCTTCTACAGGGAAGTTTGGGAAAGGATAGGGCTGATGTGGAAAGTTAATAAGTTTGGGTTTGGACACATTGAGTTTAAGATGTCTGAAAGGCAGTTGGAGATATGAGACTGGAGGTTGGAAGAGAGAGATTGGGACCAGATGAGTAGACCTAGAAGTATCAGCATAGGGAAGATAACTGAATCCATGGGGAACAATGAGACAACCAGCAAAACAGCATAGAAGAAAAGGATCTAGCACAGAGCCTTGCAGACACTCAAAGCTAGGGGGAGTAACCTGCATGAAGCTGCATTAAAGGAGACTGAGAAGGAACAGTCTGAGAGGTAGGAAGAGAACCAAGAGAGAGGAGTGTCAAGAAAATCCAGAGAGAAGAGAGTATCAGGAAGAGGATGATCCACAGTGTCAAAGACTACAGAGAGGTCAAGAAAGATGAAGGTTGAGAAAAGGCCATTGGATTTGGCAAATAGGGGATCATTGGTAACTTAAGAGAGACCAATATTGGTTGAATGATGAGGGTGGAAGCCAGACTATAAGAGGCTAGAAGAGACTGAGAGGAAAGGAAGTGGGAACACTGATTGTAGATGGCCTTATCAAGAAGTTTAGCCGCAAAAGGGAAAAGAGCTATGGGATGATAAGTAGCAGGAAGGGATGGATAAAGTGACTGTTTTTGAGGATGGGGGAGACATGGGTGTATTAATAGGCAGTAGGAAAGCAACATGTAGACAGGGAGTGGCTGAAGATAAGTGAGAGAGTGGAGTTGATAGATATGGAAGTCTGCTAGAGAAGACTGAATGGAATGGGATTTAAGCAGCAGAGCCAACTTTTCATGTGAGACAGGAGTGGAGGAGATAAAGTAGCAGAAGGCATCTGGGTGATGTGAGAATAGGAGGAGGGGAGATGAGGAAGCTCTCAGTGAATGGCTTCAGTTTTTTTCAGTGAAATATGAGGCAAGAATCTTAGCTGAAAGAGTAAAGGCAGGGGAGACAAGGGAGGTTTAAGGAGGGATGAAAAGGTTTGGAACAGCCTCTGTGATGAGTAGGAGTGTGAGTTAATTAGGGAGATGTAAAAGAATTGCCTTGTAGCAGTGAGGAACTAGTTGAAGTTACGTAAACTAAATTTTTTAGTTAAGGAGCAACTAGGCGGCTCAGTGGGTAGAGCATTGGAGTCAGGAAGATCTGAGTTCAAATCCAGACTCAGACACTTACTAGCTGTCTGATCCTGGACAATTCACTATTTGCCTCAGTTCCTCATCTGTAAAATGGGGACACATTAGAGAAGAAAATGGCAAACACTCCAGTATCTTTGCCAAGAAAACCCCATGCACTTTGTCCAGTTATTTGTCCATGGGGGTCATGTAGTCAGACGTAACTGACAAACAACAACTAATAATAATAAAATATGTAGTGGGTCCAGTCATCAGGGTTTTAAGATTTTCTCCAGCTTTGTTCAGCAACAGGAATGTAGGAGGGAAAGTAACAGATGGTAGGAGTTATCCAAGACTGAGGTTGGTAAGACAAGATCAGTAATACAATAAAGGGAAAAGGACTCAAGAGGAGCACATTGTAGAGTCAAAATGGTTCACCAAGGGGTCAAGATGGAGAAGGGAGGAGAGTGTTGTTCATGGAGAGGTGATGGCCTGGGAAAGAACTGAGAGGTCAAGGGATTGGAAATCAGGGTGTTGATGAAGAACAGGGTTTGGGATTTTGGGTTGCAAGAGGGACAGGTGGATAGACTGTGATCACATGAGGAAATTTCCGAAGTCATAAACATGGCGAGATTTTAGATGGGCTTTGAAGGCAGTCGAGGAAGCCAGGAGGTAGAGATGAAGAGGGAGAGCATTCCAAGCATGGGATAAATAAATCTCTACCCCAAACTTCCATAAATGAGCCATTTCTGCTTTGATCTGTTGGTGGAGGGGTGGAGGCAATTATTAGATCTTAGAATTTAGAGTTGGAATCCTCTAACTGGCCATTCCTTTTTTTTCTTTGAAACTTTCCATTTAAAAAAAATTATAAACTTAATGATTATCAACAAATATGAACATTTCCAACCTCTTTGTTTTGCAAATGAAGAAAGTTACCCAGTCCAACTCCCTTCCCAGGCAGACATGAACATCAGACAGTGTTAAGAACTGAGATTTGAACCCAGTTTCTCTGATTCTCTACCCAAGCAGGTCATCCTGTGAAGTATCCCCAGAAGGGATATCTGCCATGTGTTATTCTGGGCAACTGGTCTGGGCAGGAGGGAGGGAGCAGAAGGAAGTTGACTGTTTTTTTTTTTTAGCGGAGAGTGTGGGGAGAGGAGTGGTGGATTAGGTAAGAGTGGGAAACTAATCCGGATTGCCAATTATTTGCACCTGCTCTGGCCCAGGTCCCAATGGCCCTTCCTCTCTTATCCTTCCAGTGAAATCCCTAGTTCCCCCCTCTCTAAGTCCATGTATTGAGGGACACAGGGTTAGAGAGGAGCCTCAGAAATCAGGACAACTTTCTTCATATCTATTGTTGGCAAGAGGAGCCCAGGGTAGGTGGGAGTTGTTGTTGAAGAGGGACTGTATATACGCTATCAGTGAGTGTGAATAGAGAATGGATCAACTTTGGAGTCTGTGACCCCAGAAAGAAAAGCCCTGGAGTCAGAGTCGGAAATGAATCAGAGATCTGGCAGAGCTCTGAAGCACAGTCTTTGAGCATGGGGCCAGACACATGTGAGGCTATCATGTGAGTCAGTGAAGGGCAGTCATTTCTGCCCCGATGCCCATTGACCCTGACCTCAGTGAGATACGGTTGGATCAAAGGGTCTGACTTCACAGCCGCCTAAATCTGCTGCTTTACCAGAGACTGCCTGTGGAACACAGGAGCCCTGTACCTAAGGCAACACTGGGCAATGGAAAGAGTGCTGAACTTGGTCAGAGTTTCAGGGACCTCAGTTTGAATTCCAGTTAGACAAATCACACATCTCTGGGCCTCGATTTTCTTATCGGTAAAATGAGAAGGGAGTTGGACTGGGTAATCTCTAATCAAACCTCCCAGGTAGAAATCATGGGCTCAGGAGGGTGAAAACTTTGGCTTTCTATACTTGGGAGTATGTCTCAGCTCAAAATGTTTTGTTCCTCCCTGCTTTCCATCCTCCCCCACCTTTTGTGTCCATTGCAGGTAATAAACAGAAAGATTATTCTTCCTTTTCAAACCTTAAGACGATTGGGAGGGGGAGGGAACTTGAGGAGAGTGAGGATGTGGGCAAGAGGGGAAAGGTTGGGGGAAGGGGAGAAGTGAAGCTTGCCCCAGAACTGCAGATGGAGTGATTGAGGTAAGGGGTCTTGGCTGACATTTCATAACTGAAATCCTTTTCAGTCCAGGAAAGGACTCTTATTATCCATGGGTATTAGATATCAGCTGGGCAGATCAACTGAGCTCCTTCACCCATACTCAGCCTATCAGTTTCCTCTATTGTGTTGGACCAGATGGCCTCTGAGGGCCCTTCCAACTCTCAGTCTCTGATCTTATGATCTTATGTTTAGGCCTGCTGGTAAAATAAGATTTTCCCCCTTCAACTCTAGAAACCATCTGTGTGAGGAGACAACAGGACTGGACTGTGAGGTTCACATTGGAGGCTGGAGGAACTGAGGAGGGGGAGAGAGACCTAGGGGTCAGGATAGGACTGAGCCTTCCTGGACAAAGGGGAGAGGCCCTAGCTCCAGGATGGAGAGAACTGAAAGGGGGGGCAGCTTGCCAGAAAGGGGAAGATGCCTCAGAAGGGGCCCAACGACCTGTGTCCTGTGACACAGTCAATGAACAACTTTTTGGCTGCTCCTTCACCAAACCAGAAAGGACGCTTTTTACATTTTTTAAAATTTTTTAAAATTTTTCCATAATTTATTATTTAATATTTTTTAGTTTTCAGTGTTGATTTCCATGACATTTTGAGTTACAAATTTTCTCCCCATTTCTACCCTCCCCCACTCCAAGATGGCATATATTCTGATTGCCCTGTGCCCCAGTCAGCCCTCCCTTCTGTCTCCCCATTCCCCCTACCCCCCCATCCCATTTCCCCTTACTTTCTTCTATGGCAAGATAGATTTCTATGCCCCATTGCCTGTATATCTTATTTCCCAGTGGTGTGAAAAAACAACTTTTTTTTTGATCATCTGCTTTTAAAACTTTGAGTTCCAAATTCTCTCCCCTCTTCCCTCCCTACTAACTCTCCCTAAGAAGGCAAGCAATTCAACATAGGCCACACATGTATCATTATGCAAAACACTCCCATAAATAGTCATGTTGTGAAAGACTAACTATATTTCCCTCCATCCTGTCCTGTCCCCCTTTATTCAATTTTCTCCCTTGACCTTGTCCCTTTTCAAAAGTGTTTGCTTTTGATTACTTCTTCCCCTTATCTGCCCTCCCTTCTGTCATCCCCCCTTTTTTATCCCTTTCTCCCTACTTTCATGTGGGGTAAGATACCCAAATGAGTGTATGTGTTATTCCCTCCTCACGTCAAATCTGATGAGAGCAAGATTCACTCATTCCCCCTCACATTCTCCCTCTTCCCTTCCAATGAACTACTTTTTCTTGCCACTTTTATGTGAGATAATTAACCCCATTCTAACTCTACCTTTCTCCCTCTCTCAATATATTCCTCTCTCATCCCTTAATTTTATTAGTTTTTTAGATATCATCCCTTCATATTCAATTCACCTTGTGTCCTCTGTCTATATATATGTATATTCTCTTCAACTACCCTAATACTAAGAAAGGTCTCATGAATTACACACATCATCTTTCCATGTAGGAATGTAAGCAAAACAGTTCCACTTTAGTAAGTCCCTTATGATTTCTCTTTCTTGTTTACGTTTTCATGCTTCTCTTGATTCTTGTGTTTGAAAGTCAAATTTTCTGTTCAGCTCTGGTCTTTTCATTGAGAAAGCTTGAAAGTCCTCTATTTTATTGAAAATCTGTATTTTGCCTTGGAGCATTATACTCAGTTTTGCTGGGTGGGTGATTCTTGGTTTTAATCCTAACTCCTTTGACCTCCAGAATATCATATTCCAAGCCCTTCAATCCCTTAATGTGGAAGCTGCTAGATCTTGTGTTATCCTGATTGTGTTTCCACAATACTCAAATTGTTTCTTTCTGGCTGCTTGAAGTATTTTCTTCTTGATTGGGAAACTCTGGAATTTGGTGACAATATTCCTAGGAGTTTTATTTTTGGGATCTTTTTCAAGAGGTGATTGATGGATCCTTTCAATGTCTATTTTACCCTATGGCTCTAGAATATCAGGGAAATCTTCCTTGATAATTTCTTGAAAGATGATGTCTAAGTTCTTTTTTTTTGATCATGGCTTTCAGGTAGTCCAATAATTTTTAAATTCTCTCTCCTGGATCTATTTTCCAGGTCAGTGGTTTTTCCAATGAGATATTTCACACTGTCTTCCATTTTTTCATTACTTTGGATCTGTTTTATAATATCTTGATTTCTCATCAAGTCACTAGCTTCCACTTGCTCCAATCTAATTTTTAAAGTAGTATTTTCTTCAGTGGTCTTTTGGACCTCCTTTTCCATTTGGCTAATTCTGCCTTTCAAGTCATTCTTCTCATTGGCTTTTTGGAGCTCTTTTGCCATTTGAGTTAGTCTATTTTTTAAGGTGTTATTTTCTTCAGTATTTTTTGGGTCTCCTTTAGCAAGTCATTGACTTGTTTTTCATGATTTTCATGCATCACTCTCATTTCTCTTCCCAATTTTTCCTCTACTTCTCTTACTTGCTTTTCAAAATCCTTTTTGAGCTCTTCCATGGCCTGAGACCAATTCATATTTTTCTTGGAGGCCTTTGATGTAGACTCTTTGACTTTGTTGACCTCTTCTGTCTGTATGTTTTGGTCTTCTTTGTCACCAAAAAAGATTCCAAAGTCTGAGTCTGAATCTGAGTCTGTGTCCTTTTTCACTGCCTGGCCATGTTCCCAGCCAACTACTTGACCCTTGAGCTTTATGTCTATGTATGACTGCTTGTGGAGTAGAGAGTACTTTGTCCCAAGCTTCAGGGGCTAAGCACTGCTGTTTTCAGAACTACTTCTACACAGCAAACTCTGCCACACCAGCACTCCTCCTCCCCCAAGAACAACTAACCTGGATTTCAACCCAGAACCAAGCAGGCTGTGCACTCCCACTCTGATCTGCTGCTTAATTCCTCCCACCTGGTGGGCCTGGGGCCAGAAGCAACCACAGCTGGTGCTCTGGAAGCAGCCCCAGAGCTGCACCACTTCTGCGCCCCTGGGGCTAAGGCCAACCACGCTCTCTTTTCACTCCTTTCCAGTAGTCTTTCCATTAGCCTTCTCTGTTGTCTTTGGCGTTTGTGGGTTGAGAAGTCTGGTAACTGTCACAGCTCACTGATTCAGGACACTACACCCTGTTCCCCCCGGCTCCTGGTCTGGTTGGTCCTGGCATGACCCACGCTGGGCTCTGCTCTGCTCCCAGCTCTGTGTGATAGACCCTTCCCAGCAACCATTCAGGCTTTCCTGGGCTGCAGCCCTGCTTCCCTCTGCTATTTTGTGGGTTCTGCAGCTCTAGAATTTGTTCAAAGTCATTTTTACAGGTATTTGGAGGGATCTGGGGGTGAGCTTAAGCAAGTCCCTGCTTTCCAGCTGCCATCTTGGCTCCACCCTAGAAAGGACCCTTTAACGATGTTGTATCAATTATCATAGAATCCTTTAGCTAGAAATGAGTTTAAAGGGCAAAGCTGGGACCCTGTTTCTGACATCCCTGAGACATGGTTGGCCACCTTCCACTTGGCTTCCACTAACAGGGAGCTCATGGAGTCCTGGATGAAGCACTGAATTTGGGATTAGGAAGGACTGGGTTCAGATCCTGTCTCCCTTGTGATCTGGATGACCTAGGGGACAAATTATTTTACTCTCTGGACCTCAGTTTCCTAACCTGTAAAATCAGGAGTGAAAAGAGCTGCAACACCTACCCCAAGGGCTTTTGTTAGGTTCAAAAAATATATGTAACTCTCTTTTCAAATTTTGAACTTCAAAGTTTCTCCACAGCTCTGATTTTCACCTCATATGCTTGGAAGTCTTGTTGTTTTGTTGTTTCAGGCATGTCCAACTCTTCATGACACCATTTGGGGTTTTCTTGGCAAAGATGCTGGACAGGTTTGCCATTTCCTTCTCCAGTTCATTTCACAGATAAGGAAACTGAGGTAGACAGGGTAAAATGACTTGCCCAGTGTTACTTTCTGCAGCTAGTAAGTGTCTTAGGCCTGATTTGATCTCAGTTCTTCCTGACTCCAGGTTGGTGAACGATCCACTGCACCACCTAGCTGCTCCACTTGGAAGTTCTTCATGTTGCTGAAAGTCAATCTCCTCCTCAGGACTATGCTCAGTTTTGCTGGATAAGTTATTCTTGGCTGTAAACCCACCTCCTTTGCCTTCTGGAATGTTCTATTCCAAATTCTTTGCTCCTTCATATATATAAATTCTATGATCCTGACTCTGGCTCTTCAGTTCTTGAATTCTTTCTTTCTGGCTGCTTGTATCATTTTTTCTTTGACCTGGAAGTTCTAGATTTTGGCTATTATGTACTGGATTTTTGTTTGGGTCTTTCTATCAGGACATGACTGGTGGATTTCTTTCAATTTCCACTTTGCCCTCTGGTTTTAAGAAATCTGGGCAGTTTTCTTTTTGTATTTCTTGCAATGTGGTATCTAGGCTCTTTTTATGATCGTGGTATTCACAAAGTCCAATGATTCTTAGATTTTTTTCTCCTCAATATATTTTCTAGAACAGCAGTTTTTTTCTATGAGATATCTTAAATTTTCTTCTATTTTTTTTAGTCTTTGGACTTTGATTTAATGTTTTTGGTTGCCTCAGAGTCATTGGTTTTTATTTTGTCTACTCTAATTTTCAGAGAGTTTGTTGCATGGGCAAGGTTTTGTATGCCAAGCTTTTGATTCCCTTTCTATAGCTTTCATTTCTTTCCCATTGTTTTCCCTCTAGCATTCTCATTTCATTTATAAAAATATTTTAAACTCTTTAAAATACTCTAGTTTTATTTCTTCCAGAAAGTCTAGTTGAATTTGTGCCCAGGCTGTGTCTATTCTCAGACTGTTTCAAAGTCTGGGAGCAAGTCTTGATTGCTTTCCCTCTTATGTGTTACTTTGTTCCATCTTGAGCAGGGAGTAGTTGATGAAGTCCTGAGGATGGGCTGGGTCCAGGAAGTTCTGGTTTTGAGTTGCTAGATTGTTGACAAAGGCCTCAAGTTTCAGGTAGTTGCAGAAAATTTTCCAGTATGGCCCCAGGAGAAAGCCCATGATCTTTGGCTATGAAGAGGAGTTGAGGAATAGAGAGAAAAGTGGGGTTAAGGAGATAGAGGGAGGTCAAGGAGCTGAGGGAAAAGTGAGAAAGAAGATAGTGATCTGGGAAGGAAAAGAAAGGGAGCTGTGGTTTCCTTGAAAGTCTCTTTTCATTAGGTCTATTTTTACTTTTGTTTTGTCTGAGATCATGATTGCTATTTTTGCCTTTTTTTTCAGGGTCATAGTCGGCATTTATTATTTAAGTTCAAGAACAGGTTATGAAGGGAGGGGCCTAGGGGAGAGGGAAGAAGGGAGGAGGCAGGGAGACAAGAGCCTCTCATCTGTGTCTGCTCTAGATGGGGTTGATCCTGATTTGTCCAGGGCACACAACAAAGCACACAGTAAGAAGAGGTTCCAGGGGGTACAGGTTTAGGAAAACATGGTGGAGGGGTGGCCAGAGTTACACATCCAACCAGAAGTGGGGGCTGGGATTCTCCTTGGATCAGCAGCACCACTTCTTTTTAGGAATTGAAGCACAGTGATAAGTTCCATCCCACTTATTTCAGTTAAAACATTCTTGTAGATGAAAGTCTTTGTGCTAAAGAATTCTTTCATCGTCTCTCTAACTTCTTGTACTTTGCTTTCAGTTTCTTTGAATATGCATCCCACTGGTACGCAGCCTGCTCCAGAGCTACTCCTTGCTCCTTAGTTAAAGTGATCTGATCCAGATAAGGCTAAAGTGCTGCATGTTTCTGGTTTAAGTCCTTT